>NC_140591.1:225725762-226366477 GCF_964204655.1 Triturus cristatus
TGACAGAATAGGAGGTGGACTATCTATAATCTTTAAAAATGAACTACAACTTTCTTTGGTTAAGAATTCTGACTACGCCACCTTCGAATACCTTGGAGAGGAACTTAAAGCTCATGGCTCGCCTCCAATTCGTTTTCATAATATCTACCATCCGCCCGGTAACCCTTTTCCCTTCGTTGAAGAACTATCTGACCTTCTCTCCCAAGCCTCACTTCTAACTCATAAAATCTCTTCCTTGGAGACTTTAACCTCCATTGGAATGACACTGATGACACCTCAGTCAATCTCCTCTCTAATCTTCTTGAGATCAATGACCTTAAGCAACTGTGCCACTCTCCTACCCACTCCAAAGGGGCCACTCTTGATGCTATCATCACTAGCAATGACTTGGCCTCCCTTTCCAACATCATCCCTATTGACTGGTCCGACCATCACCTCATTCTCTTCACGATAGCTATCACTGCCCTACCCCCTTCCACTAAAAGCATCATACACAAAAAATTGACCAGAAACCTCAAACTTATTCCCCCTGGTGAACTGGAATCTAAACTCCAAGCTCAACTTATGCTCACCCCTCTTTCCCTAAATGCAAACAACCTCAGTGAACATTTTAATAAGTCTGTCAATGAGGTCTTAGACCAAATTGCGCCACCCAAACTAAAAACCCAAAGAAACATCCCTTTCAAATCTTAGTTCAATGCAGAGCTCAACAAAAAAAGACGCTCTCTTAGACTGGCCGAAAGAACTTGGAGGCATCACCCTTCCCCCTCCCATCTAGCCCTCCACAGATCTGCTAGACCCAACTACAAGAAACACATTTGAAATTAAAAGGCTTCCTTCTTCCGTACACAACTTGATCAGGCCAAAAATAGACCCAGAGAACTGTTCAGCATTGTAAAAAGTCAAACATCCTCTGCCCCCCCATAATTGACTGCCTCAATTGAGAGATGTGAAGAAATTGCGATCTTCTTCGCAGAAAAGATCACCAAAATTGACCAATCCTTCCTCTTAACTCCGCTCCCACCCAAACCCCCCGTTTTTCGGTGTCATCCCCCCCAATCAATTCTTCCTACTGACTCTTCACTCCACCCTCACGTGACACCCCCTCCTGAATCCAACCTCACCAACCCCCAGCAAAAAACAATGCCTCCTGGCTTAACTTCCTCCCTGTTTCCAAACATGAAGTCTTTAACATCATTGCTAAACTTAAACTGTCTTCTCATACCAATGACCCGCTCCCTTCTAAACTGGTCCAAGACCTAAAGCACATCATTGCCCCATTCTGGACTACCATCATCAATTCCTCACTGGCCACGGGGTGTGTCCCGGTCTCCCTCCAACTTGGGCAAATCATCCCCATTCTCAAAAATTCCAATGATGATCCTAACGACCCTAATAATCTCCGCCCTATCTCTAACCTCCCCCTTCTCTCCAAAGCCCTTGAAAAATGTGCTCTACTCCATTTGGATAAACACATCAACACTTTCAACCTTCTGGACTCCTTGCAATCTGGCTTCAGAAAAGGCTGCAGTACAGAAACTGCCATGCTTAACATAGTTGATGACATTCACCACTCCCTCGACAAAGGTGAATCTTGACTACGCATTCTCCTAGACCTTTCAGCTGCATTTGATACAGTTAACCACTCTGCCTTACTTAACACACTTAAAGTTTGCTTTGGCCTCAATGCTCCAGTCCTCAAATGGTTCACCTCCTTGCTCCAACATAGAACCCAACAAATCAAAATCTACGATTGCCTATCCAATCCTATACCTGTCTCCATGGACTTCCCCCAAGGATCTATTCTCTCCCCCTCCCTCTTCAACCTCTTCATGGAACCCCTTTACCCTCATTCTAAAACAAGCTGGTATCAATTACCACCTCTATGCCAATGACACTCAACTTTACTATAAAATTAAATCCCGCTCCGATGTTCTGCACCTCAACGACACCCTGACTAAGATTCAATCCTGGTTCCACCACAATCATCTCAAACTCAACCCTAAAAAACCCGAAATCATTCTATTCTCACCTAAAAATAACTCGCTTTCCATCCTATCCTGAATCTCTGACCTCAATGCCCTCAACTGTTTGCTCACTGTATCCACCTCAGTAAAATCTCTCAGTATCACCATTGACAATCGCCTAACTCCTATCCCCCACATAAAAAATTTGGCTAAAGGAGCACTCTTCACTCTTCGTCATCTCAAGAAAATTAAGCCCTTCATTCCTGCTGACGACTTTAAATCAGTGGTTCAATCATTTGTCCTCTCAAGAATCGACTACGGTAACGCCATCCTCACTGGAATACCTAAAGTACACCTAGCTCCACTCAAATCTGTGCTCAACCTAGCGGCTAGCCTCATCACCGACTGCAAACATTTTGATCACATCTCCCCTACCCTTAAAGCCCTCAAATGGCTGCCCGTAGAAGGCAGGTCCTCCTACAAAATTGCATGCATCACTCAAAAAGCCCTTCATCTAAACACCCCGTCCTACCTCTCAAACAAACTCCACAAAGCGGGCTGCTTTCGACCGATAAAGAGCACCAACGCTCTCGTTCTAGTCCCTCCTCTGCTTAATAAAAAATCCACTTAATCTCGCTCCTTCTCTGGAACCGCTCCAACCATCTGGAATACCCTCCCCAAAGACCTGCGTTACAACCCCTCCTACTCCAGCTTCAAAAAAGATCTAAAACTTCTCCTTCTTAACAAATATTGGGGTCCATAATCCTTGCCTTGGATGCTGACCCCAAATCTAATGCCCCCTGTCAGGTTCCCCTCCACTACCATCCTGCATCTCACCTCACCTATCCTCCTCTTTACCTTGCTCCCTTAAGCCTCTCCCCCTCCTTCCCCCTCTGTTCCCCTCCCCTGCCTCTGCCTATTCTTCCCTGGCCTACTTTTCCCCTTCCCCTCTCACAGTCTCCCTCCACCTTCTAGCTCCCTTAAGCTTCTACTCCCCTTCCCCCTTAGTTCCCCTCCCTGCCCCTGCATATTCTTCCCTGATCTACTCTTACCCATCCCATTTCACAGTCTCCCTCCATCTTCTCTTCTCCCCCTTCCTCTCTCTATTCCCCACCCCCTACCCTAACCTTATGATTCATTACCCACAAAAGCATTATGTTATCCCTATGTATTTACTCCTTGTTATTTCAATTTGTTCTTTTTGTCCTCATGGTTCTGAATGTTTTTATCTCAGTTCCTCCTCAAACATCTGTAAAGCTCTCTGATACCCCTAGGTCTAGCCAGTGCTATATAAAACCTTTAATAAATAAATAAATAATTCTTCCAACAAGACAGAATTAGCATACACTTCTCTTACTTGCATAGGCTCTGAAAATTTACTATATCCTTTCCTTGTCTTCTGACCCAATTTCACTCTCACCCAATCCCCTGCTGTTAGATTCACTTCCTACACACCATACATTTTATTGTAGTGCTTCTTGTATTTGCTAAATTACTTATCACAACTGAAGGAGACCATCTACTACAAATTTTCAAATTCATCCAAGCTTTGTTGTCTTTGGAAAAAGGTTGTTCTCCCGCTGATAATCTTAAAGGGACTGTAAACAGTAACTGTAGGCCTAATTCTGTTCACCCAGACAGTGTTGTGCAATTCCTTCACCCAATCCAATCCTGCATTGATGGTAGCTTGTAGACTACCCATCTCCACTCTAGTAAAACGCTCCACAACATCATTACTTGCAGGGTGAAGTACAGGAGTCTTCTTCCCATTAATTCCATTCCTGCTTAAAAATCTCATACACTTTTCAGTCACAAACCGTGGGCGATTGGCACTTAAAATGGTTTTCGGTATACCTTCTCTCAAAAATATTTTTTGTAAGACAGAAACAACCACATTTCAGGTCATTTAGAGTAATTATCCACAATACCCATAACATAGTTGGAAACTCCCAGTCACCTAAAATGGGTCCCAAAATGTCCACACTAAGATCTTCGCAAGGGCCCTCTGGTCCCCAAGGATGGTCTAAGTAGGGTCTGAGTTTTATCTGAATTTGCACATATCTGACAAATCTTCACAAATCTTCACAAATCTTTCAGTGTCGACATCTACTCCCGGCCACCAATAGAATGTTTTCACTCTTCTTTTAAGTTTAATCATGCCTAGGTGTCCTTCATGGCTTATTTCCAAAATCCTCAATCTTAGACTTACCGGGGGTATCAATCTATCCCCTCTTAAAGCATAGCCTGTATCACTAATGGACGATTTGTCTCTGATCTCCCACAATTTCCTGCACTCTTCACTCAAAGTACTCTTGTTGGTCCAACCTTCCATACTCAATTGTTCGATCTGCTTTAGAATTTCATCTTGTTCATATTTGGTTTTCCATTCTGTTAGATCTGGGGGTCTCTAGTTGGCAGGGTAGGTACCTCTGTCCAAGTAGGGACCCTTGCTTCTAGTCAGGGAAAGGGGGATACACTGTTAAGATAACCCCTGCTCACCCTCTAGGTAGCTTTTGCCTGAGCAGTCTAGGCTATCAAAGGCAATGTGTAAAGTATTTGTACCAACACTCACAGTAACACAGTGAAAACACCACAGATTTACTCCACACCAGTTTTAGAAAAATAAGGTATCTTTACTAAAAACTTCACAAGACCAAATACTACAGACAAACCAACATATAATTCAAAAGGTTACTTTAAAGATAGTTCGAGAGCTTGCAGAAAGTACTCCAGGATGTAAAAGTCAGTGTCTTGCACAATGCGACTCTCAATGCACAAAATGCGACACTTTCGTGCCCAACAGTACCTGTAGTTGCGATAAGGTTCCCAAAAGCTATAATAAGGAAGCTTGCAAAGGCGATGCGATACTCCTGAGATCCTGGGGAGGCTTTGCAGCAGCCCTGCTTCACGCAGCAGAGGTGGATGCGCCGGCTCCGATCTGTAAGGGGAGGATGCGATGACTTTGGCCTTCGTTGCGTAGGTTTCTTAGGGGGAAGCTTCACGCACAGGTTCGATGCGACACGCTTCGATGTGGCACGATGCGCGGTGCAGCGTTGTTTCTTCTTAGTTCCAAAGTGATCTAAAATTTAGGTGTCTGGGGTCCTCTTCTTATACCCCTCCAAGCCTTTGTCTCTCTTTGTTCCAGTGGGGGGATTCCCCTGCTCAAACCGGTTCCTGGGTGTGCTCTGCTCTGGAGCACCTGGTTCCTTTCAGAGTGAGGGGCAGGGTCGTTAGACGCTCAGCAGGAGGTGGAGCCTTCTTTGTGCCAGCAGAGGCAGAGTCCTCAGCCTGGCCAGCAGGGGGTGGAGCCAGCTTTGTGTTGGCAGAGGCAGCCCTATTCAAACCCAGGGACTACTCCTCCCACCCATCTAAAGCAGATCTCCCTATTCACCCTGCTGCTGACTCATCCAGGCTCCTGGAGCCACCTAGCCCATCACATGACACCAGTCAGCCAACCAGCACACAGGCACACAGGAAGGTTAAACAGGAGAATAGCTACTTTCTAAAAAGTGCTATTCTCACACAGTGAATTTAAAAACCACCTTGCTAAAAAGATGTATAATTAAATTCTGAACACAGAGATACCAAACTTGGATTTTCTATCTTGCCCTTATGGGAAGATAGGCATGTAAACAGCCTTCCCCATTCTATCCTATGGGCAAGATAGCCTCTCAGCAGTGAAAAACGAAAATGGCTGTAATTCACTACCAGGGCATGTTACACACCTCAGTACATGCCCTACCTTTCAGATACACTGCACCCAGCCCAGGGGGGTACCTAGGGCCACCGTAGGGATGCCTGACATGTACAGAAAGGGAAGGATAAGGCCTGGTCAGTGGGTGCACTGGCCAGGTCGACATGGCAGTCCTGGACTGCACATAGGCACTGCAAGCAGGCCTAAGACATCATTTTAGCGCTACTCCTGTGGGTGGCACAATCAGTGCTGCAGCCCACTAGTAGCGTTTGAATCACCAGCCCTGGCACACGCAGTGCACTTTACTAGGGGCTAACAGGTGAAACAAATATACCAATCATGGATAACCAATCAATATAACAATTTACCAAGGGAGCACTTGCACTTTGACACTGATCAGCAGTGGCAAAGTGCCCAAAGCATTTAAATCAGCAAAAACCAAATCCAGCATAGCATCAAAAATACAGGAGGTAGAGGCAAAAAGTCAGGGGTAACCACGCCAAAGATGCCAGGTCTAACACGTGTCCCCTCCAGCTGAAAGTGGGGAGAACTACCCATCCTCTTGGGAGTTCTCATCGCTAAGGCGGAAAAACCTGGACAGACCATCAGCGTTGGCGTGTTCTGTACCGGGGCGGTGTTCCACCGTAAAGTCCATCCCCAGTAGGAAAATGGACCACCTCAACAGCTTAGGATTCTCACCCCTCATCTGCATCAACCATCTGAGGGGCCTGTGGTCCGTCTGAACCCCGAAGTGAGTCCCAAACAAGTAGGGTCTCAGCTTCTTCAGCGCCCAGACCACAGCAAAAGCTTCCCTTTCAATCGCACTCCACCTCTGTTCCCTGGGAAGTAGCCTCCTACTAATGAAAGCTACAGGTTGGTCCAAGTCCTCATCATTTAGTTGTGAGAGCACCGCTCCCACTCCATGCTCAGAAGCGTCTGTCTGCACTATGAAGTCCTTGGAGAAGTCAGGCGCCTTGAGTACAGGTGCTGTACAAATGACCTCCTTCAGGGCATCAAAAGCTTCTTGGCAGGCACTGGTCCAAATCACTTTCTTCGGTAACTTCTTGGAAGTTAGTTCTGTCAAGGGAGCAACAATGGTGCCATACCCCTTGACAAAACGGCGATAGTACCCGGTGAGTCCTAAGAAGGCTCTCACCGCTGTCTGGGTCTTGGGGGTTCCCAGGCCCGGATGGTATCTATCTTGGCTTGTAGGGGCGCCACCTGGCCGCTTCCTACTTGGTGTCCCAAACACACCACCGAACCCTGCCCTATCTGGCACTTACTGGCCTTGATAGTGAGGCCTGCACTATGCAGAGCCTTCAACACTGCGCAGAGGTGTTGCAAGTGTTCTTCCCAAGTGGAGCTGAACACAGCAATGTCATCCAGATATGCGGCGCTGAATTGCTCCAGCCCGGACAGTACCTGGTTGACCAGTCTCTGGAATGTGGCAGGGGCGTTCTTCAACCCAAAGGGCATGACACGGAACTGGAAGTGCCCCTCTGGCGTTGAAAACGCAGACCTCTCCTTGGCCCCATCAGTTAAGACAATCTGCCAGTACCCAGAAGTTAAATCCAACGTACTGAGGTAGTTGGCAGCTCCCAACCGATCCACTAGCTCATCAGCTCTGGGGATGGGGTGTGCGTCAGTCTTTGTGACAGCATTGAGCCCACGGTAGTCCACACAAAACCTAAGTTCTGGAGTGGCACCTGGCGCAGCAGCTTTCGGTACAAGTACCACTGGGCTAGCCCAGGGGCTGCTGGAGGGCTCGATCACCCCTAGCTCCAACATCTTAGAAACCTCCTTCTTGATGCTGGCCCTGACCTTGTCAGCCACCCGGTAAAACTTCTGTTTCACAGGCATGCTATCTCCGGTGTCCACGTCATGGACACACCAGTTGGTGATACCGGGGGTCAGGGAGAACAGAGATGCAAACTGACCCAGCACATGGCGACAGTCCCTCTGCTGTTCTGGGGTCAGGGTGGGCGAGAGGACCACTCCATCCACTGACCCATCTTGCTCCTTAGCTTCCAGGAGGTCAGGAAGAGGATCGCTATCCTCCTCCATCCCTGCATCTGTAGCAAGTAGCATTGTTATTTCAGACCTCTCAAAATGGGGTTTGAGGCGGTTCACGTGTAGGACCCTCATGGGGTTCCTGGGAGATCGCAAGCTGACCAGGTAGGTCACCTCACTCTTACGCTCCACCACCTCATATGGCCCAGTCCACTTGTCTTGGAGCGCGCAAGGCTCCACTGGCGCCAATACCCACACCATCTGCCCAGGTTGAAATTCCAACAGAGTGGTATGCTGGTCATACCACCTCTTCATCTCATCCTGGCTGGCTTCCAGGTTCGCCTGAGCGAGGGCCCGGAAGCGCTGTGTCTGGTTGCGGATGGCCAGCACATAGCTGAACACATCCTGGGGGGTTTTCCCAGGGGATTTCTCCCAACCCTCCTTCACCAGACTGAGAGGTCCTCTAACAGGGTGCCCGTACAAAAGCTCAAAGGGACTGAACCCCAGAGACTTTTGTGGTACCTCCCTGTAGGCAAATAATAGGCATGGCAAAAAGACGTCCCACTTCCGTCTCATGGGCTCTGTCAGCCCCATGATCATGCCCTTCAGGGTCCGGTTGAACCTTTCAACCAACCCATTTCCTTGAGGGTGGTAAGGAGTGGTGAACTTATAAGTTACCCCACACTCCTCCCACAGAGACTTCATATACCTGGAGATGAAGTTGGTACCCCGGTCAGATACCACCTCTTTGGGGAAACCCACACGGGAAAAGATCCCCATCAACGCACGGCCCACCACCGGGGCTGTGGTTGTCCTGAGAGGGATAGCCTCCGGGTACCGGGTGGCATGATCCACCAGGACCAGGATGAACCTGTTGCCTAAGGCGGTCCTGGGGTCCAGTGGCCCCACAATATCTATTCCCACCCGCTCGAAAGGGGTGCTCACTACCGGAAAAGGCTGGAGAGGGCCTTTGCATTTTCCTCCAGCCTTGCCACTTGCCTGGCAAGTCTGGCATGATTTACAAAAGGAAGCGACGTCCGTCTTCATCCCGGGCCAGTAAAAGTGGATGGCAAGCCTTTGTCGGGTCTTTTCCTGCCCGAGATGTCCTGCAAGCGGCACGTCTTGAGCCAGACCCAGTAGGAAGTCTCTGTACCCTGCGGGTACCACCAGGGTACGTGATCCACTGGGCTCAGCAAACCTAGGCTCACTATACAACAAGTCATTCTCCCAGTAGAGAAAGAAGTTCTTCGGATCAGCACCTGCTGCCTGGTCTGCAGCCTGGTGCCGCAGACCTTCAAGAGTAGGGCATGTCTTCTGCACACGGCAGAACTCCTCTCTGGAGGGACCACCCTCTTGCTGCCAATGGGTCAGCTCAGGTATGTCTCCCAGCTCAGCTACCTGTTCCCCTGAAGGCTCCAGGGCATCCCCCGCAGGTTCTGCTCCTTCCTGGACCGTGGGAACAGTGGGGGTGGACGCACCACGCCCCTTGCCCTTCCTCTTTCTGGCAGGGACCTGGGCCACTGTTTCAGGCTCCAGGTCTGCTTCACAACCCTGTCTGGCTGCCATGGACCGGGTGGTCACACAGACCCACTCAGGCAAACCCAACATCTCCAAATGAGCCTGGCGTTCCACCTCCTTCCACGGGGAACTCTCCAGGTCATTACCTAGCAGACAGTCTACTGGCATGGATGGACTCACAACAACTCTGAGAGGACCTGAGACCCCCCCCCACTCAAAGGGAACATGTGCTTCCTTGCAAAGGTGCACAGAGTTGTCAGCTGACACTACTGGGTGAAGTACGTCTGGAATGATCAGCTCCTCAGGGACCCACTGACACCTGACCGTAGTCACGCTGGCTCCAGTGTCCCTGAGAGCCTCCACCCTCCTCCCATTGATGGTCACCCACTGCCTGTACTTCTTAGTGTTATCAGGGACAGGGGTTTCCTGGACCATCTCTGTGTCTCCTAAAGAGACAAGGGACATAACTGCTAATCCCTCCAAATCGCTAGAAATTAAATCCCCACCAAAAGCTACACTAGCTATACCCGGGGTTGGAACACCAGAGGGTGCCTGGGATTTCTTGGGACACACAGGAGCTTTGTGACCCAATTCCTGACAGTGATAACACCTAATGGGACCCTTGTTATCCGACCTGCCCTTAGGGGGCCAGGTTGGTTTGGGTTTTGACTTGGGGGGCTGGGACTGGTTACCCTGGGAACTGTTTTGGGGCCCTTGTGAGAACTCCTTTTGATTACCCTTGTCCCCCCCACTCTTCTGCTGGGGACCCTGCCCACCTTTGGCAATGGTACCCACAATTCCTCTGTGGACCCTGGTACTGGTCCAGCGGTCCGCCTCCTTAGCAAGCTCAATGGGGTCCGTCAGCTTGCTATCTAACAGATGCTGGCGCAGCTCTGGAACACATAGACTACTCAAGTGCTCCCAACTAATTAAATGTAACAACCCCTTATAATCAGTTACCTTGCTGCCCTTCATCCAACCTTCCAGTGCCCGCGAGTACAGATTCACACGCTCCATCCACGTCTCAGACTCTTTCTTCTTGGAGTTCCTAAACTGCAGTCTATACTGCTCTGGAGTAAGTCCATACCTGAGACATAAGGCCTCCTTCATATTGGGATAGGTCATGGTACCTGCTAATTCTAAGGGCTCTAGAGCACTCCTCCCAGAAGCCTAAAAATGTTTCCACAGGCCCGCCCCCCAATGCTGTTCAGGCACACCATTCATTCTCAATGCAATTTCATATGATGTAAACCATGCATAGATATCCTCACTCCTATTGTAATTCTGTACTAAATCCTTGGGGATATATACTTTACCCCCCTGCACTGGCTGTGCGCTGCCACCATTTGAACTGGACTCCACCTGCTTGGCCTTGATGTCCAGTTCTCTCATGCTCACTTCATGAGCCAGAAGCAATTTCTTCTCCTCCACCGCCTTTTCTACTTCCAATTGCTTCATTTTCATCTTCATTATTTCCAACTCATGGTTTCTCACCCTTTGATTCTCCTCCAGCTCCTCTGGAGTGAGCCCCCTACTGGAATGGAAGCTGCCAGCCCTTGAGACTGTTCTGCCCATGGGCAGATCTTGGGGAACAAAACCATCCTCTTCATCTGCATCATCCTCCTCTTGGGCCTCCCACCAGGCCTTCAAGACTTTTTGGAGCTCATCCTTTCTAGCTCCACTTTTAAAAGGGCAACCACGGTCTTTGCAGAATCGCTTGAGCTCTACAACTCCGTACGAATACAAATCCGCAATGGAAAACTCCAATTCTGCCTTCTCACTTGTTGCCACCTGAGACATGATGCTCTTAAAGAGTTACTCAAAAATAGAATAAAAAATATAGTATGTGGTTGTCTATTGGTCTGCACTCCTAGTGATGTACACCAATTACTGTGGGTCAAGTACAAATACAAGTTCAATCCTCACCGCTGACCACCAATGATAGATCTGGGGGTCTCTAGTTGGCAGGGTAGGTACCTCTGTCCAAGTAGGGACCCTTGCTTCTAGTCAGGGAAAGGGGGATACACAGTTAAGATAACCCCTGCTCACCCTCTAGGTAGCTTGGCCTGAGCAGTCTAGGCTATCAAAGGCAATGTGTAAAGTATTTGTACCAACACTCACAGTAACACAGTGAAAACACCACAGATTTACTCCACACCAGTTTTAGAAAAATAAGGTATCTTTACTAAAAACTTCACAAGACCAAATACTACAGACAAACCAACATATAATTCAAAAGGTTACTTTAAAGATAGTTCAAGAGCTTGCAGAAAGTACTCCAGGATGTAAAAGTCAGTGTCTTGCACAATGCGACTCTCAATGCACAAAATGCGACACTTTCGTGCCCAACAGTACCTGTAGTTGCGATAAGGTTCCCAAAAGCTATAACAAGGAAGCTTGCAAAGGCGATGCGATACTCCTGAGATCCTGGGGAGGCTTTGCAGCAGCCCTGCTTCACGCAGCGGAGGTGGATGCGCCGGCTCCGATCTGTAAGGGGAGGATGCGATGACTTTGGCCTTCGTTGCGTAGGTTTCTTAGGGGGAAGCTTCACGCACAGGTTCGATGCGACACGCTTCGATGTGGCACGATACGCGGCGCAGCGTTGTCTTCCGGCGCCGCAACTCTCGATGCGCCACGGAACGGGACTCTGCGTCGACGCACCTGATGACTGGAGACTTTCACGCACCGGCAGTGGTGCGGCTCGCAAGCTAGTTCTGCGACGACCCTCGCAATGTCAGGAATCTTCGTGTTGCGATGGTGCCGCGATGAAATTTTCCACGCACTCTCGTTCTTGCGACACGCAATCGGATGATGCGTTGGGTACCAGTTGCTCTTTTTCACGCTTCTGCTTCCCAGCTCCCAAAACACAGTAAAACGACCTCCTGAGGCCCCAAGACTGAGCAAGCACTCCAAGGCAGGTCAGAACTCTCTCAGCAGAGTTCCAGGGGAGCTTGTGGTGAAGTCCTTTTGTTCCTGGGACTTCTTAACAGGGAGCCAGCTCTTCTCAGGCCCTTGGAGATCAGAATCAAAAGAAGGGGACACAGCAAAGTCCTTCCCCTCTCCTTGGCAGCAAAGAAAAACAGCAAGCAGGCAGTCTTCTCCTCTTCAGTTCTTTTCAGCTTTCTCCTTGGCAGAGGTTTCTTCTTAGTTCCAAAGTGATCTAAAATTTAGGTGTCTGGGGTCCTCTTCTTATACCCCTCCAAGCCTTTGTCTCTCTTTGTTCCAGTGGGGGGATTCCCCTGCTCAAACCGGTTCCTGGGTGTGCTCTGCTCTGGAGCACCTGGTTCCTTTCAGAGTGAGGGGCAGGGTCGTTAGACGCTCAGCAGGAGGTGGAGCCTTCTTTGTGCCAGCAGAGGCAGAGTCCTCAGCCTGGCCAGCAGGGGGTGGAGCCAGCTTTGTGTTGGCAGAGGCAGCCCTATTCAAACCCAGGGACTACTCCTCCCACCCATCTAAAGCAGATCTCCCTATTCACCCTGCTGCTGACTCATCCAGGCTCCTGGAGCCACCTAGCCCATCACATGACACCAGTCAGCCAACCAGCACACAGGCACACAGGAAGGTTAAACAGGAGAATAGCTACTTTCTAAAAAGTGCTATTCTCACACAGTGAATTTAAAAACCATCTTGCTAAAAAGATGTATAATTAAATTCTGAACACAGAAATACCAAACTTGGATTTTCTATCTTGCCCTTATGGGAAGATAGGCATGTAAACAGCCTTCCCCATTCTATCCTATGGGCAAGATCGCCTCTCAGCAGTGAAAAACGAAAATGTCTGTAATTCACTACCAGGGCATGTTACACACCTCAGTACATGCCCTACCTTTCAGATACACTGCACCCAGCCCAGGGGGGTACCTAGGGCCACCATAGGGATGCCTGACATGTACAGAAAGGGAAGGATAAGGCCTGGTCAGTGGGTGCACTGGCCAGGTCGACATGGCAGTCCTGGACTGCACATAGACACTGCAAGCAGGCCTAAGACATCATTTTAGCGCTATTCCTGTGGGTGGCACAATCAGTGCTGCAGCCCACTAGTAGCATTTGAATCACCAGCCCTGGCACACGCAGTGCACTTTACTAGGGGCTAACAGGTGAAACAAATATACCAATCATGGATAACCAATCAATATAACAATTTACCAAGGGAGCACTTGCACTTTGACACTGATCAGCAGTGGCAAAGTGCCCAAAGCATCTAAACCAGCAAAAACGAAATCCAGCATAGCATCAAAAATACAGGAGGTAGAGGCAAAAAGTCTGGGGTAACCACGCCAAAGATGCCAGGTCTAACACATTCCTCATCCAAAATAGCTACTTTGCCCTTCTCCACCATTGCTACACTGTAGTCATCCCAGTCTCCACTCCAGTTCAGTACTGGGTAATGGAGAATGGCTCAAATAATCTGCTATTTGGTTATTTTTACCTGGTAGGTACTGTACATCGTACATGAAGCCTAGTACTCTGCGGGGGATATTCTCAAGAACGTGTGCTAACCCTTGCAAAAGTTACTTAACGCAACCTCCAACATCGCAGTCTATAACGAGAAACTTACGCCGTGTTAACCAAGTATTCAAAACACGGTGGTACCATGCGATAGTCACCAGATAACGCGTCAAATGGGCGCGTTAAAATCAACGCCACGTCGCAAAAATGCGAAACACGAATGCCAAAAAAGCTGCTATGAAGCCAATCGCGATACAAAAACCAGCGAAAAACAGAGGCAGGCCTTCAAATCCCACACATCTGGTGGGAAAATGCACCATAAAAGCAGACCAAACAAACAGCGAGATGACAACGTACGAGCACAACCCCACAGCTGTGACGCAGAGCAAATGACCATTGTCCAAATCAGATAGGCAGTCCCCCACAAACAGCCACAATGTAGATTGACATGCAGTCAGTATGTAACCTGCCCCAATGCGGAAACAAACATGGAACACACTGTGAAACCGCATCTCCTCCTCACGTTGCAGAGGGACAAACAACACCCCCTGCACACCGATGTGCCATGTCCATGACCATAAAATAATGAAAGCATGGACCAATGTAGGGGCAGTGACCCCCCACGCACATGTCGCCCATGTCACGAGACTTGAGTCACAGGGTGCATCCCTGAATCATGGCAGCACATATCAGAGCCCAAAAGAAGCCCTCTTATCACTTGTAGGCCACATATGACAGCCAAAATGGAATGAATTGGGCACATGTGAAACACCGAAGAGTGGGATACCGTAACAACTGTGACACACAGAACTGGCAGTTCCAGTACATGACACCCTAAACAGCCTCACTGCACAGAGGTGACACACCCACCATCCATTAACAAATCCCTAAATTGTCAGCACAACATGTCACACCCACACTTGTCTGAGTGAAGTGCCTGTACAGATGAGTGACATGCACGCAGGGAATCTATTTCGAAATGCATTTATTAGCACATGCTGTGCCTGTAGTCAGTCAACATACTGTGCCATTACTGCTAAGGACCCTCACAATGTGACGTCAACCAGAGAAGAAATTGTCAATGATGTAGTTCCTACGGGCAATTCCTGCTGCGACTGCAGTGGGGTGTGGTCCACCCGCTTCATCTTCATCATCATCGTCCGGTGCATCTGGCAATCGTATCCATGGGGCTCTGCTGCGCACGCATATGTTGTGCAACACACAGCATGCAACGATCATCTTGCACACAAGGCCTGGGCTGTGCAGGAGCTTTCCACCTGTGACATCCAGGCACCTGAAACGTGACTTCAACACGCCAAATGTGTGCTCCACGATGCCCCTGTTGCGTTTCTGGGCCAAATTGTACTGCCTCTGGGGCTGTGTGTTCGGGGCTCGGAGGGGTGTCATCATCAAAAGGCAGAGTGCATATCCTTGATCACCTGTGACAGTGCAGAGAGACATGAGTCAAGACTACGTACTGCATGATGTGTTGGCAGGCTCACTGGTTCATTGGTGTGTGATATGTGTGATATATGTGACTTAGTGATTCCTGTATGATATGTACTGTGTGTTGTTAATGAGCGGCATCACTGTGTATTATGTAGCCTCACTGCTGCACCTCCTCCAAGCACATTCACTATTGTGCGCAGCGCAATTGCATCACATGCACCCCTACGGCACACCATTTTCATGCCTGTCTGCGCATGTCCACAAGCCTGACTACGACACAGTGATGATGCTGTGCAGACTGTGGCCGGCAACGTGTGTGTCAGCCCAATGCAAGGACAGGGCTGACACAGATGTAGAGCACCTGCCTGGCTGAACCAGACATGCAGTTGAGGGTACATCTTTGGCTCATGCTGCGATAATAGCGAGACACCCAACAGTTGGCATGTGTGATACCTGACCCTGAGCGGGCATGCCCTCACCCATGTACCCCTCCGGCTGAGCACGCACACTGGGGCATGCCACATGGCAACATTGTCGATTGCGAGACGGGGGGCACAGACACTACAACAGAGACACACGCATCAGCCACATCCTTGGCAAGGCCTACACTGCACCACACCCAGATCCACGTGTGGAGTAGCCACATCCCTACGCAGTACTGTCGTACACCTGTCCACCCCGCTTACGCTCACAGGGAGGTACAACACGGTTTCATGTCCCAGGTTTACACCACTGCCTGCAGTGACATGGATACGCATGCTGTACACAGCACAATGTTATGTGGAATGACCCCTGTCCCTCATGCATACATAATAAACACACAGACACACTGAGTGAGTTTGTGGGACTGGCCACGGGCAAGTGCGCTCGGCCCCTTTTATTGCCAGGGTCACATCTCCAGTGACGCCTGTGCTGGATGGGTGTTGGGTAGTGTAAGCCACCACTCAGGGGTTGGTTGGTGCTGGCAAAGACCACAACAGTGAGTAGACAATCAGCAGTACAAGGTACGTACATCATGGGTCCCTGACTTGAGCAGCACAGAGTTTGTGACCCCTGCCGCACAGCGGCAGGCACACCACCACGGGACGACGACTTGCGGTGCGGAGGTAGTGCCACACGAGCTGAGCGTGTACTCGTCAATGTCCAAGGGGAATTTCGCGGAGGGTTGCGGAGGACAGTGGAAGGTGTCCTTCCAGGGCATTTATGCAGAGGGCAGAAGCAAGCAGAAACAGGCAGATGGCGGAGTTGAATGCTTCAGACCCCACTTTCCCACCTTGTCAGTGTCAGCTACATGTAGATGAAGAAAGCCTCCAGCCCATGGGCTCAGACGCCACCGACATCCAAACAGAGATTGCACATGGATTTCAGGGCAGACAAACAGTGGCACCAGAGCTGGAAGGGGATGCAGTCTGCGATGAGACCTGTACAATGACAAGGACTCTGGTATGTAGAGAGCAAGACTCAGTTCAAATCGTGTGACCTACTTCATCGCAGTGTGTGCCAGAGGCAGCAGTCAGCAGGGACCCACAGCCATGTGTGGTAATCATGCGCTGCAGAGAGTCAGTGGCACCAGTGCAGTTGTTGGTAGTGTCCCATCACCTCCAGATAGGTGAGCTTGTTCTCCTCCGGACTGAAGCACTTCTTCCTCTTACTCCTCTCCTTGCGTAGTGTGACATGAACACTGCCATGAAGGAATCAAGACTCAGTTCCAAAAGTGTGACCTAATTGGCCGCAGTGTCGGTCAGAGGCAGCGGTCAGCGCGGGCCAAGCACTGTCCAGCCATCTCATCCTGGATCTCTCATACATGACGTTGGAATGGCCTTTGTATTACATTTGTGGGTGACATAGGTAGTGGCACCAGAGCTGAGCGGGTGTGCAGCCGGCGAGGATGCCGTGTCCTGCCTGTGATGGACTGCATTGGATTAGTGTGAGGCCTGCAGGACCGCAGTGCAGGCCGAAGGTCGGAGTCAGCAAGGGCCCAGAGACACGTTTGGTGGGAGTCCTATGCACAGACTTGGTGGCACCACATCGGAGGGAGTATAGTGGCATGAACTCAGCCTTAAATCATGTACTCTGCTATGGTGTAATCAAGACTCAGTTCCAAATGTGTGTCCTACTTGTCCGCTGTGTATGCCGGTGGAGTACGTCAACTGGAAAGGAGTTCCGCGGGCCTGTGTTGCAGAGGCTGTGATGGTCCAAGGAGTCTGCCAAGGTCGGGGGCCTCGGGCTTGGAGCTTGCACCGGCACGTGGTTGGCCCTCTTTAACACACGCCGGTGTAGTCAGTTGAGCAGTGATGCCTGGATGCGCAGGGGCGGCCACGACGGCTTCAGGGACCAGCGGCCCAGGGTGCAGCAGGCGCACAGGATCCCAGGCAACAATGCTCATGGCGTAGGCCTCGTGGCAGGGTGAGAGGCACCGCCCTGGCAGGGACGTTGGGCATTCCAAAAGAGGACTACACCCAGAGCTATGTGCTTTTTATTCACACCCCTACGCTGGCCTGGCGTACGCCGGGCCAGCCCACTCCTCTCATGCTTACAGGTGGGGATGTAACAAGCTACATTTCCTTGTTCTCTCCCACTGGCTGGGGTGACATGGTTGCATCCACTGTGCACTACACCAAACACCAGCGGTGTATGTCGACATGGATATGTGAGTGGTATGCATACTGCAGTCTGTCCAACACATCCACGCCACACTTGGCATTGTGTGCAGTCTCATTCATCGGTCACATCGCCTCCTTCGCACATGCCTGGTTCCCTCCTCTTCCCTCATTCTGCTAATGTGAGGCTGTGGCGCCATGCCATTGATGGCTCATGTACATGGCTAGGCCAGGTTCCCACGGTAAGTTGTGCTGTCGTGTCTGGTGGGTGTGATTTGATTTGATTTGATTTCAGAGTTGTAAAGCGCGTAGCTACCCTGGGGCGTCCCAGCGCTGTCAGTCTACCTGTAGCATTCAGAGAGGGGGAGCTGTATGAAGGGTTTTATGCAATGAGCCAGGTCTTTAATTGCCTACGGAAGGCCAGTAGGTTGTGTTCTCTTCGGATGGGGAGTTGGAGGGAATTCCACAGCTTTGGAGCATTATATGAGAACAGTCGCCCCCCTGAGCGAGCCTTTCTTATCCTGGGGACACTGGCCAAGGAAAGGGAGTCTGATCTGAGCTGTCTGTTGGAGTGATGTGGTTTGACGAGAGATCTCAGAATGGGAGGGCCTCTGCCTTGTGAGAAGCAGAGGGTCTTAAAGGTGATCCTTTCCTTGATCGGGAGCCAGTGTAGTGATCTGAGGGCCGGTTTGGCAGAGCATCTAGATTTGGTCCCGGTCAGGAGTCTGGCCGCGGCGTTTTGGGCACATTGCAGTCTGATGATGACTGATGAGGGAGCACCTAAATATAGGGCATTTCCGTAGTCCAGTCTAGAGTTAACTAGCCCCTGTATTAACAGTTTCCTGGACTGAAAGGGGATTAGATGGAGGATTTTTCGAGCTATCTGAATGAGGCCAAAGCACGTGCCGGCTGTTTTTCTGGCCTGGACTTTAAAGTTGAGGTCCTGGTCCAACCAGATACCCAGGCTCTTGACTTCGGTCTTATGGGAGGGGGGTGCTCCCATGCAGGGTGGCCAAGAGATGGATGGGGGGAGTCTGCGTGGGTCCCCCAGCAGAAGGATCTCAGATTTCTCTCCGTTTAGTTTCAAACGAGAGTCGCACATCCATTGGGATATATTCTGGAGGCAAGATGACAAGTTGTCCAGACATTTGGTCGACTGGTTTAGAGAGACGACCAGCTGGGTATCGTCGGCGTACATAACAGTTTTTATGCCGAATGGGGTTACGATGTCTTCGAGGGGAGACATGTATACGTTAAAGAGTGTGGGGCTCAGGGAGGAGCCCTGGGGGACCCCACACTGGAGGGGGAGAGCTCTGGAGTTAGCTGAGCCGTCGGTCACCTGGAAGGTTCTGCCTTCTAGGAAGGATTTGATCCAAGACAGGGCGGTACCCGAAATTCCTGCCATGCTAAGACGGTGGATAAGGATGGCATGATCCACCGTGTCGAAGGCGGCGCTCAAGTCCAGGAGGATCACTGCCACTGATCCTCCCGCATCTAGGATGGATCTTGCCTCTTCGACCACGGCTAGGAGTGCGGTGTCCGTACCCTGTCCTGGTCTGAACCCTGTCTGGGATTGGCGAAGAAGGCTGTTGGATTCTAAGAAGAGGGATAATTGCTGATTGGCAATTTTCTCGGCCACTTTGCTAATGGCCGGGAGGAGTGAGATAGGTCTAAAGTTAGACAGGTCAGCAGGATCGAGGTGGGGCTTTTTGAGAAGCGCACGGACTGTGGCGTTTTTCCAGTTGGTTGGGACGGTGCCTTGTGCAAAAGATGCATTAATGAGATTGGTGAAGGGGGAGGAAATCGTGGAAGCAACCAATTTCAATTTGCTCATGGGGGCCGGGTCTGTGGGAGCTCCACTCTTCACTGTATGAAGGATGGTCAAGAACGATTCTGTGGACACCTGGGAGAATGCTTCGAAACATGGGGCCTCCGGGCAGGTGAGAGGAGTCGGGGGGGATGTTGTGGGTGGGGAGGGTTTTTAAAATGTTGTTGATTTTTGTTGAAAAAAACTCAGCGAGCTGGTTGCATCTAGTGCCAGATGGGTCTGGTAAGGGCAGTGGTTCCTGAGTTTTCGTCAGAAGACAGGCGATGCGATAGGTTTCTTTGGCGGAGTTAGCTGCAGCTAATATTTTTCCCTCGAAAAAAGTTCCCTGGGTGTTTTTTATGCAAGTTTTGTAATCCTTCACGGCAGACCTGTATTCAATTTTGCTTTCGTTAGCCCAGTCCTTTCTCCAGAGGCGCTCGAGCTTTTTACACCTTTTTCTGAGTTTGTGTAGTTCCGGGGTGAACCAGGGAGATTTGAAGGTTCCCTTTTTACTGGGGAGAGGTTTGACGGGGAGGACTACTTCGAGGGATTGTTCAATCCAGGAGCGGAGTTGGACATCTGCTAGGGAGGGATCTGGGTCGAGCTCAGGTGTAGTAGAGGCTAATTCGTGGATCCATACTGCCGTGTCCAGTTTTTGCCAAGGGCGGGCTGGTGCTTGGGGGGGGGGGATCTATCCGGCGCTTCTCTAGTAAATTGAAGTTTAAAAGAGATCAAGTGATGGTCTGACCAAGGAATAGGGAGGGGTTCATTCACTACTAGGCTGGGGAGATTAGTGAATATGGGGTCCAGCAAGTGGCCCTTAGAGTGGGTGGGCTGACTGCCTTTTAAATGAATATTGAGGGCAGCTAGGTCTTTCTTAAGGTCTTCCGTTATTTTGTTTGAAGAGTCGTCAAAGTGGAGATTTAAATCTCCTAAGACCGTAAAATTGGGTGACAGACAGGCGAGAGAGGAGATGGTTTCCATCAGGGATTTGCAAAAAAGGCTATGCTGTCCTGGAGGGCGATAGACGAGGAATCCCGAGAGGGTTTTTGATGGTGATAAATGGATAGAGAACCGAACGTTTTCACAGACCTGAATTGGGCTGTCCTTGAAGTGACAGGACAGGTTGCTTCTATAGATAATTGCAATTCCGCCCCCTGTCCTGGAGAGTCTAACCTGATGTTTGATTAGGTAACCGGGGGGAAGTGTTTGAACTATGTCAGGGTCTGAAGTGGGGTTGATCCATGTTTCATTGAGGAAGAGAACCTCAAGTTCGTATTCCAGCAGAAGCATATTGATTTCTGCTCGGTGTTTCGGGAGGGACCTGCAATTGAGTAGAGCCATCTGAATCCATCGTGTTTTCGGGAGAATTCGAGGTGTCAGCCTGTATGGGCAGACCGAGCAGCAGGATCGTCCTTCCTCTAAAGAGATAATGTTGCGGCAAGGGGTAGGAAAAAGCTTCCCGAGTTGGAGGAGAGTGTCTTGGGAGTACCTAAGTGGAGAAGGTGTTAGAGTTCCAGGGGTTCTGGGCTCAGGGCTCGGTCTGGCGCAGACGGGCTTGCCTTTGGCGCGCCATCGGCGCGCTGGCGGCGGGCCCGCAGCGCGCGTCCGCTGCGCGTCCGACTGAGGCACATCCTTACGGGGCGGAGGGAGGGGGCGTGGCCTCGGGATAGTGGGCGTGGCCTCGTTACCGGCTAATGGCGGCAGGAATAGGCTAGTACCCGCGACAGCATTTACATCGGCTGCGCGGGGTGGTTACTGTTGGTTTGAAGGAGGGGGAGTGCCCAGGGTGAAAAGTGCAACAAGCAGGTAAAACAATTATTTACGATATTTCACAAGTTTTACAAAGCGCTACGCGATCCTCCCGGCTTTCGCCTCAGGAGCTATGTGGTAGACTGACTGCGAGCTCACCTGAAAGCGCGACTTATAGGCTACCAGTGGGCGTGGCCTCGGGATAGTGGGCGTGGCCTCGTTACCGGCTAATGGCGGCAGGAATAGGGTAGTACCCGCGACAGCGTTTACATCGGCTGCGCGGGGTGGTTACTGTTGGTTTGAAGGAGGGGGAGTGCCCAGGATGAAAAGTGCAACAAGCAGGTAAAACAATTATTTACGATATTTCACAAGTTTTAAAAAGCGCTACGCGATCCTCCCGGCTTCCGCCTCAGGAGCTATGTGGTAGACTGACTGCGAGCTCACCTGAAAGCGCGACTTATAGGCTACCAGTGGGCGTGGCCTCGGGATAGTGGGCGTGGCCTCGTTACCGGCTAATGGCGGCAGGAATAGGCTAGTACCCGCGGCAGCGTTTACATCGGCTGCGCGGGGTGGTTACTGTTGGTTTGAAGGAGGGGGTGTGCCCAGGGTGAAAAGTGCAACAAGCAGGTAAAACAATTATTTACGAAATTTCACAAGTTTTAAAAAGCGCTACGCGATCCTCCCGGCTTCCCCCTCAGGAGCTATGTGGTAGACTGACTGCGAGCTCACCTGAAAGCGCGACTTATTGGCTACCAGTGGGCGTGGCCTCGGGATAGTGGGCGTGGCCTCGTTACCGGCTAATGGCGGCAGGAATAGGCTAGTACCCGCGGCAGCGTTTACATCGGCTGCGCGGGGTGGTTACATGTGCATGTTTTTTGGCATGTTGTATGTGGGTTTGTAACGTGTGCTTTCCCAGAGTTGTGAGTTGTATGATTCTGGAGTTGAGGTGTGTGATGTGTGCATTTGGTACTTACCAACGAGCACTGCATTTCTATAGATGCCATCCTGGATGGACTGTCGGAAGATGTATGAATCATGCACCCTGCCTGGGTAGTTGGCGACAACATTGGTGAAGAGTCCCCAGTGGTCCACTATTGCCTGCACATTGATGGAATGCGTGTGCTCTCTGTTGAGGTAATTGTGTGCAGTGTCACAAGTAGGACATGTGTGCAGTCTATTGCCCCCAACACGGCCAGGAATCCAGCTATGGCGTAGAAGCCTTGCTTGGTCTCCAGCTGTACCTGCGCAGTGTGGGGGAAGTATAGGTACTGGGGTACCAAGCTGATGATGGCATCCAAGACACGTGTGAGGAACTTTGATAGGGCTGGCTGTGAGACTCCTCCGACTCTGGCGGTTGTTGGTTAGAATGTCCCAGAGGCCAACAGGTGCAGCACAGCCAGCAGCTTTAACAGTCTGTCAATAGCAAAATCTGTAATTGTACAAACATAAATAACAGTAGAAACAAGTCACTGCTAATGCAAGATTGTCTCGTCTCATTCTTCTTTTTTATTCCATTTAATTAAAAAAGTTTTTTTCATCAGCGACGCATTTCGTCCTGTTGACTTAGGACTTCTTCAGGGCTAAAAAGTGGCCGACCAGCCACAGATAATCAAGAACTGTTTGTTTCCATTTGTAACCGGTACTGTTATGTGCGCAGATCTATTGCTACCATGAGGTTTCTATTTTATAGTATTATCGAGTGGTCCAAATCATAATGGAATGAAGTCATGCAGATATCCAATATCCAGCTACGTTTGCATAAAAATATCCATGTGTTAAAATGGCTTGATAACCATAGCCTTAGGGAAACGTGAGGCCAAAAAGTTTCATTAGGAACATATGGCACAGGGAGGAAAGTGTCCAATCTGGCTTATACACAAAGAAAACGCAATTCTTCGCACGGTCATCCGAGGGAAAACCAATTTGGCCAAATTGGTTTCGCTTTGGATGACCGTGCGGAGAATTGCGTTTTCTTTGGGTAAAAGTCGTATTGGACACTTTCCACCCTTTGCCATATGTTCCTAATGGAACTTTTTGGCCTCACGTTTCCCTGGCAATGTGGTCAGCCCTGCTACAACCGGGCCTGGGGCATTTTGCCTGCCATGCTACACCTCAGCTGGGAATCTGCGGTTGGTGCCATTATTGACTGCTACTGAGAAGGCTGGAAGGGCTGGGGTGCTGCCTTCTGGGATATGAGTTTTGCCTCCTGCTCCCAACTGCGAACTGAGGGAGGCCCTGCTGTGTCCACAGTTCTCGGTTTATCCAGCCTCTTCACTGGATGGTGTGTTTGTTTCTGCTCTGTTTCCACTGTTTCTCCCCCTGCTCCTGCAGGGTGCAGTCTTTTGACTTGTTGCTTCAGTCACTTGCTGGTTGGACTTGCCTACACCACTGGAGACAGCACTGCAAGTAGGTCTGATGCTCTGCCGCCCCACTGTTGCTCTCTGGTTCTGCCTTCACCGGTGGTGGCGGTAAGTGGCAAGAAGAGCTCATCTTGGCGTTAGTTCCGGCATTGGAGCCATTTGTGGTCGAGGGAGCTCCATCCGCACAGGTCCGAAGTGGAAGGCATGGGCGGATAATTTGGAAACTTACTATGCTGCAATGGCTCTGGACAATGACAATAAGCACCCCATGCTTGGCGGGGGCTGCCATTCACAAGATTGCAGAAACTGTGGAAACTGGCAAACCCTTTACGAACAACACCTTGAAACAAGCCCTAACTAACCATTTTGAATTGCTCTCAAGATTATGAATGGTTTCTCCTACCCCATGCCAGGCAACAGCCGGAAGAGTTGGTGGACTCATTTTACACCTCTTTAAAGAATTTGGCCAGCACCTGAAACCTAGCTGATGCAGACGACGAGATCAGTGCCCAATGTATTAAGGGTTGTTCCTCCACTAATGTCAGGAAACACATCCTCCAAGTTCCAGGAATGAAAATGGCCATCATGCTCAACATGCGCTGCTCCTAAGAATTCTAGAAAACCCATGCTGCACAAATGGAGGCAGCCCTCCAACGGCCAATCAAACTGAACCAGTCAACGTGGTTGTAAAAACTGGCCTGGATAGGAAGAAGGTTCAAACCAAGCCAATGGCCACTCCCAAATTGTGTCACTGGTCTGGTGGCTTGTACCCGCACCAAGGTGATTGTCCAGCACAGGGAAAGAGGTACCCTGCCTGCAATAAACTGAATAATTTTTCCAAAGTCTGCCAATCCACCGCATCCCATAAAGTGAAAAAGTTCAAATCAGTGAATGCTATGGAAATTCCTGTGAACCGGGAAGAGAAGGGGATATGGATGATAATGACATTGAGGGTGAAGTGCACGTCATACATGCAATGCAACTGGAGTAGCGTTCCAGACAATACGCACCCAGCTGCGTGGTCACCATCGCTGGTCACCAAATTTCAGCTCTATTAGATACGGGGGCTTCCATAAGCATCATGACACAGACTGTCTTATAGACTGTTCTGCAGCAACCCTTACTCTGCCTCATGTCAACGCAGGTGCATACTTTTAGCTCAATGTCGCCCCTTTCACTGGCTGGTGACACATGGAATCTGTACCACCTGAGCCAAAGTCTATGTCACAAAAAAGGGCTTGGCAATGCTGATCAGCTGCCACACGGCAGAATGTCTTCAACTAGTGTTCTTCACATTTAGTGTACACTCCTTCAATGTTGAAGCTTTGTTGCATGAGTTTAGACCACTGTTTGAGGGAATGGGCTACCTCAAAAGCCGCATGATACACCTTCACCCTGATAAGACAATCCAGCCCGTAGCTCTGAGACATTGCCTCGTGGCCTTCCACCTCAGCTTCAAGGTAGAGGAAGAATTACTGGGACAAGCTAACCTTATTGAGGAAGTAAAAGGTCCCACCATAGGAGTGTCCCCGATAGTTGCGCCCGGAAACCCAAACAACCCTGGGCAGTCAAAATTTGCATAGATATACGCCTGCCCAACACTGGAGTTAATCTAGAGGAGAGTGCTTGTGGAGGAGACATGTGGCAACAGTTAGAGCCGTGTGCGAACACTCCAGTGATTCATCGAAAGGGGATGACTAGGTACCATCTCAGACCACACCAAGTTGGTTCCAGATAATTCCAGGATTATGTGCTGAACTGAGTTTGCAAGACTGGTAGCTGAGTTGCACCACGGCTGAGTCGGGATGGTGGAACTGTGATGTCAAGTTTTGGACTCATGTATTTCTGTTTTGTTTATTGATGTTTTTTCTTACACGTTCGGTGAGTTCTATGTTGTTGTAGTTTGTTTTGACAAGGTTAATGAGGAATGTTACATAGGGACCTATGGGTGGCCCCATTATGTTGCAACTAGGAGGGGTGTTAACTTGGAAACCCATTAGCACAGACAAGGTCATGGTTCCGACTGTTACGTGCGGGGGTCAGTTAATAAGTAGAAGTGGGGTGAGACCTCGTGGTACTTCTATCCGTTCGCCAGCCTATGTCCCGTGTCCTATTGGGTTTCGTTTTACAATCTGTGCAGCACCTCAGGGCCTATGCTAAGGCCAGGTTACCAGGGCCAGACTGGCCGTAGCGGGCACCGGGCAAACCCCCGTTGCGCCGCACGAGTGGGGGCCGGTCATAGCTGCAAAAATCGACCCTGTAACAAAATCGGCCGAAAACCGGCCCAGGCAGGTTACAGATGTCTGCCAGACCATAACAGGTCCTGTACCGGCCCCACTAGAAATTTCGTATCCGATGTGAGTGACAGTATTTTTTAAATCCATTGCCTATTATTCATTTGTCCTCCTCCACTCCGACTGACGGTTCAAGTCAGTGTCCGGCTTTGATGACAAAAAAAAAAAATGCACCGAAAGGAAAAAGTTCCGCCTGACTGTTAGCCCAGCTTATTCATATTCACTTGCTGTGCTTTGAACGTTTTTGGGGGCATATAATCAAGGACCAGCGATAATTATCGCTAAGCGCACTTAGCTTTAGGATAATTATCGCCGGGTAACGTGGAGTTTTATCGCTGAGATAGCGTGCTATCAGCTTAAAGCGATAAAATTCCAAGTGCTAACTGCCAAATGTGAGATTATCGCTGGAAATCTAGCGATAATCTCACAAAGTTTGGCAATAGCTTGTTGATGGGGCAGGGCAGACTTAGCCATGATATCCACTTTACATTGGATATAATGGGTAAGTCAAACTAAAAGCAGGCGTAAGAAAAGTAGCGATAACCAAGGTTAGCGCTACTTTTCTTATCGCTATGCTTGTTAGCATGCCCATTGATAATTGGAGAAATGTCGGTTAGCAACATTTCTCCAGTTATTTTGGGACGGAACGCCCACTTTGCGTAGCATTCACACGTATTTCAAGATTATGATTCCTTGTAAATCTGGAAATGTGTCTGGTTCCATGGGTGTTTCCTGTCCTTGTAAATTTGGAGCAGTACAATGCGCCACCGGTACGTCACAAAAAGTGAAGCACCGGTGGCGCAAGGGGCTTGTACATCTGCCCCTAAATGTGTTTAGATCTAATGTTCAGTGATAGTGAGGTGTGTTTTCAATACTACGGAAAATATTCTCTATGACACTGCCCCATTTCTGATATTTAAGGTCCTGTTTCAATCTAAAAGAAACTTTTGTTGAAGATATTGCATGAAACACTAACACAACATTTCCCTGCAAAATGGCTGTAATAGATAAGGCTCTCACACAGCACCCACAGTAAAAATAAAGAAAAACGGTATTTAAAATAATCTGTTTATTAAAGGTCATCCGAGCAATTATCAGGAGCCCCCTGAAAGGCTGGGGTCCTTGGCTAGAGACCACTTTGCCTCTACCTTAAAATGTCTCTGCACACACAGGTTTTGTCTCAGCCTTTAGACAGACATTTTGTGCTGTCAACTGTCATAGCACTCATGTGCACAAAGACACAGTTCTCTCTCACAAACTATCAGTGTGGAAGTTATGGATGAATAAAATATAACAGCGGGATACAGTTATCATCAATCAATATGGTAAGAGCAAGACAGAAAATGTATGTCTGGTATGTTTTGTCTAGCATATGTGGCCGCCTTGGCAAGGAGTGGAACTCACAAACGCCTCATTTCACCCATGGGCACTTGTACCTATTGGCACCAGCACTTCACCTGCACTGCATGTTCAGCTACTTTCACAAGCATTGCACCAGCAGCAGGGCCGGACTGGCCATAGCAGGCACCGGGTGCTTCCCTGGTGGGCCGCCAGGGTGGGGGCCGGTTTTGGCCCCCAGGGGGCTGTTTTTGTTACCAGGAGTCGGAAAAATCAGGCCCCTGTCACAAAATCGGCCCAAACCGGCCCTAGCAAACTGCTCGGCTGCACCCCCCTCACCCCCAGGGGGGCCCAGCCGAGCAGTTTGCCAGGACCGGTTTCAGTTTCCAGTCCGGCCCTGACCAGCAGGCATAAATGCTGGCGGCCATTGGACACTTGCAAGAATCTGTGAGTGCTTTAATCCCTGTGGATCAAAAGAGGCCGGATGTACGATGTGTCAGTAAACAAAAACCCACCTTGAGTCTTAGCATGATCTAGCAGATCTGCTTTGAAAACATCTGAATTTCTCTCACAACTTCTCTACGTCAAAACAATTGATGAAGTTGGCCTTCATATGTGTTCTTCACTACATTTCAGATGCTGTGACTATCTCTTTGGGTCAAATTGCTGACACATTTCTCTTGAGCCATGCCTCACCTGCAAACCTCCAAGGGAGAAATCATTTATTTAAAATAAATGGTACTTTATTCTACACTAGAGACGGTGCTTACTTGAATGTTCCTTTTAAAAATGAAAATGTTCTTACGGTTTGGTGTGAAAATATTGATTCATATGAAACTGATGATTCTGTGAAGGGTTCACCTTAATAAATGTGCTTAACCAAATGCCTCCACTTTATGATACAAATATGCTAATGATGTTGGTTGTTTGCTAACTGCTGAAGCTTGAAAAATCAGAGTAAGTCCACTAAAAAAACCTTCTCCACTTACCATATTATTTGCTTTGTTCTAAGGCGGAAGCAGGGATCCACCCACTTATTGTTGCACTGCTGAAGAGAGTGGTTTTGGTACCTATTATAAGCATCTGCAATACATCTATTTTACCCATCAAGACGCCTTGTAAAGAAACCTGCTATTTTATGCAAACTTTACATGATATAATTGCCGCTGTACTGCCAAATTTCCTGTAGTACAAAACTCATTTTAAGAATCAGTACAGTCTTATGGTAATATCGCAACCTCTTAAAGTAAATAATCAAATCATTTTTATTTTTTTTTACACAAAAAACGTTGCCAATCTATTTGGGCTTATGTTATTGTATAATGAAGTGGATTGCAAAGGTTATTTTAACTAAGCAATAAAGTATTATTCTGCAGTACAAAACTCTGCTGCGATTCTGTTGGACCTGGCCCTCGCTGCAGGCTCGCCCCCAAACATTTTACCTTTAACCTCCACTTTTTTGGTCTGAATTCATTTTTGTTGGCTATAGGACTCTGTGCACTCCATTGATAACCAGCTCTAAAGTGCTTGTGCTCTCTAATCTAAACATGAGTACATTGGTTTACGCCTGATTGGCATATTTAGTTTACTTATAAATCCCTTGTAGGGTGGTATACCATATACCCAGGGCATGTAAATTAAATGCTAATAGTGGCCTGCCTCACTTATTGTGCCACTCACTTAAGTAGCACTGTAAAACACATCCCAGGCCTGCCATTGCAGCTGAATGCAATTTTAAACAGCCAATCAAATTGGAAATATAACCCCCTTGCCAAACCTTAGACTACCCTTTTATTGCATACTAGTCACCCTAAGCTAGGCCATAGGCAGCCCATAGGGCAGGGTGCACTGCAATTGGAGGGTGGACATGTGCGTTCATGTTTTACATGTCCTAGTAATTAAAAACTCCTACATTTGTTTTTCACTACATGAGGCCTATCTGTCCCATAGGATAACATTGGGTTACCTTATCACATTTAATAAGTCCTAACCTTTGATTGAGTATTTCATGTTTGGTATTTATGAAATTTTAATGCAAAATCCTAACTAATGGTAAAGTCTGATTTTACATTACAATTCAGAGAATGTCTCTTTTAGGGAGTAGGTAATTCCCTGCCCTTAGCTTTTTGGTGCTTGCAGCCTGTCTTAGGCCACATGAATGGGTGTAACTGACAGACTTTGTGAATTCCTCGCAGACAGCCACACAATGGAGAGATTACTGGTGCCTGAATAGGCCATCTGCTTGCAGGATGGGGGAAGAGCTGGGCACAGGACCACTAGCAACTGAATAGGCTGTTCCCAGCTTTAACAAAAAGGCGTTATCTCCTTCACATGGTCACTGCAGTCAGCTTGGAGCAAGATTTAAAAGTAGGGCCCTCAGACTCACTCTTCATTTTTCTTTCTGGACCTGCTGAAGGACTCTCAGAGGACTGCCTGCTGCTGGGACCTGTTGTGCACTCCGCAAGAATGCTTTGCTGTACCTGAAAGGACTGCCTCGAGCCTGCCTTGAACCCTCTGAGGGCAGCCCTGCTGTTATAGCTCTGTATCTTCACCTGAACCGAGGACTACCAGAGTTACTCCAAGGGCTAGTTGGCTGGCCTCCTTTTCAGAGCCACATGGACATAAAAGGCCCCTACCATTTTGAACCTGCACCTTGACCCAGCCTGAGTGAATCTTGACCACAAATTGGTGTCACACCAGTCCTGAACTGTTGGCTGTAGTGCTAAATGTGCCCAGATAGCCAAAATCCAAAATTGAGGAGTTCGAAACTTTTGGACTAAAAACTGCTCTAACAATTGAGGGAAGACCGGGACCAACCTGCTGGCCGACTTGCCCATGGTGCATCACTGATCAGCCTGACTTCGCGGATGCTCACAATACATTCTTGCCCATAGCAGCACATCCTGTTCAACGGTCATTCGCCAAAGGGGTATCTCGGCCCTTGGAATTGTCTTTGTCTACAGCCTTGTGCCTCATTCTGCTGGAGATTCTCAACTTCCAAAAAAGACTGAATGTAGAAATCTTCACCTTGGGTCTGAGCCAAGGCTCCCCAATGACAACACTCCCCTTCGGAAAATCCCTGCAGGCTTGCCCCACTGAACTATACCATTTCAGAAAATGTTTCGTAAAAATTATTTTAAGTCAGAAGGTAATCCGTCATATTTTTTTTTACTTGACCGGCTCGCACAACTAAATGTCCGCAGGTGGCACTTTGATCTTTTAGGAGCTAGTTTTCACTAAAAACTTTTAAAATTCATAACTCCAGCTCTACTGATTGGCTTTTTGTAGTTTTGGTATCAAATAATTTATTAAAATGAACTATATTTTTCTAAATTTGTGTTGGATTATTCTTGTGTTGTGTTTTCACTTTATCACTGTTTGTGTGTTGCATAAATACTTTACACATTACCTTTAAATTTAGCCTAATTACCTTTTATAACAAGCTACCCATGGTTAAGCTCAGGTTAATTTAGTGGCTTTATGTGGTTCACTCTGCAAAGGATTGTGGCTGTTGTTTGATCAGGGCTCTCACCCCAGTCAACCTACAACCATTTCTCACACATTCTATCATATATAACAGCAACCTTTGTATGGGTGTAGATTTGTGTTCTGCTTCCTACTTTATTGTCATACACCCCTAAAGCCAAAATATTTTCACATCCTCAGTTTCATAAGTCACCTCACATGGTCTTGATTGCCGCAAGGGCTTATAGTCACTTTCCATGGTGGTTACAAAAATTAGAAACTGCGAAGAACAGTATAAATTGGACTGGTTAAAGCACGCTGAAGACTACTCCCCTTCTACAGACCTTAGTAACATTTAATTCACAGTCTAATATTCTCAGAATGGAATTTTTTTTAATTCTAATTCACACAAAAAAAATTTGTATTCACTCATATGATACTGTTAGGAAGCATTAGCAACGCCAGCAGGTTTGACTTGTTTTAGAGGTATACTGATTATTGTGTTATATCATATTTGTTGACACATAAAAGAAAACTCATAGGCCCACAAATAATAATTATTGCTTTGATTTACTCATGAGCATGTGCCACTCAAAGTGTCACACATTTGGCAGTAAAATGTCACTTATTCACACACACAGACCAAAGAAATGCAACACAAAGCAAATTGAACATGTGTTCTGTATGTACCTGTCTCACTGGTCCAGGCTGTTCCATAAGAGGTGGACCCTCTCCTGAGGTTTCGAAAGACCCACCTCTATTTGTGGTATCAATAGAAGGCAGTAAAAGGCCTTTAGGCAAGGGGTTGCATGATGATGCTAAGGATTACAAAAAAACAAAAAAATAATGGGCCTGTCTTGGCTTTAACTCCTGCCTTTCCTGGTGCTCCCATGGACCATAGCCTTGTTCCATTTTGGAGTTATTTTTTCTTCTTATATATAGCACAAACTTGACCCGAAGGTATCAGGGAGCTTTACATGAGCATATACACACAATAACCCTAATATTTAAAAGGGAGGGAACAAGAGGCTACGGGGCAGTCAGGGTAAGCTGGCCTCCAAGTCACCCGTTACACACAACAAGAAGCTACCCTAACTAAGTGTCTGATTCTTTAAGGAAGATAAGGGCACACTATCCCTTTTATCTATGTGGTGTTGAGCATCTCAAAAAATTGTAAGGACTATCCTCACACACCACCAGGTGTCATGCTTCATTATCGGCAGTCCTCGCTCTTTAAAAACCGCGTTTGATAAAGAGCGGGCCTTCATCTGGAGACAGGGAGGCACTTCTACAACAAAGTGGGGGCCCGTGCTGGGAAAGTGAGTGAGTGATGTAAAAATTGATGCAAATACTACATGAATTTCATTTTCGCAGAATTTGCTCAATATTAAAACCAAGGGTGGAAACACAAGGGTTTAGTACCCCATCCCCATCAGTGTTGCCAACATGTTTCTGCCATCCTGGCCAGGAGGGTCCATGGCATTCATCAGGGCGTGAAAAAGGGCTCCTATCTAGTCTCCAACAGCCTAAGATAAATCCGCCTTGGTAGGTTGACCTTTGTCAATTTCTACTGTGAGACTTCAAAACGCCGGGTTAGGGGTAGGGATGATCCGTGGGAAGGGAGGATTGGATGGACCCCTGTAGTCACACTTGCCTCAAGGTGCGTCCCTCGAGCTGCTCCTACGATCTGTCCTTGTCTCTTCCCCCCTGCTTTACATGAGCACCAGTTGTGTTACACAAGGACACATTCATTTTTTTTTGGTTAGGCATGGGGAGATTAAGTGATTTGCCCAGAAAACACAGGATATTTAGCATCATTGCTGAGACTCAAACCCAGTTCCCCAGATTTGAGGTCGACTGCCCTAGCCGTTAGAAAACATTTCCCACATAATGACAAGGTGCTGGAAATGGAATTGTCGGAGTCGAGAAGTAGCACGATACAGTACACAGTGCTGCGTCATGGTTAGTCTCCGAACCTTTCTCCCGCCACATGAGGCCTGACCGGATGCATTGAGGTTAAAGACAATGAGCACTTTCGTTTCTCAGGACTCAGTATTGGCTTCTGAAAAGGGTTAGTTGAACCCCACAATCCATAATGGACATGCCCCAACTGCGGTCTTTTTCTCAGGGCCTTCAGTTTCTAGAAAAAGGGTGTAGGGAATGGTTCCAGCTGCAATACCAGTGGCAGGTGGAACATGGTATCTCAGAACAACCTTCCCGGTGACAGGTGATTTCTGAACAGTGTGCTGCAGTTAAAAAGACAATATAATTAAGAGCACAAATAATGAAAGCCACGCTGTTTAACTGTTCAAGAAATGTCCAGAATATTTTGTTCCATTTTGGTAAAACTCCAAAAGTTTGGCACGAAGTCCATGGAAAGAGAGAATTAAATGACTTTTAGAATCCCCATGTCCTTCAGCGGGTGCCATAGGATCAGCTGACTCCACCTGAAATTAAACACTCGTTCATTCATCACTGATTTCCAACAATTTGCATAGCTAGAAATGAGAAAAAGTTATTTACCATACTTGTGTAGTAAATAGATCCGAACATATATGAAAATCTTTTTTTTGACTTGCTAGCAATGGATCAAAAGCTTTACATACAATTCTATTGATGGAGCGCGATGGTGCTTGTTCAATTGTAGGGGTGCATCATAATCACGGATAGTCCGCACCCACATATATTCCTTTGTTGTGATAACATTTGGTTACTAGGTTGCATTCAGTAATAACATGTGAAAGCGTAATGATAGAAATGTTTCGTGCCATGTAAAGAAGCAGTGTGGCATTTGCTTAACAAAGTTGTTCACATGTAATGCAATGCATTTGATTTAAACGTGCACCATATTAAAGGTTGCACAGAGATATGACGAATTGTGCTTAAAGTGTAGGATTTCATAGGTTGCTTGCAACAAAAAATGTATTTTCTCTGTTTATGTAACATAATGATGTGAAAGGCCTAAATGAAAATGTTCACTTATGTGTATAGTCAAAGGGCCTATGTGCCTTACTTATTCTTATGTTGGCCTATTTCTGTAGGCCTGAAATGTATTTTCACTGGAGGCTCTCGAGTTAGACTTGGTAGCAAATGTCATGTGCATGATGAGTTTGCTCTGTTCTCACGTTTCTGTTGCAGGTGAAGAAAGTCGTCTTTGTTAGTTAGAATAACGCCTTTTGTTTTAGGAGTTAAGCTTGAGGAGGAGAGGATACTTTCGTGCGAGGAACACTGATAATTGGGAGACAGTGTTCTTTCTCACTGAAGGAGGCCTGACAATTAAGGTCATCGAGCCAGGAGCTGGGAGTACTGAAGCCAACTGGAAATCACATATGAGAAGTGCCCAGCGAGATTAGGTGATTTGTGTGCGTGTGCTACATTTCTGTGTTTTGTATTAGGGACAGTGCCCCGGGGGTTGAGGCAGGAGAGGAGGTGAGGAGATCAAAGTAGAGAGAAGGAGCATCCTTGAACGAGCTCCTTAGCTTTGGCTACCTGACCCATACAACGTTAGTGTACTTATTAGGAAGTCTTCACGCGCTGACACCTTTTACTGATCTTGCCTGGGGAATGCTAAGTAGGGATGTCATGGTAGTAGTAGTGTAGGGACATACTAATGCTTATTACTCATCCGCCACAGATGAAATCTGATTTTGATGTGGGGCAATCATTGCCTGCATTCTATTTCTAGAACTTGTCATTCTGCTTATGGTTTATCACATAAAACTAGCCCGCAGGTTTGGATTTGTATTAGTTCCCATGTACTTCTACCACCTCATCATGAGGTGCTTGTACATCCAGTTGTTTTTGGCTTTGTAATAAACTCACTAATTTAAACTTTGGAATCAGTGGTTCTTCAGAGTCATGTTTCTATCTAAAAGTTGTCAAGATTGTATAAATGAGTTTTTTCTCACCTCTACACTTCTCATGAGGCAACAAAGGTCCATCGGTCGAGGGTTCCGGAGTAAGTTGGTAGTGTGGAACCCGGCCCTATCTGTTGGTAGCATAAGGACGGTTGCCTCTGAAGTGAGTGGAGAACTTAGAAGTTAGGGAAAGTTAGTCATATAACCACTAAGAACCCTGAGGATGAAAGCCCTAAGGATTGTGAGTGGCGGACAACAGACGTTGGCGGAAACTAATGGAGAGTGATGGTGTAGCGGAAGCAGCGGTTCACTGTGGAGTGAGTATGAATAGGGATGTGTGTGTTAGATTGAGGTGATGTCTTGCGGAGTTGGGATGAGAGTTGAGTGATTGTGATTTTGGGCCAAACGCGCGCGGTGCTTGTGATACGATTTGATGATTTTGATGTCAGTCTAGACGAGTAGCCTAAGATCCCGGGATAGATTTGAGGTGCAGAAAACAACGAGTGATGTAATTGTCTGACCTGGGATTGTGGGAGTCGTGAAGCACTATCGACAACCTGTTTGGAGATAGGGAACATGTGTGAGTGAGCCTGTTAGAATCGTGTGGGAAGTTAGTGCACAAAGGCGGAACACAGCGATTCGAGTGGCCAAAGAAGGTCGAGTGTCGCTGCATGTAAGTGATCGAGAGAGTGGATAATATCAATTTATTTATATGACTGTCTGGTCATTCGTGGACAGACAGTCTGATATGTAGCTGTACGGTCGTTGGTGGACAGGCAGTTACTAGAGATGAGGCAGACAATTACTCGAGACTGTCAGGTCGTTTTGTGGACAGACAGTTGGATATGTAACTGTCCAGTCCTTTGGTAGACAGACAGTTGCTAGATTCCATGAGTGAAGTGCTTGAATGTGTAAGGAAGAGATTGTGAAGGAGGGAGAACTGCTGTGTGAGGATGAAGAGGTGACGTTGGAGTGTGCCACGCTGCAATAGGTCGGTTGGTGTAAAGCCACGCTCGGATTGATGGATTGTCATCAGAAAGCGAAATAAAAACATCAATTAGGCAAAGGAATTTGATTCAATCATGCAATGATTTAGGGTATTAAGAGACCTTTGTTGGGGATATAAGGGAGTAGTAACTCGAGTGGGTGAGGAAGCACCACCCGAGGATACACCAGCACATTACACGGCCACGAATGTAGGACTTCATACCATAGTTTGGCTTCAAAATTGGCATAAGATTACCGAAAAAGAGGGAGATTTAGCTTTTCCACATTATGGTTTATTTAGATTAGATGTGCTGTATCAGTTATGGGCAGTGATGACTTCATTGTGACCTCCACCTAGACCAACACAGTTTGATACATTAGATGCATGAATGAGAGCAGCACAGGCAAAGGAGAGGGAGCGAAGTCAGGGAAGGATGAACAAGGCGATGAAGGCATATCAAGATGCGTGTTGGAACGCACAGTTGAAGAGGTGGAGAGTAGACACCATTGAGGGAGAAAAATTATTCCTACTGTTAGTGAAGGTAGAAGACACTCAGAAAAGCAAGGAAGAGGACGATAGTGACACTGATGACAGCTTGTTAGACAAGTTGTTGGCAGAGTGTCTGCCTCCATACAATCCAAACTCAGAAGAAGGAAGGCGAGCGCTGATGGGGGAAATGAGAGAGCCATAGGCGAGTCCTAGTGCAAGGGTAGTGGGAAAGATTTCAACACGTGCGGAAGGTAGGGGGATCCAAGTTTCGAGGAGTGCAGAAACAAATGGAGTTAATACTGCTATGCAGGGAGCAAACGCTGCTACACGGTTACCGGATTCCCTTACGGTGCCGGTTACCATTGGTCCCACTGTGATAGTGTACGATCCGAGTCAGGTAGAAAACAGTAGTCAAATACAGTCAGTAGGGGGAGAGGGCATTGGTTCTGGAGGAAACGCTACGATGAGCGAAAGGGGTCCCTTCTTGAGACCTGTAGAGGCTTGTACTCCGTTGCCAGCCGCCACTGCAGACTCTTCTAGAGGACCCATTGAACATAGAGCGGTAACATCAGTGTCTTTGGCAGGTTCACGTTCTGACTTGAGGATGTGGGAAGTCCTGGTTCGGGGTCCCATAGGAAGGACTGCAGGAGGAATTAATAAAGGAGCTTCTGGGTGTCAGGATGTCCCATGGAGTACAGCTGAAGGGAGTCCCCGGGGAAACCAGAGCAGTGACAGCGGAGAGTTGAGTAGTGCATCAAGTCAGGGGATGATTAGAGCTGCTATAAGGGCCAAGGTGTTAGATGTAGTGAGGCTAAAAGCAGAAACAGATGAGATGATAAGTGGTAACTTACCTCTGGAAAGGATGGAGCTTTACGAACTAGATGAGCTGTTGTTTGTGGCATAGGATGTGACTCGTACGGCAAGGAATGCACATGAGAAACTGACAGAGTTAGCGCTGAGATATGAGGTGGATTTGTCTAAAACGAAAATGTTACAGGGAAGTCATAGGTCAAATTACAGTGACCATGAAATGGCAGAAAAAAGAGTCATAGATTTGAAAACACATATTCGAGAATCGATTGTAGGGATACGCGCATGGAGCATGCTTGACAAATGGGAGGAGAGGTGGTCAAGGAAATAGAGCGTCAAAAAGGGCATAGGAGATACACCACCCCCGGAGGAGGAACAGCAGGAGTAGAGGCTTACCCATTGCGAGAGGTGCCGAGTGGAGGGTATGTGCATGTACCTTGGAGCAGGGGTGATTTGGCAGCATTTACAAATGATTTTCCTTGGCAGAGGGAAAAACCTGTTGAGTGGTACAAGCAGGCCAATCGCTTTGTCAAGATTTCAAAGGTTTTGTGGGTTGATTTGAATACCTTGTCTGACATTGTAGTACCAAGTGATTTGTGGTCTGCTTTTAAAATTTTTGTTGAATGGCCAGCTTCAGAACCTGATCGAGACCCCATAACACATGGTCCTTCAGCTGTGGATATGAAAAAAAACAAGCATGTAGTCACATGGTTATAGTCTAAGATTTCACCACAAGATATCGATTGGGTCAAAATAGATAGAACCACCCAAGAACCCAAAGAGTCAGTTCATGCTTATTACGAAAGGCTCTTGCAGGCCTTCAAGCAGTATAGTGGATTGGATACTCTAGATTCAAAGGACATGGGACAGTTCGTTTACAAATTTGTCCTAGGGTTAAGAAAAGAGATTATCTTTATGATCCAACAACAATTGATTTGCTGGCAGAATAAGCCAGTGGACAAAATTCTGCGCTATGCCAGATACTGCAGTGAAGAAGTTGACTCAAAGCATAGAAAGCTGAAGGATAAGCTGATGCTAGTCCAAATGAGGAACGCAGACAGGGTGGACCAAGCACAGCTGAGTGGGGGGACGTTAGGACGAAGGCAGGGAAGTAATCATGGAGGGACCCATAGTGTGGCGAATAATGCTGGTCAGAGAAGAGGGAAGCCCATAGATCCCAAGACAGGGATTGACGTTGGTACCTTAAAGAAAACTACTGCATGTCACTTTTGTCACAAGATCTAGCACTGGAAGCGCGAGTGTCGATTAAACCCCGCTAATCAGGTTCAAGACGAGGAAATAGTACAGATACCTGAGGTTGTGATGACAACGACTAGGCCTATATCTGTACAAGGAGGGAGTTTGAGTCCACAAGTGCAGGTCCCCCAACCTCCGAGAAGCCCTCAAGGAAATCGGACGTACCAGCAAATGCCATTCATCGAGACTTCGATGACTTCGATTCAGACCTGTTGCAATGATGGTGCCGAAGGGGGGAGGAAGACTGTACCCTTGGAGCAGTCTTGGAGGTAGACCAGAGAGGATTGTACATGGATGCAGATGTTGGCGGTCATCCCATCACCTTTTTAATTGATACTGGTGCTACCCATCTTACTGTGAGATCTGTAGTAGCCCCAAACCTACCCCTCTCGGGTCAATCGATCCAAGTTGTAGGATTTGCTAATAAGAAAATGACGAATCCGTTGACCGATGAGATTCTTGTGAGAATAGGAAACTTCCATGATAGACACCAATTTGTGGTGTGCGATTCAAGGCCAGTCTGCTTGTTGGGTTGGGATTTTCTGTGTAAATTGAATTGTACCATCTATTGCATGCCCAAAGGAGTGGAGTTGCAGACCAACGATGACGATCTTGAGTTCAAACTGGCAAACCAGAACTTTTGCACGGAGATGTATCCCGTATTGACAGTTGAAGAACTACCACTTGATTTGAGAGACCTGGGGGCATATTAGCAAGACCGGCGATAAAATTATCGCCGTTTCGGCGATAATGGGCTTGCAAATATGTGTTATAGAATTCCAATAGAAGCCCAGGTTAGATGTGCAGGACATCTAACCTGGGCTTCTATTGGAATTCTATAACGCATATTTGCAAGCCCATTATTGCCGTTTAGCGGCAGTTTCCTGCCACTAAAACGGCGATAATTTTATCGCCGGTTTTGCTAATATGCCCCTCAGTCCCTTTGGATGTATGGAATTTTATGGGAGAAGAGATAGGGTTGATTAAAGGGGTTGACCCAGTTAAGATTCAGATCAAGCCAAACGCTGAGTTTCCAAGAACACCACAGTACAACCTGATGCCAGAAACGATAGTAGGAAGCATGTAATTGAATCCATGATCGAACAGGGAATCTTGAAAGAGATAATGGGGAGCCCTAGAAATTCCCCTATAATGGGACTGCAGAAACCGAGTAGGAAGGATAGAATCATGCAGGACCTGCGGAAAGTCAACACAATTGTAGTTCCAGGCTGTCCCGTGGTGCCTAATCAATCCATGATTTTATTCCAAATTCCGTGTGAAGCTGAATGGCTCACAGTGATTGATTTGTGTCAGACCTTCTTTTCGATACTCTTACATGAAGAAAGCCTAATTTTATTCGCTTTCCGGCTGCACAATCGTGTGTTAATGTGGTGTCGTATTCGTATCCCACAGGCGTATACAGAGAATCCATTGATTTTCAATCAGATTTTGAAGAAGATTCTTGAGAGTCTGGTACTGCCACAGAATTCAGTCCTTGTGCAGTACATTGATGACCTCTTGATTGCGTCCGAGACAGAAGACGCTTGCAAAATTGATACTGTTGCCTTGTTAAACGACCTGGCAGAGAAAGGACACAAGGTGTCCCCGAAGAAGCTACAGTATTCTTTGACTGATGTTCAGTATTTGGGTCATCGCATTGAGAAAGGCAAGAGGAAGGTGTCACCAGACCGCATTGAGGCGATCATGAACATGACTGCGCCTACCACGCAAGAGGAGGTCAGGATGTTTTTGGGGATGGTTGGGTACTGTCTGCAATAGATTCCCAACTTTTCGCTGAAGGCGAAACCTCTACAGAGGTTGACACATAAGGATTTGAGTGATCCAGTATCAAGGGATAACGACTGTTTGGTTGCCTTCTTGGAGCTGAGAGAGAGCCTATGTCATGCTCCAGCTTTAGGAATGCCTGATTACAACAAGTCCTTCTCACTGTTTTTCTGTGAGAGAGAGGATTGCACACTGTCAGTACTCACACAGACTCATGGAGGTGTCCGTGACCAGTTGCCTACTTCTCAGCTACCTTAGACCAGGTAGCTTCAGCTTTGCCCGGATATCTTCAATCCGTTGCTGCAACAGGTGTCAGCATTCAAAGGTGTGAAAGTATGGCGATGGGTTATCCTCTTACTGTTTACGTCCCACACTCAGTTGAGCTTTTGATGACGAGAACCAAGACGAAGCATTTGATAAATAACAGACTCACACGCTATGAGCAAGTCATAGGTGTCTCAGAGAATATGACTCTGAAAAGATGTTCTGTACTGAATGCTGCTACTTTGATGCCTCTTCCAAATGTTGATGTTGAAGATTGTGAGGACCATGACTGTCTTGATGTGACTGAACTTTGCACCAAACCGAGACCTGACATTGTTGATGAACCTCTATCTGAGACTGATGACATTTTCTTTGTGGATAGTTGATGTTTAAGAGACAATGTAGGTCACCTGAGAGCAGCATTTGCAGTACGTACCATTTTTTGAGTTGTGGATGCTGCTTGTTTACAACGAGTATACCCTCACAGGTGGCTGAAATCATTGCAATGACACCTGCCTGCTTGGTTGCTGATCAAATCCGAGTCACCATCTACACCGATAGCCACTATGGGTTTGGTGTGGTTCATGACTTCGGACAGCTATGGTCACAGAGGGGGCTCCTAACGTCATAAGGCTCTCCCATTAGAAATGGGGATGACATAAGGCTGCTGTTGGAAGCCTTGCAACATCCAAGGTAAATAGCTGTGGTGAAGTGTGGGGCTCATGGCAAGGGAAATGATTTTGTGACCCTACGTAACAGGTAGTTGCATGTTTCTGTTAGCCATAGCAGACACTTGGGACGAGCTCAAGCACCTGCAGGTAGAAGTGTCAGGACAGGAAGAAGCTGGTTGGATTAAAGCAGGATGTGAGAAGAAATATGATGGTATTTGGGTTTCAGATGATGGCCGAACAGTGTTGCCAAATGATTTACCCAGCCCTGTAGCAAATGCAAAAACCATAGTTGATAGACAGCATGCAAAACAATGTCATACATTCACCCCAGTACAGAGATCTGGGCCTAAATCCATCGTTTGTTTGCTCACCATACCATTCCAGTTTGAACCCAGCCATATGCAAATAAGTCTTGACCCTGTGCCTCATGGGAACAGTCCAGCCCGAACTGCCAAGCCAGATTCAAGCTATCCTGGCTGAAGATGCATGTGTCCGGTCCAGAGAGGACCTGGCTTAGCAGTTTGGGCTGGACCGTTCCCATGAGGCACAGGGTCAAGACTGATTTGCATATGGCCAGGTCTAAACTGGGGTGGCATGGTGAGCAAAAGAATGATGGATTTCACCCATATCTCTTGACTGAAGGAGAATGCTTTGATTTGTTCTGCATTCTGTCCATCAATTGTGTGTCTTTTGCTTTCAAGCCCTGTAGCAAGGCAGATTCATGGAGCAGTTCACATTGGAAGGGATGCCATGGTGCGAGTGTTCAGACCGACATGGTTTAATCCACGGTTTCATGCATTCATTGAAGCAGTGTCTCACAGATGTGGTACGTGTCAACAAATGAATGCTGGAAAGAAGATTGTGGTTGCAATGAGTCACACTGGGAGATCTGAGGGACCCTTCAATAGGATCCAGGTTGGTTTCATTGAGATGCCTAGGTGCAATGTGTTGAGGTACATTCTGGGTGTGGTGTGTGTTTTCTCACGGTGGGTGGAAGCTAACCTGACAAGAAGGTGTGATAGTCTCACAGTAGCAAAGGTATTGCTTAGAGAGCTCATACCTCGGTTCAGTTTTCCACCCTCATTAGAGTCAGATAGAGAAACACACTTCCATAGTGAGATTATGAAGGTGCTTTGCGCTGCCTTGCAATTTGATCAGAGACTGCATTGTAGCTTCATGCCCGAGGCATCTGGAATTGTGGAACAGATATATGGAACTCTCAAGATGCAAATGGCAAAGGTATGTTCATTCACGTCTCTGAAATGGGCTGATGCGTTGGCCTTGGTGCTGATGAGTATTCGTAGTATCCCTGATAGGAGAACAGGTCTCTCACCTCACGAGATCTTGATGGGGAGGACGATGCATTTGTCAGTAGTGCCGTCTACAGCCTTGATAAACATCACAGATGATTTGATCCTTGAATATTGCAAAGGACGGGCTGACGTAGTCCATTCTGTTTCTCACCAGGTTGAAGTGGCGACTGTCCCGACCTCAAAGGACCTGTGCCATGACTGTTGTCCGGGTGACTGGGTGCTCGTTCCCAAGCATGTGAAGAAGAGTTGCCTTGATGCCAGTTGAAGAGGTCCATATCAAGCGATTCTGGTGACAAATACGGCTGTAAAGTGCAGAGACTTGACAAACTGGGTTCACGCCTCCCACACCCGCAGTTTCAGGACACTCAGAAGAAACAGCTCCTCTCCCAGAAGGAAATCCAGCTGTGGTTGTGATAACACAGGAGGGGACAAGCAAAGCTGTGAGGGTTGCTGACGGAGCTGGTTGCCCACTAGATCAAGCTGAGGGGGGTAACGCTACACAAGGACCAGGTATTGACTCTGAGGGAGACTGTAACATTGCAAGTGGTATAGAATCAGACTCAGCTGAAAGAACTGGTGCGCAAGGTGGTCGGGTGTAGGGAAGAAGAGCAGAGCTAGCAGAGGAGTCATAGCCTGGGAGACAAAGGAGGTTAAACTTGAGATTGGCACCTGAAAGAGATCTTCCTCCGGTGTCTGAGACATCTGAATCGTAGCTAAGCAATGCAGAACAAGCACAAGAGTGCCCGAGAAGGTTGGGAAGAGCAAGAGTGCCTTGTCAGAGATATGCTGCCCCAGAGTGGACTCATCTGGTCACTGATGCCGGGAGCAGTGGGGACCGGGAGACTGAGGTCTTCACGGGTGGTAGGCAGAACCCCAGAACTGAAAATTGATATTGAACTAATAGTCCCTGGACAGGAAATAGAGGGGGTGTTGACGATAACGGTGCCAAGACCTCCAATTTTGAGCAGAGTGCGAGTTTTGGTTCTGCAAGATTTGTCTTTTCCAACTTTTGGATATCAGCCACCGGCTCAGGAAATTGCATCTGTTCGTCTTGAGATTTTGCAATGTGTCATCATTGAAATTGGTTCTGGGCTTATAAGTGATTGTTGATTGAACTGTGAACTGTAAATTAGTCTGCTTTTAGAAGAAGATAACCTAGGCCCAAGTTGAAGACGAATAAATTTAGGGATTTAGAAGAAAGAGCGCTAGAGAAGTCTTTTTGAACTCTGTAAATAAAAGTGCAACAAACTGTGAATCGATTTTGAGGACTTCAACAAACTGTGTGTGAACCGGTTGAGCAGCAATCAGAGGCAGAGAGAGAGACTTTGTGTTAATCCTCTTGTGCCAAACCGACCATTTGAAAATGGAGTCCGGAAATCTGAACCGTAGGTCTAAGTGGGTGATAGGTAGGAGTGATAATGGTGATAGCGGTAGTCATTATTGTGTCAGTAAAAATTTCACATAATGCAGAAGAAGGGGAGGGAGTACAAGGGAAAACCACACCTTTTACTTCTAGCACAAAAGAGGGTATAGTAGAAGCTGAAAAAGCTATGCTAGATCAGAATAGTTGCATGTTACACGTAGACTTATCTAAGGGTGATTACAAGCTTAATGTTTATGCAAGGCTGCTATACGAGTATGTGAGCACAATGGATGTGAGGCATTGTTATGTGTGTATGCAGTTGCCTGTATCTTTGGAGGAAGGCATTCGCTATCATCACCTTCCTTTGACATATGGCATCACATGAGGTTTATTGCTTAGTATGTTTTACGGTAAGGGTCATTTTGAGTACTATTTCTCAAACTATGATGTAGTGCTTTCTGAAGTTGCGGCCTATAAGCAATTGAACAAGTATGATTATTACAAGCAAGAATATAGAGTAGGAAAGTATTTCATACCTACAGTTGCATTGGATACAGGGTATGCACATCGTCATAATCTGACATGCATATTAACAGACATAGAGAAGAAACTTATAGATGAAGTAGAAGATAGACATAGACAACTAGTGGAAAATCTGATAGTAGAGGAAGAAATGTTAAATGGACCCAGGAAGAGTTGTCGTATAAAGAAAGGGGGAGTTCTGGTAAATTCGCTTTAGATTTTGAGCAGAGGGGAAGACTTTGTATCCGACGGGTACAGACGTACTATGATAAAGTCCCTGTGGGAGAGAGTGTGTGCGATCACATTTTCACAAATCGAGGCCACTGCGAAGAAGTTCTTGCAAGATACGGTTCAAGTGGTGCCAAATGTATATTTTGTGTGTAGGAGAAATGCCTATGTGAGATTGCCACTGAATTGGTATGGTACATGTTACGTGGCTGTCCAAGATATACCATGTAACAGATTTGTGGCCTTTGGAAGGTGCATTACTTCATAGAGAGAAGCGAGGTGCAAGCGCAGGAGAAATTGTTGGGGATGTATTTGGAGCAATGATACCTAGTCTGGGAGTGATCTTGACTGATATGAAGATTAGACGGTTGTCAACTATTGTGGATAAGCTGTAAGCAAATACAGCTCAGTCATTGCTACTTGTGGATGGAGAGATGGTGTCGATAAGGGGTATGGTGATGCAGAACAGTCTTGCTCTTGATGTCCTGTTAGGGCAGGGTCTGTAAAGTATTGAAGGTTCAACAGTGCTGTACTTATATACCTGATAACAGCAAAGATCTAAGAAAGTATATAAGTAACATCACTGAGATTCACCATGAGGTGCATGATTTGACCACAGAGGGCGTTTGGTACAAAGTTGGAAAAGGTTTTGGGAAGATCGGAAGTTGGTTTTCCAACCTTGGAAAGGGAGTCCTTGGTTATATCTTGAAGCCCAACGTCATTGTGGTGGTTTGTGTGATCATTCTGTTGGGACTATTAAAATCTTACAAGTGGCATAAGGCAGGTCAAGCTGAGAGATTTCTTAGGGAGCGTGAGAGGAGAATGGAGAGACTGCAGGATAGACACTATGAGAATCTCAAGAGCTTAGAGAAGTTCTGACAGGGAAGACTGGCTACAACTTCTGCTTAGGTTGGTTCTCTCTCCAGGGAGTTGTGATTTATTGTGATGACACTTGTCATCAGAGGGGAGGCTGATGGAGCGCCATGGTGCTTGTTCAATTGTAGGGGTGCATCATAATCACGGATAGTCAGCACCCACATATATTCCTTTGTTGTGATAACATTTGGTTACTAGGTTGCATTCAGTAATAACATGTGAAAGCGTAATGATAGAAATGTTTCGTGCCATGTAAAGAAACAGCTTGGCATTTGTGTTCTGAACAATGTAATCATTAGTAGTTGCTTGCCGAAGTCGTTCACATGTAATGTAATGCATTTGATTTAAACATGCACCATATTAAAGTTCGCACGTAGATATGACTAATTGTGTTTAACTTATAGGATTTCATAGGTTGCTTGCAATGAAAAATATATTTTCTGTGCTTATGTAACATAATTATGTGAAAGGCCTAAATGAAAAGTTTCACTTATGTGTATATTCGAAGGGCCTATGTGCCTTACTTATTCTCATGTTGGCCGATTTCTGTAGGCCTGAAATATATTTTCCCTGGAGGCTCTCGAGTTAGACTTGTTAGCGAATTTCATGTGCATGATGCGTTTGTTCTGTTCTTACGTTTCTGTTGCAGGTGGAGAAAGTTGTCTTTGTTAGTTAGAACGCTTTTCAGTTTAGGAGTTAGACTTGAGGAGGAGAGGTTACTTTCGTGCAAGGAACACTGATAATTGGGAGGTGGTGTTCTTTCTCACTCAAGGAGGCCTGGGAATCAAGGTCATCGAGCCAGGAGCTGGAAGCATTGAAGCCAACTGGAAAATTACCTATAAGAAGTGCCCAGCGAGATGAGGTGATTTATGGGTGTGTTCTACATTTCTGTGTTTTGTATTAGGGACAGTGCCTCGGGGTTGAGGCAGGAGAGGAGGGGAGGAGATCGGCAGAGAGAAGGAGCATCCTTGAACGAGCTCCTTAGCTTTGGCTACCTGACCCATACAACGTTAGTGTACTTCTTAGGAAGTCTTCACGCGCTGACACCTTTTCCTGATCTTGCCTTAGGACTGCTAAGTAGGGATGTCACGGTAGTGGTAGTGTAGGGACAGACTAATGCTTTTTACTCATCAGCCACAGATGAAATCTAATCTTCACGTGAGGGCAATTATTGCCTGTGTTCTATTTCTGGAACTAGTCATTCTGTTTATGATTCATCACATAAAACTAGCTCGTAAGTTTGGATTTGTCTTAGCTCCCATGTACTTCTACCATCTTGTCATGAGGTGCTTGTACATCCAGTTGTTTTTGGCTTTATAATAAACTCACTAATTTGAACCTTGGAATCAGTGGTTCTTCAGAGTCATGTTTCTATCTAAAAGTTGACTAGATTGTATAAATGAGTTGTTTCTCCCCTCTACACTTCTCAGCAGGCAACAAAGGTCCATCGGCTGAGGTTTCCAGAGTAAGTTGGTAGTGTGGAACCCGACCCTATCACTATATGCTTTAAAGTTTGGATGGCAGAATAGCCATCAGCCAATGTGGCCGAACCTATAAAAATAATTGTCATAGCTAGAGTGTTCATCAGGCATTGGGGGTTTCTCCACCTGAGTGGCAGCACCACCATGGAAGGAGCCTCCTCTGGAAGAAAACTCCGACAGAAGAACATCCACCACTGCCTATCACTGGTAGTGGGGTTTGCACCACATGGGCAGTGTAAAGGTAGTACCTCAAAGAGGGGGTACATAGAACATACGTACAGCCTGTTGGAGATCACAGCATGTGGGGTACACAGTACCCACCTTTCCTTGGAAGTCCGCCACCACACTTCCTTGATGTTCTTCCACAACATTAACTCTGGTAGACATGGTGGTGGACCAGTTACCCTAGAATGGGTGGCTGATTAGCCACCATGTCGGGTAGAGTTAACTCAGAACTATGGTGGAGACAGTAGCATCTCTGGAGGATTCTTTACTGGTGGAGTTTTTGTCTCCTAGGATGGACTAAATAGGGCACATAATTAGCCAGAGGAGCAGATGGGGAATCTGCCAGTTTTGGATAGATTCCCTTTTTTACAGCTATCTTCTGCATCAGGATACATGTCTTACTTTTTGAGTTCATTCTTGTGTAGCGCTTATGGCGATAGCAATTCTAGTGCTTTCAACATTGGATTTTTACAGCAGGAGCAATGCTGATACTCTACTTAGGATCTCATAACAATCTAGCCTGAGCAATTACATCTCCGGGCGACTACACATTGGATGGTGTTTCTGACCTTGAGTTATTGGGTATGCCAACACTGGACCCAGTAACCCGAGTACAGAAACACTAGACCGGGTTCCACCATGTGCGAATCCACACCTGCTGACTCTGAGGTGGGCCTGCAGGCAGAAGGGCAGCAGGCCCTGGCCATCATGCTTTGTGCACAGGACGATTAAATAATGCTCCTGTGGCATTGCTCTGCCTTACTGTGCCCTGATCCCCCACCCCACAGCCCTTCCTCCTTCCCCCACCCCTCAGCCCTTCCTCCTTTCCCCCTTCCTCTGACCCACAGCACTCCCCCTTGCTGCTATTTACCACCTGCTATTCGCAAAGCCTTTTCTGCTTATAAGTGTAACTTATGTGCCTAAAAAGTGTCATCTACACACGGAAAAGATAGAAAATAATTCACAAAGACTGGGTTTGTGGATTTTTATCTGCACAGATGTAGTTTACATCAGAACAAAACAATCCACGTGTGCTTGTTTTCAGTCCTTAATTTGTAAAATAAGAAGTGGTGGGGCCCAAAGTTTTGTTCAGAAGCCCACTGCCATTCCTACGCACATTTTGCTGCATATTACCAAGGCTGCATAGTCTTGGTTCAACCTCATACCTTTTAAATCCACCATAAGGCACATCCTGCCTCTCAATCTCACTGTTTCAGGTTCCTTTTCATCCCTGCTTTCTTCCTTTATCAGTGTTTTTTCTGTATTTCTCTTCCTCCACCTTTCACCATGTGTAATTTTCTCTCTTTTGCTTTGGGTGAAAGTTTGATGAGAAAAATAAGTGCCAGTCCCGAAAAGTAAGAGCTGCTCCTGAAAAATAAGTGCCATTGGTTCCCACCTGCAATCACCAGCTCAAATTAAGCACTGCATGTTTTTCCAGAGTAGTGAGACCTGACACCCAGCAAGGCAGCTGGATTGATTTGCAAGCTGCGGAAGAAGGGCCATGTCTCCAAGGCACATAGATCTTTGCATTGGCTTCATATGACTCGAAGGCTCCACTTCAAGGTGCTGTGTACAGTCCACCCCAAAAAGCAGCTATTTTCTGGCCAGTCTGGTGATTCCCCATGTGCAAATCAAGGACATCAGACCAAGCATGCTGGGCATGATGTTTAAGAGCTCCTGTTTCAAGCTTACAAGCAATGGGGCTATAGATTTCTGGGTTTTGGGGTCCTCAATTTGGAATGATCTCCTACATTTAATCCATTGAATTGAAAACCATGCACAGCTCTGCAGAGATTCGTTTCTCTTCCGTTAATCCTTTCTTTCAGTGCTCCTTGCGGGTTGCTATATTTGGACTGTCAATAGTCAGCATGGAGATGCCCTTGACAGGAGGAAGCTGTGCACAATAAATTGATAAATAAATTAATAAACAACATAGCAGGTCAACAAGTGGGTGTTCACTGAGAAGTCTCGGATTCAAATGGCACGAAAAGCACAAAAAGGCCTAGGCTTTCCAGGCATTCACAAACATTTGCAACACTTTTGCCACTCCTAGCTGCACATTTTAGTGCACTAAGTCTAGAAAAGTGCTGGGAACACCCCATTTCATAAAATTTTAAGGGAAATGGAAAACAAACCTATGTACAAGAAATGGCTGAAATTTCATAGCAACTGGAAAAGTACGTCTCCGACTTTACCTCTTTGAGGACAATCCGCCTACTAATGGTTAGAACAGTTGTTTCCCAGGCAAAAAATACACAGAGCATACACATATAGAAATGTTCTACTTTTTGGGTAAAAGGACCCTATGTGCAATGAAATGTATATCCTACTGGCGATCCTCAGTTATAGTTAGGACCAACTTTACCCATGGACAAAGTGTTTTTTGCTTTGCTAATAACTTTGGCGCTGTATGATGAATCTTCACCAAATATTCAAAACTAGTACACAAGTTAGTTCAGCTGTTGTCTGAAAAGTTTCGGGGTAATTTGTCAAGCTGATGCTGAGGAAAAAGGGGGGTGGGGGTCCCAAAATACTTTTTCCCCATGCAACGTCTATGGCAATTTTTAGGCACGGCTACAGCCAGAACAGCTGAATGAAATTACACCAAATTTGGTAGAAAGGTAGATCCCAGAAAGTGACCTTTTATAATTTGGTATAAATCTTTTTAGTAGTTTGGGAGTTATTAAAGAAAGAAATGTAGAGATATTTAAAGATGAGGATCCACCCACGTGAGGGATTTGCTGGTACGCATGGGTACCCGTGGATCCAGGGGAAAAGCAAAGCCCTGTTTGGCTGGCCACAACCTGAAAGGAAAGTTGCGTTCTCCAGTTTTGTTTGTCGCTTGGTCTGACAGAGGAAAAAATAAAGTGTCAAATCACATAAGTGGTCAAAATACAGGCAATCGGACCCTTGAGAACATATGGAGGGACACCTCATGGGCAAGAAATCACCCCCAAAAATCTTTGGGGGCAGGAATCGAGGACCATTATGGGATCCCCAGGAACTCGCGGATCTAAGCCCATACAAAAACAATCTCACACACTATACCCCCACTGCACACAGCCAAAGGCTGTATGCAGCAAGGGGTTGGATACTTGCGGTGGGGGGGTTGGCTGAAGGCAGGGGTAGTATTCATGTATGATAATTATATATTACTATTATTATATTACTTTACATTAAAAAAACATAGAAATTCACTGTAAAAACAAAGGTTACAGGGACTTCATAGGTTGATGTTTTATCCACACAAAACCAGAGAAATTCAGCAGTTATAGTTATACATATCTGAAGAAACTATAACTCGTGAAGTTCAGTAACTTTAGGACCATGAGTTACAGTTTCTTAACATAAGAATAACTATAAGTGCTGAATTTCTATGGTTTCGTGTGGTTAAAACATCAACCTAACTATAACGTTCCTTTGAACTTTTTATTTTTTTGTGTGAATTTCTTTGTTTTACGTAAAGTAATATGTGATTAACCTACGCCGGTACAACCCCCGCCTCCAGCAACGACCAGCGCCTAAACCCCTCCACACATGCATCCAACTCCATGCTATAACGTCCCTGTAACCTTTGTTTTTTTCAGTGAATATATAAATGTATATCACAGAACAGCACGTGGCAGGGGGATCTGCACAATAAAGCACTGTGCTTGAATTACTTTCCGTGTGTGCTTTCCATTTGGCTACGAAAGGGTCTGCCTGCTTTTATGAATATATATATGTATATAAATTTGAATCAATGGGAAGTGCAGTAGGGAGAAACATTGTTGAATTGTGCAATAGTTGATTTGTTATTTAATGTCTTTTATTCATTTTAGCCCTTGTACGGTGATAAAATGTAGTTTAAAAATATGTGTGTTGTAGGTAAAAAACAAGAATTCATCACATAAAGGGGCATAAGAATGGATTAAAAAGAAAGGGGAAAAAAGGAAAAAGAAAAAATATATTAAATTGTTTAAAAACATGATAACATAAATGTTACAAGATTTCCTTTTAAAATATGATGAAGTAAATCATTAATGGCGGGGATTTTTTGACATAGGAAAACTAAGAAAGGTGTCGCTCTAGTTGCAATCAATGGTTATGGACATGGAAGAAGGACATGTAATATAATGTGTTCAATGTCGAACCCACAGTGACCCAGTAGAAGGCAACTCGCCGAAACACGTTGGTCTGGATTTGTATAGCAAAGGACCTTTCTATTGCCTAATGTTTGAGCCTTAAATAAATATATAATTTTTGTAAAACTCACCTGGAAGTCGGAGTTTCAACTGGTGATTGTTGGACGTGTGCCAACGTAGGAACGGGTGTCCAGGAGAAAGAACATCCAATGGAGATATATATATGTATGTATATATATATATATATGTATGTATATATATATATATATATATTACCTACTGGCGGTCGCCAGTAGGTAGTTATAGTTAGGACCACGTTTCCATAGGAAATCCGCAACATTCTATTTTGAATAACTTTGGCGCCGGTCGACGAATCCTCGCGAATGTTTCAAAATAGGTGGGGCGCTACGCTCCGCTCCTACCCTGAAAGTCTCGGGGGGATTCATCAAGCGGGGGCTGAGATAAAAGGGGGGTCCCAAAACGCGTTTTTCCCATGCATTTTTCCATAGGACCTTTAGACAGGGCTACAGCCCGAACGGCTGAACAGAATTACTAGAAATTTGGCAGAGAGGTAGTCCTCAGGTCAAGGAAGTGCCTTTTGTAGGTTTGGTGTAAATCTGTTCAGTAGATTCTGAGAAAATAGCCTTTAAATCAATATATATATCTGAGCCAGCTTACGGTGCGCTTACGGTACGCTTACCGTACGCGTACGGTGGCGTGCGCGAGCGCGATTAGGATTGGCTCTTAGATCTTAGTAAACATTCGAATCGTCCGAAACCAGGAAGCGGCGGCCGCCATTTTCTCTCTTGCACTGAGAGAGATGATTAACAAACAAAGCACAAAAACATTTAAAGGGGCTGTTTTGACAGCTCCCACACACATAGCCATGTACAGGGAGTCCCCAAAGATCCCCCAAGGCCAAAAACTGAATTTTTATTTTTTCGCTAATTTCGCCGATTACGCTTACCGTACGCGTACGGTAAAAAAATATATAAAAAAAAAAAATATCCACACTAACCCCACTCCGTGTGCAATTGGTGACCGAAGGGCACCAATTGTGCATGGCTTATCACAACAGTAAAAAACGAAAAGATTAAAAAAAAAAATATAAAAAAAAAAAATTATCCACACTCTCTCCACCCCGTGTGCAAATGGTGCCCGAAGGGCACCATTTGTGCATGGCTTATAACTACTGCGAAAAATTAAAATATTACCTTTAAAAACGAAGTGCATCATATGTCCTCCATGTGCGCACGGTGCGCGAAGCGCATCGTGCGTACATGGCCCATCTAGCGTAACGTGGGCACGCGCACCGCGTGCCCACCGTGCGTGCACGGCACTAACTGCGTAAAGTGGGCGCGCGGTGCGCGAAGCGCACCGCGTGCTTACTGTGCGTGCACGGTGCGCGAAGCGCACCGTGCGCGCACGGAACGAACTGCGTTAAGTGGGCAGGCACGCCACGAATGGCGTAAAGTAACTTAGCATTTAAAAAACCGTACAAATTCACTGAAAAAACCATCGGTTTCACACACGTTATAGTTAGGAATTAGCATTTAAAAAACCTTGCAAATTCACTGAAAAAACCATAGGTTTCACACATGTTATAGTTAGCGGAAATTTTACTGATAAAAAACCAATGAAATTCCCCCGTTATAGTTAGTGCAGGCAACTATAACTCACACGACCGCAATCTTCTGCTGATGACATATGTGTCTTTATGAAAAGAAAATATTTGTAATATATGTATAGCTAAAAATGTATGGAAGAAGACATGGGTAAATAAGTGTCTAAATACAGTATTAGCATCAGCAGAGGATTGCGGTCGCGTGAGTTATAGTTGCCTGCACTAACTATAACGGGGGAATTTCATTGGTTTTTTATCAGTAAAATTTCCGCTAACTATAACATGTGTGAAACCTATGGTTTTTTTCAGTGAATTTGCAAGGTTTTTTAAATGCTAATTCCTAACTATAACGTGTGTGAAACCTATGGTTTTTTCAGGGAATATATACATACATATATATACATACATATACATACACATATATATATACATACACATATATATATATACATACACATATATATATATACATTCACTGAAAAAACCATAGGTTTCAGGGGCGTTATAGTTAGCTGGACTTTTCACTCGTACAAAACCATTGAAATTCCCCCGTTATAGTTAGTTCAGCTAACTATAACTCGCGCGCCCGCAATGCACTGCTGATGACATCACATATTACATCACTCATGACATGGTCAGTGACATCACTCATGACATCACTGATGACATCTCAAATGACATCACTGATGACATCACTGATGACATCATCCTTGTGATAGAGTGGCAGATCTCCTCTCACCCTAATATAACCTTTGATACACACATTCAAAAATAGAGACTAAAATTTTCAAAACAATGGACATACCAATACCAGTTACAACAACCTCTTCAGTAATTCTAAGATCCACATACACATCCACTCATTCACCAACAGTCCTATACAGTCACTCATACATGTACTCACTCATCATATGTACTCATACACCTATACATCCTGTTACACAATGCCACTCATCCATAGAGTTACTCACACACATAGTCACTCATGCTAATAAAGAATCAAACATACATTTACTTGCATATACAGTTATACACACACCACCACACTTACTTCTATGGAAACTTACACATACTTAGTCTTTTAAACAATCACTTATCGAAACACATACTTATTCATACAGGAACTCTTTCAATCTCTCACTCTCACATATACTCACATATATACACCAATAGTCACATATACTAGTTTAAAACATATGTAGTTACTCATAAAGACACTATTGAGACAGTCATTCACTCACTAACACACCCATACACACACTCATCCACCCATACAGTCCTGCACACATGCTGTGTTCAACACATACAAACAGTGAGTCACTCATTCATGCACCTATGCACTACGTAATACCCCCCACCAAACCATGCAGACACTCAGACTGATACTCAAAAAAACAACTAATAATCTATATAGACAAACATGTAGCTACTCACCAACCCATGCAGCCACTTATACACAAAGTGAGAGACTGATACATATATTTACATATTTAAACATTACTCACTAAGCCATGTATTCACTATGATTCACTTAATCAGTCAGTTACACAATCAATTTTTCAAAAACAAATCATCCATTTAGACACTTATATACCCATTTATTCTTCCATCGACCTTGAGATATACATATATAAAACATATTTAATTTTCAGAAAAACACACATTCACTGGATGATGTCATCAGTGATGTCATCAGTGATGTCATTTGAGATGTCATGAGTGATGTCATGAGTGATGTCACTGACCATGTCATGAGTGATGTAATATGTGACGTCATCAACAGTGCATTGCGGGCGCGCGAGTTATAGTTAGCTGAACTAACTATAACGGGGGAATTTCAATGGTTTTGTACGAGTGAAAAGTCCAGCTAACTATAACGCCCCTGAAACCTATGGTTTTTTCAGTGAATTTCTAAGGTTTTTTAAATGCTAATTCCTAACTATAACGTGTGTGAAACCCATGGTTTTTTCAGTGAATTTGCAAGGTTTTTTAAATGCTAATTTCTAACTATGCCTACAGAGATAGGACATGTGAAGAAAGAAGAAAAAATGCACAGAAAGAAACAAAAGAAGTGCAGAAAGAAGCAACAGAAGTCCTCAAATACGAAGATAAGTGCAGGAAGAAGGATAACGTGCAGAAAGAACAAAAAGAAGAGCAGAAAGAAGCCTTGTTGCAAAATCATCCTGTACCCTCAACTTTTTCAGACGGATACTGGTGGTAACTGAGTCTGACTAGCCAGTGCTATGTTAAAAGACACTTAGAATACAGTGAAAACACCTACATACACTAGGGAACATTATGCGTTGGGGTCCCCCTGTGATTAGCATGACCTCCTCTGTAAGCCCCTAGTACATAATAGGGCATGGGGATTAAAACTACCTCTTAAAACAGGCCACAGGGCGTTTTTGCACACGTTAACTCAGGCCCCGTCCCCTCCCTTCACCACTGTGTAAACACGCCCTGTGTCCATTTTTAGTTGGGAGATTAAGTTCATTTGAATCCTGAGGGTCCCTAGGGTCCAACTAGCCCACTAGGTACCTCCAGTAAATGCCACAGAGCTGTGTTGCAGAGAGGTGTAAAAAGTGGCACGGCCTGGACCACCTCCTTGCAATGCAGCTCAGTGGCGCTTACTGGAAGCACTTGGTGGGCTAGTTAGCCCCCAGGGGCCCTCAGTATTGAAGGGAAATTATATCCCCAATTTAAAACGTGCCATAGTGCGTGTTTGCACACGTCACCTCAGGCCCCGTCCCCTCCCTTCACCACTGTGTAAACGCGCCCTGTGGCTGTTCTAAGTTGAGACATTAAGTCCCCTTGAATCCTAAGGGTCCCTAGGGTCAAACTAGACCACTAGGTACCTCCAGTAAGCGCCACAGAGCTGCGTTGCAGAGAGGTGTAAAAAGGGGCTTGGCCTCAGAACACCTGTCTGCAGCGCAGCTCCCTGGCGCATACTGGAGATGCCTGTTGGGGGCGCGTTTGCAGAGTGCTGCACGGAGGGGGCATGGCCTCCGGCACGATGCCAGTCTTTTATTTATTTTAATTTTTTAAGAAGGGGGGCTGTGTGGTTCCCCTTCTTATTCTAATTTATTGGCCCTGATGACCCCATCCCCCAGGGCCTGTCTCCTAATTATATTTTTTTGACCCCAATCCCTAGGGCCGGCCACTGTTTTTTATTATTTTAAAAAAATATTTATTTATAGACACACCTAGGACATGCTGGACAAACCGTACGTACCTATCACCATGACGATTTGCGGGATATTCATTAAAAGGCGACTATGCATGCAATGAATCCACGTGGAATGTATTTACACTACTAGTGAAGCTCTGACATGTCTGATGCCCTACCGTGCCTAATCCCGGTAGACACCCTTGTCATTTATTTATACAAACATGGGTAGCTATTGACGGGCACATTTATTACACATGCACACCAAGCCATTCAAAGGGGATTCGACAAAAATTCGACCAAAACTATGCAAGAAACCCCTCTCACGGTTAATAAAACACACATCCACTGCCGGATGTGTAATACTTTTTATTTTACTCTCTGGAAAGGGGATGAACATCACTTGAGAGTCACAGCGCGCTCCTGACAGAGCCCAATGCTGTGTTACACCCACCATTGCCTGCCGAGTGCCACACACCTCTGTGTTGTATTCCACTAGCTAGTGCATATGCTATGACACTCTCTAGCCCATGTGCACTGTAACACCACCCCGTGAATATGTCATGCCACACTTGTCTTCGCACGGGTTATATTGCCCCATCTAACGTGCCTTCCTCGATGCCTATGTTATAACGCACAGTGCTATGCCATACATATTACAATCTGCGATCCATATCTGTGTCACAGTGCATATGCAACGTTACACTCCCCAGCACATATTTTATATTACAACTTTAGAGACTAGTTAGGTTACACAACACTGCCCTGTGCATATTACACTCCAAGGCGCATATCGCATAGCACGCGCTAGTGCCTGTGCTATCTCGCGCTCTCCAATGAATCTGTCATTGCGCACAATGTATTGCATATTATATTTCACGCCCGGTTCATCTTATATCACACTTTTTGGTGCATAGTTTATACCATACACTATATCTAGTTTTCATTTTCAATCGTGCTCTCAGGACTATGTTCTATATAACACTGTGTTCACCTACCCTTTTCACGGGCATTACATTTTGCGATAGGGGGTGGAGGGTCAGGGGGTGTTTCTGCCAAGTGAGCCCGGAGTCACAGTCACAAACGTCCTCTTCTTCCTGAATAAAAGTGTGATTATGCTGCATACTTGTTCATATTTTAAGTAGTTCGCACAGACTCAATGTTTTAAAAACAATAAAGTTCCTAATACCCGCCTTCTCTGAACAGTTAGCTTGCTGCCCCATCCCCCTCCTCCCTATCCTCTGTTGTGTGAATCCATGGAATAGCCTCCTCCCTCCTGCCATGCATGGTCTGATGTGCTGCCACTGCCCTCAATTTAGTATGATGTACCAGTCCACTCCTCCTGCCCTCCATTGCCCAATTCTATGCCCCATCATTGACCTCCTGCTTAAACTCTGTGCTTAGCTTGCTGCCCCTATTCTCCTTCCCCCTGCCCTCCGATGTCTTTGTGCATGCCCCTGCTCCATCCTTTTTGCCCACCATGTCCCATGGACCTGCCACTCCTATCTACTCTGAGTGTTCTGTTGAGCTGCCACTCCCCTCCCACCTGCCTAGCATTGTCAGATGACTGTAACCTGTCCCTGCCACCTCCACCCTGCCTGTCCACATGCCATGCCCCTATCCTCTTCCTCCTGTCCTACATGGTCCATTGTACTGCCACACCCTTCTGCCCTCCCTGGTCTGTTGTGCTGCAACTGCTCCTCCTGCGTGCCCCGTGTGGTCTGTTGTGAGGTCCCTTCCCCTGAACTTTCTTGTCTGTGCACAGGTCCTGACCCTCCCTTCTATCCTCCATCATCCTTTGTGCATGCCCCTGCACCCTCCTTCTTGCCCATCATAGCCATTGGTCTTCTGTGCTGCCATGGCCCCTCCCACCTTCCCTGTGTGGTCAGTTAGCTGCCCCTGACCCCCTCCCACCTTCCCTCCATGGTCTGTGTGTATGCCATCACAGTCTCACTGTTGCTCTTCATGGTGTGTCTTGCTTCTAGTGCCCATCCTGCCTGACCTCCATGGCTATCTTGCTGCTCCTGCCCTGCCCCCTTGCCCCCAGCCCTCTGTTTACATGTGAAGACCCCTACTCCCTCCCTCCTGGCTTGTCTGTTCCATTGTAATGCCCCTGATCCGTCCCTACTGCCCTTTATGGTCTGTAATGCTGCAGCTTTCTCTCCTGTCTGTCCATTATGGTCAGCTAGCTACCATTGCCTCTTGCCCCTCTGTTCTCTGTTGTCCATGTGCATGGTCCTGTCCCCTCCCTCTTGCTTTCTATGGATTGTTGTGCTGCACTCCCGTCCTGCATGCCCTGTGTGGTGTATTGTGCTGCTGCAAACCCTGATGCCTGCCCTGCAGGGTCAGTTTGGTGCACCTCTCCATGCCCCTCTTGTCCTCTGTTATCCAAGTCCATGTCCCTATCCCATTTCCTTCCATGATCCAATGTACCATACTTGCGAACATTTTGAACTTGGTAAGAGGGAGATTTTGAAAAAAAACTGGGGTATTGATTTTCCCCTTTGAGTTACATTGAAAAAGAGGATATTGTAGACAGGAGACAGATCAAATAAAGCCCATTTGAGCTTAAAAACATTGGACGTTTCCTGGCTGAATCGGGTCTGTTGGCATGTATGGTTGTACTACCATTGCCTCTTCCTTCTGCCCACAATGGTCTATTACATTGCCACAGCCTTGAAGGAGGGTAGATTTTGTATCACAGGGGGCCCCTGGCCCGTTCTGTCCACACCTGAAGTATGAGACCCTTGTCCTTGCCCTGCCAGCCGCATTTGTAGGCCGTATTAAATTGACCAGCGGGTCCTGTGTTGCTATATAATTATCCTGAGACATCCTTACCACTCAGCCAGCATAAAACCCCTGTGTAGGCCCTTCTGTTCAATATGTAGGCCTCTTTGTTAAATTGACCATAGCTCTGCAATTTTAGTGTATAGCAGTCTGAAGGCAGGTCTGCGAGGCCTTCTGCTCCAAACTAGTAGCCCCCACCCTACCCGAGTGCTCCTTGCTCGGTATCAAAGTTCAACATCCCACTGAAGCTGTCGACATACAGTAGGCTGCATCCTGGACTGGTACTTGCTTCCTGGGCAGGTTTCCCGCTTTTAAGGAAGTGGCAACCGCAGAGCGTCAAGTTAGGAGAACTGAGGAGATTTTGTACATGAATATATTGAATTCCCGTACAATACCCATTATTTTCTGCTTGCTCTATGGAACTTACGATAAGCGATTGGCCTGAGAGACTGACCTTTTCACCCAGTCCATTGTCAGCATTAAGTGGGTAAATGACGAAATGTCTGGTAAAATCTGCAGACGAAGCTTTTGGGTAGCATACGTAGGTAGATGTAGCGTGCAAAGGAGCCCACAAAATGATATAAAAAGGGAGCACCCACAGATATCGACGGACTACCTCGCCGTCTGTATGTAGGTTAACAGGCTGTGCAGGTTTTCCCCAAGAGCTGGGAGCTCTTGTCTTCCTTTGCTTAAAATGTCTTGCTCTGCTTTGCTTGAAGTATCTTATTCTATTTTACCTATATGAAATGTCATGTTATGTTTAACCATTGTTCTCTTTACTTTTGCATTTAAAAGATTTTGTATTGTAATTGCAGGAATGCTTGCTCTAAGAGTAAACGTGAGTGTTCCTAGGTAACATTTTCCTTGGTGTAACTTGTTTCTCATGATGCATTTATAGATGTGTTTTCTCTCTCTCTCTGTCAGTACATTAATTAAGATACAGAGAATATCATGACAGCTGTATGATTATCTGGATTCTGTATTTTGTACTTTATGTCTCTATTCTGCGGTTTCTTTGAAGTTGTATCTTCTCATTAAACTGCCATTGTATTCTGCCACCAATTCCATGTCTCATATGTCTGTTTTCTTCATTTTTGGAGCAAGCGTTCCTAGGCACCCCGGCTCAAATTAAGGTGCCCCTTTTGTCCCTGACTCACTCTCCTGCTCAGTTCTGTGGTGGCTCCCGGGGCTCTGGGGACCGCCTCTAGCTTCCTTGACCCGTAATAGATCTTCCCTCCAACAGCCTCTCTTGCAAGTCCTGTATTGTTGGTTTGTTGCCCCTGCCCCCCTTTCCACTGCCCTCCATAGTCTGTTGTGCTTCCACGGCCCTTCCTGCCTGCTCAGTGTGGTTAAATTGTTGCCTTTGCACTCTCCTACCTGCCTTCAATTTTCAGAGTCCGTGCCCCTGGCCTTTGCCTCTCAACAGTATCCCAATGAACAACTAGATTGCTAACATTCTATATTTATTACAAAAGTGTGGAACGCCTGACATCATCTTGATGTAATCAAAACTGTAATACCTAGAGCATTTCCTTTAGAAATTACATATATGAGAGGGTCTTATTGGCATCAAAATTATGGTTAGTGCTCTAAAAGACTAAAATAAGGACATTTTGTCTGAGTTTTCAAATAGCGACAAAGCACTTTTAAATTATTTGTTATCTTTATGTTTTTTTTATCCAGTTGACCACTTGATTAAATGTTGCACTTAGGGGAGAGGATGTGGTGTTACTTCCAGAACTGCAGACTTTGCATTTTTGGAGCAAGTGTTCCTAGGCACCCCGGCTCAAATTAAGGTGCCCCTTTTGTCCCTGACTCACTCTCCTGCTCAGTTCTGTGGTGGCTCCCGGGGCTCTGGGGACCACCTCTAGCTTCCTTGACCCGTAATAGATCTTCCCTCCAACAGCCTCTCTTGCAAGTCCTGTATTGTTGGTTTGTTGCCCCTGCCCCCCTTTCCACTGCCCTCCATAGTCTGTTGTGCTTCCACGGCCCTTCCTGCCTGCTCAGTGTGGTTAAATTGTTGCCTTTGCACTCTCCTACCTGCCTTCAATTTTCAGAGTCCGTGCCCCTGGCCTTTGCCTCTCAACAGTATCCCAATGAACAACTAGATTGCTAACATTCTATATTTATTACAAAAGTGTGGAACGCCTGACATCATCTTGATGTAATCAAAACTGTAATACCTAGAGCATTTCCTTTAGAAATTACATATATGAGAGGGTCTTATTGGCATCAAAATTATGGTTAGTGCTCTAAAAGACTAAAATAAGGACATTTTGTCTGAGTTTTCAAATAGCGACAAAGCACTTTTAAATTATTTGTTATCTTTATGTTTTTTTTATCCAGTTGACCACTTGATTAAATGTTGCACTTAGGGGAGAGGATGTGGTGTTACTTCCAGAACTGCAGACTTTGCAACTGGGGAACCAGGTTGAAGTTTCTGCTTCAGCTCGACATTCTGTGATTCTGGTCAAATCACTTAGTCTCCCCATGTCTACAACCAAAATGAATTTGTGCTTGTGTGATGTAACCAATGCTCATGTAAAGCACTCCAATACCTGACAAGTCTGCACTATATAACACTGCAAAAACACTAAATAATAAGTGTTTTGCACACTTCTGTCATTGGGCTATATTTGGGCTACATCTGGGTGATTTTGGGCTACATTTGGGCTCTTTTGTCTCCGGTGGCCATCTTGGGAGATTTATTTGTTATGAAGTTTCCTAATTTCCTCATGTACTGCAGTCTCCTCAGTAGGAAATGCTTTCAGTTTTTTACGTTGATTCCATCATGAAGGTATTCAGATATGTCACACATTTGCCATAAATTCTGAATGTTAGCACTCTAGTTGCTCATTATATCACTGTAGTAAAACTACTGTTCACCATGGAAGTCTGCTCCTGGTATTAAAAGTGCATGTTTCAGTCTGCATGTCAGAATTTTTTAATGAAATAGAAGAGGATTTGAGAAGTCACTCAAAATGTGCCCTCATTTTCTTTCTTCAGCATTAATGATAATTTCTATGGCAAAATGAACCCCCTCATTGTGTTCCTTTTTAAATTAAATGTTTTAAGTGTTACCAGTTTATTCCAATCAAGATGGCTTCAGGTGTGCCATACTTTTGTCATAATGAAGACAGTAAGCGCTCTAGTTGTTTTTAAGAACATTCTGGGACATTCTGTCATTGGGCTATACTTGGGCTACATCTGGGTGATATTTGGGCTACATTTGGGCTCTTTTGTCTCTGGTGGCCATCTTGGGAGACTTATTTGTTATGAAGTTTCCTAATTTCCTCATTTACTGCAGTCTCCTCAGTAGGAAATACTTTCAGTTTTTTACTTTGATTCCATCAAGAAGGCATTCAGATGTGTCACACATTTGCCATAAATTCAGAATGTTAGCACTCTTTTTGCTCATTAGATCACTGTAGTAAAGCTACTGCTCACCAGGGAAAACTGCTGCTGGTATTGAAAGTGCATGTTTCAGTCTGCATGTCAGAATTTTTTAATGAAATAGAAGAGGATTTGAGAAGTCACTCAAAATGTGCCCTAATTTTTCTTTCTGCAGCACTAATCATACTTTTTATGGAAAAATGAACCCCCTCATTTTGTTCCTTTTGAAATTAAATGTTTTAAGAGTTACCACTTTATTCCAAGCAAGATGGCTTCAGGTGTGCCATACGTTTATCATAGGTAGGACTGTTAGCGCTCTAGTAGTTCTTTGGAACACTCTGGGAAGCTGCAGTAGAACACAAAGGAATCAACTGACAGTCTCTGCCCTTGTTGGATGTACATGTTTTACTGAGAATGTCAGACTTCATTCTCACATGACTGAGAAAGATAATGTGAATTTACAGAAAATAAGCTCTCAGTTTAGTTTATAGATCACCTTCCAAACCTTTGTGGTAAAAGCATGAGAAAATATTTTTCTCTCAATCATGATATCCCAGCAGAAGGCTTTTTCACATGGTGAAATCACCTTAGAACATACCACAATTCCTAAAATGAGTATGGTACCATCAACAAATGATTTATAATGTAACTAAAGTCTTAAAACCTTCTATTAACTGCAATGCTTTTTAATGAGGTGCTATCATGTATATTGGTCCCAAGATGGCTGCCAACACTTCTTGGATGAAGTGCTGACAGCCAATCAGATCTCAGGATGAGATGTGTGGTTAGGCTCCGCCCACATATATATATGCTTTTAAATGCTATTTTCTCAGGAAATACTGAACAGATTTACACCAGACCTGCAAAAGGCACTTCCTTGACCTTATGGCTACCTCTCTGCCAAATTTCAAGTAATTCTGTTCAGCCGTTCGGGCTGTAGCTGTGTCTAAAGGTCCTATGGAAAAATGCATGGGAAAAATGCGTTTTGGGACCCCCCTTTTATCTCAGCCCCCGCTTGACGAATCCCCCCGAGACTTTCAGGGTAGGAGCGGAGCGTAGCGCCCCACCTATTTTGAAAAATTCGCGAGGATTCGTCGACCGGCGCCAAAGTTATTCAAAATAGAATGTTGCGGATTTCCTATGGAAACGTGGTCCTAACTATAACTACCTACTGGCGACCGCCAGTAGGTAATACACACATATATATATATATATATATATACATAGAAATGTGATCAAGGCTCTACGGAGCTGAAACGCGTAGTGGCGACAGTTGATTAAAGAACACCTTCAGCACCAATCTGGGTCCGTGTCCGTGTATTTGGAAAAGTGAAGTTTTTCAGCGGAATTCACGTTATATACATATATATCTATATATACATTACCTACTGGCAGTCGCCAGTAGGTAGCTATAGTTAGGACCTATTTTCCATAGGAAATTCGCAACATTCTATTCTCGATAACTTTGGCGCCGATTGACGAATCTTCGCGAGATTTTCAAAACTCGTGGGGCACTCCTATCTTGAAAGTCTCGGGGTGATTTGGCAAGCGGGGGCTGAGAAAAAAGAGGGATCTCAAAACGTGTTTTCTCCATGCAATTTTCCATAGGAAACTTTAGACACGGCTACAGCCCGAACTGCTGAATGGAATTACACCAAAGTTGGCAAAAAGGTAGCCCTTGGTTCAGAAAGAGCCCTTTTTGTTAAATGGTGTAAATCCGTTCAGTAGTTCATGAGAAATTAGAAAAAGAAAAAGTTTCAATATCTAGGCAGAGCTTAACCACACATCTCATCGTGAGATCTGATTGGCTGTCAGCACTTCATCCAAGAAGTGTTGGCAGCCATCTTGGGACCAATATACATGATAGCACCTCATTAAAAAGCATTGCAGTTAATAGAAGGTTTTAAGACTTTAGTTACATTATAAATCATTTGTTGATGGTACCATACTCATTTTAGGAATTGTGGTGTGTTCTAAGGTGATTTTACCATGTGAAAAAGCCTTCAGCTGGGATATCATGAATCATGTTTGAGAGAAAACTATTTTGTCATGCTTTTCCCAAAGAGGTTTGGAAGGTGATCTATAAGCTAAACTGAGAGCATATTTTCTGCAAATTCACATTATCTTTCTCAGTCATGTGAGAATGAAGTCTGACATTCTCAGTAAAACATGTACATCCAACAAGGGCAGAGACTGTCAGTTGATTCCTTTGTGTTCTACTGCAGCTTCCCAGAGTGTTCTAAAGAACAACTAGAGCGCTAACAGTCTAACTTATGACAAAAGTATGGCACACCTGAAGCCATCTTGATTGGAATAAACTGAAAACACTTAAAACATTTAATTTAAAAAGGAACAAAATGAGGGGGTTCATTTTGCCATAGAAAGTATGATTTGTGGTGCAGAAAGAAAAATTAGGGCATATTTTGAGTGAATCCTCTTCTATTTCATTAAAAAAGTCTGACATGCCGACTGAAACATGCACTTTCAATACCAGCAGCAGACTTCTCTAGTGAGCAGTAGCTTTACTACAGTGATCTAATAAGCAACTAGAGTGCTAACATTCAGAATTTATGGCAAATCTGAATGCCTTCTTGATGGAAATAAAGTAAAAAAACTGAAAGTATTTCCTACTGAGGAGACTGTAGTAAATGAAGAAATTAGGAAACTTCATAACAAATAAATCTCCCAAGAGGGCCACCAGAGACAAAAGAGCCCAAATGTAGCACAAGTATCACCCAGATGTAGCCCAAGTATAGCCCAATGACAGAATGTCCCAGAGTGTTCTAAAGAACAACTAAAGCGCTAACAGTCTTACTTATGACAAAAGTATGGCACACCTGAAGCCATCTTGATTGGAATAAAGTGGTAACACTTAAAACATTTAATTTGCAAAGGAACAACATGAGGGGGTTCATTTTGCCATAGAAATTATGATTAGTGCTACAGAAAGAAAAATTAGGGCACATTTAGACTTCTCAAATCCTCTTCTATTTCATTAAAAGATTCTGACATGCAGACTGAAACATGCACTTTGAATACCAGCAGCAGACTTCCCTGGTGAGCAGTAGCTTTACTACTGTGATCTAATGAGCAACTAGAGTGCTAACATTCAGAATGTATGGCAAATGTGTGACACATCTGAATGCCTTCTTGATGGAACCAAAATAAAAAACTGAAAGTATTTCCTACTGAGGAGACTGCAGTAAATGAGGAAATTAGGAAACTTCATAACAAATAAGTCTCCCAAGATGGCCACCAGAGACAAAAGAGCCCAAATGTAGCACAAATATCATCCAGATGTAGCCCACGTATAGTTCAATGACAGTATGTCCCAGAGTGTTCTTAAGAACAACTAGAACGCTTACTGTCTTACTTATGACAAAAGTATGGCACACCTGAAGCCATCTTGATGGGAATAAACTGGTAACACTTAAAACATTTAATTTAAAAAGGAACACAATGAGGGGGTTCATTTTGCCATAGAAATTATGATTAGTGCTGAAGAATGAAAAATTAGGGCACATTTTGAGTGACTTCTCAAATCCTCTTTTATTTCATAAAATAATTCTGACATGCAGACTGAAACATGCACTTTTAATACCAGCAGCAGACTTCCGTGGTGAGCAGTAGCTTTACTACAGTGATCTAATGAGCAACCAGAGTGCTAACATTCAGAATGTATGGCAAATGTGTGACACATCTGAATGCCTTCTTGATGGAACCAAAGTAAAAAACTGAAAGCATTTCCTTATGAGGAGACTGCAGTAAATGAGGAAATTAGGAAACTTCATAAAAAATAAATCTCCCAAGATGGTCACCAGAGACAAAAGAGCCCAAATGTAGCACAAATATCACCCAGATGTAGCCCACATGTAGCCCAATGACAGAAGTGTGCAAAACACGTTTTATTTTTTGTGTTTTTGCAGTTTTATATAGTACAGACTTGTCAGGTATTGGAGTGCTTTACATGAGCATTGGTTACATCACACAAGATCAAATTCATTTTGGTTGTAGACATGGGGAGATTAAGTGATTTGACCAGATTCACAGAATCTTGAGCTGGAGCAGAAACTTCAACCTGGTTCCCCTGTTGCAAAGTCTGCAGCTCTGGAAGTAACACCACATCCTCTCCCCTAAGGGCAACATTTAATCAAGTGGTCAACTGGATAAAAAAACAAAGATAACAAATAATTTAAAAGTGCTTTGTCACTATTTGAAAACTCAGAAAATATGTCCTCATTTTAGTTTTTTAGAGCACTAACCATAATTCTGATTCAAATAAGACCCTCTCATATATGTAATTACTAAAGGAAATGCTCTAGGTATTACAGTTTTGATTACATCAAGATGACGTCAGGCGTTCCACACTTTTGTAATAAATATAGAATGTTAGCAATCTAGTTGTTCATTAGAATACTGTTGAGAGGCAGAGGCCAGGGTCACGGACTCTGAAAATTGAAGGCAGGTAGGAGGGTGCAGAGGCAACAATTTGACCACACTGGGAAGGCAGGAAGGGCAGTGGCAGCACAACAGACTATGGAGGGCAGTGGAAAGGGGGGCAGGGGCAACAAACCAACAATACAGGACTGGCAAGAGAGGCTGTGGCAATATAATAGACCATTGTGGGCAGAAGGAAGAGGCAGTGGTAGTACAACCATACATGCCAACAGACCCGATTCAGCCAGGAAACGTCCAATGTTTTTAAGCTCAAATGGGCTTTATTTGATCTGTCTCCTGTCTACAATCTCCTCTTTTTCAATGTAACTCGAAGGGGGAAATCAATACCCCAGTTCTTTTTCAAAATCCCCTTCTTACCAAGTTCAAAATGTTCGCAAGTATGGTACATTGGATCATGGAAGGCAGGAGGAATTGGGGTAGGGACATGGACTCGGATAACAGAGGACAGGAGGGACATGGAGAGGTGCACCAAACTGACCCTACAGGGCAGGCATCAGGGTTTGCAGCAGCACAATACACCACACAGGGCATGCGGGACTGGAGTGCAGCACAACAATCCATAGAAAGCAATAGGGAGGGGACAGGACCATGCACATGGACAACAGAGAACAGAGGAGAAAGAGGCAATGGTAGCTAGCTGACCATAATGGACAGACAAGAGAGAAAGCTGCAGCATAACAGACCATAAAGGGCAGGAGGGACAGATTAGGGGCATTACAATGGAACAGACAAGCCAGGAGGGAGGGAATATGGGTCTGCACATGGAAACAGAGGGCTGGGGACAAGGGGGCAGGGCAGGAGTAGCAAGATTACCATGGAGGTCAGGCAGGATGGGCACTAGAAACAAGACACACCATAGAGAGCAACAGTGAGACTATGATGCCATACACACAGACCATGGAGGGAAGGTGGGAGGGGGTCAGGGGCAGCTAGCTGAGCACACAGGGAAGGTGGGAGGGGCCGTGGCAGCACAGAAGACCATGCATGGCAAGTGGGAGGGTTAGTGGCAGCACAATGGCTATGATGGGCAAGAAGGAGGGTGCAGGGGCATGCACAAAGGACCATGGAGGATAGAAGGGAGGGTCAGGACCTGGGCACAGACAGGAGAGTTCAGCAGAAGGGGCCTCACAACAGACCACGCAGGGCAGGCAGGAGGAGCAGTTGAAGCACAACAGACCAGGGAGGGCAGAAGGGTGTGGCAGTAAAATGGACCATGGAGGACAGGAGGAAGGGGATAGAGGCATGTCATGTGGACAGGCAGGGTGGAGGTAGCAGGGACAGGTTACAGTCACCTGACAATGCTAGGCAGGTGGGAGGGGAGTGGCAGCTCAACAGAACACTCGGAGTAGATAGGAGTGGCAGGCCCATGGAACATGGTGGGCAAAAAGGATTGAGCAGAGGCATGCACAAAGACATCGGAGGGCAAGGGGAAGGAGAATAGGGGCAGCAGAATAGGGGCAGCAAGCTAAGCACAGAGGCTAAGCAGGAGGTCAATGATGGGGCATGTCATGAGTGATGTAATATGTGATGTCATCAGCAGTGCATTGCGGGGGCACGAGCTATAGTTAGCTGAACTAACTATAACGGGGGAATTTCTAGGGTATTGTACGAGGGAAATGTCCAGCTAACTATAACACCCCTGAAACCTATGGTTTTTTCAGTGAATTTCTAAGGTTTTATAAATGCCAATTCCTAACTATAACGTGCATGAAACCTATGGATTTTTCAGTGAATTTCAAAGGTTTTTTTAAATGCTAATTCCTGTCTATAACTTATCTCTAAAGCTATGATGTTTAATGATTTTCATTGGATTTCTAAATTTTTCTATTTCAGTGTGTCAATTCCTTTAATTATGTTTTTAAAATTATTTTTTCACCATTTGTTTAACTTATTTTTTCAATTAATTATTTTAAAAATTAAAAAATATTTTTTGTTTTTAATGTTTTTTTTTTTAAAATAGTAAATTTTTAACATTTTTGTAAATATTTTTTAAAATATTTTTTAAACTATATTTTCAATACTTTATTATTTTTTACATTTTTTGGGGTGATACGCACACCCTATGCGCACCTTTCTCGATCCCGGCACGTAAGCATCCGCGTATGGTATGCGTTGGATACGTATTTTGGAGCGCGATTGCAATGCGACCGGTACGCGACTCCAAGCCTATACGCGACACGTACGATGCACGTTACGTGATGCTTGCGCGCTTCCGCGATACGTCATGTGCGTGTATGATGCGGTGGGTGCGCGAATCCCGCAAAATATTTTAAATGTTAAAAAACATATATATATGTATTTCATGTGAATATTAATTGAAGACAAACTCTAAACTACTCATAAAAGTAATATATTTTTACTTCTAATCCTATATTCCTTTTAAATTCAATTTTGCGGATTCGCGCTCGGTGCGTGCTGCCTATGCGCACGGTGCGCGGATCCCATGTGACCTGAAAAAAAGAGATTTGATTGGTTCATTACACTTCCTATTCTAACTATTTAAAGACCCCACCCATTTCAATCATTCTTCTTTGACCTTCTTTGGAGGAGCATCTCTCTGCAGAGAAGATCCTTTTTTGGACTAAGTTTATACTTAGCTCTAACTTTTTTTTTTTTAAACAATGGCTTTGGGGCAGCAGGCATCTTCAGGATCTCCTCATTCATCTAAGGATGATTTTTTTAGAAGAACCACCATGCCCACCAAGATATTCATCTGTGGTGTGGAAATTTTTCACTTTTCCTGAGGGGCAAACCAAAACCAATGCCACCTTAGTAACCTGCAAGATCTGCCAGCGAGTGTTCTCCCGTGGGGATCCCAACAAAAAATATTCCTGCGGAACAGCAAGTATGATGAAGCATCTGAGGACCCTCCATCCGGTGAACCTCGCTCGAGAGGAATGCCGAAGAATGAGAGTTCTTCCAGCTCCATCAGATCCGTCGCAGCCAAGCACTTCAAGGGTGGATCCATCTGTGCAAAACTTGGACATCCATCCACAGTTTGCAACCCTAAAAGTGCTCTGCATAAAATGCAATGCTGTATTATGCTATGGAGAGCAGTCGATTGATCTTATCTGTCTAAAGCAAGAGAATCATCATTGCTAGTTTTTTTTTCCCCCCTGAATTTCATTGTTTTGTTCCTCCAGTTCTGTTTTTTCCTTTTTTTTTCAAGAAAAACCCCCAAAAATTAAAAATTGTTCAAAACCCCCCCAAAAAAATATAAAAGAAAAAAAGAAGTTCTTCTAAGGACTAACTTTCCTGGTTTAAAAAAAGAGGTATATTTGTTTGTTAGTGTGTGAAAGTTTACATGAATGTATGTGTAGTACATAATTGACTGAATGAATGCATTAGTAGTGTATGGTGAATGTATAAGTGCAGAACTATGAGAAAGTGTTGCAGCATCACACAGTAACCTCTTTAACTGCAGTGTGCTGTAGTACTTCCGAAGCACAGGGATGCAACATATGTACATAAATATGTTGCAAATCTATGCTTCTCTCTGCACGGCTGCTTAAACTGCAGCCATGTGGTGACACAGGCACCCTTGCACCATAGTGCAAGGATATCTGTGACATGTGGTGTTTGTTTTTGTGCAGGAAGACACACCTTCCTGCACAAAAACAATCAGAAAACACATTTTTCTCCTTCAATGTATGCTGAACATTTTAGCATGCATTGAAGATTAAAAAATGAGGAGAAATGAAAACAATTCTCCTTGTTGTGCTTTCCTACATCAATTGGAGAATGGTGCAGCATTCACACACATATCGAGATTTCTGATAAATCTGGAGATGTGTCTTGTTCTATGAGTATTCAGTGCAATCACGCACAACAACACTTATAGAACACCCTTTCAACGCCAAGTGGTGTGTATGATGAGGTTGTATTTACATGGAGTAGAAAAAGTACAGAGTGCCTTTTCCTCTCATTGTAAATATGAAAGAGTGTCTTGCGCAATAACTATGTCACAAAAAGTGACATATTTCTGTTTGGAAAATTGCTTGCGAATGATAGAAGGTAAGCACAGAGTTTTGTCTGCAAAGAAGAATGATTGAAATGATTGCGGTCCTTCAATAGGTACAATGGGAAATATTATGAACCACTCAAATCTGTTTTTTTGGAGGTCACATGATATCCAATGACAGAGAGATTTCAAAACTACATAGGTATAAACAGAGTGTTTTTAAAAACGTGTTCAAACTTTGTAGCTTCTTGCAGATCTGCCCATTCTGCATATTAATACTTAGTTAAACTTACCCTCACAGTAATAGAAATTAAAAATGGTACACATTTTTTTCAGATTTTTTTGTAATGTAAATTGGGGTAAATTGCTTATTTTAGAATTAGGATCTGTGAAAGAAAAGAAAAAATAGTTATAACATGTAATAATACATTTTTTACAGTAATTTGTTTGCCTTTTTTGCTGTTCTCAGAATATATTGAATTTCACTAGAAATAGTGATTTCAATCGTACTCATCACTTAACAGCGGGCAAAAAAAATCAAAGAGATTGTTTAAAAAAACCCAACATGCTATTCTCAGTAAAATACCAGAAAATACAAACAACACATATATGAAATGCTTATGGCTAACAACATTTTATAACTTTAACTTATAAAAACTGTAAATGTTGTCATTTTAAAATATTCACCGAGTCAATGAGCACGAAAAAGTCCATAATTCAAACATATACCTTTCCTTGAGGCCAAATGGTATTTTTGCACTCCTTTATATATAAATTGTCCAATGGTAATCCTATTAAGTTATAATAATAAATTCCTCAGAGAGTGAATTATCTTCCTAAAACTTTGACTTTAAAAATATTAGGTATGAATTTGGTAATTCCCTAGGCAAACGTTGTTTGAAAACCAACTGGACATCATTACAAAGTCTCCAGCCTTTGTCACATTTTAGATAGGCAGTGTAATGTCCAGATGTTGTGGAAGGACCATCATGGTAAATTATTGCAATTGCTACAAAAGTTCTTCCTGATATTGATAGTTGTGTTGCTACAAATTGCTTTATTAAAGTATCCAATTTTCTTCCATCAGCTGTACAACGTTGCCTCATTAAAATTATGTATTGTCCATATTTTGTTAAAAATAATGTGGATAACATTTCTGATTTACATTGGCTACACTCCATGTTTTGATTTGCACCTTTAACTAATTTATTGAAAGACACTGATTTACAGTCTGGTAATGTTAAATACAGAAATCTTTCAGTGTCTACATTAGTGCTACATGTATACATGCAATTTTCACAATGATGTTCCCATTTGTAAGAAAAGCCAAAAATATTTTCTATTTCTACACCTTCATTTTCAAAAATGGTAAGCATATATAAAAAATTCCTGAGCATCTTGTTGGATATTTTGTGTAAGTTGTGTAAACCAGAACACACACCCAAAAGATTACAAACATCTGAAACAGATTGTATTTTACTTGTATCTGTTGTGAATTTTTCATAAACAGAATGCAACAGAGAACAAAATCTTTTTTGCCGATTCTGCATAATTTGTTCTTGCAAACCTTGAAGATAAAAAACAACATTGACCACTACATTAGCATAGCAGTTGACACCTGAACTATTTTCAAACTGATAACAAACAATCTCTTCAATAGTGTCCTTTTTCTTTTTACTTGCAATCACAACATTATCTTGTTATTTTCCCTTCTCTACACCTTCAGTACAGATATTCTCAAACCACCTTTTTCGACCAACCACACGCTTTTCAAATACAGGAAATTGACCTAAATTGGGAGCATACGCCCTTCTTAACCGGTTATACTCTTTTACACAGTTTGCATCTGCAGTAACCTTTGTCTCATCAAAATCAATCAAAAACAAACCAGATAATGTTCTGAAGCAACATATGCCATACCCTCTTTAAATACGGTAGATCCAATGTTCACCAATGCACTGTCTACACTTAATCCTTGAGATTTATGAATAGTCACTGCATATGCCAGAGAAAATGGAAATTGTTTCCTACGGACATATAAACCTTTAACAAGCAAAAATCGAACTGAACAACGACCAATTTCTTTAACTTCTTCAATCTGATCAAATTTAATTTTTAAAAATTCAATTCCTTCTTTTTTCTGATAATTAACAAAACCTTTTTCTACATCCAAATTACGCCTTAAAATTACCCGACAGTTTACACATGCATATAGTGTCTTTTCTAAACCAGCCGTTTTAGATATTTTTTTTTCGAAAGAATCTAGTTTTGTTTTCAACTTTCCCGTCAAAATAATAGTGATTCCTTCATGCTCTATTTTATCGATGGCTTCCATTTTTATAATTTCTTCATTTTCCAGTTTCAATAGTTCTTCGTTGAATATAGAACACTCGCGCAGTGTTGGCATTAAGCAGATCACTGATTTATTTTCTGCAATTTTCATGTACACTTTCTCAGGAACTACATTTTCATTCGGAAACAAATTGCAAAGTAATCGACTCTCCAAAGCTTGTTTGCCATGTTCTGTCAGAATTCCAATTCTTATATCTTGAAGAATACTTCCATATTCAGCATCATTTGCCTGTCGCATATTTGTTGTCAGTTCTTTGTATTCAAAATGTTCACGTTACCAACACTACCAAGAGACTTTCTGGTATCTTCATGTCCAAGTGTTTTAAATACCGGTTGTCCTTTTACCGGAGTCAGTTGCAGTAGATCTCCAAAAACTATGACGTGTTTTCCTCCAAATAAAACGTCACACTCTGTTTTAAGAATTTGCTGCATTCTTAAATGCACAAAGGCATGCATCAAGTTTGAGACCATGCTTACCTCATCAATAATGAGAAGTTTCATTTTCTTCAGGACTCTTGAAACTTCACAACAAGCTTCTCCAGATAGCTTGTGGTATTCCAATTTGTTATCATGCTCTACTGGTAGCATTAGTAAACAATGTAAAGTAATTCCTTTAATGTTATGTGCTGCCAACCCAGTTGGAGCAGTGACAACACAAGACAAATGCGACTCAGTTGTTGTCTGCAGATAACTTGTAATTACTTTAATTAAGAAACTTTTTCCTGTTCCAGCTTGACCACTCACATACGTTCGGATAGGTTGAAATGATGTCCATGAGCACCCTTTCTTTTCATGAAGTAATCCATGGTCAATCTGCTCTTTCACTTGTTGATATATTTGTTTCTGTTCAACATTTAGTTGTTCTTCCAAGTTTCCTAACTGTATTACATTTTCTTGAGCTCGATACATTGCTGTTTCCACCTCATTCATGGCAATTGCTGCTTCGTTTTCAACAATTGGTTGTCCTAGTGGATCTTGACTCAGTGCAGCAGAACTTTGACTGTCTTGAGAACTGTCTCTAGCAATCTCAGCTGCAATTGTAGCTTCTTGATCAATTTCATCATTCAACATTTTCACATAATTTGCAAAAGCACTGCATTGTATGGTATCTTTACAAGCATTAAATGAATCTTCATATCTCTGAAAATCTCCAAGTAATTCTAGTTCTGAACGCCACGGTTTGAACATTTGCAAAAGGGCTAAATAGTAAAATTCCCTTTTGTCAGCAGTGTCGCAACTCAGTTTCCTGTGATTAATTAAATTTCCTTTCCTTTGTTTTACCAGACATCCTTCGGAACCAATCACTGGATATTTTCCATCATTGATGTTCTCTGTAGTATTCTGTTTAAAAGTGTAGTTTTGCAGCACTTCATAGAGACACATGTTCTCAAGATGATGACTTCTCTTTGGGTAATATGTGTCCGACATATTCGTTTCCAAATATCTGTACTTTCGAATTCTTTTTCTGCTAAATATTCAATTTCTTGAACAGATTCAGTACCCGATTTCGCATTGCTGCAAGACCTAGACTCACCCAAATGATTCTTCTACTTTTGGAATATAGACTTTCAGATGATAACCGATCTGAGCATTCACATGCTCCAATTTCACGATGCGATAACATCTTCAAACTGAAACTGTATAATTTCTTACTTAGAGTCTTCTCGTGAGAAATCTCTTCCCACATTTTCAATTCCGTCTTTTCTGATTTAGTAATGTAGGACGTTACATATCGAGCAACAGCAATGGAATTGTCCGCAACATACTGAATATCCATGTTAGAGCTCCACATAGATAAAATAACTGGATTGTAGTCATTTATGTATTTTGATTCTTCGCTTCTTCTTAAATTGTAGGTATTTTTTGGAGACTTTCTTGTGATGGTATGTCGCAAAGCTGACATAAAACTGTTCACTCTTCCTTTGGATAATACAGGACGTGGAAATCCAAAACGACATTTGGTATAGAACTTATCTTTTGACTTGTACTTTCGTCGACAGTATTTTCCACACCTATGGCTTTGGAATCGTAAGACTTGTTGTTTTCAGTTTTTATCTTCTCTGCTATTGGGTACGGCACTTGTGGCATAATCTTCAATGAAAGACAAAACAGTTTCATCTAAATCTGTTCCAAATTTGGGGGCGTCCTTGATCCATAACAACATATGTATATAAGGAGCACCTCTTGCTTGATACTCCTTTCTCCAAATGAAAGCCACAACTTCTCCAAGAGGAGGATTCTTTTTATTGCAGATGGAAGACATCATATCTTCAAATCTATGATTGAAATATCTGCATATATTAACAGGATCCAAAGAGCACAATTCTCCAGGTGCCTTTTATTCAATATTTTTTATATTGGAATTTGCCTCTCGAAGAAATTCAAGTAAATCATCCCAAGCATACTCAGCACAGCTTGGTGTAACAAACCATGTAGGAGTTCCCAAGTTCCGTAGCATACATTTCAGTTCTCCATGACGACAGTACCAATATTCATTAGTCCGACGCTGACATGCCATCAGATTAATCAACTGTGATTCTAAATGATCATCTCTCTGATGCACTTTATCCATAAAATCCTTTGCAGTTACATTTTGCAGATGCATTCCAGTTTTTAAAAGGTGATTTACTGCATATGAAAGTCCAGACAAGTCACTTTCAAACAGAAGATGAAACATATAAGGGATACATTGTCGAAATCTTGGCTCTTCTGCATATAATCTTATTGTCCGATATTCAGATGCAGGAATCTGCACAGGACGTTCATCATATCGTCCACCTTTTCCTGTTGGAAACAACTGCGGGAAACAACGAGCTTCCAAGCTCTCTTCCTATACACTCATGGGACTTCCTCTTGCTTTTTTCATTTGGAACAACTCAATCGTATTCCCCATCACCTCTTTGGAATGAAGTGGATGTACACTGTAATGTTCATAGATTTCTTCACATCTGGACATGTCCACTTTTTCAATTTGTCCACTTACTGTTTCAGTATCTTCTGCTAAATCTATTTCTTCTTCTCCTACAAACACATTTCTATAGTATACATTATTTTTTATCAGATAAATGATGCCGTTTGCACTTTTCTAACATCCACTAACTCTTGCCAGATTTTCTTATTCTTAGTAGGAACACCATTAACTAGAATGACTAGTGGTTCATTTTCTGCATGGTCTACACCAATAGTTTCAATATTTTTCTTTAAATCTAACGGTAAATACACAACTCTTCCTTTCAATCCTCTTTGTAACTCTGATGGAGGTAATTTACCTGTTTTAGGCTCCATACGAACAATATCCTGAAACGGGTGCTCACATTGAATGAGAATAGACTCATATGTATTTAAATCTATCAGCTCTGGAGGAATAGCAACCAACTCTAGATTATTATGAACAGCTCTAGCAGGCATTTTATTCTCATCTAATTTGTTATAACAATATTTGCAAATACGCTGCTCAGATCCCAAATCAAAACAATCCTCTACCAACAAATAAGTTGCAAATTCCTTCCACTTATCATTATCTTCTATTTCACTTTTTAAATACAGATTGACACCCCTAGTCTGATTTTTATAGTGACTTCGCCGACAACAAATACAAGAAACATTTGGTCTTCCACCTGAAATTACCTTAAACTTTGTGATTTGATCCTCAAATTGTTTTGTAATCATGGGTTCTACATTGTCTTCAACATTTTGTTCTACTAATGTGTCAGTTTCTGCACTCTCTTGCTGAGGACCAAAGTAACAAAACTCAATATCATCACAAACCTTCTTCACATCTGATACTGTCACACGCAAAAGAGCACTGTTCAACTCATTTAACTTTACTGCTGGACTGCTTAATACAATCTTCTCACTAACTTCCGCATTTGAGTATGATGTACTGCCAACATCCTGAAATGGTGAAAAACACTTTGACAAACTTTCCTAGAAAGACAAGCCAGAGAATGACCTTGCAAACCAGTATTTTTTCTCACTCTGCAAGGGTCTAGTCCTTGCAACACCTTAATCTTTAGTTTAACACTTTTTGTACTATATGCTCGTAAAAAACAACATAATTTATCAATAGATTCTTGTCGTACACTACAAATACTACTGAAATCCCAAGTGTACACAGGGTGTTTAGGACGTCTCCCTAGAACTTCATCAGGTATCACTTCTTCTGCATTTCTTTCAACCATTTTCTCTTTGTCAATTGGACAACTATCTCTAACCTCATAACCTCGACCACTGGTGTCAACTGCATACAATAATTTATTGCTCTGAAAATAATTCTCTTCATTAAAGAAAGGCTCTGAACTGGAACTGTGTTTCCATTCTCCCAAAAAAACATCACAACAATTTGTTCTATTAATTACTCTTTTCCTCCTACTTTTGGCCTTCATTAAATGGATTGATTTATCTAGTGATCGAATTCTGTTTAATACTAAAATGAATAGTTTCCTTTTTACTTCAAAAGCCTTTTCAACAATGGTTTCAATATGCTTCTTCTTTTTATAAAATAGAGCTCTCTTTTTATATTTCTTCACATCTTTCAGCAAATTATGTACTACTCTTGTAATATATTTTTTTGCGTATTTCCTTATACTGATTTTGCCTTCTTTTACCATACTTCGTATCCTTTGACTGTCCATTTGCTTTTTTGCTTTTCCTATTATTTTGCTTTTTTTTCTAGTTGAAGCATTCTCAGAGGTTTCAGCATTCTGTACATTCTGTTTGGTCCTACAAACATGTTTAATGAATTGCTTTGTGATCTTACCAGAAGATTTTTTCTTTTTAGCCACATTATGTTGTTCATTCAATACTTGTGGTTGATGTTTCTTTAAGTAATTCTCCTGTCTCTGTTCTTTTCCTTTTTCCTGGCATGATTTCTCTATTTTAATGGTGAAAAACAGTATCTGTAAAAAATAATCACAAATAAATATATATTAATAACTTTCAAATGTATACTATTCTATTACTGTACAAACACATTTTATATAAATACTGACTAAGAAACTATAGCCCTGAAGCATAAGTGTGACGATGGTTAAAACACTACATGCATAGTGCATACTACTTTGAAGCAGTTCATGCCCTAAAGCCTGCCTCACTAAAAGACTACATGCTTACTGACTGAATGATTATAGTACTATAAGGAGAGACACTGGGTGAGTGACAGGTTGTTTGCTAGAAGTGTATGGATACTGACTGGGATATTGATGGTGTGAAAGACAAGTGTGTAGGTGATTAGAGACCTACATGCATAGTGGATACGTGTTTGAATCCATCCATATGTTAAGGCCTGTCTCAGTCCAATAGTACTTGGATACTGACTGAATGTTTTGAGTATTGCAAGGAGAGTGCCAGGATGAATTCATAAGTATTTGTATTTTGGTGCAGTAAATACATTAGTACATGGTGCTGAATAAATCACTGGAGAAGTATAAGGGGAGTGACAGGGTGTTTGCGGGAACTGTATGAATACTGTCTGGGGTATTGAAGGTGTGAAAGACAAGTGTGTAGGTGGCTAGAGACCTACATGCATAGTGGATAGACGTTTGAAACAGTCCATAGAATAACACTTGGATCACTGCAAAACTACCCGAGTACTGACTGAATTATTAGAGTACTACAAACAGAGTAACTGGGTGAATCGTTTTAAGTTTTTGGGTTTTGGTGCAGTGAATAGATTAGTACTTAGTGCCAAATGAGTCAGTGGAGGTGTGCAATTGAAGTGACAGAGTGTTTATTGGAGTTTATAGATACTGACTGGGAAATTGAAGGTCTGAAAGACAATTGTGTTGGACTCTATGCATAGTGGAAACATGTTTGAATCAATCTATGTGCTAAGGCCTGCCTCCCTCCATTAGTACTTAGGTACTGACTGAATGATTAGACTATTGCAAGAAGCGTGCCTGGGTGAATTTATAAGTGTTTCAGTTTTGGCGCAGTGAAAGCATTACTACATGGTGCTGAATAAGTCACTGGAAGAGTGCAAGGGGACTGACAGGGTGTTTGCTGGAAGTACATGGATACCGACTGGGGAATTCAAGCTGTTAAAGATAAGTGTATAGTAGGTTAGAAGCCTGCATGCATACTGGATAGACATTTGAAGCAGTCCATGTGGTAATGCATGGTTCACTACATGAGTACCTGGGAACTCACTGAATCATTGAACTACTGCTAGGAGACTGCCAGGATGAAACTTTTAAGTTTTTCGGTTTTGGTGCAGTGAATAGATTAGTACATGCTACTGGATCAGTCACTGGAGGAGTGCAAGATGAGTGACAGGGTGTTTATTGAAGTATATAGATACTGACTAGTTAATTAAAGAAGTCAAAGACAAGTGTGCAGATGACTAGAGGCCTGCATGCAAAGTGGATAGAAGTTTAAACAGTCCATGAGCTAAGACCTCAGACACTGCATGATTACCTGGGTACTGACTGAATCATTACACTACTGCAAGGAGAGTGCCTGGGTTAACCTTTATATGTTTTTGAGTTTGGTGCAGTGAATATATTACTACATAGTGCTAGATGAGTCAGTAGAGGTGTGCAAGTGGACTGAAAGAGTGTTTACTGGAGTTTATAGATACTGACTAGTTAATTGAAGAAGTGAAAGACAAGTGTGTAGGTGACTAGAGCCCTGCATGCATACTGGACAGATGTTTGAAGCACTCCATGGGCTAAGGCGTGGGTCACTGCATGAGTACCTCAGTACTGACTGAATCATTAGAGTACTACAAGGAGAGTGCCTGGATACATCTTTTAAGTTTTTGGGTTTTGGCGCAGTGAATAGATTAGTACATGCTGCTGAATGAGTCACTGGAGGTGTGCAAGGGGAGTGACAGGGTGTTTATTGGAGTATATAAATACTGACTGGGCAGATGAAGGTGTGAAAGACAATTGTGTAGGTGGTTAGAGACCTGCATGCATAGTGGATAGACATTTGAAGTAGTCCATGTGCTAAAGCCGGGTTCACTACATAAGTACCTGGGTACTGACTGAATCATTAGAGAACTACAAGGAGAGTGTCTCGGAGAATTTATAAGTGTTTGGCTTTTGGCGCAGTAAATGGATTAGTACATGGTGCTGAATGGGTCACTGGAGAAGTGTAAGGGGAGTGACAGGGTGTTTGAGGGAACTGTATAAATACTGACTGGGATATTGAAGGTGTGAAAGACAAGTGTGTAGGTGGTTAGAGGCCTGCATGCATACTGGACAGACATTTGAAGCAGTCCATTATCTAAGGCCTCGGTCACTGCATGAGTACCTGAGTACTGACTGAATCATTAGAGTACTGCAAGGAGAGTGCCTGGATGAATCTTTTAAGTTTTTGGCGCAGTGAATAGATTACTACATAGTGCCAGATGAGTCAGTAGAGGTGTGCAAGTGGACTGAAAGAGTGTTTACTGGAGTTTATAGATACTGACTAGTTAATTGAAGAAGTGAAAAACAATTGTGTTGGTACTTAGAGGCCTCCATGCATAGTGGAAACACGTTTGAATCAATCTATGTGCTAAGGCCTGCCTCCCTCCATTAGTACTTAGGTACTGATTGAATGATTAGACTATTGCAAGAAGCGTGCCTGGGTGAATTTATAAGTGTTTCAGTTTTGGCGCAGTGAATGCATTACTACATGGTGCTGAATAAGTCACTGGAAGAGTGCAAGGGGAGTGACAGGGTGTTTTCTGGAAGTACATGCATACTGACTGGGGAATTCAAGCTGTTAAAGACAAGTGTATAGTAGGTTAGAAGCCTGCATGCATACTGGAAAGACCTTTGAAGCAGTCCATGTGGTAATGTATAGTTCACTGCATGAGTACCTGAGTACTGACTGAATCATTAGAGTACTGCAAGGAGAGTGCCTGGATGAATCTTTTAAGTTTTTGGCGCAGTGAATAGATTACTACATAGTGCCAGATAAGTCAGTAGAGGTGTGCAAGTGGACTGAAAGAGTGTTTACTGGAGTTTATAGATACTGACTAGTTAATTGAAGAAGTGAAAAACAATTGTGTTGGTACTTAGAGGCCTCTATGCATAGTGGAAACACGTTTGAATCAATCTATGTGCTAAGGCCTGCCTCCCTCCATTAGTACTTAGGTACTGATTGAATGATTAGACTATTGCATGAAGCGTGCCTGGGTGAATTTATAAGTGTTTCAGTTTTGGCGCAGTGAATGCATTACTACATGGTGCTGAATAAGTCACTGGTAGAGTGCAAGGGGAGTGACAGGGTGTTTTCTGGAAGTACATGCATACTGACTGGGGAATTCAAGCTGTTAAAGACAAGTGTATAGTAGGTTAGAAGCCTGCATGCATACTGGAAAGACCTTTGAAGCAGTCCATGTGGTAATGTATAGTTCACTGCATGAGTACCTGAGTACTGACTGAATCATTAGAGTACTGCAAGGAGAGTGCCTGGATGAATCTTTTAAGTTTTTGGCGCAGTGAATAGATCAGTCCATGGTGCTGGATGAATCACTGGAGGTGTGCAAGGGGAGTGACAGGGTGTTTATTGGAGTATATAGATACTGACTGGGCAATTGAAGGTGTGAAAGACAATTGTGTAGGTGATTAGAGGCAAGCATGCATAGTTGATAGACATTTGAATCAATGCATGTGCTAAGGCCTGTCTCACTCCGTTACTACTTGGATATTAACTGAATGTTTACAGTATTGCAAGGAGAGTTCCTGGGTGAATACAGAAGCAATGACTAGCTTCTAATGCTACCAAAACATGAGAACAGGAAAGGTTTTTAAGCAGTTATGTGTATGCAAAGATATGAAGTACCCAAATGCTTCTCTCACAATGGTTCCCAAATGCACACACACTCACAGTGTGATTCTACACAAGCAACACTATCCCTTGGACTTTACCAAAACTCATTCACTACTCAGGAAGGAGTAAGGAAACTGCACACAATCTACATATTTCAGTACTGCACTTTAGTGTCAAAGCCTGGCTCATTTTATCAATGCATAACCAATGACTAGCTTCTAATGCTACTAAAACTTGACAACATGAGAGGTTTTAAAACAGTTATCTGTCAGCAAATACATGATGTTACCAAATGCTTCTCTCACAATGCTTACCCAAATGCACACAAACTCACAGTGTGATTCTAGACAAGCAACACTATCCTAGGAGTTTACCAAAACTCATTCACTACTCTGGAAGGGGTAAGTGGACTGCATACAATCTACATATTTCAGTACTGCACTTTAGTGTCAAAGCCGGACTCATTTTATGAATGCATAAGCAATGACTGGCTTCTAATGCTACTAAAACTTGACAACATGACAGGTTTTAAACCAGTTATCTGTCAGCAAATACACAATGTTACCAAATGCTTCTCTCACAATGGTTGGCCAAATGCACACAGACTCACAGTGTGATTGTAGACAGCCAACTATCCCTTGTACAAAATACATTTACTAGTCTACAAGATGTAAGGTGACTGCACACATTGCAGAAAATCTTCTACTACACATTAGTACCAAAATATTTCTCTCAAAATGATTCCTAAATGCACACAGACTCACTGTGTGATTCTAGACAAACAACACTATCCCTTGCACTATACCAAAACACATTTCTTAATCAACGAGTACTACATTTTAGTGTAGAAACATGACTCATTTTGCAAATTCATAAACAATGACTGGTTTCTAATTCTACTAAAATATAAAAACAGCACAGCTATCTGTCTGCAAACACATGAAAAACACAAATGCTTATCACAGAATGGTTTCTACATGCACACACACTGTCAATAAGATTGTAGACAAAAAAAAGTACTCCCTGCACTTTAGCAGGAGAAATACATGAGTCTGCTTAAAATCAAAATAGACCACATACATCCCCTCACAATTAAATAACTCACCGTTCAAGTTGTTTTGTAGATTAAGAAGTATATCAGTCACACACCAGATTTTCTTATACAGAATCTCTGCACTGTGCACCTGTCAGCAAAACCAAAGAATGGCAAAGTTCCCCTCTCATTTTGCACACATATACATGTAAACATCAAATCACATTCCTTCCCACATTACTTCAAAAGCTAACAAACATTTCTATTGGTTAAGCATTTCAACCCTTTCCAAATGACATAAATTTGAACCCTACCCCCAATCTGCCTTCTGCCTGTTACCATAGAAACAGATCATGGAACACTGAAATGAGCACACTGGTCACAAGTTCAGCACACAATGTTGCTAATCAAAACAGCAAGTGTGCTTGACTTTTCAACATATCAGCTTATCATATATAATGTTCCTTTCAATCAGTTTTTGTTAACCAATAACAATCATGCGTTTAAAAAACAGAAACATTTCTTCGCCACCATGGGCAGTTTGAAAAATGTTGAAAAAGTGGAGATTAGACCCAGGGGCATCTCTGACCATTCCCCAATGTTATTAACATAAACATATTGTCACAAAGTGCGGCAGCCTGTCTACCCCATCTTTCCGGGTTATTTACAGGTCCCAAAGATCCGTAAAGCTAGCATTGCGGTGACGCAACACTACTTCCAAGACAACGTACACTCGGTCCGCTCTCCGACTACCCTGTGGGAGGCTTATAAGGCTGTTTTCAGGGGACATGCAATGGCGTCCATCATGGGCATAAACGGGAAAAACAACAGAAACTGAATGACAGAGCTAGAATTATATAATGCTGAGGCCCGACACACTGCCAACCCAAAACCGGCTACTTCCCAACAATTGCGTTTAATGCAACAACAATATAGGGAGTATCTTAGGGAAACAACTAAGCTAAGAATGAGGGCCACACAATACAGGATTTACGAAACAGGGGATAAAGCCGGTAATCTTCTGGCATGGCTTGACAAAAGAGAGCAGGGGAGAAAATGGATAGGGAAACTCCGAACGTCGGACGAGACAGAAACGGCTGATCCAGAAAAGATAGCACATACACTGGCACGACACTTTCAACAGGTGTATGGGTCTTCATCAGCGATGTCCGTGGATGATGCATTATCCTATATTAAAGATATTGGTATGCCCAAGCTCACACCGGAGTCAGCCTTGGCTCTGGAGGCTGATCTCACGGTGGAAGAATTGTTAGTGGCAATTAGGTCGCTCCAATCCGGGAAGGCGGTGGGACCGAATGGTATACCAATAGAGCTGTATAAGACGGTGGCTGGGACCGTTGCCCCGCACCTGTTACACATGTATAATGATAGTTTGCAGGTGGGCGAACTCCCGCTGGACCAGCGAACGGCCACTATAATAGTAATCCCGAAACCTGAAAAGCCCCCTGAGGAGTGCGCCTTATATCGCCCGTTATCCCTAATCAATGCGGAGGCCAAAATTCTTGAGAAACTCCTTGCACTCAGACTGACGCCACACCTGACGACACTAATACATCCGGATCAATCCGGTTTCATGCCAGGCAGAAACACGGCTCTAAACCTAAGACGCCTGCATGGGGTGATGGCTCGTATCCCATACATTCAAGAGCCTGCGGTCATACTATCATTAGACGCACAAATGGCTTTTGATATGGTTGAGTGGACTTATCTATTCGCGGTGCTTCAACATTTGGGCTTTGGCCCTAAATTCTGTGCTTGGGTCCGTCTGCTGTACACCAAACTGGTGGCACATGTTATGGCCAATGGCCATACTTCTGGGAGTTTCCTGTTGGCACGGGGCACGCGTCAAGGATGCCCTCTGTCACCACTACTATTTGCCCTAGTACTGGAGCCATTGGCAGCATGGATTAGGTGGGAGACGATGATCCAGGGAATCAGATGGGCGGATGGATGGGAGGATCGTATCTCCCTCTATGCGGACGATGTGTTATTATCTATGACCTCACCTAGGCGCTCGATACTGGTACTCCTAAATATCTGTGACGTGTTTGGGAGGGCTTCAGGGTACACTATAAATTGGTCTAAATCGGTCTTGTTCGTTCTACATGGTCCACCACCGCTTCTCCCAGAGGGGTGCCCATTACAGATCGCAGAGGACACGTTTAAATATTTAGGCATATACATAACATCTAGCCCGGATATTTTCTTTAAACGGAATCTCATGCCGCCCCTGGATTGATTGAAAAGGGATGCGGTGCATTGGGGAACACTACCACTGACACTACTGGGCAGGGCTGCCCTTTTTAAAATGATGGCGCTCCCTCGCTTCCTATACGCACTGGAGAATACGCCGTTTCCGGTGCCACACAGCTACTTTAAAACGATTGGAGTGCAATTCGCCACTCTAATGTGGGGGACCAAACCTGCACGCATTGCACAGGACAAGTTGGTTAAGGGCTGGTATGACGGAGGGATAGCACTCCCAAACATAGTTATATTACTGGGTGGCCCAATTGAAAGTCATTAAATCAGTGGATACACGCCCCTCAGTCGGACCCGGCCTTTCAGGCAGACAGGTCGGGACTGGGAACAGAGGGTATGCGGTCATCCCTTTATAATAAAAAGCAGTCCCCCTCATTGATAGGGCCCACAAAGCATACAGCACACGCCAAACTGGGATGGCAGGGGATCATAACACAACTTACCCCGCTATGGGATACGCAACGGTTGGGAAACCTCCGAAATTGCAAGGGATTCGCGCGGTGGGACGCAATTGGAATATCCACAGTGGGGGATATGTGGCACAAAGGGAATATAATCACATTTGAGCGTCTTCAACAGCAATATGAGTTGGCACCCTCCGAAGCGTTGCGATATATGCAGGTGAAACACGCACTGCGGGCGGCCTTGTCGCTGGGTGATGAGGTCCCGGAGGCAACTCCGCTGGAGGACCGACTGTTGACAGATTACATGCACAACCGGGCAACCTCTCTCACATATCGGAAACTGGTTAATAACCTGCCTGATCCCACCAAGAAACTTCGGGAAAAGTGGGCCCGGAAGGTGGAAGAGTTCGACAACAATTAATGGCAGGAGGCACTGGCTTCACCAAGGGAGGTGGGAACTTCTTCAAAACTAAGGTTGGTGCAGTTTAAAATACTGCACCGAACCTACTACACGAGGCTCACTCTATACAAAATTGGTACAGAACTGAACCCGTATTGCCTTCGGCAATGTGGGGAGGAGGGCACATTTTATCATACCATGTGGCAATGTCCGAAGGTCTCAGAGTACTGGGTTAAGGTGATGAGAACAATATCGCAGGCGGAGGAGGTATCACTAATACCTGAGCCCAGGTGATGCTTATGAAATATTTGGGAACCAAATGATATTACTTGTACAGCGCAGAACTGGGCCACATTGGGGATAATGTTTGCTAAACGCAATATTGCGCAAAAATGGGGAACAGCAGACGTGCCAACACTCAGAGATTGGTGCAGAGATATGGACTTCGCTATGGTGGCCGAGAAAATTGTTTATGTCAGTCGTGGCTGTCCGCAAAAGTGGAACAAGGTATGGGGGAACTGGAATAAATTCAGGGGTTACGTATGTGAGACGCCGAAAGTAAGGGAGGAGGAGGACATTGATGATGGCGAAACAGAAACTGGAATGGAGGTCTGAATGTGAGTGTGCCGATAATAACTATGATATGAGGAATAGTGGGGTATCAATGTTTCAGGAATGTCATGTATTGAGATGTAACACTTGTGTAAGTTGGGTTCATAACGTGTGTCTTGGTGTTAAGCAATATAATAAACAGATTAAAAAAAAAAAAAAAAACACGCACCCTAGTTTTCAGTGTAGAAGGTTGTCAAACAACCAATGATTTCTTGTCTTTTTTCAAAACTGCATCTTAGCCACCATTTTAGAAAAATCTTACTTTTCAAACTGCCATTTCATTTACAGAGACCATCTGAGTGCATACAGACCTCTCTTCAAGATGCTTAGAGTGTGGATTGTGGGACACAGCTATATTTTCTGGAGCCAAAGGTATGCAGAAAACAAAGGCATTCACAAAGACCTAGGTTTGCCAAATGTAGACATTAAATGGATTGGACAGAGAGGGTTAAAGTGGCACCAATTGATGCCATTTGTAAAATCCTTTATGCATCTCCAACACCCTGACCTCATAATAGTGCACTGCGGTGGCAATGACCTAGGCACATTGACTGGAGTAGGTCTGGAAATGCTTATGAAGGACACCTTTGCATAATTGATTTCACTTTTTCCCAAAACTGTCTTTGTGTATTCTAACATATGTCAAAGGCAGAAATGGAACTGGTCCAATCATTTTTGTCCACAGATTGAGAAAGCTAGGAAACATGTGAATAAATCTGTTTCTGCTTTTCTCCGAGACCATAGAATGGGGTCCATTTACAATAACAATCTGCGCTTTGATATGCAAGAGATGTATAGGAGAGATGGAGTACACTTTACTGATGAAGGAAACACAGTCTTCCTCAACAACTTTAGACTCTGGATAGGTGCTTAATTATAAGTACCAAAAACTCTCAATGAACACAACGGCTCTTTTTAGAGCCACTCAAGAACAAAACACTTAAGCTTGATGTTTATCTCCCAAAAATTTCATTTTTTTCCCCCTTGGATTCGTGCACCCAACGCGTTAGGAACCGCGCACCCTGCGCAAGAGAAATCGTGCACCCAACGCGTTAGGATGCGAGACTCCTAATTTTACCGTAAAAAAATAAATAGCCCCTATCACTAATTTTTATTATCCCCGGGGACCCCATCCCCCGGGGTTTATTAAAAAACGTTGGAGACCATGGGGGGATCACCAACGGTCCCAGGCGGCTCCCCGCGTCCTTCGGGAGCCGGCATTGCTTTTCCACATGGGGAGCTGCTGACATGCAGCTCCCCGTGTGGAAAAGCAATATCGTTTGGATTTTGAAAGAGAGAGGTTTCCCTGCTCTCTCTTTCAAAATCCAAACGAAGTTTGCTATGGGAGGGCGGGAGACTCCCGCCCTCTCATAGCAAACAACAGTGTCCTGGCGGTGGGCACCCCAGGACACTGTAGGAGCCGGCCCTGGGGGGTGGCAGTCCCGAAGGCCCTCGAGGGCTCCAGGAGGGGGGCCACACAGCCCCCCTCCCTCAAACAATAAAGCCCCGGGGGTGGTGGTCCCCGGGGTTTGGGGGGGCCGTTCAGCCCCCCCACCCTATCTATTTTCTAGCCCCAGGGGGTAGCGGTCCCTGGGGCTGGGGGGCCCCTCTGGGCCCCCCATTAATTTTTACTGATTTTGCCCCTGGGATTATTAAGGAATTATTAAGGAAGCGCGGAAGCCCGCGCCTCGGGTTTTTTTTTTCCGGCCGGATCCGTGCACCCTGCGCGCATTTTGCCGTTTAAAAAAAAAAAAAAAAAAGCGGGGCCCCAGGGGGTCCTTCCTTCTGGGACCCCCTAAGCCACATCATACGCTACTCCAAGAAGGAGAAATAGGGTCTAAGGGAAAGTTTACCGACCAATCTACAGTTCCAATCCCCAATACCTTTAACATACATACAAAAGGGAACTGGTGGTCTAATAGGAAGACACCATAAGGAACAAATCAACCAAACACATAGCACCAAAGTAAACTATCCTACCAGTGCCAATTACTGTGGAAGAACACTGACAGTAAACTAAGCAACACTAGAGGGTCGGAGTATTTCTACCCTGGCCCCTTTACATCTTTCACACACTTATTTCCCTTACTTAATCAGCCTCGCTTCTACCGAGGCACAAAATGGCTGCCAACAGTTCCTGGTTTCGAATGTAGACAGACACTTGACAGCCAATTACCATTCAGCGCGTGATCGGGAGGGTGCGCGCTCGGTTCGCAGAGGGTGCGCTCAGGGAGCGCATAGGGTGAGCGGATGGTCCGAGGCCATAGATATATCTATACTTTTAACTCTAATTTTCTCAGGAACTACTGAACGGATTTACACCATTTATGCAAAAGGCATGAGTCTGAACTGAGGACTACCTCTTTGCCAAATTTGGTGTAATACCGTTCAGCAGTTTGGGCTGTAGCTGCGTCAACAGGTCCTATGGAAAATTGCATGGGGAAACCGCGTTTTGGGACCCCCCTTTTTTCTCAGCCCCCACTTGACAAATCACCATGAAACTTTCAGGATAGGAGCGGACCGAAGCTGGCCAAAAGTTTGGAAACTTTCGCGAAGATTCGTCAACCGGCGCCAGACTTATTGGGAATAGAATGTTGCGGATTTCCTATGGAAAATAGGACCTAACTATAACTACCTACTGGCGACCGCCAGTAGGTAATATATATACATATATATCAACAAACTCCTCGTAAGTCTCCTCGTCTCTTTGAGCAAAAAAAGGGAGCGTAGACCACAGCAAATTGGCGGTAGAGTGCGTTTATTGTTCCTCCTTACAGCGATGTAGCAGCCATTACGCGTTTCAGCCCCGAAGGGCCTTGATCACATGACACGCTGGTCATTGGTCACATGCTTTTTAAACCATTTTTTTCTCATTGCTGTTTTTTATAATTTAAAGTGCAAGTGTGCTTCAAAGTGACAGTGCTTTATACCACATAAATAAAGTGACAACAAAGCATTAGCTTACTGACATTATCCCAAATATTGAAAGCACTCACACAATACACGATATCCATAGTGTGAATATCTTCTCAGGGGCAAGAGATATTAATTCAGTGCAAAATTCGCAATACAGTACAGTCAGGATAAATCCTTAGTGCAATTTACATGAAGTCAAACTGTGCAAACATTGCAAATTAAAAAACATGTTGCCCACAAATAGTTACTTTACTTAAAATCATAGCATAAATGCCATGTAAAGTAGCTAGTTAAAAAACCAATTTGGTGCGGTATTGGGAATCTAAGATAGATAATAAAAATTGTAAAAGGGATGCAAATTAAACATACAGCTTTCTAAAAGTATTTGTTAAAAGAACTGTATTATAACGCATAGACAATTTTTATTATGTGCAGTTGTTCTACGGGATTTGGTCTACATTAATCGTCTATCTAGTGATTGATTATGGATCGACGTAGACTTGTCAAAGTAATGCTGATCACCCAGATTAGAGTGTTAAGTGTTAAGTGCAAAGCAGCTATTTATTAAAAAAATAAATAAATAGAATGCTAAAAGAGTAGTAAGTTTAAAAACATGTCATGATAAAATAATAACCTTAATGGTTTTATTTATCTGGGATCAAGGAGAACAGCTGTCAAAACGGCCTGTCCATATGCTCATTTAAATGTTTGGGTGAGCAATGATTTTGGTATTCAGCTTAGAAAAACAGGCCATTGTTGGAACTATAAAAATGTATGGAGGTCTTCAGTCATGTTAAGACCCCCTGGATGTTTACAATCTAGTTCCAAAATATATCTGGTTTCGAGTTTGCGTAGTGATTTTTCCCTGTCGCCACCTCTTTTAGAGATAGGAATTGCATCAATAATAAAAAAAGTTAAAAACTTTGGATCCGATTGATGCTTCTCCTTAAAATGGCGAGCCACTGGGTAAGATTGATCAGCATTTTTAATTGCCCGAATATGTTGCAAGATTCTTTTGTGTCCCTGAAGTTTAGTGCTGCCCACATATCTTAGGCCGCATGGACACAGGAGAACATATATCACATGGTCAGTTTTGCATGTGAGGGCTTTGTCAATCTTAATTGCCTGCGTCTTAAAGGGTGTGGTGTAAGATGTAGTGTTGACACCGTTTTGACATGCCTTGCAGGTTTTGCATTTGGTGAAGCCTAGTCTGCTGGAGAGCCAATTGGATGCTGGTTTGTCAATTGGGTTATTTTGAACCAAGATATCCTTCATTGAGGGTGCTTTGCTGTAAGTGATAGAAGGTTTCAAGGGCAACAGATGGCCTATTATTGGGTCATTTAAAAAAAATAGGCCAGTTCTTTTTAATAATCTGGTAGATTTCTTTTTCCTGATTACTGAAGCCCAGGATAATTCTGAAATCCTCTCTTAAGGGAGTAGTTTTTAGAGATGGGGGATCTGTTTCAGTAAGTTGTGATTTAGGTTGAAGCAATTGAGCCCTGGTTTGTTTCATGCTTTTCTGAATTGCTGTTTTGATGCATTTTTGGGAGTACCCCCTCTCTATGAACCTATCTTGACTTGATTGTTGTGCTGCTGATAGGTCAGTTGGATTGCTGCAGATTCTACGCAACCTAATCATCTCACCGTAAGGGATACTTTGGATTAGGTGTTGGGGGTGGGCACTAGAAGCGTGTAGTAGGGAATTTCCCGCTGTTGGTTTCCTATGCATTTTGGTTACCAATAACCCATCATTGATATAAACTTCAACATCCAGAAAAATGACTTTGTCAGAACTTATTTCAGCCGTGAATTCAAGATTAAGATCATTCTTATTCAAAGACTTGATAAATTTTTCAGCTTCAGTTTTAGTACCATCCCACACAACAAAGAGATCATCTATATATCTCAGCCAGAGTTTTACATTGTTATGGAGAGTGGACTCATGTTGGCACTTGAGGACCAGCTCCTCCCACCAGCCCATGTGTAAACAGGCATAGCTTGGGGAGAAGCTGGCCCCCATAGCCACTCCGCGAATTTGCTGGAACAAGGCACTCTGAAAGAGAAAAATATTGTTGTGCAAGCAAAATTCAATCATTTGAACCAGCATTTTATTGTGTTGTTCTTGTTCCGGGGGTCTTTTGTTGAGATAGAATTGAACAGCTCTTAACCCATCTTGGTGATTGATGCTGGTATATAGTGATGTAATGTCCATCGTTATGAGTAGAAATTGTTTTTGCCAGACAAAGTCATTGATTTTTAGAAGAAAATCACTAGTGTCTCTGAGGTAGGAGGGTAGGCCTTGCACGAAATCCTGTAAGAAGTAGTCTATATATTGGGATGTCTTTTCCATCAGGCTATTTCGAGCAGAAATTATGGGTCTTCCTGGAGGGCGCAATGGGTCTTTGTGTAGTTTAGGCAGAAAATAAATGACTGGTGTAGTGGGTGAATCATTTTTGAGGAATTTGTATTCGTCCACTGAAACGAGTCCTGCACTTTTCCATGAAAGGAGCTTTGTGTAGTATATATTGTATGTTGTTTTCAGACTTAGAATATCACTGCGACCATAGCAATTGCGGTCTGAAAGTTGCCTCATGGCTTCCTCAATATATTTTGTTTTCTCCCAAATCACCAAGTTCCCTCCTTTGTCAGCATTCCGAATGATCAGATCTGAATTAGATTTGAGTTTTTTCATTAGTTGATGGTATTCGATATCAGATTTATTCATTTTGTATTTGGATGTTTTCTGTACTTTGAAATTTAGCGTTTTAATGCCCACAGTAATCTGTTCATTAAAGATGTCAATTGCATCTCGCAAAGCTATTGGGGTAAAGGTAGATCTTGGTTTGAATGGAGTTGTAGCCTTTAACTGATTTCCTGCCGTGCTAACATAGTCACTAGAGAAAGAGGTCATCTTTGGTTGAGAAGGCGTTTGTGCCAGATCTTCCATAGTTCTCAGGATAGGCATGTCAGATCCTGTGAGATTGAAGGGAGGCGGGATTTGTTGATCCATTGTCATACTTTCTTCGTGTGGTGGTGTCTCAGATTTCTTGTTGATCAAATGAAATTTTTTGAGTTTCAATTTTCGAATTCCTTTAAAGAAATCTATTCTAGTAGAGGCGTAATTGAAATTGTTTTTTGGACAGTATGAAAGCCCCAGAGACAGAATCCTTTTCTCCGATTCATTGAGATGGATACTGGAAAGGTTAACAACCGTGTTGTTGTTCGCACTCAGTTCTTTTGCGGTTTGCGCTTCCATTTCCTTTGATTCTGTCTTTTTTGATTTCCATTGTCTTGCTTTTCGCCTCTCCCTTCTTTTGATGGTATTTGTCTTTCCTGCTGTGTCTGTTGATGGTTCCGTGGGCGAAGTGTTTGACGTCGTTCTACGCATAAAAAACCAACCTCTTGTTCAAGAGTATGTTTAACTGCAGTCTGTGCCAGGCTGAGAGCTCTTGATTCTTGTTCTGTTTCGCTTTCAATAGCTGAGCTGAGGTCTGAAGTGGAAGAGTATTCCAGTGTAGATCGACTGGTGCTTGCCATTACTTTTGGTTTCACTGTTTGTGCACCCGTGACCTTTGGATTTCTGAGGGAATCGTATTTTCGCGCAAAGGTAAAAATGCGTCCGCATTCATAGTCGACTTTGTCGCGATGGAATTTAAAAGTTTTGCGTTCCCTTATTTTTTCTTCTTCCTTACGTAGACGCTTCATCATTTCAGCTCGTAGTTTGGTTTCTTCTTCTTTGAGGTTCATTGATTCGATCTCTGTATTTAATTGATCAATCTGTTCCTGCGCCTTGAGACGGTCACTTTCAGCATACTTGACTAAAATTGTGACTAGCTTCCTTGAGGATTCAAGGTTGGTCTCCGCCCACTCCTTCATCATCTTGGGGTCAGGGGTCTCATAGCTGGGGGCTATTAAAATTCTCAATCCCCGTGGGACTCTTCCTACATCCAAATAGCTCTGGAGGGACTTGGCTTCCCACCATTTACTTTGTTCGCCTTTCATCAATTTTTCCAAATAACGCATTTTCTCCTTTATACCAGTTCCTGAAATGTTTGTGTCAGTATTTTGATTGATCTCTTGTGTTCTGGGATTATGTGCATCATTAAACATTTCAAGGGCAGCTGTCTCCCGATCACGGAGCATGTCGGCTGACATCTTTGCTGTCTGAGGATTCAAATAATAATAATTGGTTGGGACTTTAGAAGTGGCAGAGAGTTTGTAACCGGTTGGTTCAACACAAAGTATCTCCCTTCTCACTCGTCCCCGCTAAACTCCTCACCCAGCGCGTTCTGTTTGAACTGATCCTACCTTGACTCATGCGCATGCGTAGCTCCGCGTCCTCCGACCCGGTGACGCCGCACTTCGAGCTCGGCTTCGGATCCTTCGAATAACGGCTGGGGGGCAAAACTGCAGAAAATCCTCCCGGATTGTAACATCAGTGTCCGAAAACGGACGTTGTCTTCCTTGTCTGTATGTTCGCCCTCGATGAGAAGGGGTCTACGTTGAGCCGGGGACGACAAAAACCGGCTCCAGATATCAACAAACTCCTCGTAAGTCTCCTCGTCTCTTTGAGCAAAAAAAGGAGCGTAGACCACAGCAAATTGGCGGTAGAGTGCGTTTATTGTTCCTCCTTACAGCGATGTAGCAGCCATTACGCGTTTCAGCCCCGAAGGGCCTTGATCACATGACACGCTGGTCATTGGTCACATGCTTTTTAAACCATTTTTTTCTCATTGCTGTTTTTTATAATTTAAAGTGCAAGTGTGCTTCAAAGTGACAGTGCTTTATACCACATAAATAAAGTGACAACAAAGCATTAGCTTACTGACATTATCCCAAATATTGAAAGCACTCACACAATACACGATATCCATAGTGTGAATATCTTCTCAGGGGCAAGAGATATTAATTCAGTGCAAAATTCGCAATACAGTACAGTCAGGATAAATCCTTAGTGCAATTTACATGAAGTCAAACTGTGCAAACATTGCAAATTAAAAAACATGTTGCCCACAAATAGTTACTTTACTTAAAATCATAGCATAAATGCCATGTAAAGTAGCTAGTTAAAAACCCAATTTGGTGCGGTATTGGGAATCTAAGATAGATAATAAAAATTGTAAAAGGGATGCAAATTAAACATAAAGCTTTCTAAAAGTATTTGTTAAAAGAACTGTATTATAACGCATAGACAATTTTTATTATGTGCAGTTGTTCTACGGGATTTGGTCTACATTAATCGTCTATCTAGTGATTGATTATGGATGGACGTAGACTTGTCAAAGTAATGCTGATCACCCAGATTAGAGTGTTAAGTGTTAAGTGCAAAGCAGCTATTTATTAAAAAAATAAATAAATAGAATGCTAAAAGAGTAGTAAGTTTAAAAACATGTCATGATAAAAAAATAACCTTAATGGTTTTATTTATCTGGGATCAAGGAGAACAGCTGTCAAAACGGCCTGTCCATATGCTCATTTAAATGTTTGGGTGAGCAATGATTTTGGTATTCAGCTTAGAAAAACAGGCCATTGTTGGAACTATAAAAATGTATGGAGGTCTTCAGTCATGTTAAGACCCCCTGGATGTTTACAATCTAGTTCCAAAATATATCTGGTTTCGAGTTTGCGTAGTGATTTTTCCCTGTCGCCACCTCTTTTAGAGATAGGAATTGCATCAATAATAAAAAAAGTTAAAAACTTTGGATCCGATTGATGCTTCTCCTTAAAATGGCGAGCCACTGGGTAAGATTGATCAGCATTTTTAATTGCCCGAATATGTTGCAAGATTCTTTTGTGTCCCTGAAAAACATAGGTTTCAGGGGTGTTATAGTTAGCTGACTATTTCACTCGTACTAAACCATAGAAATTCCTCCGTTATAGTTAGTTCTGCTAACTATAATTCGCGTGCCCCCAATGCACTGCTGATGATGTCACATATTGCATCATTCATGACATTGTCAGTGACATCACAGATGACATCACTGATGACATCTCAAATGACATCACTGATGACATCATCCAGTGAATGTAGTTTAGTTTGAAATTTAAATATGTATTATATATATATATATATATATTACCTACTAGCGGTCGCCACTAGGTAGTTATAGTTAGGACCACGTTTCCATAGGAAATCCGCAACATTCTATTTTGAATAACTTTGGCGCCGGTCGACGAATCCTCGCGAATTTTTCAAAATAGGTGGGGCGCTACGCTCCGCTCCTACCCTGAAAGTCTCGGGGGGATTCGTCAAGCGGGGGCTGAGATAAAAGGGGGTCCCAAAACACGTTTTTCCCATGCATTTTTCCATAGGACCTTTAGACACAGCTACAGCCCGAACGGCTGAACAGAATTACTTGAAATTTGGCAGAGAGGTAGTCCTCAGGTCATGGAAGTGCCTTTTGTAGGTTTGGTGTAAATCTGTTCAGTAGATTCAGAGAAAATAGCCTTTAAATCAATATATATATCTGAGCCAGCTTACGGTGCGCTTACGGTGCGCTTACCGTACGCGTACGGTGGCGTGCGCGAGCGCGATTCTGATTGGCTGTTAGATCTTAGTAAACATTCGAATCGGTCGAAACCAGGAAGCGGCGGCCGCCATTTCGTGTGTTTCACTCAGAAAAAAAAAGGTGATATCTTGAAAAGGGGGCAAAGGAGAGAGTTACAGACCCCCTAACATTTGTAAAGGGGTCAAAGAAGGACAGTAAAGTACAAAAAAAACATTTATTGATTTTAAAAAAAATCGCGGGGTACGCGTACGGTAAGCTCAACGTACGCGTACGGTAGAAAAAAAAAGAAAAAAAAAGAAATGAAATTCAGATTTAAGAGTTTAGATATTAGGGGGCTCTAAAAAGAGCCGTTGTGTTTATGAAGTGATTTGATTTTTTAGTGGTACCTACAAGTAAGTACCGATGCAGAGTCTAAGGTTCAAGAGGAAGACTCTGTTCCCTTCATCATTGAAGTGCACACCATCTCCTCTATAAATGTCTTGCATGTCGTAACGCAAGTTGTTGTGGTAAATGGAACCCATACCATAGTCTCTGAGGAAAGCAGAAACAGATTTGTTGACGTGCTTTCTTGCTTTGTCAATCTGCGGACAAAAATGATTGGACCAGTTCCATTTTTGCCTTTGGCATCTGTTAGAAAAGACAAAGGCAGTTTTAGGGAAAAGTGAAAACAGTTGTGCAAAGGTGTCCTTCATAAGCATTTCCAGACCTACCCCAGTCAAAGTGCCTAGGTCATTGCCACCACAGTGCACTATTATGAGGTCAGGGTGTTGGATTTGCATGAAGGATTTCACCAATGGCATCAATTGGTGCCACTTTAACCCTCTCTGACCAATCCATTTAATGTCTACATTTGGCAAAGCAAGGTCTCTCACCATATCTGTTTTCTCTGCATACTTTTCACTCCAGAAGACATAGCTGTGCCCTACAATCCACACTGTGAACATCTTCAAAGGAGAAATGGATGCACTCAGGAGGTGAAATTCAGTAGAATGGTAAAAAGAAATGAAAGACAGTTTGGAAATGGAGGCATACATATTTTTTTTATAAAAAAAAGAACTGATTGGCTGTTTCATACCATTCTAGAATAAAAACTAGGCTGTATGTGTAAATTAATAGAAGCATGTTTTGTATTGGTACAGAAAAATGTGTTACCAAAGAACAGTACTATGGATTTGCTGTTAGGTTTGAAAAGTCAAGCACTCTTGCTCTGTGGAATTGAAACATTGTTTGGTGAACTTCTGACCTAACTCCACACAGCAGTGTTCCATGAGCTGTTGCTATGGTAGCAGGCAGAAGTCAAGTTGGGGGAAGGGTACTAGGCAGAAGTCAAGTTGGGGGAAGGGTACTTTTGGAAAAGGGTTGGGTTTTCAACCAATAGAAATGTGTGATTACATTTGAAAAAAAGGGGGAAGCACTGAGATTTGAAATTAACATGTATATGTGTGGAAAAAGAGAGGGAAAGTTTGCCATTATCTGGTTCTGCTGAGAGGAGAGAGGTGTAAAGAACAGAGATCCTGGCTCTGATAATATGCTGTTTGAGTGCCACATTTCTTTCACAACTAACTAATTTTAAAGGTGAGTTTAGAGTTTGAAAGAGGTGTATATGGTAAATTAAGAAATGAATAATAGAAATGGAATTCCTTTTGTTGAAGTTGTGTTTATCATTTTCTGTTTTGGGAGAAATTTAAATGTGAGGAACATGTAAAATAATATGGACTATTTTTTCATGATAAATTAAGGTGTACTGGTAAAAATAAGGAATACTTTAAGGGTTTGAGGTTGCACTCAGTAATGCAAATACATTCAGCATCAGTAAGGCTGGTTGCCCTTGCTGGAGTGTAGGCAGTCACCCAGGTTACAAATGGTGCTGGTTTGAAAAAGCAGTGTGGACATGTGCTGTTTTCAGAATCTGAAAAGTGGATTCAAGATGTGTCAGTCTGTAAAAGTGTTTATCACTTGCCAAAAAAAAGAAAAGTAAGTGTGCTTTCAAATTGGCAAAGAAATTTCGTTTTGTGACTAATGTGAAAACATGACTCTGTGTGCAAAGAGGAATTACAGGCAGAGATTTATTGCGTATTGCTCTGGTGATTTCACAGTTGCATTAGATGGAAAGGGTGAGCCATTTTTTTGTGTAGAAGCAGACTCTTAGCACACACCCAGCTGCTTATCCTCTGGAATCATGCACAGTATTCACAACCGAGTGAGGTTTGAGGTTTCAGTCAGTAATGCAAATACAAACAGCATCAGTAAGGCTGGTTGCCCTTGCTGGAGTGTAGGCAGTCACCCAGGTTACACATGGTGCTGGTCTGAAAAAGCAGTTTGGACATGTGCTGTTTTCAGAATCTGAAAAGTGGATTCAAGATGTGTCAGTCTGTAAAAGTGTTTATCACTTGCCAAAAAAAAAGAAAAGTAAGTGTGCTTTCAAATTGGCAAAGAAATTTCGTTTTGTGACTAATATGAAAACATGACTCTGTGTGCAAAGAGGAATTACAGGCAGAGATTTATTGCGTATTGCTCTGGAGATTTCACATTTGCATTAGATGGAAAGGGTGAGCCATTTTTTTGTGTAGAAGCAGACTCTTAGCACACACCCAGCTGCTTATCCTCTGGAATCATGCATAGTATTCACAACCGAGTGGGGTTTGAGGTTTCAGTCAGTAATGCAAATACATTCAGCATCACTAAGGCTGGTTGCCCTTGCTGGAGTGTAGTCAGTCACCCAGGTTACACATGGTGCTGGTCTGAAAAAGCAGTTTGGACATGTGCTTTTTTAAGAATCTGAAAAGTGGATTCAAAATGTGTCAGTCTGTTAAAGTACTTATCACTTGCCAAAAAAAAGAGTAGAAAGTATGCTTTGCAATTGGCAAAGAAATTTCGTTTTCTGTCTAATTTCAAAGCATGACTTTGTGTGCACACAGGAATTATTTTTAGATATTTAATTTGTGAAGGTGTTATTGTGATTTTCATTTATAGGAAAGGGGTTTATAGTATTTTAAGATTTCTAAAGAACATAAAAAATGTAGTAATATATTTAAATAAAATAAAGGAATTTTTTTTTAGTTTTTTTCAGGTATTGCTGAAGAGCAGTGAACAAAATTTAAGATGCCTACAAAATCCAGACTAAAGAAAGACCACAAAAAAAACCTATATTTGAAGACAACTGGAGGACCTAAGTTAGTTGGAGATGCTCATGTTGGGAAAAAGAAAAAATCTTCTGGTAAGCAGACAAAAGATTTTTTAAAGAACATATTCAAAAAAAGGAAAAATGTACAAAATGTCTGTAATGGAAAGAATGTTTTCAATAGAAAAGGACAGGAAAAAATTGAGAATTTAGTTAATGCAAATATACCTTCTGTAAATATAAAGATTAACTTAAACAGAAAAACAGCGTTTAAAGAGATACGTAGAAAAATGTTTCAGAGAAGAGTTATGTCCAATTTGATAAAGGATGTGAAGAAATATAAGCAAAAGGCAAAATTTTACAAGAGAAAAAAAGAAATTGAAGCCATTGCAGCAAAGGCATTAGAATTAAAAAGGAAACTATTCATTTTAATTTTGAATAGGATGCGTACATTAGATAAAATGGTTAATGTACTGAAATCACAAAGCAAAAGGAAAAGAGTAGTGAACAGAACAAACTTTTGTAAAGTGTTTTTAGGAAAATGGATGCATAGTTCAAGTAGTGAACCTTTTTTTAATGAAGAGAGCTATTTTCAAAGTAATAGTTTGCTGCATGCAGTTGACACCAGAGGTCGTGCTTACGAAGTGAAAAATGGTTGCATAATGGAGAAGGAGATAATGGTTCCAAGAGATGAGGTACAAGTGATGGCGGATGAGGCTATGGGGAGACGTCCTAAAGCCCCAGTGTACACTTGGAATTGTAGTAGTATTTGCACTGTGCGTCAGGAATCTATTGATAAATTTCGTGAGTTTCTAAGAGAATATAGTAAAAAAAAAGTGTAAAACAGAAGATTAAGGTGCTTCAAAGTCTAGATCCATGCAGAGTGAGAGAGAATACTGGTTTGCAGGGTCATTCTCTGGCTTGTCTATCTAGAAAAGTGTGTAATAGTGTTTTCCATCATTTTAGGATGCTGGCTGTTCATCATACTGAAATGAGAAAGTTTGTGAGACGGTTGTATTTTGCTAAAAGTCCAGCACTAAAGTTAGATGAATTGAATAGGGCTCTGTTCCGTGGGTCAGTATCAGATGTAGAGAAGGTTGTTGATGAACTTCAGTTTTGTTACTTAGGTCCTGAACAAAACAGTGCAGAAAAGGACACAGTAAATGAGGAAGAAGTGGAAGAGAATGTAGAACCATTTGTAAGTAAGACATTTAATGATCACATAACAAAATTTGAAAAAATCTCTAATGAAAGACCAAATATTACTTGTATTTGTTGCCGCAGAACTCATTATAGAAAACAAACCAGGTATGTTGATCTCTATAGAAAAAGTGAAAATGAAGATAATTATAAGTGGAAGGATTTTGCCACATATATATTTCTTGAAAATTGTTTTGAATTGGGTGAAGTTCAGCGTATTTGTAAATACTGTTACAACAAATTAGAAGAAAATAGAATGCCGACCAGAGCTGTACATAATAATTTAGAATTGGATGTTATTCCTGCCGAACTTTCTGAATTAAACACTTATGAGTCTATACCTATTCAATGTGTTCATCCGTTCCAGACCATAGTACGTATGGAGCCCAAAACTGGTAAATTACCTCCTTCAGATTTACTGAGAGGTTTAAAAGGTAGAGTGGTGTATTTGCCCTTGGATTTGAAAAAAAATATGGAAACTATTGATGCAGATATTTTGGAAACTGAACCATTAGTTATTCTGGTTAATGGTGTACCTACAAAGAATAAGAAGATTTGGCAGGAGCTGGTAGATGTACGGAAAGTACAAAGAGCAAATTTGTATTTGAAAAGGAATAACAAATGGTATGAATCAATTTATATAGAAGAAGAAGAAGAAGAAGATTTACAAGAAGACACAGAAACACCAACTGGACAAATTGAAAAAGTGGACAAGTCAAAGGAAGAAGAAATTTATGAACATTTTAGCATACATCCTCTTCATTCAAAAGAAGTTATGGGAGACAATATTGATCTGTTTCAGATGAAGAAAGCAAAAGGAACTCCCGTGAGTGTATGGGAGGAGAGCTTGGAAGCTCGATGTTTTCCCCAGCTGTTTCCTAAAGGAAAAGGAGGACGATACGATGAACGTCCAGAACAGATTCCAGCTTCTGAGTATCGGACTACAAGACTATATGCTGAAGATCCCAGATTTCGACAAAGTATTCCTTATTTGTTCCATCTTTTATTTGAAAGCGACTTGTCTGCACTGTCTTATGCAGTAAATCACATTTTAAAAAGTGGAGTACATTTACAAAATGTGTCTGCTAAGGATTTTATGGAGAAAGTGCAGCACCGAGATGATCATTTGGAAACACAACTGATCAATCTGATGGCTTGTCAGCGTGGGACAAATGAATATTGGTACCGACGCCATGGTGAATTAAAATGCATGTTACGGAATTTAGGAACACCAACATGGTTCCTTACCCTAAGCTGTGCTGAGTACGCTTGGGATGATTTACTGGATTTTCTACGAGAGGCAAATTCAAACATTCAAAACATCGAATACAAGACAGCAGGAGAACTGTGCTCATTGGATCCAGTTAATGTTTGCAGATATTTCAATCATAGATTTGAGGCTATGATGTCCTTCATCTGCAATAAAAAAAATCCACCTCTAGGAGAAGTAGTGGATTTCTTTTGGAGAAAAGAGTACCAGGCAAGAGGTGCTCCTCATATTCATATGCTGTTGTGGATCAAGGATGCCCCAAAGTTTGGAACAGATGCTGATGAAGCAGTGTTATCTTACATTGAAGAATATGCAACATGTGCTATACCAAAAAGCACAGAAGAGAAAAAGTTAAAGGAGCAAGTTTTACGTTTCCAAAGTCATCGGTGTGGAAAATACTGTCGACGGAAATACAAGTGCAAAGATAAATACTACACTAAATGTCGATTTGGATTTCCTAGACCTGTTCTTTCAAATGGAAGAGTAAACAGTTTTATGTCATCTGTGAGACATATTATCACAAGAAAATCACCTAAGAATACCCACAACCTTAAAAGAAAAGAAGAATCAAATAATATAAATGACTACAACCCAGTCATTTTATCCATGTGGAATGCTAACATGGATATACAGTATGTAGCTGACAATTCCATTGCTGTTGCTCGATATGTAACGTCTTACATTACTAAATCAGAAAAAACTGAATTGAAAGAAATGTGGGAAGAGATTTCTCACGAGAAGACTGTCAGTAAGAAGCTGTACAGTTTCAGTTTAAAGATGTTATCGCATCGAGAAATTGGATCCTACGAATGTTCAGATAGGTTATCTTCTGCAAGTCTCTACTCGAAATCAAGAAGAATAATTTGGGCAAGTTTAGGCCTTGCAGCAATGAGAAATCGGGTACTGAAATCTGTTGGAGAAATTGAATATTTGGCCGAGAATGACCCAGAAAGTACAGATATTTTGAAATCAAACATGTTGGACACATATTATCCCAAGAGAAGTCATCATCTGGAGAACATGTGTCTCTATGAAGTGCTGCAGAACTACATTTATTCACGGAAAGCCGCAGAAGACATCAACAATGGAAAATATAAAGTCATTGGTAAGGAAGGATGTTTGGTGAAGCAAACAAAAGGAAGTTTGATAAATCACCGGAAGCTGAGTTGCGACACTACTGACAAAAAGGAATTTTACTACTTGGCTCTTTTACAGCTGTTTAAACCATGGCGTTCAGAGGATGAACTACTGGGAGAATTTCAAAGCTATGAAGATTCATTTAATGCTTGCAAAGACAGCATACAATGCAGTACATTCACAACTTATCTGCAAATGTTAAATGAAGAAATTGAACAGGAAACTACAATTGCAGCTGAAGTAGCTAGAGACAGTTCTCAAGACAGCCAAAGTTCAGGAACACTCAGTCAAGATCCCCTAGGACAACCAATCGTTGAAAATGAAGCATCAATAGCCATGAATGAAGTGGAAACAGCTATGAATCAAGCTCAAGAAGAATTTATAGACTTACAAAATTTGGAAAGACAACTGAATGAAGAGCAGCAACAAATGTATGAAGAGATCAGAAGCAAAATTGATCACGGATTTCAACATGAAAAAAAAGAGTGCTCATGCACATCATTTCATCCAATCAGGATGTATGTAAGTGGACAAGCTGGAACTGGAAAAAGTTTCTTAATAAAAGTCATCAGAAGCTACCTACAGCAAAAAACGGATTCTACTTTGTCTTGTGTGGTTACTGCTCCAACTGGGTTAGCAGCCTATAACATAAAAGGAATCACCTTACATCGTTTGCTAATGTTACCAGTGGAGCATGAGAACAAAATACAATACAACAAGCTAACTGGAGAAGCATGCTTGGAAGTTTCAAGAGTATTGAAGAAGATGCAAGTTCTCATTATTGATGAGGTGAGCATGGTATCAAACTTAATGCTTGCCTTTGTGCATTTAAGAATGCAGCAAATTCTAAGGACAGACTATGACGTGTTATTTGGTGGAAAACATGTCATCGTTTTTGGAGATCTTCTACAGCTTACTCCAGTTAAAGGACAACCAGTGTTTAATACTGTGACACATGAAGACACAAAGAAGTCATTGGGAAGCATTGGTAATGCAAATATTTGGTCCTTCTTTGAGTACAAGGAACTTACTACTAATATGAGGCAAGCAAACGATGAAGAATATGGAAGTATTCTGAAAGATATCAGGATTGGACTACTCACTGAAGCAGGCACAAAAGCATTACAGAGTCGGTTGCTACATAATTTATTTCCAAAGGAAGAAATAGTTGCAGAGAAGATATACAAGAACATTGCAGAAAAGAAAAGTGTCATCTGCTTAATGCCAACTCTACGTGAATGCTCAATATTCAATGAGGAGCTTTTGAAATTGGAAAAGGAAGATATCAGGAAATTGGAAGCAGTGGACAAAATTGAGGATGGAAGAATTACTATCACATTAACAGGCACACTGACAAATAAATTGGATTCACTAGAGAAGAACATTTCCAAAACAGCTGGATTAGAAAAAAATCTATATGTTTGCATGAACTGTAGAGTATTTTTAAGGAGAAATTTGGATGTTGAAAAAGGTTTAGTTAATGGAGCTATGGGAAGAGTTGTGGGTTTTATTAATTTTCAGAAAAAAGATGGAATTGAATGTTTAAAAATAAAATTTGATCAGATAGAAGAAGTTAAAGACATTTGTCGTTGTTCAGTTCGTTTCATGCTTGTGAAAGACTTATATGTACGTAGGAAGCAGTTTCCGTTTTCGTTAGCATATGCTGTAACTATTCACAAGTCTCAAGGATTGACTGTAGATTGTGCATTTGTGAACATTGGTTCAACTGTGTTCAAAGAAGGTATGGCATATGTTGCTTTGTCACGAGTGAAAACATTATCAGGTTTATTCATGATAGACTTTGATGACTCAAAAGTTAGTGCTGATACAAATTGTGTAAAGGAGTATAATAGATTAAGAAGAAGCTATGCTCCTCATTTAGGTCAGTATCCTGTGTTGGAGAAACGTGTAGTTTCTCGTAAAAGGAGAAATGAGAATATCTGTAATGAAGATGTAGAGAGGAGGAAAAAAAAAGAGGAGTGATGTAATTGCAAGCAAAAAGAAAAAGGAAAATGAAGAACAGGTTGTAGGATGTCATTTTGAAAATAGCTCTGGTGTCAACTGCTACGCTAATGTAGTGCTGAATGTTGCATTTTATCTGGAAAGTGTGCAAGAGCAGATAATAGTAAATCAGGGAAAAAGATTCTGTTCTGAGTTGAGTCTCCTTTTTCCAAAGCTGAGTAATGATAAAACTCAAATAGAAAGTGCTACTGAAATTAGAAAACTTTTAGATGTATGTTCAGGACGAACAGTTTTCTCAAAATGTACAGCAAGACGCACAGGAATTATTGATGTTTTTTCTTCAGGTACTGGAAGAAGAAGGGGTTCCCATTGAAAATTTATTTGGTCTCTCTTATAAATGGGAACATAGTTGTGAAAACTGTTACAATATATGTGGCTCTAATGTTGATTCTGAAAGGTTTATTTATTTAACATTGCCAGAAAGTAAAACAGTCACTTTTGCTAAATTAGTTAAAGATGCTAATCATAACATGGAATGCAGTGAGTGTCAATCTGATATGTTTTCAACGTTAATTTTAAAGGAATACGGACAATATGTAATTTTAATGATGCAACGCTGTAAAGCTGATGGTTCAAAATTAGATACTTTAATAAAGAAGTTTACAGGACAGCAATTATCAATTTCAGGAAAAACTTTTGTAACAGTTGCAATAATTTTCCATGAAGGACCTACTGTAACTTCTGGACATTACACAGTTTATCTTAAATGTGAAAAAGGCTGGACACTGTGTAATGATTCCCAATTGATTTTTAAGCAACGTTTGCCTTTTGATTTAGCAAATTCCTATCTAATCTTCCTGAAACCTAAATTTTAGAGAGATTTGGCAACATCTGTACAAAACAATTTTACCATTTTATTGGATTACCATTGGAATTTTCAAAAAAAATTATTTTACAAATTATCATTTGGCCTAATGGAAAGGTAACCAATTGTAATGTGGACTTTTTCAATTTTTAATGAAACTTTGGAAAACCAAAAATTTAGACAAAATCGGTAACATCTGCACAATTTAAATTTTGGAATGTTATTGGATTGCCATTGGAAATTTATTCAAAAAAGATTTTTAAAATTACTATTTGGCCATGCGGAAAGGTAAACAATTCTATTGTGGACTTATTTAATTATTAATTAATCTTTCGGAAACCAAAATGTTACAAACAATCGGTGAGATCTGTACAATTTAGACTTTAGATTTTTATTGGATTACCATTGGAAATTTAATCAAAAAAGAATTTTAAAATTACTATTTGGCCTAAAGGAAATGGAACCAGATGTATTGTGGAGTTATTTGAGATATATTTTTGTGATTATACTTCTGAAACAAAAATGTCAGACGGTATTTTAAAGAAATAAGTATTGATATTAGATGATATTTTTTAAGAATATTATGCATTTCTATAAAGTTATGTTTATGCAAAAAGAGATTGTGGGCTTTTTTAAAACAATCTTTGAGACTGTTAATTTTTTTTTTGCCCGCTGTTAAATGATGAATGCAATTGCTTTCACAATTTATAGTGAAATGCAATATATTCTGAAAACAGCAAAAAAAAGGCAAAATTTTTTTTTGAAAAAAATGTAAATATGTGTACTGTATTATAAAATGTTTTATTAAATATTAATACTTTTTTCTTTTTTTTCAGATTGAGATAGAAAATTTTCGAAAACTAGAACCATTTTTAAAGCAATTAAAATTAAATTTAAATTAATAAATATTTTTTTGAGTGGGTATGGTAAGTCAAAAATTTCATGGTCCCTTTTTTCCACTTCTCCACAATCACATTTTCAGTTTTTCATTGTAGTCTCTCAAGGACCTTGTAATGTGATAATTGATTTTCAGTGTTTTTTTTAAAAAAATAAATAAATAATTACGCGTACCGTACGCGTACGTTAAAAAAAAAATCAAAAAAAAGTTTTAAAAACATATATAAAAAATAGTTGAAAGGTAAGGTTGGCTCTAACAAGAGCCGTTGTGTTCATGCAGGGACAGAGGAAAGAAAGAATGGGAATATTAGTCGGTACGACAAATGTGCTGATCTATTTTATTGTTCACTAGGGAAACACTGGTCTCCCTATGACAAATTAGATCATGACAAGTGGCGCACCGTATTTCAACCCTCACAAACCGATGGTTTGTTTCCAGAGGAGAAGAAAAAGGAGATGCTCCCACCACAGATGAAGGGCTCACCTGACCTGCCGAAGATGGACTCGGCCCTGCAGATGATGGACCAGGCTGAGCTGCTGTGGATGTGCTTGGTTGACTTACTGAAGGGTTAGCTTCAGTATGTCGAGCATGTGTCCTTCTGTGTACATCTTTAAGGTGTCTCAACATGGTGTGATTCCCGAAGGAATACTTCTTGTTGGGATTCCCTCTTGAAAGTACACGGCCACACAGCTTACAAGTCACTAAGGGTGCATTTACCTTTTTCTTGTCCTCTGGAAAAGTAAAATACTCCCATATGAAAGAGGTCTTTTCTTTCCTCCTTCTCTGCCTCAAGGTAGTGCTGCTAGCCTCACTCTCAGAAGAGCTCTGCTGTTCTGCCATCGTATCACAAAGACAACCCAGCTCCTTCTCCTAAGGGATCAAAAGCAGAAATGAGGGGAATGGGTGTGGTGTAGGAGAGTTCTAGAACTGAAAGTAGTTTCAACCAATCAAAAGTTGTGTTTCATGATCACATGACCCACCGTGCGCGTACGTTACGCTTACGGTGCGCTTACGGTGCGCTTACGGCAAAAGTACGCATGCGCGTAAAAAAGACACGCGCTCGCGCATAACAGTCACTCCCCAACACTTCCGCGTAAACCGCACGCTTACCGTACGCGCACTAAAAAAATATATATATATTTTCAAAGTTATACTAATATATCTTACCTTATATCTATAACATTGCAGAAAAGAAAAGTGTCATCTGCTTAATGCCAACTCTACGGGAATGCTCAATATTCAATGAGGAGCTTTTGAAATTGGAAAAGGAAGATATCAGGAAATTGGAAGCAGTGGACAAAATTGAGGATGGAAGAATTACTATCAAATTAACAGGCACACTGAAAAATAAATTGGATTCACTAGAGAAGAACATTTCCAAAACAGCTGGATTAGAAAAAAATCTATATGTTTGCATGAACTGTAGAGTATTTTTAAGGAGAAATTTGGATGTTGAAAAAGGTTTAGTTAATGGAGCTAGGGGAAGAGTTGTGGGTTTTATTAATTATCAGAAAAAAGATGGAATTGAATGTTTAAAAATAAAATTTGATCAGATAGAAGAAGTTAAAGACATTTGTCGTTGTTCAGTTCGTTTCATGCTTGTGAAAGACTTATATGTACGTAGGAAGCAGTTTCCGTTTTCTCTAGCATATGCTGTAACTATTCACAAGTCTCAAGGATTGACTGTAGATTGTGCTTTTGTGAACATTGGTTCAACTGTGTTCAAAGAAGGTATGGCATATGTTGCTTTGTCACGAGTGAAAACATTATCAGGTTTATTCATGATAGACTTTGATGACTCAAAAGTTAGTGCTGGTACAAATTGTGTAAAGGAGTATAATAGATTAAGAAGAAGCTATGCTCCTCATTTAGGTCAGTATCCTGTGTTGGAGAAACGTGTAGTTTCTCGTAAAAGGAGAAATGAGAATATCTGTAATGAAGATGTAGAGAGGAGGAAAAAAAAAGAGGAGTGATGTAATTGCAAGCAAAAAGAAAAAGGAAAATGAAGAACAGGTTGTAGGATGTCATTTTGAAAATAGCTCTGGTGTCAACTGCTACGCTAATGTAGTGCTGAATGTTGCATTTTATCTGGAAAGTGTGCAAGAGCAGATAATAGTAAATCAGGGAAAAAGATTCTGTTCTGAGTTGAGTCTCCTTTTTCAAAAGCTGAGTAATGATAAAACTCAAATAGAAAGTGCTACTGAAATTAGAAAACTTTTAGATGTATGTTCAGGACGAACAGTTTTCTCAAAATGTACAGCAAGACGCACAGGAATTCTTGATGTTTTTTCTTCAGGTACTGGAAGAAGAAGGGGTTCCCATTGAAAATTTATTTGGTCTCTCTTATAAATGGGAACATAGTTGTGAAAACTGTTACAATATATGTGGCTCTAATGTTGATTCTGAAAGGTTTATTTATTTAACATTGCCAGAAAGTAAAACAGTCACTTTTGCTAAATTAGTTAAAGATGCTAATCATAGCATGGAATGCAGTGAGTGTCAATCTGATATGTTTTCAACGTTAATTTTAAAGGAATACGGACAATATGTAATTTTAATGATGCAACGCTGTAAAGCTGATGGTTCAAAATTAGATACTTTAATAAAGAAGTTTACAGGACAGCAATTATCAATTTCAGGAAAAACTTTTGTAACAGTTGCAATAATTTTCCATGAAGGACCTACTGTAACTTCTGGACATTACACAGTTTATCTTAAATGTGAAAAAGGCTGGACACTGTGTAATGATTCCCAATTGATTTTTAAGCAACGTTTGCCTTTTGATTTAGCAAATTCCTATCTAATCTTCCTGAAACCTAAATTTTAGAGAGATTTGGCAACATCTGTACAAAACAATTTTACCATTTTATTGGATTACCATTGGAATTTTCAAAAAAAATGATTTTACAAATTATCATTTGGCCTAATGGAAAGGTAACCAATTGTAATGTGGACTTTTTCAATTTTTAATGAAACTTTGGAAAACCAAAAATTTAGACAAAATCGGTAACATCTGCACAATTTAAATTTTGGAATGTTATTGGATTGCCATTGGAAATTTTTTCAAAAAAGATTTTTAAAATTACTATTTGGCCATGCGGAAAGGTAAACAATTCTATTGTGGACTTATTTAATTATTAATTAATCTTTCGGAAACCAAAATGTTACAGACAATCGGTGAGATCTGTACAATTTAAACTTTAGATTTTTATTGGATTACCATTGGAAATTTAATCAAAAAAGAATTTTAAAATTACTATTTGGCCTAAAGGAAATGGAACCAGATGTATTGTGGAGTTATTTGAGATATATTTTTGTGATTATACTTCTGAAACAAAAATGTCAGACGGTATTTTAAAGAAATAAGTATTGATATTAGATGATATTTTTTAAGAATATTATGCATTTCTATAAAGTTATGTTTATGCAAAAAGAGATTGTGGGCTTTTTTAAAACAATCTTTGAGATTGTTAATTTTTTTTTTGCCCGCTGTTAAATGATGAATGCAATTGCTTTCACAATTTATAGTGAAATGCAATATATTCTGAAAACAGCAAAAAAAAGGCAAACATTTTTTTTGAAAAAAATGTAAATATGTGTACTGTATTATAAAATGTTTTATTAAATATTAATACTTTTTTCTTTTTTTTCAGATTGAGATAGAAAATTTTCGAAAACTAGAACCATTTTTAAAGCAATTAAAATTAAATTTAAATTAATAAATATTTTTTTGAGTGGGTATGGTAAGTCAAAAATTTCATGGTCCCTTTTTTCCACTTCTCCACAATCACATTTTCAGTTTTTCATTGTAGTCTCTCAAGGACCTTGTAATGTGATAATTGATTTTTAGTGTTTTTAAAAAAAAAAATAATAATAATTACGCGTACCGTACGCGTACGGTAAAAAAAAAATCAAAAAAAAGTTTTAAAAACATATATAAAAAATAGTTGAAAGGTAAGGTTGGCTCTAACAAGAGCCGTTGTGTTCATGCAGGGACAGAGGAAAGAAAGAATGGGAATATTAGTCGGTACGACAAATGTGCTGATCTATTTTATTGTTCACTAGGGAAACACTGGTCTCCCTATGACAAATTAGATCATGACAAGTGGCGCACCGTATTTCAACCCTCACAAACCGATGGTTTGTTTCCAGAGGAGAAGAAAAAGGAGATGCTCCCACCACAGATGAAGGGCTCACCTGACCTGCCGAAGATGGACTCGGCCCTGCAGATGATGGACCAGGCTGAGCTGCTGTGGATGTGCTTGGTTGACTTACTGAAGGGTTAGCTTCAGTATGTCGAGCATGTGTCCTTCTGTGTACATCTTTAAGGTGTCTCAACATGGTGTGATTCCCGAAGGAATACTTCTTGTTGGGATTCCCTCTTGAAAGTACACGGCCACACAGCTTACAAGTCACTAAGGGTGCATTTACCTTTTTCTTGTCCTCTGGAAAAGTAAAATACTCCCATATGAAAGAGGTCTTTTCTTTCCTCCTTCTCTGCCTCAAGGTAGTGCTGCTAGCCTCACTCTCAGAAGAGCTCTGCTGTTCTGCCATCGTATCACAAAGACAACCCAGCTCCTTCTCCTAAGGGATCACAAGCAGAAATGAGGGGAATGGGTGTGGTGTAGGAGAGTTCTAGAACTGAAAGTAGTTTCAACCAATCAAAAGTTGTGTTTCATGATCACATGACCCACCGTGCGCGTACGTTACGCTTACGGTGCGCTTACGGTGCGCTTACGGCAAAAGTACGCATGCGCGTAAAAAAGACACGCGCTCGCGCATAACAGTCACTCCCCAACACTTCCGCGTAAACCGCACGCTTACCGTACGCGCACTAAAAAAATATATATATATTTTCAAAGTTATACTAATATATCTTACCTTATATCTATAACATTGCAGAAAAGAAAAGTGTCATCTGCTTAATGCCAACTCTACGGGAATGCTCAATATTCAATGAGGAGCTTTTGAAATTGGAAAAGGAAGATATCAGGAAATTGGAAGCAGTGGACAAAATTGAGGATGGAAGAATTACTATCAAATTAACAGGCACACTGAAAAATAAATTGGATTCACTAGAGAAGAACATTTCCAAAACAGCTGGATTAGAAAAAAATCTATATGTTTGCATGAACTGTAGAGTATTTTTAAGGAGAAATTTGGATGTTGAAAAAGGTTTAGTTAATGGAGCTATGGGAAGAGTTGTGGGTTTTATTAATTATCAGAAAAAAGATGGAATTGAATGTTTAAAAATAAAATTTGATCAGATAGAAGAAGTTAAAGACATTTGTCGTTGTTCAGTTCGTTTCATGCTTGTGAAAGACTTATATGTACGTAGGAAGCAGTTTCCGTTTTCTCTAGCATATGCTGTAACTATTCACAAGTCTCAAGGATTGACTGTAGATTGTGCTTTTGTGAACATTGGTTCAACTGTGTTCAAAGAAGGTATGGCATATGTTGCTTTGTCACGAGTGAAAACATTATCAGGTTTATTCATGATAGACTTTGATGACTCAAAAGTTAGTGCTGGTACAAATTGTGTAAAGGAGTATAATAGATTAAGAAGAAGCTATGCTCCTCATTTAGGTCAGTATCCTGTGTTGGAGAAACGTGTAGTTTCTCGTAAAAGGAGAAATGAGAATATCTGTAATGAAGATGTAGAGAGGAGGAAAAAAAAAGAGGAGTGATGTAATTGCAAGCAAAAAGAAAAAGGAAAATGAAGAACAGGTTGTAGGATGTCATTTTGAAAATAGCTCTGGTGTCAACTGCTACGCTAATGTAGTGCTGAATGTTGCATTTTATCTGGAAAGTGTGCAAGAGCAGATAATAGTAAATCAGGGAAAAAGATTCTGTTCTGAGTTGAGTCTCCTTTTTCAAAAGCTGAGTAATGATAAAACTCAAATAGAAAGTGCTACTGAAATTAGAAAACTTTTAGATGTATGTTCAGGACGAACAGTTTTCTCAAAATGTACAGCAAGACGCACAGGAATTCTTGATGTTTTTTCTTCAGGTACTGGAAGAAGAAGGGGTTCCCATTGAAAATTTATTTGGTCTCTCTTATAAATGGGAACATAGTTGTGAAAACTGTTACAATATATGTGGCTCTAATGTTGATTCTGAAAGGTTTATTTATTTAACATTGCCAGAAAGTAAAACAGTCACTTTTGCTAAATTAGTTAAAGATGCTAATCATAGCATGGAATGCAGTGAGTGTCAATCTGATATGTTTTCAACGTTAATTTTAAAGGAATACGGACAATATGTAATTTTAATGATGCAACGCTGTAAAGCTGATGGTTCAAAATTAGATACTTTAATAAAGAAGTTTACAGGACAGCAATTATCAATTTCAGGAAAAACTTTTGTAACAGTTGCAATAATTTTCCATGAAGGACCTACTGTAACTTCTGGACATTACACAGTTTATCTTAAATGTGAAAAAGGCTGGACACTGTGTAATGATTCCCAATTGATTTTTAAGCAACGTTTGCCTTTTGATTTAGCAAATTCCTATCTAATCTTCCTGAAACCTAAATTTTAGAGAGATTTGGCAACATCTGTACAAAACAATTTTACCATTTTATTGGATTACCATTGGAATTTTCAAAAAAAATGATTTTACAAATTATCATTTGGCCTAATGGAAAGGTAACCAATTGTAATGTGGACTTTTTCAATTTTTAATGAAACTTTGGAAAACCAAAAATTTAGACAAAATCGGTAACATCTGCACAATTTAAATTTTGGAATGTTATTGGATTGCCATTGGAAATTTTTTCAAAAAAGATTTTTAAAATTACTATTTGGCCATGCGGAAAGGTAAACAATTCTATTGTGGACTTATTTAATTATTAATTAATCTTTCGGAAACCAAAATGTTACAGACAATCGGTGAGATCTGTACAATTTAAACTTTAGATTTTTATTGGATTACCATTGGAAATTTAATCAAAAAAGAATTTTAAAATTACTATTTGGCCTAAAGGAAATGGAACCAGATGTATTGTGGAGTTATTTGAGATATATTTTTGTGATTATACTTCTGAAACAAAAATGTCAGACGGTATTTTAAAGAAATAAGTATTGATATTAGATGATATTTTTTAAGAATATTATGCATTTCTATAAAGTTATGTTTATGCAAAAAGAGATTGTGGGCTTTTTTAAAACAATCTTTGAGATTGTTAATTTTTTTTTTGCCCGCTGTTAAATGATGAATGCAATTGCTTTCACAATTTATAGTGAAATGCAATATATTCTGAAAACAGCAAAAAAAAGGCAAAAATTTTTTTTGAAAAAAATGTAAATATGTGTACTGTATTATAAAATGTTTTATTAAATATTAATACTTTTTTCTTTTTTTTCAGATTGAGATAGAAAATTTTCGAAAACTAGAACCATTTTTAAAGCAATTAAAATTAAATTTAAATTAATAAATATTTTTTTGAGTGGGTATGGTAAGTCAAAAATTTCATGGTCCCTTTTTTCCACTTCTCCACAATCACATTTTCAGTTTTTCATTGTAGTCTCTCAAGGACCTTGTAATGTGATAATTGATTTTTAGTGTTTTTAAAAAAAAAAATAATAATAATTACGCGTACCGTACGCGTACGGTAAAAAAAAAATCAAAAAAAAGTTTTAAAAACATATATAAAAAATAGTTGAAAGGTAAGGTTGGCTCTAACAAGAGCCGTTGTGTTCATGCAGGGACAGAGGAAAGAAAGAATGGGAATATTAGTCGGTACGACAAATGTGCTGATCTATTTTATTGTTCACTAGGGAAACACTGGTCTCCCTATGACAAATTAGATCATGACAAGTGGCGCACCGTATTTCAACCCTCACAAACCGATGGTTTGTTTCCAGAGGAGAAGAAAAAGGAGATGCTCCCACCACAGATGAAGGGCTCACCTGACCTGCCGAAGATGGACTCGGCCCTGCAGATGATGGACCAGGCTGAGCTGCTGTGGATGTGCTTGGTTGACTTACTGAAGGGTTAGCTTCAGTATGTCGAGCATGTGTCCTTCTGTGTACATCTTTAAGGTGTCTCAACATGGTGTGATTCCCGAAGGAATACTTCTTGTTGGGATTCCCTCTTGAAAGTACACGGCCACACAGCTTACAAGTCACTAAGGGTGCATTTACCTTTTTCTTGTCCTCTGGAAAAGTAAAATACTCCCATATGAAAGAGGTCTTTTCTTTCCTCCTTCTCTGCCTCAAGGTAGTGCTGCTAGCCTCACTCTCAGAAGAGCTCTGCTGTTCTGCCATCGTATCACAAAGACAACCCAGCTCCTTCTCCTAAGGGATCACAAGCAGAAATGAGGGGAATGGGTGTGGTGTAGGAGAGTTCTAGAACTGAAAGTAGTTTCAACCAATCAAAAGTTGTGTTTCATGATCACATGACCCACCGTGCGCGTACGTTACGCTTACGGTGCGCTTACGGTGCGCTTACGGCAAAAGTACGCATGCGCGTAAAAAAGACACGCGCTCGCGCATAACAGTCACTCCCCAACACTTCCGCGTAAACCGCACGCTTACCGTACGCGCACTAAAAAAATATATATATATTTTCAAAGTTATACTAATATATCTTACCTTATATCTATAACATTGCAGAAAAGAAAAGTGTCATCTGCTTAATGCCAACTCTACGGGAATGCTCAATATTCAATGAGGAGCTTTTGAAATTGGAAAAGGAAGATATCAGGAAATTGGAAGCAGTGGACAAAATTGAGGATGGAAGAATTACTATCAAATTAACAGGCACACTGAAAAATAAATTGGATTCACTAGAGAAGAACATTTCCAAAACAGCTGGATTAGAAAAAAATCTATATGTTTGCATGAACTGTAGAGTATTTTTAAGGAGAAATTTGGATGTTGAAAAAGGTTTAGTTAATGGAGCTATGGGAAGAGTTGTGGGTTTTATTAATTATCAGAAAAAAGATGGAATTGAATGTTTAAAAATAAAATTTGATCAGATAGAAGAAGTTAAAGACATTTGTCGTTGTTCAGTTCGTTTCATGCTTGTGAAAGACTTATATGTACGTAGGAAGCAGTTTCCGTTTTCTCTAGCATATGCTGTAACTATTCACAAGTCTCAAGGATTGACTGTAGATTGTGCTTTTGTGAACATTGGTTCAACTGTGTTCAAAGAAGGTATGGCATATGTTGCTTTGTCACGAGTGAAAACATTATCAGGTTTATTCATGATAGACTTTGATGACTCAAAAGTTAGTGCTGGTACAAATTGTGTAAAGGAGTATAATAGATTAAGAAGAAGCTATGCTCCTCATTTAGGTCAGTATCCTGTGTTGGAGAAACGTGTAGTTTCTCGTAAAAGGAGAAATGAGAATATCTGTAATGAAGATGTAGAGAGGAGGAAAAAAAAAGAGGAGTGATGTAATTGCAAGCAAAAAGAAAAAGGAAAATGAAGAACAGGTTGTAGGATGTCATTTTGAAAATAGCTCTGGTGTCAACTGCTACGCTAATGTAGTGCTGAATGTTGCATTTTATCTGGAAAGTGTGCAAGAGCAGATAATAGTAAATCAGGGAAAAAGATTCTGTTCTGAGTTGAGTCTCCTTTTTCAAAAGCTGAGTAATGATAAAACTCAAATAGAAAGTGCTACTGAAATTAGAAAACTTTTAGATGTATGTTCAGGACGAACAGTTTTCTCAAAATGTACAGCAAGACGCACAGGAATTCTTGATGTTTTTTCTTCAGGTACTGGAAGAAGAAGGGGTTCCCATTGAAAATTTATTTGGTCTCTCTTATAAATGGGAACATAGTTGTGAAAACTGTTACAATATATGTGGCTCTAATGTTGATTCTGAAAGGTTTATTTATTTAACATTGCCAGAAAGTAAAACAGTCACTTTTGCTAAATTAGTTAAAGATGCTAATCATAGCATGGAATGCAGTGAGTGTCAATCTGATATGTTTTCAACGTTAATTTTAAAGGAATACGGACAATATGTAATTTTAATGATGCAACGCTGTAAAGCTGATGGTTCAAAATTAGATACTTTAATAAAGAAGTTTACAGGACAGCAATTATCAATTTCAGGAAAAACTTTTGTAACAGTTGCAATAATTTTCCATGAAGGACCTACTGTAACTTCTGGACATTACACAGTTTATCTTAAATGTGAAAAAGGCTGGACACTGTGTAATGATTCCCAATTGATTTTTAAGCAACGTTTGCCTTTTGATTTAGCAAATTCCTATCTAATCTTTCTGAAACCTAAATTTTAGAGAGATTTGGCAACATCTGTACAAAACAATTTTACCATTTTATTGGATTACCATTGGAATTTTCAAAAAAAATGATTTTACAAATTATCATTTGGCCTAATGGAAAGGTAACCAATTGTAATGTGGACTTTTTCAATTTTTAATGAAACTTTGGAAAACCAAAAATTTAGACAAAATCGGTAACATCTGCACAATTTAAATTTTGGAATGTTATTGGATTGCCATTGGAAATTTTTTCAAAAAAGATTTTTAAAATTACTATTTGGCCATGCGGAAAGGTAAACAATTCTATTGTGGACTTATTTAATTATTAATTAATCTTTCGGAAACCAAAATGTTACAGACAATCGGTGAGATCTGTACAATTTAAACTTTAGATTTTTATTGGATTACCATTGGAAATTTAATCAAAAAAGAATTTTAAAATTACTATTTGGCCTAAAGGAAATGGAACCAGATGTATTGTGGAGTTATTTGAGATATATTTTTGTGATTATACTTCTGAAACAAAAATGTCAGACGGTATTTTAAAGAAATAAGTATTGATATTAGATGATATTTTTTAAGAATATTATGCATTTCTATAAAGTTATGTTTATGCAAAAAGAGATTGTGGGCTTTTTTAAAACAATCTTTGAGATTGTTAATTTTTTTTTTGCCCGCTGTTAAATGATGAATGCAATTGCTTTCACAATTTATAGTGAAATGCAATATATTCTGAAAACAGCAAAAAAAAGGCAAAAATTTTTTTTGAAAAAAATGTAAATATGTGTACTGTATTATAAAATGTTTTATTAAATATTAATACTTTTTTCTTTTTTTTCAGATTGAGATAGAAAATTTTCGAAAACTAGAACCATTTTTAAAGCAATTAAAATTAAATTTAAATTAATAAATATTTTTTTGAGTGGGTATGGTAAGTCAAAAATTTCATGGTCCCTTTTTCCACTTCTCCACAATCACATTTTCAGTTTTTCATTGTAGTCTCTCAAGGACCTTGTAATGTGATAATTGATTTTTAGTGTTTTTAAAAAAAAAAATAATAATAATTACGCGTACCGTACGCGTACGGTAAAAAAAAAATCAAAAAAAAGTTTTAAAAACATATATAAAAAATAGTTGAAAGGTAAGGTTGGCTCTAACAAGAGCCGTTGTGTTCATGCAGGGACAGAGGAAAGAAAGAATGGGAATATTAGTCGGTACGACAAATGTGCTGATCTATTTTATTGTTCACTAGGGAAACACTGGTCTCCCTATGACAAATTAGATCATGACAAGTGGCGCACCGTATTTCAACCCTCACAAACCGATGGTTTGTTTCCAGAGGAGAAGAAAAAGGAGATGCTCCCACCACAGATGAAGGGCTCACCTGACCTGCCGAAGATGGACTCGGCCCTGCAGATGATGGACCAGGCTGAGCTGCTGTGGATGTGCTTGGTTGACTTACTGAAGGGTTAGCTTCAGTATGTCGAGCATGTGTCCTTCTGTGTACATCTTTAAGGTGTCTCAACATGGTGTGATTCCCGAAGGAATACTTCTTGTTGGGATTCCCTCTTGAAAGTACACGGCCACACAGCTTACAAGTCACTAAGGGTGCATTTACCTTTTTCTTGTCCTCTGGAAAAGTAAAATACTCCCATATGAAAGAGGTCTTTTCTTTCCTCCTTCTCTGCCTCAAGGTAGTGCTGCTAGCCTCACTCTCAGAAGAGCTCTGCTGTTCTGCCATCGTATCACAAAGACAACCCAGCTCCTTCTCCTAAGGGATCACAAGCAGAAATGAGGGGAATGGGTGTGGTGTAGGAGAGTTCTAGAACTGAAAGTAGTTTCAACCAATCAAAAGTTGTGTTTCATGATCACATGACCCACCGTGCGCGTACGTTACGCTTACGGTGCGCTTACGGTGCGCTTACGGCAAAAGTACGCATGCGCGTAAAAAAGACACGCGCTCGCGGGCATGCGCATAACAGTCACTCCCCAACACTTCCGCGTAAACCGTACGCTTACCGTACGCTTACCGTACGCGCACTAAAAAAAAAAATATATATATATATTTTCAAAGTTATACTAATATATCTGACCTGTTTGGTAAAAAAAAAAGAGAAAACTTGAAATATTGCAGATTTTTAGAAAAAAAACAGTGTTTTAAGAGAATAAAAAGTTTTTAAAAAACTTGTTTTTTTTAAAAAAAAACACATTTAATATAAGAATTTATAATAAAAAAATCATTAAAAATCAATAAAAAAAAATATGGGAATCACATATGTTATAGCTAAGAATTAGCATTTAAAAAACCATACAAATTCACTGAAAAAACCATGGGTTTCACACACGTTATAGTTAGAAATTAGCATTTAAAAAACCTTGCAAATTCACTGAAAAAACCATAGGTTTCACACATGTTATAGTTAGGAATTAGCATTTAAAAAACCTTGCAAATTCAGTGAAAAAACCATAGGTTTCACACACGTTATAGTTAGGAATTAGCATTTAAAAAACCTTGCAAATTCAGTGAAAAAACCATAGGTTTCACACACGTTATAGTTAGCTGGACATTTCACTCGTAAAAAACCAATGAAATTTCCCCGTTATAGTTAGTTAAGCTAACTATAACTCGCGCGCCCGCAATGCACTGCTGATGACGTCACATATTACATCACTCATGACATGGTCAGTGACATCACTCATGACATCACTGATGACATCACTGATGACATCATCCATGTGATAGAGTGGCAGCCCTCCTCTCACCCTAATGTAACCTTTGATACACACATTCAAAAATAGAGACTGAAATTTACCAATACCAATTACAACAACCTCTTCAATAATTCTAAGATCCACATAAACATCCACTTATTCACCAACAGTCCTGTACAGTCACTCATTCGTGTACTCACACATCATATGTACTCATACACCTATACATCCTGTAACACAATGCCACTCATCCATAGAGTTACTCACACACATAGTTACTCATGCTAATAAAGAATCAAACATACATTTATTTGCATATACAGTTATACACACACCACCACACTTACTTCTACGGAAACTTACACATACTTAGTCTTTTAAACAATCACTTATAGAAACACATACTTTTTCATACAGGAACTCTTTCAATCTCTCACTCTCACATACACTCACTTATATACACCAATAGTCACATATACTAGTTTAAAACATATGTAGTTACTCATAGAGACACTATTGAGATAGCCATTCACTCACTAACACACCCATACACACACTCTTCCACCCATACAGTCCTGCACATATGCTGTCTTCAACACATACAAACAGTGAGTCACTCATTCATGCACTTATGCACTACGTAATACCCCCAACTGAACCATACAGACACTCAGACACTCATACTGATACTCAAAAAACCAACTAATAACCTATATAGACACTCATGTTGCTGCTCACCAACCCATGCAGCCACTTATACACAAAGTGAGAGACTGATACAGGTATTTACACATTTAAACATTACTCACTTAGCCATGTATTCAATAAGATACACTTAATCAGTCAGTAATACAATCAATTTTTCAAAAACAAATCATCCATTTAGACACTTATATACTCATTTATTCTTCCATCGACCTTGAGATATATAAAACATATTTAATTTTCAGAAAAACACACATTCACTGGATGATGTCATCAGTGATGTCATCAGTGATGTCATTTGAGATGTCATCAGTGATGTCATGAGTGATGTCACTGACCATGTCATGAGTGATGTAATATGTGACGTCATCAGCAGTGCATTGCGGGCGCGCGAGTTATAGTTAGCTTAACTAACTATAACGGGAAATTTCATTGGTTTTTTACGAGTGAAATGTCCAGCTAACTATAACGTGTGTGAAACCTATGGTTTTTTCACTGAATTTGCAAGGTTTTTTAAATGCTAATTCCTAACTATAACGTGTGTGAAACCTATGGTTTTTTCACTGAATTTGCAATGTTTTTTAAATGCTAATTCCTAACTATACCATGTGTGAAACCTATGGTTTTTTCAGTGAATATATATATATATATATATATATATATATATATATATATATATATATACCAATCTGTATTGAAGATTGAGTGGATATATAACAGTCTGGATGGAGGATTTAGTAGCTGTCTGACTGTCTGTTTAAGTGGGCAATTAAAAGTGTCTCACTTAATACATGGATTAGTAACTAAACTATGTGAATGTGTGCATCACTGTCTCTGTTGTTGTATAACATGCTGCATCAGTTGGTCACTAACTACATGAGTGTGTATATTAGTTATTGATTAGTTGGGTAAGTATTTGTATGGGACACTGAGTTTGGGTGTGGTTGGATGTGGTGTGTGTAACTCTATGCATAGATGTGTGAATGGCTGATTGACTAGGTGTATGGGTTTAAGAGTGAATGTGGAAACAGTTGTTTGGGTGACTGTGTATTTATTTGTGTGTTGGTGAGCGAATATATGTTTTAGTTGTACATCTTCAACAAAGTAAAAAAATAAAAGGCATTGTATGTGAGAGTTGGTGTATATAAATAAGTATGTGTAAGATTCAGTGATTGAGTAACTATATGAACGAATATATAATTGTAATGGTGATTTTTTAACATATTAACTATGAGTTACTATGTGTTTTAATAAATGAGGTGTTGTTGGATACTTGTGTAAGTGAGTAAATGTAAGTGTGATAAAAAATTTTCATGAGTGAGTCGGATGACTGCATAACCGACCAAGATGACTGCTGATGTGTCAATGTCTATATATGTGTATAAGTGCATTTGATAGTGTTCTATTAATTAGTGACTGCATGTATAAATGATTCTGTTGTTGAATCGGTAGTTGGGTTTGTAGACTTAGGAATCAGTGAGTGGGTATGTAGTAACTAGTATTGGTGTGTCAATGGTTTCCAATATGGTACACTGTATTTTACAGTGAGTGATGAAAGGTTATACTAGTGTATGATGAGGTGTATCAGATTGTCACTTGGATGATGTCATCAGTGATGTCATTTGAGATGTCATCAGTGATGTCCTCAGTGATGTCATTAGCAGTGAATTGCAGACGCGCGAGTTATAGTTAGCAGAACTAACTATAACGGAGGAATTTCTATGGTTTTGTACGAGTGAAATGGCCAGCTAACTATAACACCCCTGAAACCTATGTTTTTTTCTGTGAATTTCTAAGGTTTTTTAAATGCTAATTTCTAACTATAATGTCTCTGAAACCTATGGTTTGTTTCAGTGAATTTCAAAGGTTTTTTAAATGCTAATTTTTAAGTGTGATAGTAGTTATACCTATATTTTTGTACTGATTTTCTACAGTTTTTTAACTGTTCATTTATAAATATTTTATTCATTAAATAACATTATATATTTTTCTGAAAATTGCAACAAAAAAATTATAAAAAATTCAAACTGCAATAGAGTAATTTTTTTTTCATTTTTTATTTTAATATATTTATATTATTTTCTTTAAAAAAAAGTTTTTTCCCAAACATTTTCGGAGTCACGCACTCAAAGCGTACACATCATGGTGGGTGCGCGGATTATAGCCACTATTTTAGAAAAGTCGTGAAGGATCCGCGTACGGTGTGCGACGGCTGCATGTTTTTAGTTACATCATGTACATTTAATATTACGTGATGTGCGCGATTGGTATGCGACCAGTCCGCGACTCCTGCTCCCGCGCATTCGCGACACATGCGCATTACGGTACGAGATGCTTGCGCGGTGGGGGGTCCCGCGTGATGTCATATACGTGCTGGGGCACGCTGGGTGTGCAACTCCTGCAAAAAAAATGTATGTTCCAAAACTATATGTATGTGTCTTTAATATACATATTAGGGCAAGAGATTATCTAAGATAGTCATAAAAATAACATATTTGTACTTATAATAAACTTATATTATTTTTAAATATATTTTCGCGAAGTCGGGTGCGCGCATCGTGAGTGCAGAGAACCAGGTCAGCAGAGGTGCTGTAGAGCCAGAGAAACCAGGTCAGCAGAGCCGTTGTAGAGCCAGAGAACCAGGTCAGCAGAGCTGCTCTAGAGCCTAAGAAACAAGTCAGCAGAGCTGCTCTAGAACCAGAGACCCAGGTCAGCAAAGCTGCTCTAGAGCCAGAGACATAGGTCAGCAGAGCTGCTCTAGAGGCCGAGAACCAGGTCAGCAGAGCTGCTGTAGAGCCAGAGAAACCAGGTCAGCAGAGTTGTTTAGAGGGGAAGAAACAGGTCAGCAGAACTGCTTTAGAGCCAGAGAACCAGGTCAGCAGAGCTGCTCTAGAGCCAGAGAACCAGGTCAGCAGAACTGCTTTAGAGCCAGAGAACCAGGTCAGCAGAGCTCTTTAGAGGGAGAGAACCAGGTCAGCAGAGCTCCTCTAGAGACAGAGAACCAGGAAGCAGCGCTGCTTTAGAGCCATAGAACCAGGTCAGCAGAGCTGCTTTAGAGGCAGAGAACCAGGTCAGCAGAGCTGCTCTAGAGCCAGAGAACCAGGTCAGCAGAGCTACTCTAGAGCCAGAGAACCAGGTCAGCGGAGCTGATCTAGAGCCAGAGAACCAGGTCAGCAGAGCTGATTTAGAGGGAGACAATCAGGTCAGCGGAGCTGCTTTAGAGCCAGAGAACCAGGTCAGCAGAGCTGCTCTAGAGCCAGAGAACCAGGTCAGCAGAGCTACTTTAGAGCCAGAGACCCAGGTCAGCAGAGCTGCTCTAGAGGCCGAGAACCAGGTCAGCAGATCTGCTGTAGAGCCAGAGAAACCAGGTCAGCAGAGCTGCTCTAGAGCCAGAGAACCAGGTCAGCAGAGCTGCTGTAGAGCGAGAGAACCAGGTCAGCAGAGCTGCTTTAGAGGGAGAGAAGCAGGTCAGCAGAGCTGCTGTAGAGCCAGAGAAACCAGGTCAGTAGAGCTGCTTTAGAGCGAGAGAACCAGGTCAGCAGAGCTACTTTAGAGGGAGAGAACCAGGTCAGCAGAACTGCTTTAGAGCCATAGAACCGGGTCAGCAGAGCTGCTTTAGAGCCAGAGAACCAGGTTAGCAGAGCTGTTGTAGAGCCAGAGAGCCAGGTCAGCAGAGCTGCTCTAGAGTCTAAGAACTAGGTCAGCAGAGCTGCTCTAGAGCCAGAGAACCAGGTCAGCAGGGCTGCTGCAGACCGAGAGAAACCTGGTCAGCAGAGCTGCTTTGAGGGAGAGAACCAGGTCACCAGAGCTGCTTTAGAGCCATAAAATCAGGTCAGCAGAGCTGCTTTAGAGCCAGAGACATAGGTCAGCAGAGCTGCTCTAGAGGCCGAGAACCAGGTCAGCAGAGCTGCTGTAGAGCCAGAGAAACCAGGTCAGCAGAGCTGCTCTAGAGCCTAAGAAACAAGTCAGCAGAGCTGCTCTAGAACCAGAGACCCAGGTCAGCAAAGCTGCTCTAGAGCCAGAGACATAGGTCAGCAGAGCTGCTCTAGAGGCCGAGAACCAGGTCAGCAGAGCTGCTGTAGAGCCAGAGAAACCAGGTCAGCAGAGTTGTTTAGAGGGGAAGAAACAGGTCAGCAGAACTGCTTTAGAGCCAGAGAACCAGGTCAGCAGAGCTGCTCTAGAGCCAGAGAACCAGGTCAGCAGAACTGCTTTAGAGCCAGAGAACCAGGTCAGCAGAGCTGCTCTAGAGCCAGAGAACCAGGTCAGCAGAACTGCTTTAGAGCCAGAGAACCAGGTCAGCAGAGCTCTTTAGAGGGAGAGAACCAGGTCAGCAGAGCTCCTCTAGAGACAGAGAACCAGGAAGCAGAGCTGCTTTAGAGCCATAGAACCAGGTCAGCAGAGCTGCTTTAGAGGCAGAAAACCAGGTCAGCAGAGCTGCTCTAGAGCCAGAGAACCAGGTCAGCAGAGCTACTCTAGAGCCAGAGAACCAGGTCAGCGGAGCTGATCTAGAGCCAGAGAACCAGGTCAGCAGAGCTGATTTAGAGGGAGACAATCAGGTCAGCGGAGCTGCTTTAGAGCCAGAGAACCAGGTCAGCAGAGCTGCTCTAGAGCCAGAGAACCAGGTCAGCAGAGCTACTTTAGAGCCAGAGACCCAGGTCAGCAGAGCTGCTCTAGAGGCCGAGAACCAGGTCAGCAGATCTGCTGTAGAGCCAGAGAAACCAGGTCAGCAGAGCTGCTCTAGAGCCAGAGAACCAGGTCAGCAGAGCTGCTGTAGAGCGAGAGAACCAGGTCAGCAGAGCTGCTTTAGAGGGAGAGAAGCAGGTCAGCAGAGCTGCTGTAGAGCCAGAGAAACCAGGTCAGTAGAGCTGCTTTAGAGCGAGAGAACCAGGTCAGCAGAGCTACTTTAGAGGGAGAGAACCAGGTCAGCAGAACTGCTTTAGAGCCATAGAACCGGGTCTGCAGAGCTGCTTTAGAGCCAGAGAACCAGGTTAGCAGAGCTGTTGTAGAGCCAGAGAACCAGGTCAGCAGAGCTGCTCTAGAGTCTAAGAACTAGGTCAGCAGAGCTGCTCTAGAGCCAGAGAACCAGGTCAGCAGGGCTGCTGCAGACCGAGAGAAACCTGGTCAGCAGAGCTGCTTTGAGGGAGAGAACCAGGTCACCAGAGCTGCTTTAGAGCCATAAAATCAGGTCAGCAGAGCTGCTTTAGAGCCAGAGAACCAGATCAGCAGAGCTGCTCTAAGAACCAGGTCAGCCGAGCTGCTCTGGAGCAAGAGAATCAGGTCAGCAGAGCCCCTGTAGAGCCAGAGAAACCAGGTCAGTAGAGCTGCTTTAGAGGGAGAGAACCAGGTCAGCAGAGCTGCTCCAGAGGGAGAGAACCAGGTCAGCAGAGCTACTCTAGAGCCAGAGAACCAGGTCAACAGAGCTGTTGTAGAGCCAGAGAAACCAGGTCAGTAGAGCTGCTTTAGAGGGAGAGAACCAGGTCGGCAGAGCTGCTCCAGAGGGAGAGATCCATGTCAGCAGAGCTGCTTTAGAGCCGGAGAACCAGGTCAACAGAGCTGTTGTTAAGCCAGAGAACGAGATCAGCAGAGCTGCTCTGTAGCCTAAGAACTAGGTCAGCAGAGCTGCTCTGGAGCCATAGAACCAGGTCAGCAGACCTGCTGTAGAGCCAGAGACACCAGGTCAGCAGAGCTGCTTTAGAGGGAGAGAACAAGGTCAGCAGAGCTGCTTTAGAGCCATAGAACCAGGTCAGCAGAGCTGCTCTAGCTGACACTGACTGACACTGATTGACTGACACTGACTGACAGACACTGACTGACACTGATTGACTGACACTGACCGAAACTGATTGACTGACACTGACTGACTGACACTGACTGACACTAAGTGACACTGACTGACTACTCTCTACTACTCTACTACTCACTCTCTACTATTCTCTCTCTACTGCTCACTCTCTACTGCTCACTCTCTACTGCTCACTCTCTACTACTCTCTACTACTTACTCTCTACTACTCACTCTCTACTACTATCCACTACTCACTATTACTCTCTACTACTCACTCTACTACTCTCTGCTAATCTCTACCACTCACTCTCTACTACTCACTCTACTACTCTCTACTACTCACTCTCTATTCACTCTATACTACTCGCTCTTTACTACTCTCTACTACTCTCTCTCTCTACTACTCACTCTACTACTCTCTACTGCTCACTCTCTACTACTCACTCTACTATTCACTCTCTACTATTCACTCTCTACTACTCACTCTCTACTACTCACTCTCTATTACTCTCTGCTACTCTCTATTACTCTTTACCTCTCACTCTACTACTCATTACCACTCACTCTCTACTACTCACTCTACTACTCACTCTCTACTACTAACTCTCTACTACTCTCTACTTCTCACTCTCCACTACTCACTCTCCACTACTCGCTCTCAACTACTCACTCTATTACTCACTCTCTACTACTCTACTACTCTCTCTACTTCTCACTCTCTACTACTCTCTCTACTACTCACTCTCTACTACTCTCTACTACTCACCATCAACTACACACTCTCTACTACTCACTCTCTACTACTCACCATCAACTACACACTCTCTACTACTTGCTCTCTACTACACTCTACTACTCACTCTACTACTCACTCTCTACTACTCTCTCTCTACTACTCCACTACTCTCTACTACTCAGTCTCTACTACTCAGTCTCTACTACTCTCTCTCTACTACTCTGTATACTATTACTCTCTACTCTCTACTACTCCCTCTACTATTACTCTCTACTGTCTACTACTCCCTCTCTACTACTCACTCTCTACTACTCTCTACTATTCACTCTACTACTCTCTACTACTCACTATCTACTACTCTCTCTCTACTACTCACTCTCCACTACTCACTCTCCACTACTCTCTACTACTCACTCTCTACTACTCACTCTACTACTTTCTCTACTACTCTCTACTACACTCTACAACTCACTCTCTATTACTCACTCTCTACCTCACTCTACCTCTCTCTCTACTACCCTCTACCTCTCTACCTCTACACCTTTACCCTCTACACCTTTACCTCTACACCTCTACCTCTTTACCTCTCTCTACACGCACACATATGCACATATATATGCATATATATGCAAATGGATTTATATATATGTATGTGTATATATATATACATACATATATAAACACATATATAATCTGCATATCTATATAAATACAAATATAAATGCATGCATACATATACATATATGCATACATATGCATGTTATGTACATTAAAGTTTGAAAAACACCAATACAAGCAAAGCTAAAAAGCCACCTAATTGCAAACAGAATTGCTTTAACTTAAACGAGGGCGAGACCTATTGCATTTTCAATGCTTGTTTACTTGGTTCCATCAAGAAGGCATTCAGATGTATCACACATTTGCCATAAATTCTGAATGGTAGCACTCTAGTTGCTCATTAGATCACTGTAATAAAGCTACTGCTCACCAGGGAAGTCTGCTGCTGGTATTCAAAGTACATGTTTCAGTCTGCATGTCAGAATGTTTTAATGAAATAGAAGAGGATTTGAGAAGTCAAAATGTGCACTAATTTTTCTTTCTGCAGCATTAATCATAATTTCTATGGCAAAATGAACCCCCTCATGTTGTTCCTTTGCAAATTAAATGTTTTAAGTGTTACCACTTTATTCCAATCAAGATGGCTTCAGGTATGCCATACGTTTGTCATAAGTAGGACTGTTAGCGCTCTAGTTGTTCTTTAGAACACTCTGCGAGGCTGCAGTAGAACACAAAGGAATCAACTGACAGTCTCTTCCCTTGTTGGATATACATGTTTTACTGAGAATGTCAGACTTCATTCTCACATGACTGAGAAAGATAATGTGAATTTCACAGAAAATATGCTCTCAGGTTAGCTTATAGATCACCTTCCAAACCTCTGTGGGAAAACCATGAGAAAATAGTTTTCTCTCAAACATGATTTATGATATCCCAGCAGAAGGCTTTTTCGCATTGGTAAAATCACCTTAGAAAACACCAGAATTCCTAAAATGAGTATGATACCATCAACAAATGATTTATAATGTAACTAAAGTCTTAAAACCTTCTATTAACTGCAGCGCTTTTTAATGAGGTGCTATCATGTATATTGGTCCCAAGATGGCTGCCAACACTTCTTGGATGAAGTGCTGACAGCCAATCAGATCTCACGATGAGATGTGTGGTTAGGCTCCGCCCAGATATACATGTGAGTTTGATTTTCTCAGGAACTACTGAACAGATTGACACCATTTAAGCAAAAGGCACAAGTCTGCACTGAGGACTACCTCTTTGCCAAATTTGGTCTAATTCCGTTTAGCAGTTCGGGCTGTAGCTGCGGCTAAAGGTCCTATGGGAAATTGCATGGGGAAAACACGTTTTGGGACCCCCCTTTTTTCTCAGCCCCCTCTACACGAATCATCCCGAGACTTTCAGGATAGGAGCGGACCGGAGCTGGCCAAAAGTTTTGAAAATTTCGCGAAGATTCGTCAATAGGCGCCAAAGTTATTGGGAATAGAATGTTGCGGATTTCCTATGGAAAATAGATCCTAACTATAACTACCTACTGGCGACCGCCAGTAGGTTATTTTTATATATATATATATATATATATCCCAACCCAACGCTGTAATTCCTCCTTTTCTGAATCAACAGCAACCACGGACGACAAATGGCTTCCAAACAGTCTTTAATCTGAGCATCAGACAAACGATTAACTCTACGCGTTTCGGGATAACAATCCCATGGTCACGAGTATAGCGTTAGTTAACCAGGAAGTGTTATACATAGTCATGTGATTCAATTGTGATAAACAAAGAAAACAGACTTAGCGGTTTTCCGTTACTTCACAGAGCCGCTTTGTTCATTTCAATGCAACTTTACATTTTGTCAAAAAATTCTAAATTAACAATTCATAGGTTAAAACTTACAGAAGAACTGAAAAATACAGCAGTTATGTTCTTAATTTAAATGCCATGATTGTACACTATTTGAATTGAATAATAGTGTTGCCTTTTCGTATATCATACAGAACAACCAGTAACGGATAGAACCGTGGTGACATTTGGATCTGATATGCGGATTGAATAAAAAAATCATAAATCCCGCCATCTACAGTTGGGTATCGCCCAAATGGGCATATTGTCCAAATGCAGCTAATCTCTTCATCTAAATTCGGATATCGCCCAAGTGGGCATATTGTCTGGAAACAGCCACAAAGCCAATGTAACAACAATTACTGATTAGTAATTGTTGTTACATTGGCTTTGCAATTCAAATAGTGTACAATCATGGCATTTAAATTAAGAACATAACTGCTGTATTTTTCAGTTCTTCTGTAAGTTTTAACCTATGAATTGTTAATTTAGAATTTTTTGTCAAAATGTAAAGTTGCATCGAAATTGCTTCGCGCACCGTGCGCGCACAGTGAGCACGCGGTGCGCTTTGCGCACCGCGTGCCCACATTACGCTAGATGGGCCATGAACGCACGATGCGCTTCGCGCACCGTGCGCACATGGAGGACATATGATGAGCAAACTCTTAAATCTGCTTTTCATTTATTTATTTTTATTTTTTTTACCGTACGCTTACCGTAAGCTTACGGTACGCGTACCCCGTGATTTTTTTTAAAATCAATAAATGTTTTTTTTGTACTTTTCTGTCCTTCTTTGACCCCCTTACAAATGTTAGGGGGTCTGTAACTCTCCTCATTGCCCCCTTTCCTTGTTTTCTCTGTTTTTTTTCTGAGTGAAACACACAAAATGGCGGCCGCCGCTTCCTGGTTTCGGCCGATTCGAATGTTTACTAAGATCTATGGGCCAATCAGAATCTCCTTCGCGCACGCCATGTTTCTTCCGTACGCTTACCGTAAGCTTACCGTACGCGTACCCCGTGATTTTTTTTAAAAATCAATAAATGTTTGTTTTGTACTTTACAGTCCTTCTTTGACCCCCTCACAAATGTAAGGGGGTCTGTAACTCTCCTCATTGCCCCCTTTTCTTGTTTTCACTCTTTTTTTTTCAGAGTGAAACACAGAAAATGGCGGCCGCCGCTTCCTGGTTTCGGCCGATTCGAATGTTTACTAAGATCTAAGAGCCAATCAGAATCGCGCTCGCGCACGCCACCGTACGCTTACCGTAAGCGTACGGTAAGCGTACCGTAAGCGGGCTCAGATATATATATTGATTTAAAGGCTATTTTCTCAGAATCTACTGAACAGATTTACACCAAACCTACAAAAGGCACTTCCTTGACCTAGGGACTACCTCTCTGCCAAATTTTGAGTAATTCTGTTCAGCCGTTCGGGCTGTAGCTCGTTCTAAAGGTCCTATGGAAAAATGCATGGGAAAAACGCGTTTTGGGACCCCCCTTTTATCTCAGCCCCCGCTTGACGGATCCCCCCGAGACTTTCAGGGTAGGAGCGGAGCGTAGCGCCCCACCTATTTTGAGAAATTCGCGAGGATTCGTCGACCGGCGCCAAAGTTATTCAAAATAGAATGTTGAGGTTTTCCTATGGAAACGTGGTCCTAACTATAACTACCTACTGGCGACCGCCAGTAGGTAATATATATATAAATATTGCTGCCTTAAGGTCTAAAAGGAGTGGAGGCACTTTTCCTTTTAGGACTCAAAAGATTCCTCCTTTGACGAGAGATGTGTGTGTACCTGTACGATAGGTGGGCAGACAAACCGTGACGGTATAGGTGGACAGACATCAAGTTGAAGTATTCTTGTCTGATAAGTGATTGTTATATAAACCTCATAAAATTGGCTAAAGAAAACTTGGTGCTGGCTCTGTGCCCTGCTCACAGACCATGAGAGTGAGCAGTTGAGAAATTTCTCAGGGGCAAGCGCTCTGTTTTGGTAACATCTGTTTCCCCACAATATTACAATTACATATCAAGCATTTGCACAGGACTTTTTTTAATTTATGTGAGTGCTTGGTAAGTGCAGAGTCCATCAGGACAAGAAGAGCCTCGGACCCTCCTTTGTTGTAAACAATGCACACATTCATCGTTCCAGTCTCCTGAACACCGTTACCTTGCTGTGCTGGGAATCTTTACAGAAATGAGATGTTACTTTAGGGTAGGCTTGGCACTCAGCCAGTGCTGGAGCCTCGTCCCCAAATGACTTCCTCGGGCGGGCGTGGGACAGAAACCCTACAAGCAAACTAGGATAACTTTCTCCGTGCACAGCTCTCAGCTCAAGGTCACTGTGCTCTTTCATCACACAGACAGGGCACGGACGTAGCAGCAGATTAATGGACTCTCTCAGTCCTGTCCTCCCTGGGTGGTCGGCTCCTGCCCACATTTTCTACATGTCTTTTGGTGTTAAATTGAGGTAGTGCTCGGAGCAAACACCTTTTCCACAGTATTATAAAATTGTGTTTCAGTTTTTTTGTGCTGCATTACTCCAATGTGATGTTGTGTTATATTGTTTTTTTGTGGTGGTCGGTTTTGTTATGTTGTGCCCCGTTTTGTTTTGTGTCCTAATGCGGTTACATTCTGTTGTTTATGATTGCTTTTATATGAAGCATTTTTTTATATGCAGCCCATTTTCCTTAAAGGAAAACTGGTTGCTTTTAAAAAAAGAAACATGAAATGCTTTCTTTTCATTTTTCAAGAGCAGGCAGTGGTCCATGGAACCACTGTATGCAATCAAAAAACATGTTTACAAACATTCCCAAATGGCAAGGGGTCCCTTGGGGACCCTTTCACGTTTGCAAATGGGTAATCACCTAGTTGAAGTAGGTGGTGAAATGCAAATGTTTTGCAACTGCATTTTGGTCGCAAAACATTCCTACATACTGCTGCGATTTGGTTAGGAGGGAATGTATTCACATTACCAAATTGCGATTTGATAACATGTTAATAAATCACAAATTGGAATCTATGCAGACCAAAATACATTTTACAGGTCGAAACAGCCCGATTCTAGAAATCGAGCCGTTTGCGACTAGAAAAATGCATGATGCAGGTGTCCCTTAGTCTTAAATTAGCACTTGCAGTGCTCACTTTATGTGATATGGCCCAAAGTACCCACAGAAGTCACAACAGATTCCCAAACTGTCAATGCAATTCATCTGGGTGGGCCCCTCTTAAAATGGGTCTGCTTGTACAGCTGTAGCAAGAGACCGTTCTCTCTAGAGACCTATCCCCTGGGTGGGCCTCTAGTATCTAATATTTAACAGCAGACTCACATACTCCCTCCAAGGTCACTTCTTAGAGGGTGCGCCCCTGGTATTCTCATTCAGTCTGTACAGATGTATCGGCAGACATACAGACATTCTCAGAACTGGCCTCCAAGGATGGCCTCCACAGCTCCAGTTATATCTGCACAAATGTAGCCGAAGTCTCATAGATTGTCTCGGGATGCTCTCTAGCGCCATCATACCACTTATCTTGCAGACAAGCTCACCTTCTCTGGTTGTTCTCGGCACACTCACAGCCAGGACACCATCAGACTGCAGAATAAGAATTGCAAAAAAGACAAAACAAGACATCAGGCCTTTTTCATCTATACACTCAGGATCTGGAACATCTCCTCATCAAGCAGGACTGCCCCAACGGTTTTAATTTTGAAAAGAGTTGAAGACTCAACACTTTGAAGAAAACTACATCCTTATGCATTAACCGTCCACATCTCAGCTTCCTCTCCTATCACTCGCTGACTTCTAGCTGGCCTTAGGCCTTGTACAGAGGTTTGTTACCTTTTTGCTAAGTTTGTACTATAGAAATACCATATGTGTATGTGCATACATATATACATACATACATGCATCCTTCTATGTCCACAGCAGCAGTAGATTCATAAAGCCTTGGCCTGGCAAGCCATCATCCATGCATGCAGAGGTGAATAGCACTGTCGGCTAATTTGAAAAACTAAAAAGAGCCTCTTTTTCTAATGTGTGCATCAGGTTTCACTAACAGCACTGCATGAATAATTTGACAGCTGCTAGGGCTGTAATTTAAAAGAGCTGGTGATTGTTTCTAAGATTCTGCCAGATACATATTACCGAATTATGATGCCCTGAATCATAATGAAAAATATATATATCTGTGTAATATCTTGGTGTATGTCATGTTTGTTAAGAACATTCACATGCTCAAGTGTATATTTGAAGTTGTACCACAGTTTATGATACTAAATGTAAATGACAAAGATGTCACAAATGGTCATGGAGAGAAACCAGAGAGAAATCAACTTATATGGCTCCACACAGAGTCTACCTATATGTCAATAATGCCACTTACTCGTAACTCTGCATTTTAGAGGATGAAACACAAGAGGTAATTGTCTTCACAACTCCTTGGATTTTTAATTACAAACTACACACACCTTCCTTGCATGCCTTAGTGGGAATGCGCTTTTTCAGATTTTGGTCCTGATAAAAGCCACACTGACCCTGAGAGACATGAAAAAAAGATGGCTGAAGCATGTAGCCACACTTCGGATAAGTGGGATCAACTAAATTTCCCACATTTATCCACCACTGATCTTAACATTGACAGAGACTTCCACTTTCACAAATTCACGAAGAGTGAAAGGAAATCGCGAGCCAATTTTGAACATTACCCTTCACTAACACACACAATCACACATCAACCCTCCAAAAAAACAGCTCCGCTGTAATCCGGCATCGTAGCACACCCTGAAAGCTTTCGGTAACCAGGGTGGGAGTCCAGTGATGAAGCATGTCACCTACCAGGTAGGTGGATGAGAGTTCTTTTAAAACACCCTGTGGGTTCCAAGGCACCATAACCTTAAAGACTATGAGAAATTGGGCATTGGAACATTTGTCAAATAGGTAGGAGGCTCGTTCTTATTTTGTTATAGTATTTTGATTGGCTGGGAAGGTGAACGGGACTTTACTCATGTTTCTCTCTTACTTTTGCTTATACAGGCAAGCCATCATGCACGCAACCTCCTTAAAGGACGACAGCAATGAATTACTAATATGCACCATTTGAAAATGTCAAACATAACAAATGTTTTATGGATCTGGCCAAGGCACGCTATTGAGGCCATGCGTGAATGGAAGCAGTGTTGCTTTCGACATTTACTCAACTTAGTGCCACTGGTGTTCAATACGGTCTCACATTGTGTTGATATCTCAGCCGCATGAGACCTGTATCAGATAATGGGTTCTTGACTGACTGTCTTGTTCCAGACTGATTACTCACAGTCTCCATTCTTTCCTTCTTTGAAGTTTGCATGTCTTTTATGTGATGTTCTGCAAGGTTCCTCAATCAGCCCTACTTTTTTCGGTATCTATTCCTTTCCTCTGGTTTCTGCGGCGGTTCCTTCGCAAAGGCGATAGAGCGTTGCCCCATTGCTTTGAAGCAGTGAAAGAAAGGAAACATAAAACAATAACAATTTGATGTTATTATCATTTTATGTATTCCTGCTCCAGCAGGTTTGCGGACGGGGTGGAGTTGCTCCGATGACAGAGGAGCAGGGGGAGGAGTGGTTTGCCCACTCCAAGTGCGCATGAATTTTTGGCCGGCCTTTATGGAGAACATGACTAGGCTCCCATTCCCTGGCTGAGCACCGAACCACGGCGCTCAGACCAATCAACACTGCATTTCAGAATGGTGAAAGCCTAGGTGCTTCCTGTTCCGGCTCCAGGGAAGAGACGGTGACGAAGACACGGAGGAAAGTAAGTGTTTTTTCTTCTTTTTTAAACCGCCTTCTTCCCCCTCCTGCCCCACCCCCTCCCTCCCACCTCCGATCCGTGCCGGCCGCCACGGTCTGGTTTAGCTTATAAGGTCTTTGGGACAATTGTTCATGTCATATACTCGAATTATCTTGAGACTGGACACCAGCCTGACACTCCCCTAATAACTTCTGAACTCTATGTCTGCTCTTGCAGACTCGGTGAGTAGGAAAGTTAAAGATCAAATGAGAAAATACAAGTGTCACTTTTAGACAGTCCTAATTCCATCCGGATAGCTAAGTGATGGCCCTCCGATATTGGTCCTCTGCCTTGATCAGCTGGAATGGTTTGTAACTCCGAGTTTCTCTTTGACCACAAATTGACTTTCTTGGCCTAGATCAATAAGGTCTTTTCAACTTCCTTCTACTACTCGAGGATGAGGAAACATGCTTCGCCTGCCTAATGAGGCCTGGATTACATCAATTCATTACACCAAGGCCTACAGGCTTATAAACTCCATCATATTTACCTGGTACAAAAATAAGCAACATCACTCTTTGGATTGCCACACAGAGCTTCCGTCTCTTGACAGCTGGAAAAGCAACAATGGCTATGGAAGAGAAAGGCGCCCCCTATAGTACTTTCCGGTGCAAGAGGAGGGGGAAACAAAAATACTATAGCCATGCCATATTAAATTTAGTTGTAACCCATTTATATGAAAAAAACCTTTTTTAATTTCCTGCAGACAACTGCTTTGTTTGTGAGATTTTTCTACATTATCTTTGGTCCTGAGGAAGGTGGCGTTGCCACTGAAACGCGCGTAGACCAAGCCTGCCCCTGAAAAGTGGCTCTGAAGAGACAACTGTACCATCTAGGATTGTCTGTTGACATCCAACAATATAGATCTCTCGAATACAACGTGTTACCTCCCAGGGTTGAATCTCTAGTGCAGTGTATTTATAGTATGTCAGTAGTTAGAATGAGTGTGTATGTGTAGCATGAATGAATGTACTTTAGGTTGCTGCTGTGTTTTAGTACATTGAATTTCTTAGCAAATTTAATTGCAAATAGTTACAAATCATGATTTAAATGTCAGAAGAGATGTACATTGTTCTGTATTTATGATTGTTTTGTAATTTTTTCCATTTAACATATGTATCAAATGATAAAATAATGAAAAGAGAATGGATAATACCAAATAAAACAGGTCAGAAAAATATAATCAAATCTAAAACCATATACATTGTTTGGGTTTAACTTTGAGATGCAGCATAATATTGATGGGTTACTGACAGAGTGAACCTACATAGGTCAGGATAAAAGTGATAGAGGTCAAGCAAGAGGTTTTTAGCTAAAGCTGCAATGGCTTCCAGCGGCAAAATGCTTCTCTTTTAAGAGTGCGTTTATCACAAGGCTCTCCATGGTCGCTGCCTCGATTCCAGCAGGTGTTTATTAATATCTATCCTTACAGACTCTCAGGTCTTTATTTATATCTATCCTTACAGACTCGGTGTTCCACCTTAGATCATCTGCTGTTGGTACACAAATTCTGCAAAGCATGCCAGGGGGATTCTCTACTCTAATGTAATGACAAAGAAGTGGGGTACTCTCACCCTTTCCATCCGAGAAACCTCTAACAACTTCACAATTAGTAAGTTATACAGAACACGGGTCTCTGTGCAGTGCTTCTATCTGGAGGTCGCTGGATGGAGAACTTTCCAGGACATGTTTCAGGACAATATACATAAAAGTAAGTGGTTCTTAGTAAATACACAAATGATAATGTGTAAATAGAACATATCAGAACTAACCTCTTCTGATGGATTCTTCCAAATGCAGATTTCTTATCTTATGGATTGGACTTGAAGAATTTCCAGAAATTGCTTCTGCACCTCGATTGGTGGTGCAATTGAACTCTGTATCAACCTTTTCAAACCTTCAGAAGTGATGGTGTGCAGCTGTATGTAGGCGCAACCTCTATGTGTGAACATCAGTGTTCCCACACCCCTACTGCGGATCCAAATTCCTGCTCCCAAACCTTTGCCAGTGCTTCACTAACCTCCAAATCTGAAGATTTCCAGCAGTGTTGCACTGCACCTGCAGGAAGGAGATGTCAGTCTCAGTTCCACAGGACATCTGCTTATGGTGTCTCAGATCCATACAAGATTCAAAGTTGTGCGGCAAATGCTCTCTGAAGCAGCCAAAGACTATCAGGGAGCATATGTTTCAGGGCGCAAGAAGCCAAGCCAGTCACACTCCAAAATTCGTGCTGCTCCCACTCCACGTCTCAGTCTTGCTCAAGGTCCCTGCCCTTGGTAAAGTCTAAAATGAAGTCCAATGATGAGCTTCGACCTAAACACAAGGGGACTTTTCACAAACTGTGTTGCAGGGATTCTGCTTATGCACAGAACTATGCACAGGAAACCAGGACCTCAGTGAATTGAGGTGTACCAAAAACTCTCCTCAGAACCCAGAACCCCTTATCCAACCAGCATCAGTGTCCCATTCGTTATCCGAGTTTTATCTCGGCGGTCCCAATGTATAGACAACCCAGAACAAGCGACTTAGGGTATTCTCAGGAATGGTGGGAATCAGAAAAACCTGTTCGTAATTATTCTCATATCAGTCCGCAACAGAATAAACAGAGACACAGTAAAGTTTAAAGAGTTTATTTTATAAACCTCGTGTCCTAAGATGCAGTACTTTGGCTAACATAAGCAGACAAATGATTAAGATCAAAACCATCAGCATAGTTACAATACCATAGAAGATGAAAGGAGTAATCATACTAAAATGACAGTGGATATCAGCCACCTTCCTTTCGCTAATAAACTAATATTATTATTATTAGACTAATAAAAGGTCTCTAGGCTTGAATGGGGAACCCCATACCGTAAAGATCAGCTCAGTGAGATCACATCACAGGATCAGCTAGACTCTGCTCCTGGGAAAGCTCTTCTTCCAAATGTAATGAAAAACATGCAACACTGCAATATTAAAAGCACCCGACTTTCAGGTATTTGCAGCTGCGTGCGTGTTATGGCTAAATAGTGGGTCGCTCAACCTGAACCCAACAAAATGCACCGTCTAGCGACCCAGACTGTTTCTTTACACGATGTTTAGACCGAGGTCGCTGCTCACTGTTTAGGATGTGAACAACAGACAGTTCTCATGTGAAGCAAAGTCGAGCAAGCATTTCTCAATTAATAACATGTGACTACAGTATCGTGTGCAAAAGCAGCAAATGCGGCAAGATGGCTTTCTAACATCTAACGCGGTTGTGCTAACTTAGCATTGTACGTATATAGATAGCAATCTTCACTACACCCCCCCCTTGATCGGACCACTAACCAGTAGGGGCGCACTTGCAAGAACGCAGAGTTCAAGTTTGATAGAACGGAACAAGGGCATGAACTGTAAGTCCATATAAGGTAAGTGAAAAAGTTCGAAGAGAAAAAACAAAGAAAAAAATAAAAAGGATTGAAAAAAACCATTTAAAGGATAAAGAAACATCATTGAAGGACGTATGACGAAATGAAGGTGCAAAAAAGTCAATCCATCAATGTATAAGCACAATAAATTGCAACAGCTTCCAAGAGGAAATCATTGGAACGTTCTGCAAAATTATCTGCGTTCCAGTTCAGCATGGGGAAGGAACACACATGTTCCTCGACAACCGGAGCCTCCAGCACCATTCGAGGACAACTGGTGTGTTCTTCAAGATAACTTCTCGCTAAGAATTCAGCTGCAGCCGTTCCGATGTCCCAGTTCCCAAGGACTCCATGTGCTGCTCCACAGGCCATAATCCTGACGCCAGAACAGTCCAACTCATGAGCCACTAAGGGGCTCATTAGCCTAACATAATCCGGGGCAGGAGACACCGAGTTCGACAGGCACAAATCCAGAGCCCATTGGAATGGACAATCTAGGCAATGAAAGACAGGCTGTACACAAGTAAAGTAGGGAAACCGGAAGGACAATCCATAGGCTATGCTTAAGGTCGCCAGTGGTAAAGTGCCATAGTATTCAAGCATCCGGTTACGAAGATGGAGCATCCGGGACCTGCTGTCTTGTGACGCAAGTTGTGCATCCATAGCGTAGTACGCAGATCAACAAAAGCACACCAGCTACGAGGGCGAGAAACAAAGGGAGACCTCCGAAGACGCTGGAAAAAATAGAATGAAAAAATACCGGGATCACACCAAAAATAGTTTGAAAGGAGGTCACGAGGCCGGAGCCCACAATTTAAAAAAGATGAGCCAGGCCACTTGTTGACGAGGCATTAAAGATAGTCTGAATCAGGGCCCCAAAATGAAGTGGGAGATCAGTATTCAAGAGCGCTTGCACCTCTGTGCGCGTATTTGCTACGTGAAGGACAAATGTTTCCCTGGATGAAGTCAACGCAACTTCTTTTTGAGACAATAGAGCCCTTATTCTGCTCATCTTATTGAACTCTTCTTTCAAGGTTGGAATGGAAGGCCAGATGGATACATCGAGCCGTCCATGCGGGGGTGGGAAAAGGACGTTATTACAGCAAACTACCCTCTGTGATACGGTCACTATGTAGGGAATTCCCACTAACATCCCACAGAAAGCTTCATTATTCAACAGCAAATAACTACTGTTAGCAAGCAGCGTAAAAGACGGTGTTATAACTGGCACAGGGATACCTTTCAGGACGCAAGCTAAATTAGGAGCGTGCACATTACATTCACCATGCAATTGAATGTGCTTACACACTACAGAGTGATCCGGAGTGGAAGTGCACTCTTCACATTTTAAGTATACCTCTTTTCCGTCCCTCACACATCTATACGTGAATGGGAGTAACCAAACTTCGTGCAGGAAGGCAGTACTAAGTTTTTCATATCTGCCAAGGGAATAATGTTTCGTGCACGAACTGAACTTAAACAGGGGGAATGCTAATGTGATCAACCCGTGGATAAGCCACACAGCGGAGTTTAATTCGGCATCAGAGAAAGGTAAAGGTTCTAACTTTTCAATGTGCAGCAATGAATATGTTGCATCTTTCATGGACATAAATTGTTGTTTTGCAGTTAAATTAAAAGGGAGGAACAAAGATGAAGTATTCATGTAATCCCAAGGGACTTTCCCAGCCTTTAACGTTTACAATTTCCATGCAAACTGCATAATGGAACGCAATTGATTCTGACCACGATACAAAACAGACAAATCATCCTGCACAATGTCTACCACAGATGAAACAATATTTTCTAAGGTATAAATTCTAGAAGACAGGGTGTTAATGCTATTATCTATTACAGCCAATACCTTTTCCATATTGGCTTGATCAATAGCTCGTAATCTGGATGCAGCCTCAATCTGTGATAGCTTCCAAACTTCGTTGTAAATAGCATATACCCATCTTTTGGACCTGCCAACCGCAGGACCCTTAACAAAATCATTCAAATCTATTTTGTCGTTCAATTGTGTTAAGTGAAGTTTAACCGATGCTAAGGTGGAATGTTGCAGTCAAGATCGGCATAACTTCCCTACTGAGTAGGTAGTTACAGTGTGAGAAGATTCAAAACGGGACCAGACTTTTGTGAACATTACTGCCTGGCCTGTACGTGATGGGATCGCTTGGGATGCTGTAAAATTAGATTCATTGCCCCACGTTGGGCGCCATGTTGCAGGGAATCTGCTTATGCACAGAACTATGCACAGGAAACCAGGACCTCAGTGAATTGTGGTGTACCAAAAACTCACCTCAGAACCCAGAACCCCTTATCCAACCAGCATCAGTGTCCAATTCGTTATCCGAGTTTTATCTCGGCGGTCCCAAGGTATAGACAACCCAGAACAAGCGACTTAGGGTATTCTCAGGAATGGTGGGAATCAGAAATACCTGCTCGTAATTATTCTCATATCAGTCCACAACAGAATAAACAGAGACACAGTAAAGTTTAAAGAGTTTATTTTATAAACCTCGTGTCCTAAGATGCAGTACTTTGGCTAACATAAGCAGACAAATGATTAAGATCAAAACCATCAGCATAGTTACAATACCATAGAATATCAAAGGAGTAATCATACTAAAATGACAGTGGATATCAGCCACCTTCCTTTCGCTAATAAACTAATATTATTATTATTAGACTAATAAAAGGTCTCTAGGCTTGAATGGGGAACCCCATACCGTAAAGATCAGCTCAGTGAGATCACATCACAGGATCAGCTAGACTCTGCTCCTGGGAAAGCTCTTCTTCCGAATGTAATGAAAAACATGCAACACTGCAATATTAAAAGCACCTGACTTTCAGGTATTTGCAGCTGCGTGCGTGTTATGACTAAATAGTGGGCCGATCAACCTGAACCCAACAACATGCACCGTCTAGCGACCCAGACTGTTTCTTTACACGATGTTCAGACCAAGGTCGCTGCTCACTGTTTAGGATGTGAACAACAGACAGTTCTCATGTGAAGCAAAGTCGAGCAAGCATTTCTCAATTAATAACATGCGACTACAGTATCGTGTGCAAAAGCAGCAAAAGCAGCAAGATGGCTTTCTAACATCTAACGCGGTTGTGCTAACTTAGCATTGTACGTATATAGATAGCAATCTTCACTACAACTGCATTTTGTAGTATGTTTAGAAGTACGACAATAGTGCTAGTAAAGTACTATAAATACTATTTACAAACCTACGAGTGTAAATCTTCCCCTCCACCTCTCCTATCTTATCTATGGGGAGATCCTCCCACACGCAAGTTTACTACTAAGGGGCCGATTCCGTTCCGGGTCGGAAGGGCACCGAACGCGATCCGGCCGGAAAAACTTCGAGCCGAAGACGTGTTTTTCGGCCGACTCCTACAGCTGTACGAGCGAGCAAGTACGATGAGAGCTACATGAAATTCTCAGTCGTAAGCTAACCGTGGCATGCAATGGATGCGATTCACGACTGAGCCAGTACGATGCACGCGTCGGACAGCCTGTGCGAGCCAGAGTGTCCGGCTCGCAAATTGTCCGGGTGGTTGCCTTTGGGGGTCCGCGTCGGACCCCCTGTCACCCGCAGCCCTACGACTCGGACACAGGGGGAGACCCATGGGTCTCCCCAACACAGGCATGTACGGTGCAGATGGCACAGAGACGCGTACCCACTGTAGGGGGCGCCCTTATCCGCGACGTACCCATTCAGTCAATGGGAGCCCATGTACTCGTCGTTCGACCAGCTCCCATTGACTTCTATGGGAGTCCTACCTAACCGAGTCCGACAGCATACAGCCGCATCGTACTCGCTCGGTCGAACTGCAGGACTCCGGCTCGGTCGGAAAACACTCCGGATCCGGCTCGGTCGGAGTGCTTTCCGCCCGGATTGGAATCGGCCCCTTAATAGTAAATGTGGGAGGGACCAGGGGGAGTGTTTCAAAAAGAGGCATACTTACTACTAAATGCTAGGGGTTTATGGAGGAGTAAGGAGGTGTTTAGAGAGGGCGAGTAAGGGACATGCACCCACCCACAAAAGTGTAAGCTCATTGCTATTAACAAACTAAACATCTAAAGTTATTACATCCAAAATTGGAACCAAAACAGTAGTAAATTACTTCAGCTCAGAGCTGAATCTTAAAAATAAACATAAATGAATGTCAAAATATAGAAAACTAAAACATACTTATTTAATACTTTGGCAACTGTTTTTGAATTCAAAAATAATGTACGACATTTATTAAAATATAATTAAATTACTTTTAATTCTATGCATCACTTTTAATAATTATTATTCCATGATAAAAATAAGTTTTCACTTTAGGTGGAAAATTATTTCCTAATTTACACTTTAGAAAAAGAATTTTAATTTAAAAATGTTAAAGTAATCAAAGATTTTATTAAAGGTGATGGTGCTGCAGCACTTTTTTCTTTTGTTCTACATTTAAAATATATAAAATTCATTTACAATAATATTTAATGTAGACTATTTTTACTAGTTTTGCTCGAGTATAATAAGGAATATGCTACTTACCAGTATGCATCTGTTCTTGGCATGTAGAGCTGCAGATCTACACACTTTTGCATAGATCGCCATCTGGTGTTGGGCCCGGATGTTTGCAGTTTGTTTTTCCTCTTGGAAAGTCTTTGGAAGTCACGAGGTTGGTGACTCCTCTTTTGGATCGTATTGCGCATAGGCTTCGGCTCCATCCTCAGATTGTTTTTCGCCAGCAGGGAAAGATGGAGCATAGTAATAACAGTGAAGAAACCCATGTGTGTTGTATCTAAATAGGATAGACTGGAACAGATACAGGTAGCCGGGGAGGCGGGTGGGCGTGTGTAGATCTGCAGCTCTACATGCCAAGTACAGATGCATACTGGTAAGTAGCATATTCCGTTCGAGGCATATGAGCTGCAGATTACACATTTTTGCATAGACTATATAGCAGTTCCCAACCTTAGCGGCGACCACCGGTATCTGTTGCAGTGGTTTGAAATAGTGTTTTTAGTACAGCCTGGCCTACACTAGCTTGTTGCTTGGTTTGCACATCTACACAGTAGTGTTTAGTGAAAGTGTGCGGTGTTGACCATGTAGCTGCTTTGCAGATATCATCTAATGGGATGTTCCCTAGAAAAGCCATAGAAGCCCCTATCTTTCGTGTAGAGTGGGCTTTAGGGAGAACAGATAGCGTGCGTTTTGCCTTGTGGTAGCAAATCTGTATGCATTTTACAATCCACCTAGCTATCCCTGATTTTGAGATGGGGTTGCCTTTATGTGGTGGAGAGAAAGAGACAAACAGTTGTTTTGTCCTTCTGAAAGGTTGTGTTCTTTGGATATAGTAAAGTGTTAGAAATGGGATTTCTGGTTGGCTAGGGCTTGCGCCCAAGCCAGGCAGAAACCACCACTCTAGTCAGGGCTGGGGAGTTACACGCCAAAGATAACCCCTGCTCACCCCCTTGGTAGCTTGGCACGAGCAGTCAGGCTTATCCCGGAGGCAATGTGTAAAGCGTTTGCGCGCGCACCCAGCAACAACACCCAAGGCCCACCACAAAAGAAACTCCACACAGTGTATTATATGAAAATAGCCTTTGTATTATACCAAAACACATTAGATAATATTCACACAATTTACACTGTGCCAACTGGCACGGTCAGAATTTACAGGGGGATTATCTACATGGGACAGGGCCTCATGAACCACTGTCATGAATAAGCACTTTTAGAACTAACACTTGGTAGGAATAACACTTTAGAACATAGCACATACAATCACTGTAGCACCAATTAGAAAATGTAGCGCGCAACCAGTAACCACTGGTAACAGGTAGATACCACCTCCGCAACCCTAACCACCTTAGGAAAATATTACGCAGGGAACCATGAACTTACTAATTTATCTGGGGCTATGGGAAAATCAGAAGATCATTAAAGTATATGTCCCTACCACAACATCGGGGGGGCCTCGCAGCCCCAAATATGATATACTACTTTTGGGCAGTCATGCTGCAACACATGAGTATCCTTTTTAGGCCACATACCTTTGGCTTAGTCGGGGGAATTAACCTTATGGAAAGGGACAAAGATATACCATCTATATATGAATTGGCTATCGGTAAAATGGCACCGGGGTTGGTTTTAAGGCAGCTGGAAGGTAGCTACTATAAAAAAACTTGTTTCAAGGTTATTAGATCAGCCTGGAATGTCTGGCGCAAAATCGGTAAACACATGGAAATACCCAGAATCAATAGATATGTATTATTGTGGCGCTCATCGGCTTTTCCAGCAATATTGTATGATAATATAAGTAGAATTTGGGACAGAGCGGGTATAAAAAATTTAGGCGATATTACAGATTTGAATGGCATAATTTCGTTTGGGGCTATTCAGGAACGATTTGGAGTAGATACCGGCACGATATTTAAATATATACAAATCAGGGCGATAATAAGTAATCTGTTCCCACAAGTAAATAACCTAAATCGGATTACCTTTTTAGAATATCTGACAAAAAAACAATATAGAGTTAAGGATATATATGCAATGCTGATGGAGGCTAATAGTGATGATATCCTGAAGGTAGAAAGTGCCTGGGCAGGCAAATTAAATAACCCAGATGTAGATATTAGCCGATAACTTGAGTTGTCTAAAAAAATCTTCCTGACGGCAAATCTTAAAGCCCAGACTTTTAAAACAGTCTTTAGTCTTTATTTCACTCCGGCCAAACTCTGGTCATGGGGGAGAAGTAGTAATAATAAATGTCCGAGATGTGACCAGGGGCCAGCAGATATTAGCCATATGTTTGCAGATTGTTACAAACTGACTAGCTTGAAGAAAGGTATTGAATCCTTACTATGTCAAACTTTGGGGCAATCGATATCTCTTACTCCAACTCTATTGATACTTGGCTTTGATGAAAGTCTACATTTAGATCATCGTTCAGTTTATTTTTGCTTTATGGCAACTGCTATTTATCGTTTACTTATAGCTACTAGGTGGAAAGACACGGATCCCCCTACATATTAGGCTTGGTATGCTAGAGTATATCATATTCTTAATTTAGAGCTGATACTCTATAAATGTAAGGGTAGGAGTGGGATGGTAAGGGCTTAAAAAATATGGGGGCCAATGATGGAATAAAGATAGATCTAGGTGGCGAACCTATGTAGGTAATATGGCCTCTGTATAAAGATAACCTATGCCCAAGCAGTAAGGGTCTGTGATGTGATCATATTGCTTCATGTTCTTCGTTTTGTTTGTTTCTTTTTGATGGAACGAGCTGTTGTAACCTATCCGCGTGCTCACTCGTATGTCTTAGAACTAATGAATGTACTACTGCTGCCTGTCTAAAAAAAAAAAAAAAAAAGAAAAAAAAAAAAAAAGAAATGGGATTTCTGGTTGGCTAGGGCTTGCGCCCAAGCCAGGCAGAAACCACCACTCTAGTCAGGGCTGGGGAGTTACACGCCAAAGATAACCCCTGCTCACCCCCTTGGTAGCTTGGCACGAGCAGTCAGGCTTATCCCGGAGGCAATGTGTAAAGCGTTTGCGCGCGCACCCAGCAACAACACCCAAGGCCCACCACAAAAGAAACTCCACACAGTGTATTATATGAAAATAGCCTTTGTATTATACCAAAACACATTAGATAATATTCACACAATTTACACTGTGCCAACTGGCACGGTCAGAATTTACAGGGGGATTATCTACATGGGACAGGGCCTCATGAACCACTGTCAGGAATAAGCACTTTTAGAACTAACACTTGGTAGGAATAACACTTTAGAACATAGCACATACAATCACTGTAGCACCAATTAGAAAATGTAGCGCACAACCAGTAACCACTGGTAACAGGTAGATACCACCTCCGCAACCCTAACCACCTTAGGAAAATATTACGCAGGGAACCATGAACTTACTAGTTGTAACCTATACTAGGAAAAACCCTCTCCTACGCATAGGCACAGTTAGCAATAAACATAGCATAAAGGAAAGGCACATTGCGCAAAAGTACACCGGTAACCATAACCATGTACCCTAGGTGAGGGCACAACACAAGAAAACTGTCCCCAGGCCAACCTGGCCTTTCAGGGGCTTAAACGCCCTTTGTCCAGCAGAGTCAGGGCAAGACTGCGCAGGCTGCGCAAGCCAAAGCGTGAAGGCCACAACCTAAACGTTGCAGCTGCCCACTAAGTGCTGGGCAGCTGGGAAAATGCTTGGGCACCACTGTGCCTTTGAAAACAAATGTGTAGCCCGGGAGCCACTTAGGCTCTGGGAAGGGGTATGCCACACGTTGGAGCCTCTCCGGGCTCTTGAAGAAATGATGGGGCCAAACGTTGGAGCCTTCTAGTCTCTAGAACAAACACTGCCCCTTCGTTGGAGCGTAATAGCGCTCTAAACCAACATGCCCCCAAAACAACGTGGGAGCCTCGTGGGCCCTTTAACCAATACTGGATCCGTCACTGGAGCCCCTCTCGGCTCTTCAACAACCAAGGCGGTGTATGTTGGAGCCCTCTAGGCTCTTTACAAACAATCTGCCCCGTAACGTGGGAGTCCCGCTCGGGGGACTCGAAACCAATACTGCCCCCGGGGTTGGAGCCTCAACCGGGCTCTGAATCAGGCACAGCCCGCGCGGGGCCGAGGAGAGACTAGCGGGACCGCCCCCACTTACCGGCTCTCTGCGGCGTCGTCCTTTCTCTTCTCGGGGGCCGGAGGCACTCCGGCCGGGCAACAGCGACGCTGCTGCTCGCAGACGCGCTCTCAATTCTTCCCTCGGGGAAGCGCGGGGTAGGCTCCCGTCCACTTCCTTCAATCAGAGCGCGGCTTCAGGGGAAGAGGGAGGAGGTGGCTCGCGCCTCCTCCACTCACAGCGCGGCTTCCTCCGTCGAGCCCCCGGTCACGTGGACACACTCTCTCCCGCTGGGCCAATCCCAGCGCGGCAGGGAGATGACGTGGCGGAGACTCCGGGCCTGCGGCGGTGAGGGTCTTCCTGCTCCTTGCACCAGTACGGGGTAGGCTCCCGTTTTTAGATATCCCACATTTTCGCGAGGTGCAAAGTGGGGTGGGCACCCGCGTGGAGAAATAATTAAATAAGCGGGGTGGGCACCCGCCCACGAGCGCCACAATGCGGGGTGGGCACCCGCTCTAATTTGCGGCAACCAGTGGGGGAATCCCTACGCCGGGGATTCCCCGATACAGGTGATTGCAGCTTCGCGCTGCTGTCGGAAATCGCCGGGCTGCTTCTTATCGGCGCAAATACTAGCGCGCTCACAAGGAACACATGTAGGTCGCTCCCCAGGCTCTGCAGCACCCAGTTCCAGGGAGAAAAGGAGCAAGCTCTCCTCAGCCAGGCAAAGTCCAGGGAAAGTATTCAGAGGCAGGGGGGCACAGACTGGGCCCAGGGGCCAGCTCACAGGGCCCTCCAGGCAGGGAGGCAGTCCCTAGTGGCGGTCTCTCCTGGCGCCCAGCAGCAGTAGGCCCCCCTCAAGTTAGGATCAGAAAGAGAACACTTTACATGGGGTCACAGCCCCTTCTTATACACAGGTTTACCTTTGTTTCAAGGTGCAGGGGAGGGGCGAACCAGATGCAACTGGTTCTTGAGCACTTTGTTTTGCTCAGCCCCTCTCCCTATTCACAAAGCAGGCCAGGGTTATCAGTCGCACCACAGGGGGCGGAGCCAGCATTGTGTGGGGAAAGCCCAGCCCTATTCAGGTCCCAGGTGTACTCCTCCCACCCATCTGGCTGCTGATCTTCCCATTCACCACTGGGTGACTCCTCCTGGCTCTGGGGATTCCCTAGCCCATCACATGACCTCAGCCAGCCAATCACGCGACAGGCAGTCACTGCACATTTATGCCAGCGTCTAGAAGTGGCACTTCCACACTAGCTACATGGACACCGCACACATCATCGCGCAGCATTTAATCACACGAGTCCGCACATACCAAACTCGCACCTGCACTCCCCACGCATCAGGAACTACCAGGGACACATAAATTCCCCTATGCATTCCTATGGGAGGGCAGGCCAACCTCACTACATGAACGCACTTTACCCTGGGACACAGTGGTAAAGTGCGCAGAAGCCAAAAATCACTAACACCAGGTCACAATAAAAAGCAAAAAGTTTCAGGGGTGAACCTGCCAGAAGGGCCAAGTCCAACACAACCCCCTTCCAGCCAAAACGCAGGGTAGACCAATCACCACCGTGATGGTCTTCCCTGCTTGGGGCAATAAAACTCGGACGCAGGCCCGCAACGGCAGGGACACTCTCCGGTTTTACGCCACTCTGAACCCACGTGGTTCCCTCTGAAAAAACTCGGCGGACCAACTGGGCTACCCCACTGGTACTCCTCAGCTGTCCGCGGCCAGGACCAGGCCCTAGGCCATCCAGATACCATTGGTCCTTGCCTAACCACAGAGTTGGGGGTGGTAACCCCTGGCACATAGCAACCATTCTCCACTCTACCCCTCAACAGGGCAGTTCTAAACTGCCACTGATCCTCCAGCCTAGGGTCTGTACCCTCAAGCTGACCAACAGTCACGGGCGAGGCTCTCCTCCCCCTACCTCTTCTTCTAGGGTTCCGCCCTCTCTTCCTCTGAGAGGCACCCTCATAACTCAACTTTCCCACCAGCTCAGGACCCCTCCCTGAGAACTGGTCTCCCAACCTAGGGTTTAACCCCTCAGGTTGCCCCGGGGTCAGAGGCGAGGACTCCCTCCCTCTGCACCCCCTTCCAGAGTCCGGCACCCTCCCAACTGGAGTGGTGCCCCTAACAGCTACATTGGTCAGGACACTGCTTACAGTTGTCCTTCCCTCCAGGTCAGGCTGATCGTGCACCTGGCTTCCCAACCAAGGGTCTAAACCCTTTGGCTGAGTACTTGCCTGGCACTCCAGGACTTCTGGGGACTTACACACCATCCCCCCGAGAGTAACATATGCCTCATATGTTGCGTGACAGTCTGCCTGGTGCAGATCTCCCGTCCCCTATCCACCTGACAGTGCGCAAAGATCCCCCAGGACAGACGTGTGGTCACCATGGTCACCTCTAGGAGACTCAGCCCTCCCGGCTGGTCCCTGACCCACTGGCTCCTCCACCGGGGAACACAGCCCCATGCCACTCCTCTCGCTGGACTTCTGTACCCTCCCTACTGGAGCGGCACTGCCAGACATCAGAACCACTGGAGCTCTACTTACAGATGCTCCAGGTTCTCCATACGCTAGGTGATCCTCCTCAAATGGACTAACAGGACAGCCTAGGCCCCCAACCTGGTGTTCCCTGAAGAAACCATCCAGGCTCTGAGACTGGGTTTCGGGCCTCTGGGGACTCGAAGTCACCCACTCACTCCTACTCCACTGAGACAGGACGTGAGCCCCTTCACCCCTCTCACTACTCTGGGACCTAGCTGGGCTACTCTGAGCCTCTTCCCCAATACTGGACGGGAAGATACTTGAGCCACTACTGTTGGAAGTACTCTCCCATACCTCGTCAGAACCTCGGGCCCTTTCCCAGCAGTCTGCTTCCTCTGCAAGGTCCCAAGGACAAAAATAGTCATACCTCAACAGGTGTTGGCGCAACCCTGGAGAACAACTACTGAGCATCTGCTCTTTGGTAATCATATTGAGCGCTCCATGCAAATCCCGTTCCGGGTTAAACGCCAGCCACTCTATCAGTGCATCATGACAGTCATCCACAAATTACCCCCACGACCGGTGAGACAGCTGCTTCGTGCTGTTCCTGAACTTCAACCGGTACTCCTCCTCTTGGGAAACAGGTACCATACTCGGGGAACTGGGAATGAAACATCCTGCACTGGACTCCATATCGCTGCCACCACTGGACTCTACCCTCACTGGTGAATCCAGAAAACCACAACTGCGCTCAAGGGACAACTTGCCCTCCAGAGCTAATTTCTCCCTGGCGAAGGCCCTCTCAGCCTCCGCCATCTGCTTCTGAGCTAAGACCCTCTAGGTCTCAAACTTTTTCTCCTCCACATTAAGCTGCGCCATCTCCTTGGCATGCTCTAACCTTAGCTTCTCCATGGCCAGCTGATGCTCCCTTTCTTGCCTCCTATCTACCCACTCCTCTGGGGACAGGGAAAGGGATGGGGTGCTGCTCCTGACACTGGACCCAGCAAGGGACTCCCTATCTATGGGGTCTTCACTATCTACTGGTGTCCCTGTTAGGTCACTTTGTTCCTCCTCTTCAGATTCCTCAGGGCTCCCCTCAGACCCACCACCCTCCTGGCGTGCGGCCCGGGCCCCATCTTCCTCACTGTGCTCACGTTCCCATTCATCCTTTTGCCATAGGATCAGGTTGTCCCTCAGTTTGGACTGGGTGTCTGACTCACCCACCTCTATGTCTCTCTCTTCACAGAACCTGACCAACTCTAACATACTGTATCTAAACAGACCACAGAAATTAAAAGCAGGCTCCATTTTGGCAGACGTTCTTGAGAAAAGTTCAACACAAGGAACCTAGGTGTCTGAGCTAAAACAGGAGTACACAATCCACAAAGGACACCTTTAGGCGAGGAAATAATGGAACTCAAAGACAATAATACCCAAAATGTGATTATCTAAAATGCAGAGTTTTGTAGTGCAGCCAGTTGCTGCTGCGGTACAGCGCAAACGCAAGTCCTATCCCACTGCTGATCACCAATGTTAGAAATGGGATTTCTGGTTGGCTAGGGCTTGCGCCAAAGCCAGGCAGAAACCACCACTCTAGTCAGGGCTGGGGAGTTACACGCCAAAGATAACCCCTGCTCACCCCCTAGGTAGCTTGGCACGAGCAGTCAGGCTTATCCCGGAGGCAATGTGTAAAGCGTTTGCGCGCGCGCACCCAGCAACAACACCGAAGGCCCACCACAAAAGAAACTCCACACAAGGTATTATATGAAAATAGCCTTTGTATTATACCAAAACACATTAGATAATATTCACACAATTTACACTGTGCCAACTGGCACGGTCAGAATTTACAGGGGGATTATCTACATGGGACAGGGCCTCATGGACCACTGTCGGGAATAAGCACTTTTAGAACTAACACTTGGTAGGAATAACACAGCACATACAATCACTGTAGCACCAATTAGAAAAAGTAGCGCACAACCAGTAACCACTGGTAACAGGTAAGTACCACCTACGCAACCCTAACCAACTTAGGAAAATATTACGCAGGGAACCATGAACTTACTAGTTGTAACCTATACTAGGAAAAACCCTCTCCTACGCATAGGCACAGTTAGCAATAAACATAGCATAAAGGAAAGGCACATTGCGCAAAAGTACACCGGTAACCATAACCATGTACCCTAGGTGAGGGCACAACACAAGAAAACTGTCCCCAGGCCAACCTGGCCTTTCAGGGGCTCAAACGCCCTTTGTCCAGCAGAGTCAGGGCAAGACTGCGCAGGCTACGCAAGCCAAAGCGTGAAGGCCACAACCTAAACGTTGCAGCTGCCCACTAAGTGCTGGGCAGCTGGGAAAATGCTTGGGCACCACTGTGCCTTTGAAAACAAATGTGTAGCCCGGGAGCCACCTAGGCTCTGGGAAGGGGTATGCCACTCCGGGCTCTTAAAGAAATGATGGGGCCAAACGTTGGAGCCTTCTAGGCTCTAGAACAAACACTGCCCCTTCGTTGGAGCGTAATAGCGCTCTAAACCAACATGCCCCCAAAACAACGTGGGAGCCTCGCGGGCCCTTTCACCAATACTGGCCCCGTCACTGGAGCCCCTCTCGGCTCTTCAACAACCAAGGCGGTGTATGTTGGAGCCCTCTAGGCTCTTTACAAACAATCTGCCCCGTAACGTGGGAGTCCCGCTCGGGGGACTCGAAACCAATACTGCCCCCGGGGTTGGAGCCTCAACCGGGCTCTGAATCAGGCACAGCCCGTGCGGGGCCGAGGAGAGACTGGCGGGACCGCCCCCACTTACCGGCTCTCTGCGGCGTCGTCCTTTCTCTTCTCCGGGGCCGGCAGCACTCCGGCCGGGCAGCAGCGATGCTGCTGCTCGCAGACTCGCTCTCTCTTCTTCCCTCGGCGAAGCGCGGGGTAGGCTCCCGTCCGCTTCCTTCAATCAGAGCGCGGCTTCCTCCGTCGAGCCCCCGGTCACGTGGACACACTCTCTCCCACTGGGCCAATCCCAGCGCGGCAGGGAGATGACGTGGCGGAGACTCCGGGCCTGCGGCGGTGAGGGTCTTCCTGCTCCTTGCACCAGTACGAGGTAGGCTCCCGTTTTTAGATATCCCACATTTTCGCGAGGTGCAAAGCGGGGTGGGCACCCGTGTGGAGAAATAATTAAATAAGCGGGGTGGGCACCCGCCAACGAGCGCCACAATGCGGGGTGGGCACCCACTCTAAATTGCGGCAACCAGCGGGGGAATCCCTACGCCGGAGATTCCCGGATACAGGTAATTGCAGCTTCGCGCTGCTGTCGGAAATCGCCGGGCTAATTCTTATCGGCGCAAATACTAGCGCGCTCACCAGGAACACAGGCCCCCCTCAAGTTAGGATCAGAAAGAGAACACTTTACATGGGGTCACAGCCCCTTCTTATACACAGGTTTACCTTTGTTTCAAGGTACAGGGGAGGGGCGAACCAGATGCAACTGGTTCTTGGGCACTTTGGTTTGCTCAGCCCCTCTCCCTATTCACAAAGCAGGCCAGGGTCATCAGTCGCACCACAGGGGGCGGAGCCAGCATTGTGTGGGGGAAAGCCCAGCCCTATTCAGGTCCCAGGTGTACTCCTTCCACCCATCTGGCTGCTGATCTCCCCATTCACCACTGGGTGACTCCTCCTGACTCTGGGGATTCCCTAGCCCATCACATGACCTCAGCCAGCCAATCACGCTACAGGCAGTCACTGCACATTTATGCCAGCGTCTAGAAGTGGCACTTCCACACTAGCTACATGGACACCGCACACATCATCGCGCAGCATTTAATCACACGAGTCCGCACATACCAAACTTGCTCCTGCACTCCCCACGCATCAGGAACTATCAGGGACACATACATTCCCCGATGCATTCCTATGGGAGGGCAGGCCAACCTCACTACACGCACGCACTTTACCCTGGGACACAGTGGTAAAGTGCGCAGAAGCCAAAAATCACTAACACCAGGTCACAATAAAAAGCAAAACGTTTCAGGGGTGAACCTGCCAGAAGGGCCAAGTCCAACATAAAGTAAGGCCCTTTTAACATCCAGTGTGTGTAGAGCTCTTTCTGCAACAGTTTGAGGTTGCGAGAAAAAAACCGGTAGTTCTACCGATTGGTTCAGATGAAAGGGGGAAATGACTTTGGGTAGGAATTTTGGGTTGGTACGGAGAACAACCTTGTTTGGGTGCATTTGGAGAAAAGGTTCTTGTATAGTAAGTGCTTGTATCTCACTGACCCTTCTAAGGGAAGTGATGGCTACAAGGAAAGCTGTTTTCCATGTGAGAAATTGCAGTTCACATTTATGCAAAGGTTCGAAAGGCGGTCCCATTAGCCTTGTGAGAACTATATTTAAGTTCCACACAGGTGAGGGTGGTATTCTGGGGGGAATTATTTGTTTGAGGCCTTCCATGAAGGCTTTAATGGCAGGCACTCTGAAAATGGATAGGTGCTGTCTGTTTTGTAGGTAAGCGGCAATTGCTGCGAGGTGTAGCCGAATGGCTGTATATGCTAGGTTTCACCTTTGTAGATGGAGTAAGTAGCATATGATGTGCTGTATAGATACGTCTAGAGGGTTGATTGTGTTGTTATGGCAATAAACAACAAGTCTTTTCCATTTTGCAGCGTAGCAGGCTCTGGCAGTAGGGCGTCTAGCTTCTCTGATGACGTTCATACAGTCAGGGGGAAGGTTTAGGTATCCGAATTCTAAGATCTCAGGAGCCAGATCGCAAGGTTGAGCTGAGCTGGGTCCGGGTGTCTGATCTCTCCATGGTTCTGGGTTAGGAGGCATGGTGAGAGGTGTAATTTTTGGTGTGGCACTACCGAGAGTTCCAGCAGCGTGGTGTACCACGGTTGTCTGGCCCATGTTGGAGCTACTAGAATCAGTGTGAGGGAGTGCTGTTGTAGCTTTCGCACCACTAATGGAATTAGTGGGAGAGGTGGAAAGGCGTACGCAAATTTGCCTGACCAGTTCATCCATATCGCATTGCCTTTGGACAATGGGTGTGGGTATCTGGGGGCGAAGCTTGGGCATTTTTTGTTTTCGTGGGTGGCGAAGAGGTCTATGTGTGGATGCCCTCACATCTGAAAGAACGGGTGAAGAACCTGCGGGTGAAGTTCCCACTCGTGGATCTGCTGCGTCTGTCTGCTGCGTCTGTCTGCTGAGCAGATCTGCCATGGTGTTTTGGACTCCTGGGACATGCTGGGCTAAGAGAAAGATTTTGTGTGGAATTGCCCATCTCCGTATGCTCTGTGCTAGTTGAGAGAGCTGTGGAGAGTGTGTGCCGCCTTGTTTTTGAATGTAGTACATGGCCGTCATGTTGTCTGTGCGAATAAGGACTGCCTTGCCTAAAATCTGTGTGTGAAAGGATTTTAGGGCTAGAAAGATTGCCAGTAACTCCAGATAGTTGATTTGAAGTAACTTTTGTTGCGGCGTCCATGTGCCCTGCACTGTGAGGTGTAGTAGATGAGCTCCCCAGCCGGAGAGCGATGCGTCTGTTGTCAGGATTATTTGTAACGGTCGACCTCTGGAAAGATTTGTGGTGTTCCACCACTGCAGAGAGCGATGGGTGCGACCGTCTACCAACACCAGATCTGTCAGTTGCCCCTGGGCCTGGTTCCATTGGCGCGCTAAGCACTCTTGGAGTCTTGCATGAGGTACTATGAAAATGCAAGAGGCCATCATCCCTATCAGTTGCATAAACACTCTTGCTGGGAGAGAGTGTTGAGGCATGAATCTTTGACGCAAAGCCTGAATGCTTGCAATCCTGGCAGGATTGGGGTAGGCTATGGCTTTTGAGGTGTCTATGGTGGCACTGAGGTATTGCTTTGTGTGGGATGGTATTAGCTGGGACTTTTGGTGGTTCACCGTGAAACCTAGCTGGTGAAGTAATTGGATTGTAGTAGCGGTGTGATGTACACATTGATTGTAGGACGTGGCTTTTATTAGCTAGTCGTCCAAATATGGGAAGACGTGAATGTGCTGTCTTCTGAGGTGTGCCGCCACTACCGCTAGGCACTTGGTGAATACCCTTGGTGCTGTTGTGACCCCGAATGGGAGCACCTTGAACTGGTAGTGTGCCTGTCCACTACAAATCTGAGGTACTTTCTGTGGGCATGGTGTACCGGAATGTGAAAGTATGCGTCTTTCAAGTCCAGTGTGGTGAGAAAGTCGTTCTGGGAGAGGAGCGGAAGTACTTGCTGAAGTGTTACCATGTGAAAATGGTCCGAATGTATGTATGTGTTTAGAGGTCGGAGATCTAAGATAGCTCGTAGAGTCTCGTCTCTTTTTGGTATCAGGAAATATAGGGAGTAGACCCCTAAATTTTGCTGATTGGCGGGGACTTGTTCTATCGCCTCTTTTTGTAGGAGGGAGATTACCTCCTCTTTTAGTAACGTGGAATGTTCTTGTGACATTGGACGTTGCCTGGGTGGAATGCTGGGGGGGGGTAGATGTCAATTCTGGGCAGTACCCTGAACGAATAATTTGGGTGACCATTCTGTCTGATGTGATGGACTCCCAGACGTGAAGGAAATTTTGTAGTCTGCCCCCGACCGGAGTGGGATGGTCTGGAGGGAGCAGGGGGGAAGTCATTGGGTAGGCGGTGTGGCAGAGCGGGCAGTATTTGTTTTGCCTCTGCCTTTATTGTTATTCCCTCTATAGCCGCCTCTTTGATAACCCCTTGTGAAGGTGGATTGAACAGGGGATTTGTAGGAAGTGAACGCGGTATCTGAGGAGTAGCCTCTGCCCGTGCCCCGAAAGGAAGAGCGGCGAAAGGAGCGCCTAGGAGGGTGTGACTGTAGGGCTCCCATAGATTTCGCCGTATCTGTGTCTTTCTTCATCTTCTCGAGGGCCTCATCTACTTTTGGACCGAATAAATGGTCTTGATCAAATGGATGATTTAATATGGAGGCTTGTACCTCAGGTTTAAAACCTGAAACTCTGAGCCAAGCATGGCGACGGAGGAGGACGCTAGTGTTGATGGCCCTGGAGGCTGTGTCTGCTGTGTCTAAGGCACAGCGTATAGAGGTGTTAGTTATGGTTTTACCCTCTTGAATTAATTCATTGGCCCTATTTCTGTATTTTTCTGGGAGATGGTGCAATATGGTTTCTAATTCAACATAATTCGCTCTGTCGTATCTGGCCAATAGCGCTTGAGTGTTGGCGATATGCCATATATTGGCTGCCTGTGACGCAGTGCGCTTGCCTGACGCGTCCAGTAGCTTTGACTCTTTGTCAGGTGGTGGTGCTTCGCCTGACGCCTGGGAATTTGACCTCTTCCGTGCAGTGGATACCACTAGGGAATCCAGTGGCGCTGGCCCTTTGATGTAGGCAGAATCTGTGGGGGCAGCTTTATATTTTTTCTCTATGCGTGGGTTTAGGACCCTAGCCCTGACTGGGTCTTTAAAAACCTCTGGCGCATGTTTTATTACCCCCTTGAGCATAGGTAGTTTAGAAGTAGACCTATGTGCGGTATCAAAGGTGTCAAGGAGGAAATCTTCCTCTACCTGGTCAGTGTGTAGCTCTACCCCGTGATAATGTGCCGCCCTCTGAAGTAGGTGGTGAAAACCTAATGAGTCTTCTGGTGGAGATGGCCTGGATGGATTAAGGTCATCTTGTGGGACATCTGGAATGTCTGGATTATTATAATCGTCCAATGGGTCTGGGGATCCTGTAGGGGTGGGGTCTTGTGGCACATCTGCTGGATCGTAGTATGGGTCCCCCTGATCATCATGGTCTGGAGATGGGGTCGGAGAGCGATGAGGCAGGGGTGGAGAAGGCGGAGGGGGCAGAGGTGGAGAGGGTGGGGGAGGTGGAGGAGGTGGGGAAGGCACTCTGAAAGGGGAGGTAGCACAGTCTTTCCTCTTTGGAGGTGGAGGTGGAGCTGGTTTGTCCAAATGTCTCTTTTTAGAAGACTGCCAAATGTCCAGTTTTCGGATCCTTGGTAAGTGTCTTTTGCAAAGGATCCGGTGTAAATAGTTCTTGAGACAAAGGCTGTTCGGTCGGCGCCGAAGGTTTCGGGGCCGATGGCATTTTAGGCTTGTCTGTGCCGTGCTTTTTTGGAAGCTCCGATTTTTTGGTTGGCGCAGAGGCAGGCTTCGGCGCGGGAGTGTCGGTGCCGAGGGCCTTATGATGTTTGGTCGGCACCGAGAGGCTGGGTTTCGACACCGAGGGCTTTGGTGTCGAGGTAGAGGCCGATCTCTTCTTTGGTGCCGAAGTGTGTTTATCGGCACCGCTGGCAGGCTGGCTCGAGCCCGAGCCGCCGGAAGGCTTATTAGGCTTCTTCACCGGGCCCGAAGGTGGGGTGTTCGAAGCAGTGTCTTTGGTCTTGCCTAGGCCTGGAGGCGAAAGCGTGACCGAAGCCTTTTTGGGTGTCGGTGCGGGTGAGGGAGGGGGTATTTTACTCACGACCCTCTGCACCGGGGTGATGTCCTCCACATCAGAGTCGTCGGCTTCGGGAGCACTGACTAGGTCCTCTTCGGTGTGCTGCTGTCCCGGAGCTTCGACGTCGTCCCCGAAGATGTCAACTGGAACGGAGGTCGAGCAGTGCGCCATGTTTCGTCTGGCCCTTCGATCTCGAATAGTCTTTTTGGATCTGAAAGACTTGCAGGCGGGCAAGTCTCGAGCCTCGTGTTCAGGGGAGAGGCAGAGGTTGCACATCTCATGAAGATCGGTGTGGGGGAATTTGGACCCACATCGAGGGCACTTCTTGAATGGAGTTCTTTCCATCAGCAGGGACCGAAGCTTGGATAGGCCCGAAGGCCGCCGTCGGCAACTGGAATCGAAGGTGTGTCGAAGAGAAGGTGATTGAGGAGATCAGGATCTGAACAATACCGCGAAGAGCGACGATTCCGCTTTGATCGCCGAACTGGAAAAAAGATATATATATTTTATTATGCATTGATATTTATTAAAAGTGATGTATAGAATTAAAAGTATTTGAATTACATTTTAATAATTAATAATAAATAACATTACATTAATTTATAAATTCAAAAACGTTAAAATAGTTTATATCCGATTCCTTTTTAGCATAGAATTATATGTGTTTATATTTGTAACTATTTTAAAGAATATAATTTTACATAATTTCCTTTGGGAATTTATTTTAAGTCCCTACCTCAATTATTTTCTAAGGAAAGTATCAGCTTCTATTGCAGTATCAGTTTGGCGTCATCTGGATATTGCCGCTGCCTTAGAGATCGCTCACTGTCAAGGCTTTTGTGCTCTAGATCTTCCACCTCAGGGGTGCCTGGGAGACGGGACCCCCCCCCCCCTTCCCAGGGACTCGGGTCTCCTCTATTGTATTGTCACCTCTGCTGATTCTTCGCCGACTTCTGAAGAAGGTCAGGAGAGACTGGGCACAGATCATCCAGATCACCTCGGACTAGGCTTTGAGAGTGGCATTCCGCTAAGCCTAGGCATTTGCCCCCTGCTCCTTCTACCTCTGCAGGAGGACTTGCTGTCACAGCAAACAGGCAAGGTGCTTTATCTATATTTCCAAAACCTACACCTCAATGCGTGGCGATTGAATGGAACCTGTTGAGTGGTTTGGACATGCCCGTAGAGGCGGTGGATATAATCTTGGCAGCATGCAGTCAGTTCACAAACTTGATCTGCTTTGGACATTGGGCAAAGTTTGTGGCCTGGTGCAAAGACCATCAGGTTTATCCTTTGCAGGCTAAACATTCTGAGATACTTTTTATTTATTCTGTCTTTGGCCCTTGCAAGGCCTTGCTTTGGGCACGGTTAAAGATTATTTAGCTCCCCTCTCACCTTTCCACTTTGATCAACCCTCCATGTTTAAGTTACCAGTTGTGACTAAGGTCTTACATTCATGTTCCCCCTGCACCTTTTGTTTTGCTGCTGTGGGATCTTAACTTGGTTATATCTTTCTTAATGTGTATGCATTTTGAGCCTTTGATCAGAGGTTCATTGAGACTTCTGACCCCCTAAGACTGTCTTTCTCATTGCAATTTCTTCCACTCCCCATGTCAGTGAACTGTAGGTGCTGTCATTACAATCCACCATATACCACCTTCTTTCGGGCCAAGCTGGGACAGGGGTTTCCCTTTCACCAAAGGTGGCATTGCCCTTCCACGTGGGCCAGTCTATCAAACTCCACAAATTTTTCTCTCCGACACATCTTCCTGATGACAATGAGAAGCTTCATTGGTTGTATCCCAAAAGAGCCCTTAGTTTTTACTTTTATCAAACTAAAAAGCAAAGAGTGGATAATTAACTCTTTGTTTGGGTATTCTGGTGTGCTGAAGGGGAAGGCAATCCAAAAACTGAACTTATGCAGAAGGATCATTGTTAGAAATGGGCTCTCTGGTTGGCTAAGGCTGGCGCCAAAGCCAGGCAGAGACCAGCACTCTAGTCAGGGCGAGGGAGTTACACGCCGAAGACAACCCCTGCTCACCCCCTTGGTAGCTTGGCACGAGCAGTCAGGCCTATCCTGGAGGCATTGTGTAAAGCGTTTGAGCAACACGCACACAGCAACAACATACCAGGCACACCACAAAAGGAACTCCACACAAGGTTATATCAAAAATAGCCTTTGTATTCTCATAACACATTAGAATAGTAATCACATAATATATATTGTGCCACATGGCTCTAGGTAAAATCAACAAGGGATTATGTACACCTGACAGGGCCATCTGAACCACTGTCAGAACCATCACAAAGTGAACTTAGTAAATGTAGGACATATCATAAACGTAGAACACAACCAGTAATCAATGGCAAACACTGTCCTCTGCATCATCCTGTAACATAAACCATATTATGCACAGTATCACATTTAGGCGTGAAATACATTCTGCGCCAACCTCACCAGCATAAACACATTATGCAATCATCTCTTAAGTCTAAACGCATTAGACAATACCCTCACCAGCATAACTACATTATGCAGTAGCACATAAACAGAACTCTTAGATTAGGGAATAACCTCCTAAACATAAATCATAGAATGCAAATTACCTCATAAACATAAACCACATTAGAGGCATAAATCATGGTGCATAACTCTCAGGACATGAATCACATTTCCTAGCACCACATAATTCATATTAGGGCCTGGCGCCCTACAAACGTAACAGTCCTGACCAACTGGCCTTCTCAAAGGGGCTCAAATGCCCTATGTCCCAAAGTCAGGGCGGCTGCCAAGGCAGCGGAATCCAAAGTGTGCCATTGCGCTGGGGCAGAGGAGTGCATCTCACTCCTATCTCCTTTAAAATGTCCCCAAATAACTGTTGGCCTACTTGCCATGCAGCTGTGAATCAAATAAAGGCTTGGCCACTCACCATGCCCTCTGAGCCATATGCAAACGTGGCAGCTGCCCGCGCTGGTGTGGCGCAGCTGAGAACAAACCAAGTGAAGGGGCCCTGGCACCTCTGTGCCTCTTCAAATCACCTTGCCCCATCGTTGCAGTTTCCCACTGTCAAGCGGGGCAACTGTGATCATCTCTGCAAAGAGGCCAGGTACCACGGTGCCCTCTGGGCCCCCACGGGGCTTTTGAATAAACTTGCCCCCATGTTGGAGTGGCCCGCAACGGCGGGTCCACTCAGGAACTAGGCTTTGACACTGGGCCTTGAGCAGGCACCAACAACACTGTGGCCACGGAGGGCGGGCATCAACAATATGCCCCAAAGCGCCCCCAACGTTGGAGCAGACAGCAACGGCGGGACCACTCAGGCAATTGGCACCGACACTGTGCCTCGCTCAGTATAACCCCCTTAGAGCCCTCAATCACTGGCTCTTGTCTGGGAAGGGTCTCCTGCTGCTCCTCTCTCGGCATGCGGGACCGGAACCACTACACCCGGTCTCCTCTCTGCGGGGGAAAACTCTGCTCTCCTCTGGCGACGCGGGGCTTCCCTCCTCTGGAGCCCTGCCAATCAGCTGCCACACCTCTCCTCACTGCCGGGACCTCTGCATGCTCGAGAGAGCCCCCACTCGTCGGAGACTCTCTTCTTCCTTCGCAGCGTCTCCGGCGGGCGGGACTTACGCTCCCGGCTCGCCGGACGCGTCTGAAGTCTCGGCCACAGTCAGGCAAGGCCGCCTGACTTCCTGCTCCTAGGCCCGGGCCGCGGCGGTGATTTTTAAAAGTAGAACGCCTGGTAGGCCCCCGCAAAGGGAGAGAACGCGGGGTGGGCACCAGCATTAAAAATAAACAAAGCGGCCATGTGGGGTGGGCACCCACTGTTTAAATATCACAATAAGCGGGGTAGGCACCCGCCGCTTTAGGCATCACGGGGGAATCCCTCACGCCGGGATTCCCTCCATCAGGACGAGCAGCTCAGCGCTGCAGCGCCCTCATGCTCCTTCTCTCACGGGATTTTAGGATATAGCGCTCCCCAGGCACTAGGAGCCCTTAAGTCCCTGAAAAATAAAAAGAACAGCGCTCCCAGGGTGCAAGGGTTCCCAAAATATCCTTAGAGGCCAAGTGGGCAATGCTGGGCCCAGGGAGGCAAGCCCTCATGGCTATTCCTCCTGGGCCCCAGCAGCAGCACGCCCCTGCAGGTTCAGCAACAGAAGAGAGAACATTTTCATGAGGTCACAGCCCCTATATTTATACCAACATTTCCTTTGCATGGGGTAACCAGATGCAACTGGTTCGGGGGGGGATTTTGAAGCACTTTGTTTTGCAAGCTCCTCTTCCCCTTTGTCAGGTGGGAGCTAGGTGATCAGACACACCACAGGGGCGGAGCCAACATTGTACAGGCTGGGTACAGTCCTATTAGGAGTCAGAGGATTACTCTTCCCACTACTCCCAGCACAGATGTCCCATTCAGCCTAGTGCTGACTCACCCTGCCCCTCCTGGAGTGACACACACCTCCCAGCCCCTGTCACTCACACGCCAGACTCATAGCACACAGACATGCCAACTTCTAAAAGTGGCATTTCTCCCATAGTCATAATAAATCTATGCACACCATTTCGCAGCATTTATTCTCACAATTTCATACATACTAAACTTGACCACGCTGCTCCTCCCAAACCATGAATTACCACTGACACACACTGATCAGGGAATCCCCAATGCATTCCTATGGGAGGGCAGGCCAATCTTACCAATGTAACACAGAGAGCGCACGCACTTTACACTGAACCACAGTGCTAAAGTGCCCAGAGGCCTAAAACCACCAACACCATGTCACAAAAAAGGCTAGGAGAAGGCAAAACGTTTTGGGGTTAACCTGCCAGAAAGGCCAAGTCCAACACAACCCCCTTCCAGCCAAAACGCAGGGTAGACCAATCACTCCCTTGATGGGCTTCCCTGCTTTGGGCGATAGAACACGGACGCGGGCCCGCAACAGAAGGGACACCCTCCGGTTCTACGAGACTCTGAACCCATGTATTTCCCTCTGTTAAAACAGAAAACCTCAGGTCCAACCGGGCTACCCAACTGGTACTCCCTAGATGTCCATGGCCAGGACCAGGCCCTAGGCCATCCAGATGTCACTGGTCCTTGCCAATCCACAGAGTGGGGGGCAGTAACCCCTGGCACATAATAGCCATTCTCCACTCTCCCTCTCAGTGTAGTTCCAAACTGCCACTGATCCTCCAACCTAGGGTCCGCACCCTCAGGCTGACCAGAGGTCACGGGCGAAGTGTCTCCTCACCCTACCTCTACTTCTGGGATTCCTCACTCTCCCAGGAGAAGCACCCGCCAGAACACAACTCTCCCACCAGTTCAGGACCTCTCTCCATCAACTGGTCTACCACCTGGGATCTGTAACGCAAAACAAACAAAATGGTCGCAGGAAGGTGCTGCGTCGGTTCCTTACACGCAAGAATGGTGATGCGCCAGTTCCTTGCTTCGGGGGAAGGGATGCGTCTGTTCCCTACTGCTGCGTAGGGGACGGTGATGCATCGGTTACTTACCGGAGAGGAGGTGATGTGTCAAATTCTTACCCTCGTGGGGAGGTGACGCAACGGTTTCTTACTGCGAAAAAATTGACGTGATGCACACCGGGGTAAGAGGTGAGGACGCCCTCCCTCTGCACCCTCTTTCAGAGCACTGTACCCTCCTAACTGGAGTGGTACCCCTAGAAGCTACATCGGTAAGAACACTGATTACAGTTGCCCTTCCATCCAGGACAGGAAACACCTGAACCTGGCTCTCCAACCCAGGGACGGTAGCCTTTGGTCAGCTGCCCGGCGAACCAGGACTTCATGGGGAGCACGCATGCCCTCTCCCTCCCCCCCCCCCCAGGGTGACGCATAACTAATGTGTCGTGTGACAGTCTGCCTGGCGCAGATCTCACGACCGCCTGTCCATCTGACAATGCGTGAAGATCCCCCAGGACAGAAGTGGTGTCACCATGGTCAATCCTGGGTGACTCCGCCCTTCTGGCTGGCCCCTGACCCACTGGTTCTTCCACTGAGGACTCTTTCCCCCTCTCACCCTTCCATTTGGACTTCTGAACCCTCCGCTTAGGAGCAGCACTGCCAGACACCAGAACCACTGGAGCTCTGCTTACAGAAGCTCCACGTTCTCTAGACACTGGGAGATCCCCCACAAATGGCCTATCAGTACATCCTAGGATCCCAACCTTGTGTTCCCCTCAGGAACCATCCAGGCCCTGAGACTGGGTTTCGGGCACCTTGGGACACGCACCCCCACACTCCCTCTTTCTCCGCAGAGACAGGATATGAGCCCCTACACCCCTCCCACTACACCAGGACCTAGCTGGGCTACTCTGAACCTCTTCCACCACGCAGGTCCGGAAGATACCTCAGCCACTCCTTGTAAGATCACTCCCAGCTCACCTTACACAGGGAGATCCCCCACAAAGAACAGTCCAACAGGACAGACTGGGCTCCCTACCTGGTGTTTCCTCTAGGAACCATCCAGTAATGGAGACTGAGGTTGAGGCACGGATCACGGCCCAGTCTTACATCTTCCCCTACGGGACAGGATGTAAGGCCTTGCAACCTTCTCACTATAAGGGTACCTAGCTGGACTACTCCGAACCATCTCTGCCGCGCTTGTTGGGAGATACCTGCACCATTCCTCTAGGGTCACTCCCCAATGCAAGCACCTTATAACCAAAAGAACTTGCATCCAATTGTCCAGTGCAACACACCACTAATCCACATATGCCCCCCCAGACTGGTGAGACAGCATCTTACTGCCCCTGAATCTCAATCTGTCCCCCTCTTAACTGGGAACCAGGTACCATCCTCTGAGAACTGGGACTTCCTGCACTGGACTTCATATTGCTGCCACCACTGGATCCCACCCTTACTGGGGATTCCAGAAAACTAACACTGCACTTAGGGGATAATGTACCCTCCCGAGCCAGTTACTCCATGCCAATTAACTTACCACTGTAGGCCAACCCTAGAACCCGCAGACAGCACAGGGGCAGTCACTCCTTTAGCTTCAGGCCAACCCAAGAAATAGCACGATGGCACACGGGCAGTCACTCCTTCAGCTTCAGGCCAACCCAAGAAATAGCAGTCTACACAAGGGCAATCACTCCTCCAGATTCTCTGGTTTCTGTCCTTGGCAGGACCCCCAACTCATAGTGCAACAAGAAAACACATTTCAAAAGAAATTTTACTTGAAACAAACTCAGACATAATAATCCCCATACATGTGACTATCTAAAATGCAGAGCTTGTAGTGCAGCCAGTTGTCGCTGTGGTACTGCGCAAACGCAAGTCCTATCCTCACCGCTGACAACCAATGTTAGAAATTGGATCTCTGGTTGGTTAAGGCTTACGCCAAAACCATGCAGAGACCACCACTCTAGTCAGGGCGATTGAGTTACACGCCGAAGATAACCCCTGCTCACCCCCTTGGTAGCTTGGCACGAGCAGTCAGGTCTATCCTGGAGGCAATGTGTAAAGCGGTTGCGCAACACGCACACAGCAACAACATACCAGGCACACCACAGAAGGAACTCCACACAAGGTTATAACAAAAATAGCCTTTGTAGTCTCATCACATTAGAATAGTAATCACATAATATACATTGTGCCACCTGGCACTAGGTAATAACTACAAGGGATTATGTACACCTGACAGGGCCATCTGGGCCACTGTCAGAACCATCACAAAGTGAACTTAGTAAATGTAGGACATATCATAAACGTAGAACACAACCAGTAATCAATGGCAAACACTGTCCTCCGCATCATCCTGTAACATAAACCATATTAAGCACAGTATCACATTTAGGCGTGAAATACATTCTGCGCCAACCTCACCAGCATAAACACATTATGCAATCACCTCATAAGTCTAAACGCATTAGAAAATACCCTCACCAGCATAAATACATCATGCAGTAGCACATAAACAGAACTCTTAGATTAGGGAATAACCTCCTAAACATAAATCATGGAATGCAAATTACCTCATAAACATAAACCACATTAGAGGCATAAATCATGGTGCATAACTCTCAGGACATGAATCACATTTCCTAGCACCACATAAATCACATTAGGGCCTGGCACCCTACAAACGTAACAGTCTCCCTGGCCAACTGGCCTTCTCAAAGGGGCGCAAATGCCCTATGTCCCAAAGTCAGGGCGGCTGCCAAGGAAGCAGAATACAAAGTGTGCCATTGCGCTGGGGCAGAGGAGTGCATCTCACTCCAATCTCCTTTAAAATGCCCCCAAAGAACTGTTGGCCTAAACGTGGCAGCTGATGCTACTTGCCGTGCAGCTGTGAATCAAATAAAGGCCTGGGCACTCACCATTTCCTCTGCGCCATATGCAAACATGGCAGCTGCCCGCGATGGTGCGGCGCAGCTGAGAACAAACCAAGTGAAGGGGCCCTGGCGCCTCTTCAAATCAACTTGCCCCATCGTCGCAGTTGCCTACTGTCAAGCAGGGCAACTGTGATCATCTCTGCAAAGAGCCCCTGCACCACACTGCCCTCTGGGCCCGCACGGGGCTTTTAAATAAACTTGCCCCCATGTTGGAGCGGCCCGCAACGGCGGGTCCGCTCAGGAACTAGCCTCGATACTGGGCCTTGAGTAGGCACCAACAACACTGTGGCCACGGAGGGCGGGTATCAACAATATGCCCCAACGCGCCCCCAACGTTGAAGCGGCCTGCAACTATAGGACCGCTCAGGCAATTGGCACGACACTGTGCCTCGCTCAGTATAACCTCCTTAGAGCCCTCACTCACCGGCTCTTGTCTGGGGAGGCTTTCCTGCTGCTCCTCTCTTGGCATGCAGGACCGACACCACTTCTCCCCGTCTCCTCTCTGCGGGGGAAAACTCTGCTCTCCTCTGGCAGCGCGGGGCTTCCCTCCTCTCACGGTAGCCCCGCTGATCAGCTGCCACACCTCTCCTCACTGCCGGGACCTCGGCATGCTCAGCAGAACCCCCGCTCCTCAGGGACTCTCTCTTCATCCCTCGCAGCGTCTCCGGCGGGCGGGACTTCCTCTCCCAGCTCGCCAGACGCGTCTGAAGCCCCACCCACAGTCAGGCAAGGCCGCCTGACTTCCTGCTCCTAGGCTTGGGCAGTGGCGGTGATTTTTAAAAGTAGAACATGGGGTGGGTTCCCGTGAAGGCAGAACGCGGGGTGGGCACCCGCATTAAAAATATACATAAAGCGGCCATGTGGGGTGGGCACCCACTGTTTAAATATCACAATAAGCGGGGTGGTCATCCACATTAAAAATGTACATAAAGCGGCCATGTGGGGTGGGCACCCACTGTTTAAATATCACAAGAAGCGGGGTGGGCACCCGCCGCTTTAGGCATCACGGGGGAATCCCTCACGCCGGGATTCCCTCCATCAGGAAGAGCAGCTCAGCGCTACGGAGCCCTCGTGCTCCTTCTCTCGGGGGATTTTAAGATATAGCGCTCCCAAGGCACTAGGTGCCCTTAAGTCCCTGGAAAATAAAAAGAGCAGCACTCCCAGGGCGCAAGGGTTTCTCAAAAAGTCCTTAGAGGCCAATGGGGCAATGCTGGGCCCAGGGAGGCAAGCCCTCGTGGCTATTCCTCCTGGGCCCCAGCAGCAGCACGCCCCTGCAGGTTCAGCAACAGCACCAGAAGAGAGAACATTTTCATGGGGTCACAGCCCCTATATTTATACCAACATTTCCTTTTGGAGCACTTTGTTTTGCAAGCTCCTCTTCCCCTTTGTCAGGTGGAGGCTAGGTGATCAGACACACCACAGGGGGCAGAGCCAGCATCGTACAGGCTGGGCACAGTCCTATTCAGAGTCAGTGGATTACTCCTCCAACTACTCCCAGCACTGATGTCCTATTCAGCCTAGTGCTGACTCACCCTGCCCCTCCTGGAGTCACACACACCTCCCAGCCCCTGTCACTCACAAGCCTGACATGCAATCCACATCAGGCAGGCAGACACATAGCACACAGAAATGTCAACTTCTAAAAGTGGCATTTCTCCCATAGTCAATCTGCGCACACCATTTCGCAGTATTTATTCTCACAATTTCATACATACTAAACTTGACCACGCTGCTCCTCCCACACCATGAATTACCACTGACGCACACTGATCAGGGAATCCCCAATGCATTCCTATAGGAGGGCAGGCCAATCTCGCCAATGTAACACAGAGAGCGCACACACGCACAGTGCTAAAGTGCCCAGAGGCCTAAAACCACCAACACCATGTCCCAAAAAAGGCTAGGAGAATGCAAAAAGTTTCGGGGTGAACCTGCCAGAAGGGCCAAGTCCAACAATCATCCTTTCCATAAAATGGGCAATGTCTTGGTGAAGAAGGAACCTCCTAAGTGCCTTCACGTTTATTTTACTAGAACTAATGTTGCCACTATGAACTTAGCCAGGGTTGACCAAGTGCCGGACATCTGCAAGGTGGCTAAATGGGAATCTGTTCAGACCTTCACCAATCATTACTTTACTGATTGATCACTCTTTCTGGGTGATACTCTAACTGCAGAGTCCCCCTGCCCAGCCTCCTCCTCTTTCTGTGGAGTGGACTTCTAGGTAGCAATAAGGAGCCATAGTAGATTCTGCACACTATCACCGTTCACAATCTGTTACCTATGCTTCATTTTTGAGGGTTCAGAATTCTCTATAGTAAACTAATGTCTATATACACCTTCACCCCATCGCTTCTGGAAATGAGGCAAGGTCAGCATGGGATCGGTTGGCACCACCTATTGGTGTATAGGAGCAACTACTGGAAAAGATTTTGGATCCAGCATGGCACAAGAGGGAACTAATAAGATGCAGACTCTTCAATTAGAATATAAACCTTGAAGAGTGTTACTGAAGGTAACTTGTTCCTCTGGAGATGTGGACTCCACTCAATAGATGACAGTGACTTCTCCCTGCTTCTCAAATGTAACTTAGCTTCACTGGAATGCAGTTTTTCTTAAGCAGCTTATTTGTGATGCATTCGGCTTTGAAGGGACTAAAGATGTATTCTCTGGTGAATTTAATTCTAAATTTAACTGTGTCAAATTGCAAGAACAAAAATACTGAAGTTCACCTGAACACAAGTGGGTACATCAGTTAGATGTAGGGTTCAATTAAATGATACATCATTGTCGAACACAAGTATGCTTGTTAAAACAACCTGATGCAAGTTTACATGGACTAGATGTGCGGTGATTGTCACATGACCACAGCTTCCACCCAGCCCCATATCTTGTCTGATACCTTCAGTTAGCCCTGGCTTTTTAGATTGCATTTTAGGACTTAGAGTTTCACCTTTGCAAGTATGTGGTTAAAAATCTCAGCTTGCAAAGTATATGGGATGTAGGTGGTGGTCTCCCCATAGATTGGGCAAAAAAAGAAATGAAGCAGTTGCTTGCTGGTAAACATGAGTGATATACTCACAGTTAATCAAGTCCTGAGACCAAGGCCGTGTTCTCTTATTCATTAAAAAAAAAAGTATTCCTATTGGCATTTATAGCGAAAAACACAACTGTAAAAACATGGGATGGGGGAGGGAGTGAAAGGAGGGCAATTAGAGAAAGGGGTGGGAAGGAGAGGAAGAGACAGGATGGGATAAACATGGTGCTTTTATGATGTATAATCATAGGTAGCATCAAGACAGTTCCTCCTTCACATGTGGCTGCAAGAGTAGCAGAAGTAGTAATAGGGGGTCAGTGTGACACATCTCCGCAATTATGGCAAAGCGTCTGCAGCCTTATATCGTGTGATTGGGGATCATGGTGAGGCAGAGGGCATCAGGCTTACCTCGGGTGCGTGTCCCTGTGGTGAGGTTGCAGGTGAGTCCCTGCAGCATTGTATGCAAGAAACGGTTCCAAAATATCCTTGGGGCGGGACCGCAGGGGCATAATATCCCAGATGTTGGACAGTTGTTCCTGGCAATACGCCACGTCTCGCAGCCAAGCGACACAGTGGGGGGCAGGTCACCGGCCCCAGTAGATGGCAACTGTGCGCTTAGCCAAGTGGAGAAGCATTTTTACAGTTAGGTGGCAGAAGCCTGCAGGGGCATCCTTAACGTATCCCAGGAGGCCATCAGGCTTTGGAAGGTAGAGCATGGCAAGTAAAATTGTGTGTAGTGGAAAATACCCCCTGCCAGAACTCAGCCGCACCGTGGCACCCCCGCCAAGTGGAGGAAGATGGCCCGTGGAGAGGCGCATTGCAAGTAGGGCGCATCAGCAATGAGCCCTATGTTGAAAAGGTGTATTGGGGAGCGGTAGAGGCAGTGTGAGAACTTTAAATGTATGAGTCACAGCCTATAGTTAGGAAACAGTAATGCTGTCTGGCTACAGTGATAGGTCCACTGGATGTTAGTGAGAGGGGGGTCTGTGTCTGACATCCATGCTGTGCGAGCTGCAGGCAAGCCGCCTGGTACGGATGGATGCCTGCGTGATAGAGTATAATCTAGTAATTAGTTTGCGTGATGATGAATTTGTTAATATATGCTCCAGGGCTTGGAGTGTCGGGGTTGCTGGAAACATGTTATGTAGAGCACAGCAGGCGGCACGTAGTTCGTGGTAAAGAAGCGCCTCCAAGGCCGTGGGGCACCAAGTAGCGGATGTTGCAAATGGGGGCAGCACCAAGTAGCGGATGTTGCAAATGGGGACAGAAATTGGTCCTCTGGATACAGATCAGAGGCAGTTATGACGCCTCGCTCTCGAGCCTGCATTCTGGCACCTGCATCCATCAGTGATGGCAGCCCAGGATTATGCCTTAGCGGAATTGATGTGACATATTGGTAAGGTAGTTTGGCACGCTTCTGCAAACCATTCCACGCCCATCTCACGCATCCACCGGTGTCCACCTGCGCTCTGGGAGCCAGGCAGTAGGATAAATAAAGCCAGGAACCCTCCCGGTCTACTTCAACCACTACATATGGCTGGAAGAGCGTCAAGTAGAGCCATGAATGTAAATATTACGGCTGGGAGGATAGTGCATATAGTGCTGCATCCGGCGCACCAAGGACTTGGGTGAGCAGCAGAGTTAGGACCTACCATATAATGCAGGGCTGTTTGCCGGCCAAGGTGAGTGCAATTAAGTTAGAACGTAAGCAGTGCAGGTAGTGGGATGGGCAAGTTAAGAAAAAGATTTAAGAATTTAGGTAGGATGACCATCTTCGTTATCTTGACCCAGCCAACGACAACGGCAGGTGGGGCCAGACTGTAATTCTCTCTTCGAACCAGGACATGGTGCAGCTGTAGCTGGCTTTCCAGAGCTCGTCCAGATCAAGACTAAGCCAGATCCCAGAGTATTGCTCCAGCTAAGACGCCCACTTGAACGGGTGTACCCTCAGGGAGGGGAAATAATATATATTTTGGAAAGTTGATCAAAATACCCGAGAAGCCACCAAAGCAAATTATATTGTGGGTCAAGGGGGCCAGCCAGGTTCAATTGTGAGTTTTGAATGTGAAGGGTGATGTCGTATGCATACATGGAAACCACCAGCCCCCTGGAAGTAAAACCAAGACCACGGTAGGCATGATGCTGCATGAGTTGGGCCGGCAACGGTTCGATCACTATGGCAAAGAGAGGGGGGCAAGAGTGGGCATCCCTGTCATGTTCCATGGGTTATCGGGAACAGGCCAGACAACATTCCGTTGAGCAGCACACGGGCAGTGGACGAGGTAAATAGGAGCTGTATCTGACGAAGGAATCTGTAGCTTAGGCCCATTCATGCTAAAAGTACAAATAGGTAAGGCCATTCAAGGGAATCAATGGCCATCGTGGCATTGAGGGCAGCGATAGCTGGAACCTGGGGATCAGAAGGTGTATGGTCGCAAAGATGGTACGCAGGTGGTAGGATGTAGAGCGGCCCGAAATGAACCCGGATTGGTCTGGTCTGACTATTGTGGATAATAACGGGAAAAGACGATTGGCTAGAATGTGGCGAAAATCTTATTGTCCACGTTGATCATGGACAACGGCCTATAGGAATCTCAATATTGCGCTGGATTACCTGGTTTGAGGATTGTCACTATGACCACTTCCCTGAGGGACTGGGGTAGGATGCACTTCTCCAGAGATTCCTCAAACACTGCTAACAAATAGGGTGCGAGGATTGGGGCAAACTCTTTGTAGAAAGCTGTTGTCAGGCCATCCAGGCCTGGTGTCTTGTCACCCGGAAGCCCACTGATCACCTGCACGAGGTGCTCCACCGTAATAGAGGAGTAGAGGTATTCTCGGTGAGCATGGTCTAGCCAGATGAGTTGTATCTGCATCAAAATATGCTGTTAGTTCACTCTCTGAACAAGCTGGCTTGGCAGTGTAAAGCGTAGCATAACAGGAGGTCATAGTGTCTTACTACTGTTGGGGTGGATTGGAGAACCTGCTGGTCATCCAGCTGTTCAACCACATATGTAGAAGTCTGCTGCATGCATAATAAGCCAGAGTGTGTTGTGCCCGGGCGGTACCAGATCTCAGCTAGCATGGCTGCGCTGTGAGAGCAAATATAGTCCTGTTCTAGGGCCTGGATTTCTCGTTCCCAGAAGGCAAGTTGTCCCCTTATAACCTTGAGGACCCCGATTGCTTTGCAATATACACATCACAAACAACTACCTTAAAGGCCTCCCAGAGGATGGATGGGGAATCAACGGACTATATTTGCAAAAGCAACCTCCCACACGACCTGTATTGCTTCAATTTTGGCTTTCACAATGCTCAAACAAGGGGCTCCAATAATATTGATCTTCACACAACAACTTGTGTCTACTATTAATTCATAGTTTATTTTTTTTTCCTTTTTTCATTTTTATCAAAATTTAGAAGTTAACACAACATTACATTTCTTCATATCATGATTCAAAAATTAACATTATATCATTTCTTCTCTTTAACATTTTGATTTACAAAGAACTTATACCAGTGAAATTCATCTTACACAACTTGAAGTATTAAAAAAAAGAAACATTCCCCTACACTCACACCTCATTCATAAAACTCACACTCATGTCACTAGCATCCAATACACTTTCATTCCTCGCCCCAGACCCACACTGCATGCACAGTTGATAACAAGCGGGGTGACAACATCCACCCTCGGCTGCTGTGCTGATGTCTGGGGTGTCACACTTACTGGCTGACGTACGTTTCAATAGATAGTATTATTGGTCTCCATCTTCATCAGGACCATTTGTTTAAATGTATTTATAATACAGGTGAAGGATTGGGGAATCTTGCTATTGTTTGGAACGTTGCTCAACAAACAAGTAATTCAAGCATGGGAAAAGGTGTCCTAATGGTCTTTAACTCCTGGCGATCCGCTTATTCCTCTAGATCTCAGGCACGTTTGTATCTGAGGAGAACATTAGTAAGTCGCTCTATAAATGTCCGCTTGTCTTTAGGAAGGACGGTTCTGTCAGGCTCTCTGTGGGGAGTATATCTCAAATCATAGATATTTTCAACAGGTCTCAGATTAATCCTGCTATTGCTTGTTGTCTGGTGCTTACATGTCTGCTGTGTCTAGACTGTGTATTAGGGATCCATTGTCGGAAGTTGGATAACTAGTGTAATCTCTGCTCGTGCTGAATGCTTCCAATCTGCTACGGCGATGCGCGGAATCAACGGAGCCATCAGCGTTGAAAAAAACTCTACTATTGTGGTATGGATCTCTTCACAAAATGCAACGTCGCACAGCACTCTGGAGGGCAGGTGCCAAGCAAAGGCACGGAGAGTCGATGGAGGGATCAGAAACGCCAACACAACAGGGGCACGTCAGAGGGGGTGCGAGGGATATGTGACACGTGTGTGACCCAAGTCTGAGCATCTTACGAAACTAACCAATAAAAATTCTGGCCCATGCATTACGGTGAGCTGTAATACAGGTACCTTCTGTATGTGTAACATGCATGTGCGACCAAATGTCTTGTAAGCAGTTGTCATGTATAATGGAGTCGAGTGTCAGCTCAACATGAGGGTGTGGGCGTCTGGATGTGCCAAATGTATCGAGTTGGTTGTCTAATGAAACATTGAAGTCGCTTCCCCATATAATGGCCCAGGTCCAAAACCAGAGATTAGTTGCCAGATCTCTGTGAAAAAAACTGGGTCATCAGTATTAGGACCATAAACAGCAGCACATATCTGACCTGTCACCATAGATTGCAAGGAGCGTCTGCCATTGCAGGCCTCTATGCAGCAGTATGCTGAGTCCCCGAGCATAACTGGAATATAGAGAAGTGTGCGTCTCCCCACGTCAGCGCAAACATAGTCCCGGTGCCAGGGGCTGAGTGAGGTATAGTTCCTGAAAGATACAGAGGTCTACTTGAAGTACGTATGTACTAAACGGGCTTGCCTTACAGTCATTCAGACCACGGATATTCCATGTAAGGCACTTGGTGGAGGTCATGATGATGAAAGGAGGGGGCGTTGGGTGTCGGGCATAACTGGGTTGTGAGGGGTATCCTTTGTGAAGGGAGTTAAGGAACGTGCTAGGGAACAGAGGGGAGAACTGTGAAACTTCAGACAACAACCAAATCCACAACCCATACCCTCCCACTGCCCACTCCAATCAAGAAACAAGGTTGAGTAAAACATTCCCGCCCTACACCCCAACTTCCCAATAGAAAAACAGTGAGCAGGTCGGGAAACATCTATGGAGGCAGAGGGAGGCCGGGCGGACGCAGTTGTCGATCAGACAAGGTGGCCGAATGGGTATCCAATACCCCAGGTTCTAAATGTTGAATCATTGCAGTAGATGGATTATACTGAGAGTGATGGTTGTCCCCAGAGGGACAATAGCATTGGAACACAGTCTAGACACTCAGTCTGCCTCCATGTGTGTCATCCAGGTAAGTTCTCTGGAGACCTCATAGATCCAGTCTCAGTTATTTTCACTGAGAGAATTGTCCCAGGCAGTGGCAAAATTCAGGGCAGACTTAGCGTCAGTAAAAATGTGTTGATTCCTTTCACATGAAATGCGTAGTTTTGTTGGGTACATAAGAGCATAGGGTATGTCCTCTTTTTGAAGAATCCTTTTGGCTGGAAGAAACACATGTTGAGCAACCTGAACTGATAAGGTGAAGTCAGGATAAAATGATAGCTCGCTACCTTGATAGGCAATGGTTTGTCTGTCGAAGGAAGGTGTCGCGATCTCTGTAATTGAGTAGTTTTGCAACAGTGGGCGGGGTCCCCGGAGGCAGGTGCGATCACATCATGCGATATGCTCTTTCCACTATGAAAACTAGGGATAGGACCTCACTGAAGGGTTCGCGAAGTAGTGTTTCCACAAAGTCCTCCATTTTATTGAAGGCGGTGGATTCAGGGAAGCCAACGATCCGAAAGTTGCTCCGACGTGATCTCGCCGCCAGGTCTTCATTTTTAGCCTTAATGACATCCAAGACCTTATCCATTCTCAGCAAGTGTTCCTTGGACTCAGTTTGGGTGTCATCTGCATTCAATACCCTAGTTTTTAAATGGTCGAGCCTGTTTTCATGCTTATCCACGTGTTGCTTCATATGGTCCAAGCAGGAGGGGAGGCTATCCAGCTTGGCATCAATAGATTTGAGGCTGGACTCCACCTCAATCATAGGTTCCTTGACTGTCACCACCGGAACAATTGGAAACCTCATCCGGAGGGGGTCCTTGTTCAGTGCGGCGAGTTAAAAGTCTTCTCTCATGTGAGAGCTTCTGCTGGTCGGCATCGTATTTGCCCATGTTGGCTGCAAGAGAGGTGCCCTCCCTGGTCCAGCATCATTGACGAGAGCAGTCAAAATGCAAAGACGGCCAGCGGTACACAACAGGGCAGCAGAGGCCTGGGTTCAGTGGCGGGCCCACACTGCAGACAGAAGATGCTAATGTCACAACGCCCTCCCTTGAGCACCGCCACACAAAGGGTAGTCTCCGATCTCGGGGAGGCACAAGGATGCTTGGGAGCCCTAGGCAGCTGCCCAGGGGAGGAGAGGCAGTCAATCACAATGAGACCACAAGCATGGAGGCCAAACCGCACAAACAAAGGGTTTACGGGTCGAGGCCATTGGAGTGGGGTGAGTGGAGTGAGGCTTTTCCACCTGACAGCGCTTGAATGCACATGTGACGCCTGGGAACACCTATTTAGGGCGAGTCCCTCCTGCTTTCAGCCCCTGACAAGGCAGCTGCTGCTGCGAGAGCGCTTGCGCGTTTTTGCAGTAAAACTGCTGTTTTAAAAACGTTATATATTCTTTTTGTTTGTTTTGGTCTTTTTGACCCTTTTTTAAATTGCCCCTTACCTGCACCATAAATTGTGCCCCTTTACCGCCGTTTTGGCGGGTCTGGTCCTGGGGTGGGTGCCTGGTTCGTTTTTGGCGGACATCTTGGAGTGGGGTGAGTGGAGTGAGGCTTTTCCACCTGACAGCGCTTGAATGCACGTGACGCCTGGGAACACCTATTTAAGGCTCCTCCCCTAGCGCAGCGGGATCGCGCAGCGGGCGCGTCCTCGCGTGGCCGGAGTCGTGCCAGAGTCCTGCCCGTCCGCGCTCGGTTGCGCTGGCTTCGCGGCGATATTTACATCAGGTGCATCTCTAACCATGCTTATGTATACCAGGGATAGTCTCCTGGCATTTAATACCTGTCTGCCTCCCTGCGCCGAAGTCCGCGTTGACCCTTTGTGTGGCCCCCATCGCTGTGCTTGTGGCGGCTGGCTACTCGAAGCCCCTTCCTGTTTGGGGTCTTGTATAGTGCAGCCTGCCATAAGCAGTAAGGTCTCTTTGCGACATCTCACCATCTGGGATTTAAACGTCAGATCGGCGGTCAAGCATTATCAGGATATTGCTGATCTTGTGGACAATGACCCCCCTGACATCTTTTGTCTGACAGAGACATGGCTGCAAGACACCGATTCTACGGTATTGAATCTGGCGTTCCCCGTTGAGTATTCCATCTACACGCTCAACCGCTCTTCGAGAGGGGGTGGCGTCGCTCTTGCTGTTAAATCGTGCTACTCTTGCGCCTGGAGTGTGCAGAACATCACGGGCTGCGAAAGCGCCCTGTTCAAGGTTGCGGTTACTCCGCATTTTACCTTGTCAGGATTGCTGATTTACCGTCCACCTGGTAGCTCAGTGGCATTTCGAGAGGCTCTCCCTGAGGCGGTTAGTTCACTAGCAGTAGGGTCTGCCAATTTTTCTATCATTGGTGATTTGAATCTCCATTTTGACACTTTGTGTCTTTCTTCTGTGGGAGGGATGGTGGCGGACCTTGAGGCCCTTCAATTGTTCCAGCTGGTCTCGGACCCCACTCATAGTGGTGGCCACACTCTGGACCCCTTTTTTTCTAACTTAGAAGGGGTTACAGTGGCCCCCCCCCTCCCCCTGACCTGGTCAGACCACTCACTCGTGACCATTCACTGTAGTCTTGATGAAGCCCCACTTAAGGTGCCACTGCGAGCCATGCCCAGACGGCGCTGGAGCAAATTAAAGGCGGAAGATCTCCACCGCCTTCTCACTGACGACCCACTGGGTGCAGTGGAGAACGTGGAGTCTGGTTATGACCATTTCTGCGGATGGGTAACCAGGGCCCTCGACTCCCTTATCCCGATGGTTTCCAGTAAGTGTGGCTCCCGCGCCCCCAGTCCCTGGTATGTTGGCAATCTGAGGGCTCTGAAAAGTGTCTGCAGACGTGCAGAGAGAGACTGGAGGAAGAGGTATGACAGCAGCAAAAAAACCCTGTATATGGCTGCGGTCAAGTCTTATCACCGCGCGGTTTGTAGAACCCGGGCTGAATACTACGCTCTGGAGTTTCGCAATAGTGGGAATCCTGTTAAAACCATCTTTAAGGCCCTTAAAGACCTTGTGGCAAGGAAGCCGGCCGGTAACTCCATCAGCTCCAATACTCATTGTGAAGCGCTGGCGGCTTTCTTCCTGGAGAAGGTCCAGACCATATATAGGGCCTTCCCCTCCTCCACTGCACAAACCAGTATGGGGCCTCCCATCCGGTTGGATCAGGTGGTGCTAGACTCTCTCCCCTCTCTCTCTTTGGAGTCTTACACGGCCTTGGCTCTCCGAGTTAAGTCGGGGTCGCCGGACGACCCGCTCAAGCCACCTATGTTCAGAGACCAGGTTTTTGCTCGCCCGGTTTGCGACTTAATCAACACGTCGCTATCATCAGGCCAAGTGCCTTTGAAATGGAAGCATGCGGTAGTAATGCCCATTTTGAAAAAACCATCTCTCGACCCTACAAAATCGGAGAACTACCGCCCGATTTCACTTCTCCCGTGGCCAGCCAAACTCGCGGAGGCGCATGTCAACACCGCCCTCTCTGGTCATCTGTTGCGTGCCAACATTCTGGACGACACCCAGAATGGTTTTCGGGCTGGCCACAGTACGGAGACAGCACTGTTATCTATGGTCGAGCACCTTCGGGTAGTTCTGGATGCAGGTCAAACGGCGGCGCTTGTTTTGTTAGACCTAAGCGCCGCCTTTGACACGGTCTCCCATGACATTCTCCTGCAACGTCTTGAGGAGATAGGGGTGATCGGCACTGCACACCAGTGGTTCCGTTCGTTTCTCAGGGATCGTTCCTTCTGTGTGGCGTCCCCGCCCTACCAGTCCAAATGTCATCCTCTGTCTCTTGGGGTCCCACAGGGTTCCTCACTGAGCCCCACGTTGTTTAACATCTACGTGAGGCCGCTGGCTGAGGTTGTGAAGCTCTGTGGTATGACCATGGTGTCGTACGCAGATGACACCCAGCTAGCGGTCACGATCAGCGGGGACTCTGGGGTGGATGCCCCAAGATTCAGAGAAGGACTCAGGGCGGTGGCTGGTTGGATGACGTCCAACTGTCTCCAACTAAACGCCAAAAAAACGGAGGTGATGATCTTTGGGAAGCGGACGGACCTATGGGGAGATACTTGGTGGCCCTCTGAGCTGGGGCCGACCCCCACTCCGGTTGCGGAGATCAAAAACCTTGGTGTTTGGCTGGACCCTTCCCTCAACTTTGTTGGCCACACCAAAAGGACGGCGGCTTGCTGCTTCGGCATCCTGCGCAATCTGCGCCCTGCCCTTAAATACTTCGATGCCGCAACTCGTCAATTGGTGGTGCAAGCAACGGTTTTGGCACGGTTGGACTATGCCAGCTCCCTTTTTATAGGATTAAACCAGGCTGAGTTAACCCGACTTCAAAGAGTGCAGAACGCTGCGGCCAGAGCGATCATAGGTCTTCCTAGGTTTTGCTCGGCCGGTCAATCTTTGCGAGCCTTGCATTGGTTACCCGTTAGGCAGCGGATCCACTTTAAAGTTTTGTGCCTCTCCTTCAAAATTCTGAAGGGCCTATCACCTCCCTTACTGCACCAACTCTTGCGCCCTTACATCCCGGGCCGCACTCTGCGCTCGCTAGACCAAGAATTAGCGGTAGCCCCTCGGTTCAAACTCAGTCGGGTGGGGGGTCGCTCTTTTAAGGTGCGGGCAGCCGCACTCTGGAACGCTCTCCCTTTGAAACTCCGGACCTTTGGTGACCTGCTCTCCTTCCGCAAGGCCGCTAAAACTCATTTATTTTCTGAGCTTTGTTAAATCCTTCACTCCCCAATTTCTTAATAATTATTTCTGTTCCCCAGTTGTGTTGTGTTCGCCACCTTGTCGGTGCGCCGGGACGCTCCTTCGCTGGAGCAGCCGTGCGCAATACAAATAGCACTAACATAACATAACATAACATAAAGGCAGAGCAGGGAAACGCCCCTCACGGGCAGAATGTGAGGGCATCAGCCAGGGCCCCAACCGCTAGAGAGTAGGAATGGTAGGTGGTCGGCCACATGACTGGTAGGTGAAATGCAAGGCAGAAGGGCAAAGGAGTAGCATTAACCCTGCGTTGTAGGACTAGGCAGAGGTGGAAGCAGAATAGACCCCATAGCTGTGGGTGACCTGAGGCGGTCCTAATCAGGTATGCAAGTTGGTCCAGGTGCTGTGTACCACTGGGATCCAGCAGTACCATGGGCAGCAGTCCGACCGCCACAACACACCCTGCCCCGGCCAGAAAGCAACCGCAGCTTCCGTGGCAGCCGCAGCTTCCGTGGCAGCCTCCGCACATCAAGGCCGAAACCGCGCAACTCAGCCCCACCTAGGCTAGAGCATCAGTAGTGTGGTAAGGCGATATGAGATGCCAGCACTGGGGCTAGACCCGTCTCAGCACCCCGCTTCCGGAGCAGCAGACAAGCCAGCACCAGCCAATAGGCAGGAGGCCCATGAGAACGCTGGGCCCCGCTGAACCAATCACAGAGAACCCACTCTACGGTCACTTTGCTTTTGGGGCCCATCTATGGAGCAGCGCACCAATCAGGCCACTGTACGTCAGGGAGGCTGCAGCACCAGATAGTGGTCGTGGGGAGTCCGCAAAAATGATGGATGGATGACAGATTGTAATTCGGCCGGCCGAGCTCTCTTAAGGAACGGCCATTTTGAGGTCTGGCTTGGCTCCACACCTCCTTCTCTTATTCACTAACCAACTATGACCTTTAGCCAGAGAGGGAAACAGTCACCCCTATGATTGAGACAAGTGAACACAGCTGCATACCAGGTGCTGACGAATAGCCTGTAGCAAGATTTCCCACTTTTTGCTTCTTCATGTTTTTCCAGGCTATCTTACTTTGTCAAGTGGTTTTCATAAACATTTTTGGACATTGTAGACTTCTCACTGAAATCCCAACAGGATTATTGGACAGAGAGCCATCCTGTGAATGAGGTACCAACAGGCCTCAAGACCCAAAAACAGACATCAAATAAAAGGTGGTTCTAGAATGACTATTACTAGGTTTTGTTAGAAATGCAAGGCTTTTTCCCCCACACTCACTTGATGAACTCTTTAACAGTCAGTCAGATATGACCAGCAAGTAGAGATTCACTGAATCTCAAGTGCCTGTCTGACATTTTGTTGATCTCAAAGTGAGAAAATGTGTGCCACCCTCATTATTGAAAGAGTTGCTAGCCTGCCAGCCATCTTTGGACTGAGCAAAGCGTATTTTTTCACAAACAATATGAATACACACACACTGATCCCTTTTCTCCCATACTCTTGCCCTTTCAACATTGTTCTTTCTGAAAGCAGAGAGTATGATTTTTTCGATAAAGAGTTGCATGCTTGGGTGTATATGCTATGCACAACATAGATTTTAATATTTAAGAGTTGATTTCATGCTTTTGACAAAAGAGAATGCATGCACAGTACAAACTATAATGCCATATTTGCATGTCTTTAGAGAAATTATTAGGATTCCTGGCAGGCATTTTATGACCAAGTAGGAAAAAATATGTTTGCGCGTGGTCTCTTAAAAGAACACATTGCAACAGTAGTTCTTGGCACAGAAGGGAATAATTTGTGTGAGAATGTGTTCTTTATGAGAGAGCAGAATGCTGTCACATGGCAGTGACATTAGCCACTGGCTGAAGTGGTTTGACCCACTGCCCCATGCAATAGTGAACGGAAGAAAAATGTGAGTAAAACGATAACGGGCAAATGGATGAAGAGGGTTAGCTAATAGCGCCCACATATGTGGTAGTAAGCGTTATATAAATGTTGCAATGTAAAGTTTTTCTTTACACTGGGGGCAGTACAACATTGCATCGGGGGGGGTCTCCCACTTTAAATTTCACGCATGGACAATATTTTCCCTCATTTCCCTATTACTACCCCAGTTTCCTGCAATAGTTCTCACTTTAATCTGCCCTAACTTTAGTCCCATAAATTATTCAATCGAACGCTTGTTACTGAAATGTACACGCACAAAATGTTAATAGATAGTTATGGCATGTAAACAGCCTTGATAGCGCTCCATAATGGGTTTTAGTGATCACTTTAAGATTCAGTTTGCTTCATGACTAGTATGGCCAAGACGCATCCTTTGGGAAACCCCCTTCTGCAATATTCGACAAATGTTGCTTTTATAGCTGTACTCTATCTGCGGATTGCAAAGATACTTTATCGACAACCACGCTTTTCCAAAAGCACCCGATACAGGGGGTTTAAAGTCATGTGCTCTCTGCGGCAAAAGTGCCAACTGCTTCTAAGGATCAATGCTAGGTGGCAAAACTTTCCTTTAAACTTTGCCAGCTTCTGCCCAAACTAGCAACTCTCTGCAGTACCACCCCTAAGGTTAGACTCCTACAGCACCACTGGTGACCTTCCCCCCCCCCCCCCCGATAGAATTTGCCATGACATCTATATGAGTTTAATACGGCATATGTTGTGTCCAGATTTCCATGGTTGGTTACCTAATGTGTAACATAACCACCCCTTTCTGTTTAGAAGGTAACACAATTAGTTAAAACTTGCATGCCTCTTCCAACATGGTTCCATTTAGTATCCCCCGGTCCAGAACTTCTTGACTTCTGTATTTTTTTTTTCCTATGGATGATAATCTCCACAACACCAGGAGAAACATCCAATACAGAAGAGAATAAAGCATTAACCGTAATTGCCCACAGCCATAATATTGTGATCAAACTAGCAAACAAGGGTGGGGTGATAGTCCTACAGGACAAGGAGTACTACTGTGCAGAGCTATTGAGACATCTTTCTGTTGAGGAACACTACACCAAAGCCAGGGGTGGAGCCTACCCCGAGGTTAGATCTATCAGAGATGTCACTGATGCGGGACTCAATGCGAGTTTCCTTTTTAGACATGAACATCCTTTCCTCAAGGTCCCCCACGCCAGAGTGCCGGTTTTATATACTCTTCCAAAGATACAGAAGAATTTATCTGGACCTCCGGGTCACCGGATTGTTTCGGGTTGTAGTTCCTTTTGGAATCACTTTTTCAATATGTCTAGGTTTTCCCTCAATCCTATTGTACCTCTAACATGTTATTTCATCTGGGACAGTATGAATTTCGGTCGAAGGGAAACGTTTTAATGACTTTACTCAGATTTAGGTAACTAAGGTCATCCTGTCCTATATATCAACATCCCACAACTTAAGGCCCTCTGGGCGATAGCGAGGACACTCGATACCAGGGTGATGCCACACTGGGTACCCTCCTCTTTTCTGGTTGATCTGACCGAAATTGCCCTTCACAAAAACTATTTCTTGTTCCTTGACACCTACTATAATCAAGGAAAGGGCGTGGCTATGGGAGCAGGATTTGCTCCAGACTTGGTGAATCTGTTCATGGATGATTATGAAAATACGCATTTGTTTGGCAGTACCAATCCGTACAAGTCCATTATTGAATTCTGGTGCCAATACATTGAGGTTTTTCTAATCTTGGAGGGCACCATTAAAGAACTCCAAGATTTTGTAAGGTGGATCAACTCCTGTTCTCCTGACATCCAATTCACCATGGCACAGCAACACACGCATCACATTCCTAGATCTCACCATCAAAACAAAGGATGGTGTTTTATACACATCTGTTTAGAAAACCCACAGGAAGAAACTTGATTCTGATGTACTCCAGTCACCAGCACAGACGCCTACGGGACAACCTTCCCTATGGCCACTTTTTGAGAGTATGCAGAAACTTCCAAGAAGGAAGATTTCTTCAAGAAATCAGACCTGCTCATCAGCCGTTTAGTAGAGAGAGGCTATCCCACCTAATTATTAGAGACTTGAAAAGAGCATGGTACCCCCATAGAGAACATTTGTTGACTCCCAAGTGCACTGAGACGGAGGGAAGAATGCTTTTGGTCAGCACATTTCACATTGACAGCAGTGCCATGGGGAACATCATTTTTTAACACTGGCACACCTTCGTTATTTAAAAAAAAAAAAAAAAGGGTCTCAAAGTGAGGAACAAATTGGTAGGAAAAGATTTACCTGCTCCTACGACCCCCAACTATTTAGTTTCAATGGGATCTACCTCCCATCAGGGGGCATTTCAAATGCAGCCAATATGCAACTTGCAAGTTCTGTAATGAAACCAGAGTCTTTACCAGTGGCAGCTCCTCCGCTAAGGAGGAGTGTCGCCCCACTGCTTTTGAGCAGTGAAATATGAAAAATAAAATCATAACAAAGGTTATCATCGTTTTATTTTTCTTCACTTTCTTCCTGCAGCTGAGCCGAGGGTAGGGATGTCCATCCCCACATTTTGACACAGCCACAGGAAGGAGGAGTGGTTGCACTGCTACAAGTGCGCATAACGATTTGGCCAGCCGTCTAAGGCCTGCCAAACAGTCATGCAGACTTCGATCTCTCCACCCAAGCTCTGCTTCACAACCTGGTGGAGAATAAGCAAAGGGTCACCGGGCCTCTGTGAGTGCCTAATTATGGCCCTCTCACCAATCATGGCAGTGCTCTCATGCTGGGTAATACCAGCATGAGAGCAGCGTCCGGATTGGTGCAGGAGACCCTGTGGCATGCCGGGAGAAGAGGAGCAGAGGCCAGAACAACGCTGCAGAATGCAGGTAAGCATTAATTTGTTTTATTCTTTTCCCCCACGCTGCCCCTGCCTCATGCTACCTCCTCGTAATTAAAGAATGGCTCCTAGACACACATGATCCTGCAGACGCAGTACAAAAGTGTGCACTTCAGGGTAATACAATCCTCAAATTGTATGGTGGTGCAGTGCCACAGGCGCTCCCACCAGTGATGAGGGTGGTTCTCCCCCTGTGGAGGTCCACCCTGCAGCCCATTAGAAGACACCAGGAGCTGACCGAGCAGACCACCTCCTTGTGGGTTGGTATAGCCCTGGCTCAAGTTGCTGGACTGGACGACCTCAGGGATGGGACTTCATTGGTATCTCTACCTTAAGAGATGTCATGGAGGAAATACTACCACAACATAAGTGACAAATTTGACTTCCACCAAAGTCAATTCTTTCGGTACCAGACAGATTGTACAATATGGATTTAATAGTCTCTAGCAGAGATTTACTCCACACAATGAGGAGCTGTCCCAAAATAGTACCCTACTGGGGCCATGTGACCTGCTGCCTACATGGGGTTCTGGGTTGGCATATCCTGCTAGACTCCAAACTTAATCTTCCTACATATTAACAGTACCCTGGGTGGGAACACCTACAAGTTGACTTATGTGGCTGGGACTTACCCTGGCCAAGTGGGATTGGTCCTGAAGAAACAGATCCCCCTCCCCTAGACCCCCCCCTCCCCCGGTTGGAGGTTGTTTTTTTGCATGAGCATGTAGAGGGCGGTTTACAAAGCCCAAAGTTGTCCTAAGAAATATGTAAAAATTTGGGGCGCATGGGCACCGCACTGTTGAATTATGATAACTCCTGAAATTGATCAGTCTAAATCAGTGGACTACAGTGGGCACACGTTTGCAGAAGCACTGGACTAAATTGGAGCCAGAGGTAGTTTGGTACTCATATGGAACATACAGGGGGTGGGGGTGAATGGCAAGGGAGGGCGACACATCAATAAGCACCTACGGTTCTGTGGTATCTGTTCTACCATTTGTTACTTCGGTAGTGTTGGCTGCTTTACCCTCTCTAAGTATGCAAAAATAAATAAAATGTATAGAAAAAGCAACTTGTCAAATTTCTGATTTATACATTGCTGTTACCAGATTTGCGTATATTTTACGGCTCACTCTGGGTGGAGGTTTTTACCCAGTTATGATTCTGCTGCACCCTACCTTCTTTCCCCCCCCCTCTTTACAGGTGGTGACCCCTTGTACCCTCTTTTTTCTTTACAGTAGTGGCCCTAGTAGCCCTTGTTACCTTTGCGTTACATGATAGACTGCAGGCAGCGAAAATATCGGTTGACACCAAGAACATGCCACAAAGATCACATACTTGGTTACCACCCATCTCATTTGTTTGTATCAAAGCAGCCACCGTTGAATCATTTAACTTTAGTCTCAGCTCCCTCAATGGGTGTCAATGAGCCCTGAGGTGCACTTGAGGCTGATTTCACAGGCTCTATTTCCACTTCTCCTAGTTACTAAAAAATAGTGGACATTGTTTCTATTGAGGTCAAAATTCGGCCACACAAGAGTCCTGGGGCCAATTAGAACAACCTCTGACAATCTAGTTAGTAGGATATCACAGTCTTGAGAACCTTCCCTTGCCTGGGTATTTGGTCAGATTATCCAACAGTACAACCTTATGACGGCTATGCTGTAAATTGAAGGGGCAATCATTGCTTTGACACCTACGGTTTAAAAAACAATGTTCACCAAACAGTGTGCACATGTTTTAGAAGCATTTTATATCAAATCTTCTAAATCGGTATTGAATGAACGGAGTTTATTTTGAAAATTCACAATAAATAATGCATGAAGAAATTATTTTGCTTTTCTCTCAGTCATGCTACACTTCACATGCAAAAGTCTACACTTTGCTTGAATATGCTTGCATCAAAATGCATGCTAACTTCTCCTAAATACTGATTGCAAAATATGTGTTTCTGGACATTAGTATATTTCCAAAAATTTGTATTTAAGAAATGGCACCTTTTCTTTTTCTCCATGAGGGCAAAACAAGATCTACCGTTTAACCCGCCTGCCACTGTGATTTCATAAGGACATTAGGGCAATAATATGCTAAAGAAACGTTTAGGTCCGCCGCACAAACTATTAACTATGTGATTCCGATATTCTATCTACTATGAATTGTATGTTCGGAGTTCACATGCAAAGAAACTGGTCTCTTTTATGCCATGATTTAATAACACGATTATTTTGGGTGTCTTATCAATCTTCTGTTACTTGTACTGATTTTGATGTCTTATACCTTTTATTGTAAACTTTTGAGTAAAACAAACTTATAGTAGTTCTACTACACTTTATTGTATTGGCATGCCATGTTGTGCCGTAACGTTTTTTTCTCTCTTTTATCAGATCTCCCATAGAGACAGCTACTGTATCACTTACAGTGGTTTAGAGGTCGCCCTTGGTCATGACCTAATGGATTTTTTTTATCTCCGTTCCCTGCTCCCAAAATGTAGATGTTTCTCGTGATTTTTGTGATCATGAAGCCCATTGGGTTCTGTTCTGGAATGAAAGCATGTGAGGGGCACTGGTGCACCTCTCTCATTACAACACATTTACAGATGTATCAATTGACCTTGGAGCCTTGAAAAAGTTGTCTAAGAAGAAACACGTGTCAGCTGTCTTCTATGTACAAAAATGCAAGCAATATTGGATCACTAAACTCTCATCAATAAAAACTGATGTGCTTTCGGAAGCAGACCTTCACTTGAATTTGGAGTGCTCTGGATGTCATTGTACAACATATGCAGCTTTTATGACTACATGCCATTGTTGACAAGTTTAGTAAAATCTCCCCATGTGCTACAGTAAGTGTCAAGGGAATAAATTAGCGAGGGTATGGGAGTATCAGAGCATGAATGAATACTTCGTACCTCAACACCAAGTTGCCCTAGACAAAATCTTACTGCCTCATGCATCCTCTAGTCTTTCAGTCTCAATCTGGATTAGCGTACTGATAGGGGTTACCTTTTTTTTTTTTTTTTTTTTAATTCAGGAGGCTTCCATCATCAAGATTACAGTCTCAACTGTAAGAGGAAAAAAAATAAAAATAAAAAACAGTGTCTGCAAGTGCTTACACGTGCTTCCTCGCGGCCCGCTTCTAGACTGCAGGCGTAAAGTGAGATCTAGTCTATGGAGCCAGAATAGCTTCTGGAAGGGCCAGTTAGCAGTTAATAAAAGCTTCAATACTTACTCAGGAGGGGCCCTAAAGTTAGTTAGCATATTTTTTCCTGACGAAAATTGTAAGTCTCGTTTTTTAGCAGACTATCATGTAATACCTGGATAGGAGTCGAATTGTTCAGAAATCAGAATATAGGATACATGAAACTTTCGTTCAACATTGGTTTTGAAGGTTTATCAGAAGTTCCATTGCAGAATCAACCTGAGAGAGAAAATGGACTCCAAATGATTGCTTCATCTTTAGGGTTGAAAAACCTCCAGAGCACCTGGACCAAATGAGGTCTTGAGCATTTGCAATTTTTCAGGTGTGGGATCTTCTTTGCTCTCTGTTCCTAATAAGCGTAGAACACAGCCACTCACTTTACAGAATTAGTCACTGTTGGAGAAATCTGGGCAAACAATGCAGATGGTGTATAACCAGACACTGCTGGCCAAAGATAACAAAAAATATCTTCTAATTATTTTTGGCAAACTATTATTTTTCTTTACTCACTGTTAGACCCGACCTCTTTTCGCGTGTTTTCCCTGGCTTTTTGATTTCTAACATTCCGGTTTGACTCTGCTTTTGCTGGTTAGGTCTCTGCACACTTTCTCACTGTTGTTCAGTGTTAAAGTGCAAGTGCTGCTGTTGTAAATTGTGGTATGGATTGGTGTATCCATGATTGGCATATTTGATTTACTAGTAAGTCCCTAGTAAAGTGCACTGAGGGTGCCCAGGGCCTGTAAATCAAATGCTGATAGAGGGACTGCAGCACCGATTGTGCCACCCACATGAGCAGCCTGTAAATGTAACTCTGACCAGCTACTGCAGTGTCTGTGCGCAGTTTGGTACTGCCATGTCGACCTGACACCCACTTGCCAGGCCCTAACCTTCCCTTTTCTTACGTAAAGACACCCCTAAGGTAGGCTCAAGGTAGCCCCATGGGCAGGGTGGAGTGTATGTGAAAGGTAGGACATATACTGAGGTGTATGACATGTCCTGATAGCGAAATACAGTGCATTTCGTTTTTCACAATGGAAAGGCTATCTGTCCCATTGGATAGAATTGGAGCTTACTTATAACATCTTATAAGCATAAATTCCTATGGGGGCAAGATAGGAAAATAGAGTTTAGTATGCCTGGACTCAGAATGTAAAAATGCATCTTTTAGTAAAGATGATTTTTATGTTCTGTGTATTTTCTTGCTTAACCATCCTGTGCGCCCCTGCTGGGTTTGTGGACTGACTGACTGGCTTAGGAATGATTGGGGATGTGCATTCTCTTCAGACAGCCACTGGAGTGGTCGAGGTGTGTCCTGCCTTTCCTGGATGACTCCGGGCTGGGCTAAATAGATCTGGGCTGCATTTAGGGTAGTGGGAGGAGATTTCTTGCACTTGAATGTGCCTGGTCTACCTTGGACAATTCTGTCTCCAACTCCTGCCGGGAAGTTAGGCCAATGAGGACACAAGGCTCCTCGCTGAGCACAACACTTTTCAATCTCTACGGTGTCCCCCTCTGCTCTCTCATAAGGTCCTTCGGCTTCAAGACAGTGTCATACACCGATGACCCACAAATAAGACGTTTTAGTGCAGGCACAGCCAGATTGTGGAACTCACTCCCACTGGCACTTAAGGCAGAAAACAACCTTCTGGCATTTTGTAAACTTTTTAAAACTCCAGCTCTTTAACAACTAGCTCCGTTACAGTATCCTAAATACTCACTCTGGCTAGCACATCATGGGGAGCCGCCGCGCCTAGACACCTCCAGGTATTAACGCACGTAATAAATCTAAATTTCATTTCATAACTAAGTTTTGCTGAGCACAGACACTCTCTAAGAACAAAGGAATGTTGAGTATAAATACTGGGGCCCAGACCCCAGAACTTTAGAACTCGCTGGAATCAAGGAACCTGCCAAGAAGAAGAGCTGGAAGACCTGCTAGGAGGATTACTGCCCCTCTGCTGAGTCGGCCTGCAGTTGCTGCTTCTGCATTGGGCAGTAAAAGGACTGGACTGATCTTTCTTTACTTGTGCTGAGTATCTCCAAGGGTTTGAAGTAGAGCTTGCCTCCTGTTCTGAAGTCTCCGGGACCGATAAGACTTCACCGACTTCTGGGTACCTCCTCTGGAACAGTGGTTTCAGTTGCCACAGAGGGGTGAACACAACTGACTCAGTCACCGACTACGTCGCTGGCTCTGTGTCCTGACGGCACCACAGAGGGCACTGCCTGTATCTCGCACCGCAAACCTGGTCTCACAGACTATGACCGCCGCCAAGCTGTTGCTTGCACCGTGACCTGTGGGCATCGCACTTTGTACCGCCTCACTTCACTTTGCCCTCCTGGTCTCACGGACGCCGTCGCAGCATGCTGACCGCGACTTCCGCAACCACATCGTGGATTGGGGGCACCGCTTGTAAGTCTCACAACAAACCGCCCCACACCGCAGTCTGGACCGACAAACGCAAGCTCGCCGCAACCGGCTCTGTCACCTGCACCACGATGTCAGCACCGCAACGAGTACCACCTTCAATCCGCACCACAGCCCTGGTCTCACCGATACCGCTTGACGACGGTCACCGAGCAACTGCATTTTGCATCTCAACCACAACAGTTGACACGACCAGCCTGCACCAACATGTCGGCCACAACACAAAAGGTACAGTTTACGGATCTGTTGACACTCCTGACCGACGCGGTCACACGGAACTGTTGGATTCTGTTGTTTGCAGCACTGCGGTAACACCGGACGGCTCTACCGACTTCAAGGAACTGTATTTTTAAAGTATCCTTGCAAAGTGCCTATTTTCCAAGTTAAGTAGGTTGAATTTTCTGTTGTTTTGGTCTTGTTTTGGATATAAAAAAATATTGGATATTTTTCTAAACGGGTGTGGTGTCCTTTTGAAGTGTTTTCACTCTATTACTGTTGGTTATGTGCAAATACTTCCCACACTGCCTCTGAGATAAGCCTGACTACTGATGCCAAACTTCCAAGGGGGTGAGAGCAGGGATTATTTTAGGAGTATAACTCTTACCCTGACTAAGAAGAAGGGTCCCTACTTGGACAAAGGTGCAAGCCATTGCCAACTAGAGACCCCCATTTCTAACACTGGTTGTCTGCGGTGAGGATAGGACTTGAGTTTGCACTTGACCTACAGTGATTGGTGTACACTACTACCATATCGCAGACAATTACGTACCACACACTGGTTCTTTTGGTCCATTTTTGGTCTTGCCAGTTTTGCTGAGAACTTAAACTTGCTACTTCATTATGCCTGAATCAAGAGCATCAGCTGTTGCATCCTTGGAAGTTGCCTTTGAGGAGGACAGATTGGAATCATACAATGTGAAAGAGCTGAAGGCTATTTGTAAAAACCTAAAGGTCCAAGTCAGAGGTCTCACCAGGAAGGAGGAACTACAAAAGGCACTGAGGGCTTGGGTAGCAGCCAGACATGCCAGTGGGCAGTCTGGAGATCTCAGCAGGGAGGTGGAGGAGCCTCTTCCTAGGGTGGATCTGCTTTTTTTTTGGGGTGGGGGGACCCTCCAGGTCAGGCAGCAGTGGCTTGTCCCCAGAGGAGCTGTAGGACAGGCAGGTAGCAAGGAATTTTGAATTGGAAAAATTTGGGATGGAGCATGAAAGGGAAGACAAAAGAATATCCATGGAGGAAAGAAAGATTATCTTAGATCATGAACATGGTCTTGAGGAGCTGGAGCTAAGGAGTAGGTCCAGCACAAATGGTGGAAGCAATTTATCAGTGCAGGCAGATAGAATTTTGCGCATCCCCAAGAATGTAGGCAGGGAATTCAAGAAGGGGGATGACATACATATATGGTTTAAGGGTTACGAGGGATCTATCTACATGAATGGGGTCACTGAAAAGAATTGGGGGGCAGGATTGTAGGCTCTTTTCCCAGAAGAGGCAAGGGACACTTTAGTGGCTTTGGGTAAGGGGTGTTACCTCACCTATGCTGACATGAAGGAGGCCCTTCTCACCAGGTATGGTCTCACTACTGAGAAGTACAAGGATCAGTTTAGGTCCAGTAAGAAAACTGATGCAAACACTTGGTTGGAATGTGTGGATTCATTTTGCAGGTCACTGGATGGCTGGGTGAAGGGCAGAAATGTGACAGATTTTTAAGGGCTCTACAATTTGATTGCATGGGAGCACTGGGAGTCCGTTTTGCAGAGCTGCGCCAGCACTTGGTTGATGGTAAGCTGACTGACACCAGGAAGCTTGCAATGGAGGCGGATTGCTGGGCGCGTACCCAGGTCCACAAGAAGGTGTTTGGGGGAACTCGGCCAAGGGAAGGCAGGGTCCCCACCAGAAGAGTGGGACGACAAGGTTAAAGCACAGGAGTTCTCTAAAGGGCCCCAAACGAATACCCAGGATAAAGGTTCCCATCCCGCAGGAGATAAGAACTAAGGGGTCTCTTCAGGAAGGACAGCAGAGACCTTCCCCCACAAGTGCTATGCCTGTGGGCAGGTGGGTCACTTGAAGAGGGATCCCAAGTGCTCCTAGAGGGCACAGCCACCCACCGGTGGGCAGTTGAAGGTGTTGGCTAGTGTAGTGCTGGGGGTGAGGGGTACCCACAGGAGGGTGGTGATCCCGCAGAAATGACCTGCGTCTCACTAGGGGACAGCTAGATGGTCCCAGGAAACCTGGTGCCTGCCAACACTAAAAAACTACAGCGCCTGGGTGGGAAAAGGGTAGAGGCTCTCAGAGATACTGGAGCCAGTGTGACCTCAGTCCGGTGTCACCTGGTCTCTGAGGAGCAAGTAGTCCCTGGGGCATTTCACCAAGTAGTTGCTGTGGACAACTCAACGAGCCAGTGAATGGTGGTGCAGGTTCCCTTTGATTGGGTGCGGGGGGGGGGGGCGTCTACGGGCCCTGGAGGGGGGTTGCGAGCCCTACCATACCATAGATTGTTTGCTAGGAAACAACCTGGAGCAGTCCTTGTGGAGGGATGTTGAGCTCAGGTCTCCCTTGGAGATGCTTGGGTTGCTAGAGTGGGCATGCGTGACCACTCAGTCAATGGAAGCCAGGAAGGGTGATCAGAAGGACCAGGAGCCTGAAACAGTGGCCTAGGTTCCTGCCAAAAGCAGGGACAGGGGGTGCAGGAAACCTGCCCCTGGAGGTTCCAACGATCCGGGAGGAGGCTGACCCTGAGGGGGACGCCCCGGTACCTACAGGGGGGGGCCGGTAGCTGAACTGGGGGACTTATCTGAGCTGATCCATTGGCAGCAAGAAGGTGGTCACACCAGGGAGGAATTCTGCAGGGAGCAAAAAAGAGTGCCCTACTCTGGAGGGTCTGCGGCAGCAGGCTGCAGACCAGGCAGCTGGTGATCAGTCCGGATCACATTGGATCTACTGGGAAAATGATCTTCTGTACAGTGAGACTACGGTCGCTGGGCCTGGGTCAGCCCATGTGCTAGTGGTACCCCAGCGCTTCAGGACCGCCTACTGGGTCTGGCTCACGACGTGCCTTTGGCAACACATTTGGGGTGGGACAAGATCGTTGACAGGCTTGTCACCCACTTCTTTTGGCCCCAAATGTGAAGGCAGCCAGATGGACATTGCAGGTATTGCCAAACTTGCCAGGCAGGCGGTAAGAGTAGGAGGGAGTGCAATGCTCCTCTCCAACCTTTTCCAGTCGTTGGAATCCCTTTCGAAAGGGTTGGGATGGACATTTTGGGTCACTGGATCCCAAAACAGCCATGGGCAACAGGTACATCCTGGTCTTGGTGGCTCATGCCACCCGGTACCAGGAGGCAATCCTTCGAACGACGACGGCGCCAGTGGTGGGCGGGCATTAATGGGGCTCTTTTCCGGCATGGGTTTCCCCAGAGAGGCGGTTTCTGACCGTGGGACCAATTTCATATCCAATATATGACATCCCTGTAGAAGAAGTGCTGTGTAACCTACAAGTTCACTACCCCTTACCACCCACAAGGTAATGGTGTGGAGGAAACGTTCAACCAAACCTTAAAGGGCATGATCAAAGGTTTAACAGAACCTATGAGGCGTAAGGAGGACATCCTCTTACCATGCCTTCTCTTTGCATACAGGGAGGTACCACAAAAGTCATTAGGGTTCAGTCCCATTGAGCTTCTGTATGGACACCCTGGGGGAGGACCTCTCAGTTTGGTCAAGGAAGGCTGGGAGACCGCTTCCAGGAAAAAGCCTCACTTTGAGGGCTCCGAAGAGAACATGCTCTTGGTGACAGATGATGGGGTGCGAGGGGAGAGTGAACCTCTCCCTGACCTTCTGTCTACCAAGGAGCATGATGGGTCAGTGGAAGGTGTGATCCTTCTCCCCTACACTGACACCAGAGCAGCAGGGGGACTTTCACCAGTTGTTGGGACAGTTCACACAGTGTTCTCTCTGACCCCAGGTGTTCCTCACTGGTGTACAGATAACATGGACACCTGTGATAGCCCTCCTGTAAAACACAAGATTTACAGGTTGACTGACCGGGTCAGGGCAGGCATCAAAGAGGAAGTCTCTAAGATGTTGGTGTTAGGGGTGATAGAGCCCTCCAACAGTCCTTGGGCCAGCCCAGTGGCATTCGTCCCAAAGGCTGCTGTACCCAGTGCCACTCCATAACTGCGGTTCTGTGTGGACTACCATGGGCTCAATGCCGTCACTAAGACTGACGCGCACCCCATCCCCCGAGCTGATGAGCTCATTAAATCGGTCGGGAGCTACGAAGTTCCTCAGCACGTTTGATTTGATGTCTGGGTACTGGCAGATTGCCTTAACCGAGGGGGCGAAGGAGAGGTCAGCATTTTCAACCCCAGAGGGGCACTACCACTTTCGGGTGATGCCCTTTAGGTTGAGGAATGCCCTTGCCACCTTTCAGAGGTTGGTCAACCAGGTGTTGGCTGGACTGGAGGATTTCAGTGCCGCCTACCTGAACGACATCGCAGTGTTCAGTGCCAGCTGGGAACACCGGCAGCACCTCTGGGAAGAGTTGAAGGCTCTGCAGATGGCAGGTCTCACGGTCAAGGCCAGCAAGTGCCAGCCCCCCCCCCCCCGCATCCCAAGACCCAGACGGAGGGGAGAGCCTTTTTTAGGTCTCACCGTGTACTATAGGAGATATGCTAAGGTCTATGGCAGAATTGTTGCCCCCTTAACAGAGCTGACTTCCAAAAGCAGCCAAGGAAGGTGATCTGAACTGATGCCTGCCAGAAAGCTTTTGGTGCCCTGAAGGCAGCCATGTGCACAGCACCCATGCTCAAGGCACCGGACTTCCCCCAAGGAATTCTTAGTGTAGACTGGCGCTTAAGAACATGGTGTGGGAGCGGTGCTCTCACAACTGAACAATGAGGGCCTAGACCAGCCGGTGGTCTTCCTTAGCAGGGGACTACTACCCAGAGAACAGAGGTGGATTACCATAGAAAGAGAGGCTTTTGCTGTGGTCTGGGCACTCAAGAAGCTAAGATCCTACCTGTCTGGGCCTCACATCAGAGTTCAGAAAGATCACAGGCCCCTCAGATGGTTAATGCAAATGAGGGGTGAGAACCTAAAACTGTTGAGGTAGTCCATCTCCCTACAGTACGGTAGAACACCGCCCTGGCACAGAACATGCCAACGCTGATGGTCTGTCCAGGTTCTTCCGCCTTAGTGAAGAGAAATCCCAAGAGGGTGGGTAGTTCTCTCTACTTTCAGCTGGAGGGGACATGTGCTAGACCTAGCATCTTTTGGTGAGTTTCCCCAGGCTTTTTGCTTTCTGACCTCCTAGGTTGACTCTGTTTTTGCTGGTTTTGTGACTGTGCGGACTCTCTCACTGCTGTTCAGTGTTGAAGTGGGCCCGCACTCGGCACCGCCTCGCTTCACTTCACCATCCTGGTCTCACGGACGCCATCGCTGCACGCGAATTCCGTGACCACATCGTGGATTGGGTGGGGGGCACCGATCATATGTCTCACGACGCTCTGCCGCCTGCACCGTGATCTGTCAGCACCACAACGAGCACCGCCTACACTCCGCACTGCAGCCCTGGTCTTACCGACGCCACTGAATGACCATTACCGAACTGCTGCCTGCACTGCGACTCAAGGGTACTGCATGCCGCACAGCTACGTTTCGCATTGCAACCGTGACGGCTGCCACGACCGGCCGCAACACAAAAGGTAACGTTTACGAATCTGTCGACGCCTCTGACTGAGGCGGTCAGATGGAACTGTTGGATTCTGTGGTTTACAGCTTCGCCGTAGCGCCGGACGGAGTTACTGACTTCAAGGAACAAAGTGCCTATTTTTCCAAGTACTGTATTTTGGATTTTCTGTCGTTTTGGATATATAAAAATAAATGATATTTTTATAAACTGGTTTGGTGTCTTTTTGTAATCTTTTCACTGTATTATTGTTGGTTATGTGAAAATACTTTACACACTGCCGACATAAGCCTGACTGCTCGTGCCAAGCTAACAAGGCGGTGAGCAGGGGTTATTTTAGGAGTGTAACTTCCATACACTGACTAGGAAGAATGATCCCTACTTGGACAAAGTGGCAAGCCATTGCCAACTAGAGACCTCCATGTCTAACACTCACCAACACCAAAGCCCCCCTCACGTTCAAATAAAAATAAGACAGCTGGGGGAAAGTAAGAATGTTTATAACGAGTAATAAGTTGTGAAAATGCTGCTTTTTGACAAAATCAAATGGTGAATATCTAGACACAAGCATCTCTCAACTTATCTTGCATTAAAACCACTCGGACAATTACTCACTCTAAACACATGAAAGGGCAGTAATCATATTGTGCAGTATCAATCACACCCCAGAAAGTGTGAAGACAAGTGATGGAACTAGCAGTGACAACCCATACATAGAGAAATTCCACAAGACTATGCATGGCAGGCCGCAGGACACCCTCTCCCCCAATACAGAACTCAACTGCACGGAAAACAACACCCATTTCACATTGCTCTTAATCATCAGGCCCAGACCATCTGAGGACACCTTCAGAAAACAGACAGCCCCGGCATCATAGGGCCAATAGGACAAATAACTCTCAAAATCATGTTGCATTAAAACAGCGCACACAGCATGCTTACAAGGAATTCCGCACAATTACAGGACAAATCCATTGCTTACCATGCGAAACAACGGTGTACTAGGAAAGTATATTACAGAATCCATGAAATTAAATATAAGGAGTCCTGAACAGCACAATAGGAAGGAGACATCAAGACTTTTTACGTAACTTTTACTGTTGGGTTTTGGTATGAGGCATTAAAGTCCTTTAACCGAAGCTTTCATTTAATTTGATTTTGTTTCAATTAAAAAGCAGAGATGCATTTTGGCAGGTAGGAAGATTTAACGGCAATACGAAATCGAACTGAATTTCAAGTGGTTGGGTTAATCCACTTTCCCAAGCTTATAGCAAATATTCCAGCAGTTTCGTTTCATTAAGAAACTGATGCTTTTTCTAAGATTAAGGACTATGGTGACGAAAAAAATCACAAGTAGATAAGTGTGTTGCAGCTGGCAAGTTCTTTATTTCATAACTGCTTAAGGGGCAGTAAGAAGAGAAGCTTCAAGATGTTACTATCCTTGTAAAACAACTGTAACTCCCTTTGGCCAATAAACTGGAATATATAATCCACCCTTATTCCCCCTAAGAAGAATTTTGTATATAGACCAAGTTCATAGATGTTACAATAAAGTGACAGTACATCTAGTTTTTTTTCCAATTTTTTATATATTTATTTTTTACAAGAAATCATCAATGAAGAATATTTAGTGAAAAAAAGATTTATTTTAGTAGGCGTCTACACAATTACAGGGAAAGCGGTGCATTTCGTTCTAAACAAAAAAAAATAAGAACAAACCAAAAAAATATTGACATTAACATTAAAACAAACACACTGTGGACTTGAAGGATAAAATCAGTTCTTTCATTCCATAAAGGGTATTACCATAATCTTCCAAGTCTAGTCCAATGTTGAAGAAGGAAGCACATAAAACTGTACTACTTTATATATTTTTCCATGAACTTTTTGTGGAATTCCGATCTTAATGTGTCATTTACAAATCGTTTGTCCTTTTTCATTTCATCTACGCCTTTAGCACAGTTCTTGAAAACAACATCATCATCCCACCTGAAACGAGAAAATATATTTCATTGAGATGAGAACAGGTCAATACTTCAATACTTTGAAGAAATGGGTTGTTAAAACAGTTTTTGAGTACCAACACATTTGTGCTCAAAAAGGATCACCCATTAATGCAAGAAATTAAAAAGTGCATACCCCCAAAGTAGTGCACTTGGCAGTCTTCTAAAGGTCCGAATGAACATCTAAAGAGCAAATGACATTAGGCTTCACCGAAAAACAATTTACTTACAACTGGTAACACTTGCAAATGGAAACTATCTTCATGCAGATTCCTCATCGAAATCAATATTCAGGTTCACTTCTAGAGAAGGAAGATATTTCTTATATTCATGAATTCGTTGCTAGGCAGCGCCAACCATGGATATCACAAGCATGCCTCACTCAAGCGGATGAAATTTGCCTGCCCCGAAGCGAGCAAGTCAAAAAGGCTGAACTATCAACCATAACTTTTTTTTTTTTTAAATCTCCTGCAGTACAATTGTCAGAACAGGGGCAGATAGAAGGTGATAAGGAATCTCATCACTTTTATCTCCAGGCACAAGGTAGTTCTAGTTAGGGCCTTTTGTTTTGCCAAGAACTTTGGTACCGCTTGCCTAATCCTCATGAAATTTTCAAACCACATCCCCCTTTTTAGGGCTCGCCTGGCGTTGCAGCTTGCATGCTATGCTCGCTCTACGAGGGCTTCTTGGAATCAATATACTTTCAGAAGTTGTGTTTTGGCTCCGCCCATAATTTTCATTGGTGTGCGTCATTTTGCGTCATTGATTATTCTGAACGGAGTGTGATGATTGTACCTGGGACTGTTTTGTCCCTCCAGGTTGCCACCCTCTCCTCTTTTGGCCCCGCCCACACGGACTGGATCGTTTACTGGTGGAGTCACACGGTCTCCTTGAAAAGCCTGGAAGCACTCTTTCTTTTGAATTTTCACCGCATTCAGCTTCAATTGCACAAGCGCGGTCCGCTTCGGCAGCGCTTGCTTATTTACTTAATTGCACAAGTGCGGTCCGCTTCGGCCGTGCTGGCTTATCAGCCTCGGAAGACGCACTAGTGAGCCTCGGCAGCCCGCCTCGGCCCACCCCTTTACGCACAGTGAGAGCGCTCTCAGTGCCTGGTACACATCCGTTACTGCTCGCCGCGCCGTGATGTTAGCCGGCTGCCTGCCTCCTTGAATCCGCGCACAGGCACATTAGCATCTGAAATGAGGTGGCTTCTTAACCCCCGAGGGACAGCGTCGCCAACCGAAAGAGGTGAGGGTTTAACTTTTGGAATTATCCGACATAGCGGGAAGTCTGGGCGTTGCAGTCCCCACGGTAAAACATCCCTTGCTCTGGCAGGGAAAGAAATGCAGTGCCCTTTAAACCAGCTCATCCTTACTTTCAATATTTTCAGATTGTAAAAAGCGGTTTCTTGTGTCTTGTGGGCCGCGTTCGAGCTGTGGAGGAAGCGCTGAGTTGTGTTTTCTATTTCCTGGTGTGTCGCCGCACTCGGTTCTGGGTGGGAGGACGCGCGTGTCCTCCAGACTGTTGCGCGCGCTTGAGCACGGTGCCGGCAGACAGATCGCATCTGTACGAGTGTCTGTCCCGGGTTACCTCGGTTTATCTTCTCTGTGTGTGGATGGTGGTGTTTATAAACTGTGTGCGCGAGATGTTTACATTAACCAGGGGCGGGGGGAGGAGTGTGCAGCTATGCCAACCCAGGGAGCACGGGGCAGCTCTTTGCCTCTGGTGCATTTGGAGGCTGAAACAAGGGCAGTTACACACGGAGGCTCCCGCCTCTTCTCATGATTTATTGCAACAACAGCCGGCAAACTGTCTAAAGGTCATTTATTTCCAAGAGTGACTTCTTTTTAGTGCACACTTTAAAGCCCCCTGTGCGTGTTGATCAAAAGGACTGCGCCAAGCTTTTGGCAACTGACGCATCGAGCTTATTCCTATAATACATATAACTAATAACTTGCATGAACCGGAGGCTTGTGCCTACTGGTGAACGGAGTTTACATCAATTGGTGCATGTAGCTTGTGTCAACTGATGTCTATAACTCGTATCAACAGGCGCATGGAGCTTGTTTCAACTTAAGCATGTAACTTGTATCCATCGGAGGCTCCAGCATGTGCAGACTGGTACATCGAGGTGATGTCGACTGGTGCAAATAACTTATATCGATCAGCGGTTCGAGCTTGGATCAACCGGTGCTTCGTGTCTGGATCAACCGGTGCCGTTTACATCCTCTGGTGCTTCGTGTTTGGTTCAACTGTGCTTAAAGTTTGCGTCCTTCGATGCATCGAGTTTGCATCCATATGTGCACGAAAAGTCAGGGCCGTGGATGCCATCACCACTGTTGGGGACTTCTTAAAGGGAGGGCAGGCCAGCAGGACATACCGAGCAGTGCGCCCCTCCTCGCTTCTATTGAAGAGAAGGCAGCGCGCGACAAACAGTTCTGGCTCAGATGTACTTCTTAAATTGTAAGTGATAGGAGGTATCCGACCAAAAAAAACCTACGGTCACGCTTGCAAACGTGGGCTTGTTTTCTTCCACGTCACAGGATGGCTGCTAAGTGCCCAGGTGAAGTTGTAAGATGATTTACCCCGATGAGAGAAACAGTGCTGCACCATGTGCATAAAAAGGCCACTTTTCAATACATGTCATTCAACCACTTCTCCAAACCAAATGTTTTCGTGCACCCTTCTCTCTTCTTCTCCCTTCTTATTCCACATCCTTCCTATCATTTTCTCCTTCCTATCTCTCTCGAGTCCATCCTGTCATCTCCTTTGCCTCCATCACTCTGTTCCGTCCTTCCCCAAATTCCTCTTTCCCTCCATACCTTCATTGATTAAACTCTTTTCCCAGCTCTTCTTCACCCCCCCCCACCCAATTTTTAACATGCCTCTTTCGCACTCATCCTTCCCTAACTCAGTCTCTGTACTCTTCTTTTCTGCTTCTTTTCTCTCCTGCCTTGCTTCACGTTTCTTCCCGCCTGCCTTTTATCTCTCCTTCGCCCCTTGTCTTCTGAGCCTTCCTTCTATCCCACCCCTTCTCTCCTGGCACCCAGCATCGCCCATCAGGGCTCCCACGAGGTGGTGCTGGTCTCGAGGAATTCTTGCTCGTTTCTCTTCCCACAGGCATCTCTGCGCTAATCTCGCGAGTGCTTGCGTGTGGGTCTGCACACAAGGCCTTCCTAAACAGCGACAGACATCGCGCCTTTTTCCGTTTTAACGTGGCCATCATTTGCCAACGGGGTCCCTTGCGCTCTTTTGTCCAACACGGCAAGGCCCTCTGATCTGCACTTTACACTTAACAGGAGATGCGTTTAAGTAGTCAAATGAGTGCCTGTCATGCTGCTCCGTGCTCATGCCCTCTGCCTACTTGGGCTTCTGTCCTCTCTGCTGCCTGCTTCATCCACTCTTACATGTACACTGCCTACTCAGCCCTCTGCCTGCTCAGGCATCTGGGCTCTCCGCTGCCTGCTTCATCCACCCTTACATGTACTCTGCCTCGTACATGCAGCAACTCCTAATGAAAAGAACATTTCTATTTATACAGACAATCTGTAAACTTATTGTTTGTTGCAGCCTTTTACTTTTTCATGTAAATTTCCGCCCTCAAATGCCTTTGGCTGTGGAGGTATAAGAAAGTCATCAGTTCTTATTGGTCATGTCTTTGGGTTAACAAAATATAGCTCAGTTTAAGAGGCAGCCGGCGAGACCTATTTGTTATACCAATGTTTATTTTTTATTGTTGGTTTTATTAGGTTGCACATTGTAAAAAGCAGACATCTCTTGCTGTTACAATTTAGACAGTAAACAAACCATAAAAAAATATGCATCGCTGGAACTTTTGCATGAGTATTATACAATGAAAATAAAGATTTTGGCGCAAAATATATTTTATGATAACCAAACAGTAGCCACAGCGAAGGCATTCAATATACACTACACTTACACTTCTTTGACTCCTATCATGCTACACAACTACACAACTGTCATGTAAGTCCCAAAGTATGATCAACGAAACCTAAACCACATAAGCGGACGTATATAACATTTACCCTGGGTTATCCCTTATATCAGGGAGTGAGCCTGTGTTCAGAGCAGCTTGTTCAGCGAGATATGTTTGCTATAGGACCCAAACGTTTTTGGGTCGGTTATGGGGGGGGGGGGGGGGGGGGGGGGGGGAGCGGATTCACTTTTTTAATGTCTTCATGTACCCCAGCAAAGAAATTAGCGGGTCAGGGACTACTGGCGCTTCTGTAATAATCGCTCAGAGCGTGAAATACATTTCCCCAGTATTTGCCAATGACTGGGCATCCCCAGGCTACATGTAGGAAGTCTGCGGGACACGCCCCACATCTATCGCACTCAGCAGTCTCACGCAACCCATAACGAAACAGCTGCTCCGGAGTATAATAAACTCTTTGCAAGTATTTAAAATGGATTAGGCGGTGTCGGCCATTTAAAGAAAAACTCGACGGGTCGCCTCACAGCTATACCTCCAAGTGTCATCGTCGATATTGATGCCCAAGTCCCTTTGCCACTCAAGTCTAGACTTGGTGTAGTAGTTCTTACAGTAGGCCTGCGCAACCCCATAAAACCTGAACATTAGTTTAACAGGCAGTTCCGCTTGAAGGATAAGTGTAAGTGGGGTAACCTCAGTGGGCTCGACCATATCTTCACCCAGTATCTCACGCATGGCGTGTCTCATCTTATAATACTGAAATTGCACTAGTAGGGTAGGAGCAGCGCCCTCAGGCACTAACTCATCCCATGTGCGTGCCTTCCCGTCCTGAAAAGGTCGCCCACCATGGTAACATTGAAAGCTTGATCTCTGCACACAGGGAGCCAAGCGCACCATTCCAGCGGCACCAAAGGGGAATACAAAATATTGCAGTCTTGTATTTTTACCAAGTCACGCCACGTGTGCACTGTGGAGTTTATGGTGTCGAGAATTCCCGTGCGACGGTCTGGAGGTCGAAATAGACTAGAGGGGAGATCCGAAGGGGCAACCGCAACTTTTTCAATGTCTAAGTGCAGTGGGTCTAGTGCCTGATGCAGCCAATGAAATGCATGCAAGCTTTGTGCGACTCTGTAGTACAAGTCCAGATCTGGGGCTCCCAGTCCTCCCAAACAGTAGGGGAGAGTGAGGACCTTCCACTGAACTCTCGGCTGCTTCCCCGCCCAAGTCAACCTGGTCAATATAGAGGTGATGGTTTTGAAGAAGTGAGCCGCAAGCACCATAGGAATATTTAAAAATAAGAATAAGAACCTCTGGAGTATCACCATTTATCAGCGATATCCGCCCCAGGAGTGAGATAGGCAATCGTATCTGTCTTTCTTAAGCTTAGTGACAGTCTTCCCATAGTTTTCCCTGAAAACAGTATCCGGGTCAGCGTGTATTTGTATCCCTAGGTAGCGCACCGGTTCAGCGGTCCATGTCAAGGGGAAATCCAGTTCGATGGAATTTGTAGTGGATGTCAACGGGAAAATAATGGACTTGTTCCAGTTAGTTTTTAAGCCTGAGCGCTCACTCAAACGGACCACCTCCCTAAGCACCGGGGACAAATTGATCTCCGGGTTCCTAATGTAAAGCAACGTGTCATCCTCCTAAGATGACACTATTCAATTATAAGCCGGAAATCGAAGACCACAGAATCCTTGGTATTCCCTGAGGGCACAAGCAAGTGGTTCGGCAACAATAGCATAGAGAAGGGGAGACAGCGGGCATCCTTGTCTAGTATCTCTGGAAATTTGGACTGGATTAGTGACCATATCGCCCAAACTTATTCTAGCCTTTGGCGAGTCATACAATACTGCTACTAGCTTTAACAAGCATTGGCATAGCCAATAGGTCTCGCCTTTGGGACCTTATAAGTGTTTAGCCATGCAAGGGTTGATGTTGTTGCACCAAGGATATTGTGCTGCATAACTAAATACTTATAAGGTCACAAAAGAGAGACCTATTGGCTATGCCAATGCTTGTTTTAGAGTGAGTAGCAGGCCTGTGAGTGTTGCTTCTGTGTGTAGGTGTAATACTCTTGGTAACTGTGTCCCCATGTGCCCTTTGTGTGCTTGTGTAGTGGCAGCTGCTTGGTTAAGCTGTGTCCTAGTGTGTTTTTAGGAGTACGTGTTTGTGTTGTATGTATTGTAGGCCTGTGTGTGTAGCATCTGTCGGTGGGTGCCACGTCACTGCCTTCCAGTGTGTTTATTTGTGTAGTGTAACGTGCTTGGTGAATCAGTCTTTTCTGTGCATTGTGTGGTGCGTCTATGCCAGGCTGAAGCGACTGGCTACTTGTGCCCTGCTTCAATAGGGCACACTCCAAAAATGCCCCACAAAGCTTACACGAGGGCGGATACTCCCCCATCAATTCAGGCTCCTAAACTACGAAGGCGGTGACAAAGGCTTGCAGTTTTAGAGCTACGGGTTGGTTTACATACACCGCTAACAGTGTTGCGCGAAAGTAATTAAATAACTAAACATGCGCATTAGAGGCGGACTGCACAGAAAATGAAAGCACACTGCTATAGTGCTGCGAAACACTACGTTTTGCCCCGCGTGGCAAATTAAATAAATAAATAAGTGTGTCCGAGGCAGACCGCGCCCGGTAACCTGCTGCAGCACATATGGAGAGGAGAGCGGGCAAGGCGAATGAGAAAGAGAAAGGCAGTCGGAGAATCTGAGAAGAGGGCGAAGGAAAGAAAAACCAGCAGCGGCGACGAGGGCAGCAAATGCTAAATTACAACAAGTGCGGCCGTGAAAGTTAAAGCAACGTGCACTCTTGTGGAGACCGGGTGGAGAGGACGTGCATGGGGACCAGACACACACACAGTTTCCCTTGCGGGAGCGAGCAGCGGCACCATCTGTTTTGAAGATAATTACTAACAGTTGGCGGCGCTGCTCGCTCCCGCAAGGGAAACGCCAAACGTGCACGCGTTGCAATACAAAACTTTTACGCGTTTAGGCAAAAGTGGTGATCAATTTCAATTGCTAAAGGTCCCCTCCTAAGCAGCGCTTGCGTGCTGCGTAGGCGACACCTAAAAATAAAACCAACCACCCCCATTCTTTTTAGAACAGCACACATGAATGGCCATTCAACGGAATTGAATGCTTTATCAGCATCTAAAAATACTGCAGTGGCCTGGACCTCTGGCTTGATGTGCTGAAGAGCGCCAAAGAAGGCGCGCAAGTTGCATGTTAGATTACAGCCCGGGACAAACCCGGCCTGCTCTGTACTAGCTAGACTCGGGACCAATGGGGCAAGCTAGTTAGCTAAGATTTTGGCGTAGATTGTAGTATCTACGTTTAGCAATGATAGAGGGCAATAAGAGGAGCACTCCTCAGGGGGCTTACCAGGCTTGGGTATCAGGACTATCATGGCTTCCCTTAGAGTAGGGGGGAGCTTCCCTGTTTCATAGAGCTCTTCAAAGAGCGTCACCAAATGTGGAGTAAGAGATCTTTGAATTCTTTGTAAATAAATCACAGTTAAGCCACCTTGTCCCGGAGCACTGCCAGAGTGCATATGGCGCAGAGCCTCGTGTATCTCCCAGGCCTCAAGCAGTCTTAACAGGTACTCTCCCTCATTTGTGAGCCAAGGCAATTTGATGTGCTCTAAATAATCTCATATCCCACTGTTATCCGATTAGGGAAGGGAGCGGTAGAGGGTTTCATAGTACTGTGTAAACTGGTATGTGTTCAGGATCTGTTAAAAGCTTACCTTCCTCAGACCGTATCGCCGTGATCGTCGAGATCTCACTCCGACGTCTCAACAGAGCCGCGAGGGTGGCCCCTGGTCGCTCTCCCTTATCGTAGCTTCTAGCAACAGCATATTTCCACTTATGCTGAACTTCGCTATCAGCAGCTTCCTGATATTCCACAAGTGTTTTTGCGAATGTATGTCGATACTTCGCATACCATTACTACGCATGCTTTTAGTGCAATGTTTTTTACTTAGCATAAACATTACTTTGCATGTTTTAACTGTGCATGCATTTATAATGCAAATGGTTATAAATGTACTATGGTTTATGCTAATTAAAAACATCGCACTAAAATCATGCTTACACTACACTACACCACTTCACTACCCTAATACGCTACCCCCTACACGACATTCCCCCTTCCTGGACCCTACACTCTAACACTACACTTCATGCCCCCCCCCCCGACACTACCCTAAACCCTAAAACACTACCCTACACTACACACACACACACACCACTACCCTAAACCCTAAAACACTACCCCAGCACGACCCTGCCCCTACCCCCAGTCCTGTCCCTACTCCCAAACACTACCCTGCACAACCCCCCCCGACACTACCCTAAACCAAAATACACTACTCTACACTACAAAAACACAACTTCACTACCCTAAAACCAAAAAGACTACCTCCTGCATGACCCTCCCTCCTCCCCTTAACCCTCAAATACTACAGAGCCCCTCTTACCTCTCCCTCCTCGGTTCCTCTCTTCTCCTTCAGCCGTGGTTCCTCTTCTCCGGGCTTCCAGCGTCAGTTGTGCACGTCGTGTGGAAACGGAAGCGCATCAGTTTCCACACAACGATGTGGATAGCCTTTGCTTCGCAAGCGTTACAACGCATGCGATGTATAAACTTGCGTAGTAAAGGCTACGAATTGTAACATCGCATGCGTTGTAACGCTTGCGAAGTAATGGTACGCGGACTAACATCCGCATACTAATGGATGTTTACCCGTTTTTTGCAGTTCATCATCGCCCTCCACTGCCCCATCACGACACAGTGCCATTTCCAATTCAATCAGAACATCCCCTTTTTGGTTCAGTTGCTGTGTCTATGGGGATTTTTCATGTTTTTAACCCCTTCAGTGCCCGCCCCTTTCCCCGCCCTGTGCCGGCCGTTGTATTAGCGGGCGGGGTTTATGACGAGCTGGTCTCGTCATGGGCACAGCGCAACCGCGGCCCATGACGAGACCAGCTCGTCATGGGCATTGAAGAGGTTAACACGACGACAGCCAGAACCGCAGAATGGATTACACCACATTTGGCAGAAAGCTAGATGTTGGTCCAGAAAGCGCGCTTTTCGCGATTTGGTGCAAATCCATTCAGTAGCTTAAGAGAACTTAAAGTCTAAATAACAGATATCTGAAGAAGACAGTCCTTGCAGTAGGTTTCCTACTGAAATTTGATTGGCTGCCAACACTTCAACCAGGAAGTGCTGGCAGCCATCTTAGGAATCTGCTTGAAGCAGAGTCCCACAAAAAGTAAAAAAATAAAGAAAAGCGGGCAGAGGAGGAATAGCCTGACCCTCTCCCCGCAGTTCATGGGTCAACACATGGATCAGCGGCAAAATAAAAAATAAAAATCCCCGGGGATTTTTTTTTTTTTACATGTGGCAGGGGGGGGATCACCACCTCCTCGGGCCAAATTTCTTTTTTAGGCCTGTCCTTAACCAAGGAAGGAACGGGGGGCTGCGCAGCCGTCTCCTGGAACCATACAAGACCCTGGGTACTGCCACCACCCCCTCATGAGTCTTGTAATACGTGAGGCCATAAGCATTGCGGGGGTGTAAGTTATAGTTAGCTCAGGTAACTATAACTGCTGAATTTCACTGATTCTCCCCCCCCCCCCCCCCCTCTCTCTCAAACGCGATTAAATGAAGTGGAACACATTTCTCCCAATTTCCAATTCTACTTTAAAGTCTAGTGCCTATGGTGTCAAATGAGAACCAAAAAACAGTAGATTGATCACACTATGAATGTATCCACTTGTGTAAATTGGGAAACTTTGGGTGAGGAATTTCTAACTGTGATCAGTTTCCTTCTTTGCCAAAATTGGAAGCATTAATTATTTGCCCTATCGTTGCCTGGGCATTTATGTTTTACAACTACAGGGACCTTTGAAGGTAAAATCATGCCAGCGTGAAATGATATGATTTATAACAGCTGAAACAAGCCAGTTTAAGAAGATTTTGCAGAATGAATTTGCAGCATACAGCAGGCATCAGTTTTCACCTCAGTTTTGCTGAACTTCAATTTTTAGTCTAATGAGGTATAGAAAATTGGTTATTTTAGACTTACATTGAGAGATTACCTGGTGTGCATTAGCATGTTATCAATTAGCTTTAAAGGAGCAATTAGTTATAATCCACATTGTAAGATTTTGTAAATGTGTACATTACATTTCGGAGTCACTGGACTGTGTCCAAGCCCAACATAGAGCTATAGCTGTTTCCCTACAGGGCTTGCCCTGAAATTGAAGCCTTTGCTGTAGGTCTACTGCAGTTATCTAGAGAGACATGTCTGACTCATGTAACCTTTTGCTCTCTGTACTAATAAACCTGGCACCTTTCCAGGATCAAATACAAAATCGAATGCTTTGCAGACTAAGATCTGGGATGAAGATAAACAGGAAAAGACATAATAAAATATTTGAGTATTACGGGGGTGGGGGGCGGTGGGGGGGGGGGGGGGGGGGGGAGACAAAACCACTTCAAATAATAACCACAATCCTTGTCTGGGTGAACTACAAATGTCAATAAATAAACCTGTGCTTAACTCTGGTAGCTTGGTACAAAACTCGGATAGCTTGGTACAAAAGCAGTCAGGCTTACCTAAGGCGCAATGTGTGAAGGATTTATGCAGTACTCACACAGTAAAGAAATATTAAAACACAAAAGAAGAACAAAAGGTTGGGTTTGGTGGCTGCTGGATTAGATAGACAAAAGAAAGTCAGGCCCAGGTGTAAGCTGCATCTGCCAGTGACAGGGTAGACATTCCATGAATTCAGGAAATTACTGTTTACAGCCCAAGGTTAGCCTTTGAAGCTCAGACAGGCGCTGGTTACAGCTCCCAGGACATCTTGATCAGGGGTGGAACAACCCTTCCCACAATCAAGGCCCTTTCGCCATTGCCTGGGAGCAATACACGATTCACTCTAGGGGTGCTATCAGGGATGAGGTGACACCGGATATTGGCAGAAAGTCACATTTGTCTTAGGCAGGAAAATGACAACTTTCTAAAAGTGTCATTTCCAAAATAATAATATAAAATTCGATTTTACCATTAAATTGAAGAAGGAGTAAAGTATGCAGTCCTATGGCCAACAAAAACAGATTCAGCTTCAGAAGGCAAAAAATAATCTGGGGTGACCCTGTAGAAAGGGAACTTTTCGAACAGTGCTCTTCTGAAGAAAAAGGAACTCTGAAATCACTTTCAACACAAGGTCAAACCCTCTACCTCATCCAGAAAAATAAAAATTGTATTTAGCGTTTTTGCTGAGGAAATCTTTAGCTTGGTTCTTCAACTCTATCACATGTAACAAAAGTGAAGGAAGCCCTTTTTAAGGTCATCAGGAGTACAACAATAAATCGACTTAACTGGTGATCAAAAAGTGATATCTAGATTTGAATCTCTTGAAAGTGCATTGAAAGGTAAAGTCAAAATACGGAGGCATAAGAAGGGCCTTTGGTGATGGGTTCATAGAAAAGCAGGTATGATCACCAAATGTCTTTTCACAGTTCCCATATTCATTTCATCCTCAGCCAAGGAAAAGGCAAACTAAAGAATCATGGGAACATTAGCCACAAAAAAACATAACATGAAAACTCTCTTTCATCTCTCAAAATAGGCCATGTTTGTGGAAGCCATCCTCATCGCAAAAGGCTCTTCTCTTACATCACACAATGATACGATAACAGTAGCACAAAGGCAATAAGGAAAGTTCTATTGGGTTATTCTCTCTGCAGCAAGGCAGAAGGTTCTTAACTCTGAATGAACAAATCTCCCACCCCTGCTTCAACAGATGATCCATCCCAAGTGGAAGCTTGCAAAGGGCATATAGGCAGAGGTCTAGCAGGTCGGTGAATAAGGTAATTCGCTCGTACAGTAGAAGACTCATCAGAATGACATGTCTCAGTGTCCTGGGTTAAATTGAGAACAGTATAATGAATGAGGAAACAACTACACAGTGAGCACACATCTTCAGAGTCTCTGAGAACATTCCAGGAATGGTACAGTGCACAGAATTCTGTTCACACTCATGGCAAAGAGGTCATCTAATTTGAATACCCCAAATGGTAGAGATCCGCACTAGATGGCTCTTGATAGAGTTCCCACTTGTAAATAGACAGCTTTCTGACGGCATCTGATCTGACAATTTCCACCCCTGTTCTGTGTTTTTCAGATACACAGATCTTTCTGTCCAGGAGAGGGCACAAGAGCTGTACTATTTGTTACAGAGATCTCTGGAGACTGTGCAATGTCTTGCTTACATGTACAGCTCTGCTATGTTGTCAGTCACATTTTGCAAATGGTGGTTTTGTGGCAGAGAAAGAAAAGCTATCTATGACAAGCATGCTGATCTTTACTCCATAATGTTTGTAGGAAGAATGAGTCACTAATAAAACAATCGCCCAGGTGAGTTTCCCAACAAACGAGGGAAGCACCAGCTACATAGCCATCTGTGGCACCCTTCCCAGAAATGCTTCTCATTATTCAGTTCTGTGGATCACACTACAAAGGGCGTACCCTCCACTCGTCCGAGGCAGGCCTGCTGTCCTGTCCGCGGTTCAATAAAAACTCAAAAAGCAGGTGAGTTTTCTCGGTCCTGATCCCCCATCTATGCAACAAACTACCAAAAAGCCTACGTAAGGAGACCGTCCTTCTCACATTTAGGAAAAAACTTAAGACCCTATTATTCACAGAGGCTTGGGAACAACAGAAGCTCTGACCAGGGGTACTGACAGCCGATGGGGGAGGGGGTTTCAGCTACTCTCTCCTAGCGCTAAGAGACCTGTCGGTGATTATGCGCTTTATAAATCCCAATTAACATAACATCTTGGTTTAGATGTCAGACTACTACAGGGGCAAATAAGCAGTCAGGAAACTGAAACAGAGCCAACTTAACTGTTGTCATCCAAAGCTATGCCCGTTGCACTAGAAAGATGCAGGATCCCACCAATCCATTGGAGGGGGTCATACAAAGTTGTATAGTCAGTTTGAAATTACTGTTTTGGGATAAGACAAGTCTGTGACACAAACATTCACTATGCTTTGCAAAAATATGAGGTTACACCCCTCTTGTTTGAGTCAGGCATGTGTGAAATGTACACAAGCAATTGTAGCAAATGCCTGCTGCCTCATGATCATCGTGAGGACATTTACCTCATTACCAGTTAGTAGCAATAAAATAAAGCCACTAAACCAACACTGCAATTAAAAAACGTATAAGTAATATTTTCCTTCATTACAAAATCTACAGTTTTGCATTTAAGCCCACTCTTCCGATATATCCAATAGACCGGGGCAAGAATGGAACTAAAGCACCATTAAATGTAGCATTAAATCCATCATAACGCTTTTTCCAGCAAGTTTAGAGAATTACCGGTTTACGCAGATATACAAAATATCTAGAACAGGAATAATGACCACCTATAACGGGAATAATGACTATCAATGGGTAAGTAAACTGGTGACTAGTAAGACACAATCAATGCAGGAGGAGAAAAGAGGAGAATTATCCAATGGCACAGTTTCTGCACTACAGCTATGTTAAAGTAGGATTTACTGATATATGTGTCAAAACAGCAATATTTGTGAACAATTTGAGAGGGATTGTTCACAATAGAAACATTTGAAACATGCCCTGGTCCCCATTGCCAGAATGAACTCTATTATAGTCAAACATGCCTATCAGGGAACATCTAATATTCGTTTGTTAGCTTTGAAGCACAGCTCCCCACCATTAAACAAACTGATTTGAGATAATCTTGCCATCGTTCATTACCCTGCTGCTGCGTTTATGGCAGGCCATGGGGAGATGACGGACTCGTTGTTCTACCTCCTCCCAATGGTATCTCCTGTACCTTGAGAGAAATCCCACAGAGTTGGCTATGTGACACTTTGCTGCTGCTCCTACTGAAACAGGCTTTACAGCTGCATTAAACTTGCAATTTTCTTTATCTGGAAATGAACCATCTCCTGTTCCCCGGATGGGTGATCTCTTCCAGTTGTATATTACCATTGGCGTAAAGTGGATTGTCAGGTACTATCTTATATTTCTTTTTGATTCCAGGCACGTTGGCCTCGACCTGCTCCTTAATATTGTACTCTGCAATTGTCATGCTCGTCCTGGGCGAGAATAGTAGGGACCACTCTGTCTTAGATAAAGTGTATAACAGGAAGTCGCCATCTTCCACTATTAAGAGCTGTTTCACCTTGTGGTGGTCTGCTGCTCTTTGAAGGACAGTGACATTTGAAGGTAAAGGATTCACTGGGGAAGGCTACAGGTTTATGCCATCCTGAGATAAACACCTAGTTTGTGAAGAGATTTCTCGAGATTCTTGAAATGCTGAAAGCATAGCTATAATATTAAGTACAACTCCGAACATGATTTACCTATTGTTACACAATAATCACAGCACAGTCAGTATGGCTAGCAGAAAGAGGCAGTGGAATAGTGGTAGAGAAAACCACTTACTACTGTTCTGAGAACAACTGCTAATAGTTGATTGAAGGGCAAGAAAGAAGCTTGACTATGAACCTTACTTTAGAGATACAAACTCACAGATAGACAGATCAAACATTAGATTAAGTTTTTTTGTTTTTTAAAGAAAGAATGACATGCCTTTGTTCATGAAAAGCATCCCTGAATTTCTACTATCTATACATTATGTGAAATTCGCAAAAGTATACAGGACTCGCCCTGGTAGACCAATCGTGTCTGGGTGTGGATTGAATTGGAGCCCTAATGTCAATTAATTGATGTTTTCTTTAAGCAATTTGTTCCATGTACTAGCACTTATGTGCATGCTACAGTGCTTTATTTATTTATTTTTTAAATATGTGCCGGGCGCTCGTCAAGAGGCCACCGCTGTTTGCACCACACATTGCCACCGTACTTACACAACTACTAACCATCACACTGCTACAAGTGTAACAATTCAGACTGTTCGAAGCCGCTAAAGCTTTAAGGATGACTTTGGGGGGCAAGTGTTAATTGTTTTTAATGTATATTGAATTAACCATCAACTGTTTTTCTGCTCATCTTTAAACTGCACAAACAGCGCCAACATGTGGCATCTGTCATAAGTGCAGGTTCAGGCAATTAGGTGCTGAGCATTGGAAACCACCGGCTCAAATTAAGCACTGGCATGCTAGCCAGATCCTCATCAATAGTATAGATGATTTCCCATTTGACAATTCTAGACATACACGGATGACAATAAACATCACATTTCTATATACCAACTTACTGCAGTCTCATTCTTTTAGCATTATTAAGCTCTTCTAACTACAGACAGAGGTTATTCCTCATTCACTAGGGGCAACATCCAAGCTAGGCCCGCACTAGAGAATTCAACTTTTATAACTGCCGTAATGACTAGTTAAAGTCAAAGTGTCTCAGGGCTACAGTCAAAACAGTTGCCCCCACCCACAGGCTTTGAGACTCAAGGTTCCCCCAGTGGAGACAAGACAGAGAGCCCATGAGTGAACCAGGGTCGAGGTAGACCGCAGCAGGTGCCAACGAGGAGCAGCATGCTCTTTGCAGCCAACCCAAGATTTGGACCTCCGCAGCACTCTTTCGTTGTTGCAGTAAGCACTCTTGGGTGCCTATGGCAGACTCAGGGTGCTCCTGACATTCGGATGAGGACATAGCACCTCGAGTACACAGACTCAAAGAATAAACCTTTTTCTGTCATTTTATAATTTAGCAGAGTTATGTAGACAATGTATTTATGATCTGAAGAGGGAGTGTTGAATCATTGATGGGATGTTTTGAATGATTAAATAAACGCTCACAACATCCAGTTTACTCCTGAACACAACTAAAACAGATCAACATTCTTGATCTTTTAATTAAAGCTGAAGAATGAAAGTTGTACGCTACCCTTTACCAGAAGAAGACAAAGTGTAATTGTCTTCTGCAATATGATAGTCACAGCCCTCGTAGCTCATGGATAAACTACTCTCTTTTCAATTCCTATGCTTATGGAGGACCTGAATGATCAAGAAAGATTACCTTAAAGAGTCAGATGTTCTGATTGCTCTCTCCCTGTTGAAGTCAAGAAAAAACTGACCGGTTGATTTGTGTATACAACTACAACCAATGTAAATCAAGAAAAGGAGAAAGAGGTCAGGAAACAGAGGACTCAGCCTCCTGTGTTTACTCTAATAGTCCAAATAGCACAGATGGACTGTTTTTGGTTATCTTTCCAATCTATTAAGGAAAACAAAAAGTTTTTTAAAAATAACCCTCACCCACCAAGATTCTCCTTGGTAGCATACTTCATCATCGGGTTCTTCCCGTCCCGCTGCGGAACGGGCATGCTGCGATCAATGGAGACGTAGGAGCACTTTTAGTCAAATACTATAAAGAGTTTGATGGTATAAGAGTGGGAGTGTCTTGTCTAGAGTTAAAAATACCTGGCTAAGTAGGAACAAACGTTTTATTCGGACCTCTTGCTGGTATGGTTAAAAGGGCAAGTTAAGAGACAAACCGTAATGTGTGTGTATATCTCAAGGTCAACGTGTGTCAAGCCTTTACCCCAAGGCTTTTTGTCAGGACCACAAAGATGATCCCTGTAACCACTCCTAGTTCTGAGCCAGGGCTCGACAAATCTAAAAAAATCTTACTTGACCTACAGGTCGAGTGAGTAGACTTTTCTACTCGGCCTAACATCAATGCACTCGACCCACAAATTGATCGCATATGAATTTTTTTCAAAACATTTGCAGCGCCAACAACCCAAGAAAACGTTGGTTGCACCAAGGATATTGTGCTGCATAAATACTTGTAAGGTCCCAAAGGCGAGACTATGCTTGTTTAGGGGGGCAGGTTACAGAATATTTGTTGGCCAGTGGGCAATGCAAGTGAGCAAGCTCAAACCACCCAATAATGATTCATGGGGGTCTCTGCAAGAAAAACAGTAAAATAATGGGGCCAAATTGTGCATTTGCAGCCCTTTATGTCAGCGAAACGATCAACAGGAATATGCTACTTACCAGTATGCATCTGTTCTTGGCATGTAGAGCTGCAGATCTACACACTTTTGCATAGATCGCCATCTGGTGTTGGGCCCGGATGTTTGCAGATTGTTTTTCCTCTTGGAAAGTCTTTGGAAGTCACAAGGTCGGTGACTCCTCCTTTGGATCGTATTGCGCATGGGCTTCGGCCCCATCCTCAGATTGTTTTTTGCCAGCAGGGAAAGATGGAGCGTAGTAATAACAGTGAAGAAACCCATGTGTGTGTATCTAAATAAGATAAACTGGAACAGATACAGGTAGCCGGGGAGGCGGGTGGGCGTGTGTAGGTCTGCAGCTCTACATGCCAAGAACAGATGCATACTGGTAAGAAGCATATTCCGTTCGAGGCATACGAGCTGCAGATTACACACTTTTGCACAGATTATATAGCAGTTCCCAACCTTAGCGGCGACCACCCGTATCTGCTGCAGTAGTTTGAAATAATGTTTTGAGTACAGCCTGGCTTAGCTTGTTGCTTAGTTTGCACATCTACACAGTAGTGTTTAGTGAAAGTGTGCAGTGTTGACCATGTAGCTGCTTTGCAGATATCATCTAATGGGATGTTCTCTAAGAATGCCATGGAAGCCCCCATCTTCCGTGTAGAATGGGCTTTAGGAGGAACGGATAGCGTTCGTTTTGCTTTGTGGTAGCAAATTTGAATGCATTTTACAATCCACCTAGCTATCCCTGATTTTGAGATGGGGTTGCCCTTGTGTGGTGGAGAGAAAGAGACAAACAGTTGTTTGGTCTTACGGAAAGGTTGTGTTCTCTCGATGTAGTAGAGTAAGGCTCGTTTAACATCTAGTGTGTGAAGAGCCCTTTCTGCAACGGTCTGTGGTTGCGAGAAAAATACTGGTAGTTCTAGAGATTGGTTTAGGTGAAAAGGGGAAATGACTTTAGGGAGGAATTTTGGGTTGGTGCGGAGAACAACCTTGTTATGATGCATTTGGAGAAAGGGTTCTTGAATGGTAAGTGCTTATATCTCACTGACCCTTCTAAGGGAAGTGATGGCTACTAGAAAAGCGGTTTTCCATGTTAGGAATTGTAGATCACATTTGTGCAGAGGTTCGAAAGGAGGCCCCATTAGCCTTGTGAGAACTATATTTAAGTTCCACACAGGTGAGGGTGGTACTCTGGGGGCATTATCCTTTTAAGGCCTTCCATGAAGGCCTTAATGGCAGGTACCCGAAAGAGTGAGAGATGCTGCCCGTTTTGTAGGTAAGCTGCAATAGCTGCGAGGTGTAGTCTAATGGACGTATAGGCTAGATTGCACCTTTGTAGGTGGAGTAAATAGCCTATGATGTGTTGAATGGACACGTCCAGGGGATTGATGTGGTTATGGCAGTAGACAACAAAGCGTTTCCACTTGGCGGCGTAGCACGCTCTAGTGGTAGGTCGTCTAGCTTCTCTGATGACGTTCATACAGTCAGGGGGAAGATTTAAGTACCCCAATTCTAGGATTTCAGGAGCCAGATCGCAAGGTTGAGTTGAGCTGGGTCCGGGTGTCTGATCTCTCCATGGTTCTGGGTTAAGAGGCATGGTGAGAGGCGTAGTGTTTGGTGCGGTACTACAGAGAGTTCCAGCAGTGTGGTGTACCACGGTTGTCTGGCCCATGTTGGAGCTACTAGGATTAGTGTGAGGGAGTGTTGCTGTAGTTTGCGCACCAATAATGGAATGAGTGGGAGAGGCGGAAAAGCGTACGCAAATCTGCCTGACCAGTTCATCCATATCGCATTTCCTTTGGACAATGGGTGTGGGTATCTGGCGGCGAAGCTTGGGCATTTTGTGTTTTCGTGGGTGGCGAATAGGTCTATCTGTGGGTGCCCCCACATTTGAAAGAACGGGTGAAGAACTTGCGGGTGAAGCTCCCACTCGTGGATCTGTTGTGTCTGTCTGCTGAGCAGATCCGCCATAGTGTTTTGGACTCCTGGGACATGCTGAGCTAGGAGAAAGATTTTGTGGGGTATGGCCCATCTCCATATGCTTTGTTCTTGTTGAGAGAGCTGTGGAGAGTGTGTGCCGCCTTGTTTTTGGATATAATACATGGCTGTCATGTTGTCTGCGGATGAGGACTGCCTTGCCTGAAATTTGTGTTTGAAACTATTTTAGGGCTAAGAAGATTGCTAGTAACTCCAGATGGTTGATATGGAGTAACTTCTGTTGAGGTGTTCATGTGCCCTGCATGGTGAGATGTAATAGATGAGCACCCCAGCCGGAGAGCGATGCGTCCGTTGTTAGTACTATCGGAGGAACCGGGTCCAGAAACGGTGGACCTTTGGAAAGGTTTGTGGTGTTCCACCACTGCAGAGAGCGATGGGTGCTACCGTCTACCAACACCAGATCTGTCAGTTGACCCTGGGCTTGGTTCCACTGGTGCGCCAAGCACTCTTGGAAAGGACGCATCTGGAGTCTTGCGTGAGGTACTATGAAAATGCAAGAGGCCATCATGCCTATTAATTGCATGAACACTCGAGCTGGAAGGGAGTGTTGTGCTATGAATTTTGCACGTAGAGCCTGAATGCTTGCAATCCTGGCTGGATTGGGGTAGGCTAGTGCTTTCGAAGTGTTTATGGTGGCACCGAGGTATTGTTTTATGTGGGATGGTTGTAGATGGGACTTTGTGGTTGACCGTGAAGCCCAGCTGGTGAAGTAGATGGATTGTGGTGGAGGTGTGTTGTACACACTGATTGTATGAACTGGCTTTTATCAGCCAGTCGTCTAGGAATGGGAAGACATGAATGTGTTGTCTTCTCAAGTGTGCTGCCACCACTGCTAGGCACTTGGTGAATACCCGTGGTGCTGTTGTGACTCCGAATGGGAGCACTTTGAATTGGTAGTGTTGTCCGTCCACTACAAATCTGAGGTACTTTCTGTGAGCGCGATGCACTGGAATGTGGAAGTACGCATCTTTTAGGTCCAAAGTTGTGAGGAAGTCGTTTTGGGAGAGAAGCGGAAGTACCTGCTGAAGCGTTACCATATGAAAATGGTCTGAATGTATGCATGTGTTTAGGGGCCGGAGATCTAGAATGGGTCGTAGAGTCTCGTCCCTTTTTGGTATGAGAAAATATAGGGAGTAGACCCCCATATTTTGTTGGTTGACAGGAACGTGTTCTATTGCCTGCGTCGATGCCTTCTCCGAAGAAGTCGTCCGGAACCGTCGTCGAGGAGTGTGCCTTAGTTCTTCTGGCTCTTGGGTCCCGAATAGTCTTTTTGGACCGGAAGGACTTACACGCCGGGCAGTCTCGAGCCTCGTGTTCAGGGGAGAGGCAGAGATTGCATACCTCGTGGAGATCGGTGTGGGGGAATTTGGACCCACATCGAGGGCACTTTTTAAATTGAGTCCTTTCCATTAGCCAGGACCGAAGCTTGGAGAGGCCCGAAGGCCGCAGTCGACGACGAACTGAAGGTCCGTGCCGATGAGAAGGCGCGTCGAGTCAGGGAGATCGCGATCGAAACAATACCGCGGTTTGGGGTGAGGATTGCGCGTCGACCGTCGAACTGGAAGCTGTTCGGAACCGGAGCGCGAAGATCACATCCGAACCCGATGGCGGAAAAAAACAATCTGAGGATGGAGCCGAAGCCCATGCGCAATACGATCCAAAGGAGGAGTCACCGACCTCGTGACTTCCAAAGACTTTCCAAAAGGAAAAACAAACTGCAAACATCCGGGCCCAACACCAGATGGCGATCTATGCAAAAGTGTGTAATCTGCAGCTCATATGCCTCGAACACTAATTTCTAAACACACTGCAACAAAACTCACTCTCAGACTGCCCTCAGATACTTGCACAAATATACACTTGCATTTGCTCCTCAGGTGCACTTGTGCCATTTTAACAGTTTGCTCTCATATGGGACAGCTTTCATTTTGGCACTGGACTAGGACAGACCAGTTGTTCCAAATTCCCAAGACAGGATTTTCGCTCCACAAATAAACTTACTATGAAGGTGGACTTACATCACAGCAATGCACCAACAAGACTAACAAAAGAAAAGGAGGCAAGGGTGTAACCAACTTACCCACCACAGACACATGGGATCACCAGCGGGCCAGCTGCAACACTGCTTAAGCCAGGCAGGCACGCACATAGCAGTTAAAACGTCTCCGGTCAGGCACACTCACTGTCACATATTAGAAAATCCTGCTCCCTATAACCAGCACACATCAAAAATAAAAGCTACCAGGTCTCTCTGATCTGATGGACACAACCATCAAATCATTCCAAAAAGTACTCCTGGCATTCAGAAATAGGCACTGACAAAACCAATAGTCTAGTTTTAATGTGACATTGGGGTCTGCCCTGTGGATTCTAGCAGCGCAGCCGAGGCTGTTCCCTGTATGCACCATCTCTTTATGGAAACAACATCTACGATGTCACTAGTGAAGCTCACTCCCCCCTCCCTAATGAAGCCTAACTCTGGGCCTAAACTTACTTTTTGGGGGGGAAACTCCTACAGCATTTCTTTTTCTCCTGGCTCTAAATACAAGAGACTGACGGCGACGCTATTACAAACGAGTCACAATTGTGGGTGCAAATTACGCTCCTGCTCATTACAGTTTGCAGGGGTGTGGTAATTAGCGGTCACACAATCCGCACCTTAGACTAGGTACATGAACGTACTTTGCACACAAATTCACACGTTTTCCGTCGTGCAGATTGGATTTTCGCCCTCCCGTTTTAACTGCTCCACATCAAGGGGGCAAAAAGCCCATGCAAACAAAATGTGCCCCTCAAATACAATCCTCGAAACGGGATTCCTGGTCCATGTTTTGTCAGGGCCTCAGATGTAAACCTCTATTTAGAGGACACATCGTTTCAACCATTCTGCCTTCAGTTCTCGGGACAGTCTCCAATCCGCCTCCATCCTTCTGCAGAGAAACCCTCCCCTCTAGGCGCTTCTTCCACCCACTAAAGAATTCTAGCGCCCCATCACACAACCGCTACACCAACACGACAATAAAAACCTCTTGTCGTGACACGGACATGCCTCAGGCACCACATATTTAGAACTGACATTAGAAGAATAGTTGTCAAGCCCAGGTTTGACATCTACACTTAAAAAAACAAGACCTGTTAAAGAAACCTACCTTGGAGGTCAAAGCAGATTGCAAAGCAATCTGCAAAGTGGGGGCTACCTTGTCACGTTAAAGAAAATCTCACTGTCTGCATTGTACAAAGTCTTGAGGCTTTCCATTTCCATTCTAAGACACTAATTCAATTTCGATCCTCCTATTAGTAGAAAAGTAACCAACAAAACTAATATATATTATATATATATATATATATATATATATATATATATATATATATATATATATATATATATTCACTGAAAAAACCATAGGTTTCACACATGTTATAGTTAGCGGAAATTTTACTGATAAAAAACCAATGAAATTCCCCCGTTATAGTTAGTGCAGGCAACTATAACTCACGCGACCGCAATCCTCTGCTGATGCTAATACTGTATTTAGACACTTATTTGCCCATGTCTTCTTCCATACATTTTTAGCTATACATATATTACAAATATTTTTTTTTCATAAAGACACATATGTCATCAGCAGAAGATTGCGGTCGCGTGAGTTATAGTTGCCTGCACTAACTATAACGGGGGAATTTCATTGGTTTTTTATCAGTAAAATTTCCGCTAACTATAACATGTGTGAAACCCATGTTTTTTTCAGTGAATTTGCAAGGTTTTTTAAATGCTAATTCCTAACTATAACGTGTGTGAAACCTATGGTTTTTTCAGTGAATTTGTATGGTTTTTTAAATGCTAAGTTACTTTACGCCATTCGTGGCGTGCGCGCCCACTTAACGCAGTTCGTTCCGTGCGCGCACGGTGCGCTTCGCGCACCGCGCGCCCACTTTACGCAGTTAGTACCGTGCACGCACGGTGGGCACGCGGTGCACCGCGTGCCCACGTTACGCTAGATGGGCCATGTACGCACGATGCGCTTCGCGCACCGTGCGCACATGGAGGACATATGATGCACTTCGTTTTGAAAGGTAATATTTTAATTTTTCGTATATTTTATAAGCCATGCACAAATGGTGCCCTTCGGGAACCATTTGCACACGGGGTGGAGAGAGTGTGGATAATTTTGTTATTATTTTTTGGTTAAATATTTTAGTTTATCTCAGCTGTAAAAAGCCATGCACAATTGGTGCCCTTCGGGCACCAATTGCACACGGGGTGGAGAAAGTGTGGATAATTTTTTTTTTTTTATAATTGTTTACCGTACGCGTACGGTAAGCGTAATCGGCGAAATTAACGAAAAAATAAAAATTCCGTTTTTGGCCTTGGGGGTCTTTTGGAACTCCTTCATCATGGCTATGTGTGTGGGATTTGTCTAGACAGCCCCTTTACATGTTTTTGGACTGTATATATTAAAAATCACTCTCAGTGCGAGAGAGAAAATGGCGGCCGCCGCTTCCTGGTTTCGGCCGATTCGAATGTTTACTAAGATCTAAGAGCCAATCAGAATTGCGCTCGCGCACGCCACCGTACGCGTACGGTAAGCGTACCGTAAGCGCACCGTAAGCTGGCTCAGATATATATATTGATTTAAAGGCTATTTTCTCAGAATCTACTGAACAGATTTACACCAAACCTACAAAAGGCACTTCCTTGACCTGAGGACTACCTCTCTGCCAAATTTCTAGTAATTCTGTTCAGCCGTTCGGGCTGTAGCCCTGTCTAAAGGTCCTATGGAAAAATGCATGGGAAAAACGCGTTTTGGGACCCCCCTTTTATCTCAGCCCCCGCTTGACGAATCCCCCCCGAGACTTTCAGGGAAGGAGCGGAGCGTAGCGCCCCACCTATTTTGAAAAATTCGCGAGGATTCGTCGACCGGCGCCAAAGTTATTCAAAATAGAATGTTGCGGATTTCCTATGGAAACGTGGTCCTAACTATAACTACCTACTGGCGACCGCCAGTAGGTAATATATAAATATAAATATATATATATATATATATATATATATATATATATATATATAACTGCGACTCCTCTCCTGTGTAGACTGCAAGCCAAATCGCCCTGCACTCCAGTGAAGAAAGCGCGTGGTGGCGTGCTGCGTCACTGCTGCACAGGGCTGGCCAAAATGATGTTCAGGGCAGTCATTGGTAGCGCTTTCACGCGCTACAAGATTGACGGCCTTGGACCCACATAAACGATAGGCCGCGCCCCACACCACTATGTTAGGTGGTGCGTGCACTTGATTGCCTCTGATTTTCCTGTATTTTCCCGTCGTACCATGCTGCCCCCCAGAGCCTTCATCGCGCACCGCACCACCACCGGTATGCTAGGTGGTGCATGCACTTGATTGCCTGTGCTTTTCCCGTCCTACTGCCCCCTAGAGCCTTTACCTGGTACTGCAGTGGCAGATCGCACTCGCCAAGCCGGTCAAGTAGGCCTGAAACTGGCTCACCCTTCAAGAAATTCACTCGCATTTGCGAGCGGTCGAGTACATTTTGAGAGCCCTGTGAGCGACTCATGGCCTGCCCGTGGCTCCGACGAACATGGAGCTGCAGGCAGGTCATTGGCAAGAAGCAAGGGAGTAGCTTTGATGAAGGTCTGACTACAAACGTTGAGCTTATGAGGCCACATTTTTGGCTGTAAAATATCTAAAGAAAATAATATTACTGATTGGGTATTGTATTACATATTAATTTTGACTTGATTTCTATCAAGAAGACCAAGTTTTTAAGTCGCTCAGAACTAGGCACATTGGTTGCCCCATATTACACAATCTGCGGGAATACATAACATTAACATAAATCAATCACAAAAAAATGTGCATGACTAAAACCGGGGTAGTGATAAAGGTGCGGAGATGAAACCAGCATTTAACTTATTAGCAACACTATGAAAATAATAGCGGTGTACAATACCTCCTCTTCACTTTGAAATTTGCTTGAGCCTGGACTGGGCCTGCTAAATTTAGTAAGGGATTACCACTGAGAATGTTTTCCATTCGTATGCGCTCCTCTTCAGCTTTTTGTTCTAGTTCCTGAGAACGAAAAAAGCATATGCTTAATGTCACTGTTTCTGTGAATACAGTAGAGAGATATTTTGCACCCCAATCACAACCGTAAAGAGACGGGGTAATTAGGAACAAAAGTGTTCTCAGCAGGGCAAATCTGAATATGAATTATTTAAAACACCAAAAATTGCAACTAAGCACACATACTAAGCAAAACCAATTATAAGCATAAAGGTTTGAGAAAGTCAATTTTACAAATAGGGATACAAAAGGAAAAACTAAGTCTTGATCAGCACAATACTTTTAACAGAAGCCTATTAAATTGGTGGTGTTATACTATGCATCATAAAAGTCACAATACATTACTGCATATATTAAAATATATGCTGATAATTTCTTGCCACTGTTCCCAATGATTGTAAGCTCTGGAGTCAATAGAGAACTGTCAATAGAAAACTGTCATTAGCTGTTCACAAAACTAGTACCGCATAAAGACAAACTTTCAAATACCTTGGCCCAGAAACACAGGTTTGACTTTAAACACTAGATTCTTTTTAAGCTGGAACCACTACAAATAGGGATCTTATGTTGTATTGTAGTCCCTTTTGCTAACATAGTGGAAATGGAGAGAGCTGAGAAGACGCATTGGTGGAATAAACAAACATTGTTTCCAGGCCAAACAGACAGTTTTGTTTTTCCCCTTTTCTAGCTGCACATTTTGGCACAAGCTGAAGTTGTGCCGTTTTTTTTCCTTCCTTTTTTTAACAGTACAAAGACCTTTGTCATCACTCATTCAAACATTAAATTATTTATACTGAGGGCTATTTGACTTATTGTAGGAAGCTGGCTCTTTATTTGGTATATAAAAAATCTGATATATCCTGTAAAGAGTCCAGGGGTTCCCTTATCAGTAGACAGGAGTTGCTATGCAGTCCCAAAGTGCTCTACTAGGGAGTATTGTGGCCGAGCAGCCTTAGGCTAAAACAGTTAGGAGTGCAAGACAATTGTAAATACATACAATGATTAATAAAGGACGTCACAACTCAAGAACGAGAGCCACATCAATTTATAAAAATAGCAAGAATCTTTATATAGGTTTGGGCATTAGAAGAAAATCGTTCAGGTAAGTACGTCTTAAATATAAATTCTTTTCAGTTCAAAAAGTGGACACAGTGCAATTTTAAGTTCTGCAATGTATTGCTATGCGAGGAAAAACAAGTTTTGCAAACTGGTACAGTACAATCGACTTACAGGACCAATCTCCAGGAGTAAAAATGAGTGGTGGGCAAGGCCCAAGGCAGCACCTGCAGCACACCACCAGCTCAACAGAGGCGGCTTGGTGCAGGATGCAAAACAGCATCAGAAGCCTAATAGCTTATAATGGAGATCATCACTGCAGAAAGAGGTTTGGACTGGGAGACCAGTTGAGGAGAACTAACAGAGGGAGTTCAAGACTTGGGCTGCTCAGGGATGTAGGTAGGAGCACCAATGGTACTCTTCTCCACGGTCTGGGGCCGCTGATGCAGAGGTGTATTTAGACGTCAGGTTTCCCTGCCGGGAGCAGTCGCTGCCAGCAGTGGGGGGTGGGGGGGGGAAGGCGCCTGCATGCAGAGGCAGCAGGTGACATTGGAGAGGCCACAAGGGGCGAGACCACGCTGGACAAACTCTGGAGCACTGAGGAACCTTTATGGCACCAGTGGGCCACTTTAATGTGGACCTCACCCACATGCTATATGCCTCACAACCAGTAAGGTACTACTTACGCTAATAGTCATGTCACACTCCTGTGTCACATGACTCATCCAGCTTTGCATTCAAAAACACTGCCCGGCGCGAGCACAGCTAACATGCAAGGCGTACTGGGAGCCGAATATGTAAAATTATGGATGATGTCCCTTGATGAAGTAAGAGAAGGGGGGGCTGTTGATTGAATATGCAGTAACTAGCAAACTCTGCAGGAGGAGATTAAAGGTAAATACCCTTTGGTCTCCCCAGTGTATGCCTACAGGGATTGCCCACCACTACTACCTTACGATGCCTTATTAATATTTATGACATGTTGGTGTAAGAGGAGACCTTTTAAATTGATGGGTTTGTGCATGCCGTACACCGTAACTATTTGAATTTATAATAATTGTCTTATCTTGTGTGTGCTTTTAATTATGTGTGTGTGCTTTTAATTACTTGTTTGTGCGTGTGTTTTTAATTGTGTGTGTGCGTAAGTGTGTGTGTGAAAATAGAATCCTGTTGGCGCGATGAAGGGGTGATCACACGTTTGCATGCCTTCGTGCACACAATAGGCACGTTGTGCCGAAGCAGGAGACAAGAGTAAGAAAAGGGGAGTAATGATTCCTACCGCATGGAATATAATTGTATATTTTCTCTTTCCTAGCAGAGACCATAAAGAGGAAAAGGTCCATTATGGTCTGTATGTTTGCGTGCATGCTTCATTATGTTTGTTTGATTGCACAAGTTTAACAGCAGGAAATACCAACCACGAAATGTAGGGGTTTAATATCTCTCTTGGTCTTGAAGAAAGCCTACTGACTCTTAGGGGTATTTATGCAGGCTGAAACAGGTCGACCTATTGATATCTTGGGTCATCTTATCCATGCAACATCTCACTGTTTTTAACCCTGCCTAAGGACCATCATAGTAAAAATAGGATACGGACGACATTTTTAATTCACTCATAATCCCTTGTTCTTGGTATAAGAGCTCTGCTTACAAACTGCGTTGAGCCCACCCACTCACGCTAGGTGTAGTGGGTTAGGATCAGATGATGGAAGCATGCCACAGGTGGTACTTGTGGGTTAGAATCCTACAAAAATATCCAAGAGACGCCTAGATCGCACAAATAAAAAAAATTCTTTGAGTTTTATATAGCGCAAACCAGACCCGAAAGTATCAGAGAACCAGTTGCGTTACAGTGTGGAAATCGGAAATAATTTCCGTTAGCATAAGCTGAAGCCATCTTGTTTGTGGCATCCATTTTGTTAGATATGTAATTCTTCCGTCTTCACTGTTGCTTGCCTTTCTATTCTGCTTGTGTCATCAGCTTTAGTTAACTCCTTCTGTACTGAGCCAAAGCAATGTACGTGCTGAGAAAAGGCCTGTAGCTGCTAGAATGCACCTGGCTAAGGATATAACTGTCAACTATGTTTTGCAACTGTAAGCAGTAAGTGATTACCCATCTGCCCATGTCTGACTAGAACTATTCTTGTGTATGCTTGTACCCTCTATTTGTAACTACATGCTTACTCTGCAACAAACTCTGTATATAAGCACCATAGTCTGTGTATTCCAAGTACTACCTCAGGCAGCACTTGAGTGCTGTGTGGACGCAGTCCCACTCATGAATGAATACTAAACTTGTTATTTGAATTCCAGCTTCAGTGCCAATCTCTATTTTGTTGGTCTACGGACCCGTGGACAGAGAAGGGTGACCCCTGCACCGGTGTACTCATTAAAAAGCACATTTCCACAACAGATGGACACATTCATTTTTTTGTGAGGCACGGGAGATTAAGTGATTTGCCCAGAACCACAGGATGTGTTTAGCGTCCCTGCCGAGGCTCAAACCCGGTTCCAGAGCTTCGAGGTTGACCGGTTTAGGCCACATTCTCTACCCAATTTGCCTGGGTGCAGATCCCTCATTATCTAGGAATATACTAAGGACCACACAACTGATCTCTCAATCTGACGAGATCACAGTAACATAGGTCAACCCTCTCAAGTGAGGTTCCCTCTTCACTGCCCCACTACTTTAGATTAACAATCCAACTCATTCAGTCACTCTTTGCAATTGCCTATATACTGAAATTCAACAAATTGCTTTTCTCCTTCACTTTTATATCAACACCAGGAAACCGTACTGCTAGTTCAGCATATTGCTTTAAAATTTCATCGGAGGAATGTTTATTCAATTGAAGAGGTCCTTCTAGTTTATAAGAAAATTGTCAACATTAACCTCCCAACTGGCAGATAGTTCCTTCGCGGGGTGCATTATGGCACTTCAGCTGCACCAACCAACATTTATATAACAAACACTCCTATATTTACTTCCTTTATATTCCTTATAAAAAGCAGAATTAATTCAACACCACAGAAAAAGGAGTTGGAAAAGCAAATTAACGAGTAAACATTTACAGAGAAAGGTGTGAGTTTCCTTTACAAAGTTTGTGTTTAACACTTGCTCGAAAAAGCTGCGGAAAAAATTAACTGCAAACTTTGAAAGAGCTACAATGAGGTAATGTTTATTATGATCTACATACTCTCAAACTAATTTGATGAAACATATTGAGAAAAGGGCTGGAAGGGAATTGAAAGCTACCCATAGAAAAGGACAGCTAGCCACATTAAGGTAGAACACCTAAATAGTATATGTAACCAAAACAGCCTTCAGAGACGTTCACTGTTAGACTGTTTATAGACCCTAGGGGTTTGTTGTGAGTAAAGCATTAAAAAATAAATAATTAATTTACTTTCATTTATTTTTAAGGCGGTAGCTGATGACTGAAAAGTGAAGGATATGTGCTCTTTTAGATTTAGAGAAAAAACGTGGTTTTGAGCGGTGAGTTTGTGGTAAAGAGAAGTGGTATTTATCGAAATATATGGAGATTAAAAGTGAAATCCTCACTATCATACATGACACCTGAGAATGTATTGATAAGATTACTAAAATAAGTATTGTTTAAAGGTGAATAACTGAAATTTGTGCAGGCACTCAGAATGTGAGCAGTTAGTTGCTCCAAAAACTAGGGGCATCGAACTTCTCTGCAGCAACAATTTATGGACTCTTTGGCAGCCAGCAGCATAGTGTGGTAGCTACTCAACAAGACAAGAGTGGTGCAATCGCTGGTATCATCAGCTCTCTCCTAGAACCCTGGGCAACAGGGCAACAGCAGTATGTCACTGATCTAATCCCAATGGCTTGGTCAACGTAGTAGTCTCAAGCTGTAGGTACAGTATTTATCCATTGGCTCTGGAAGGTCTCTCCGGAATATGCCCTTTCAGTATTCGTAAGCACCCAAGAAAGAAACGTAAAAAGCAAATACAAATGGTACACAGCAAGCAAAAGACCAATCAAGATGTGAAGAACCAAAAGACGTGTCCAATGAGTGCCACCCAAGTTATGAAACATGAACAAGCAAGGCTAAATGGAAACAGTGGAAACATTACACTCTGATTTTGCTTTGGCAGGGATTTTAATTTTTAAAATACAATGTGTTTTGAGAAAGGACGGGGATAAAGGAGCACAAGATTCTAGAGGTTTAAGGTAATGAACATGCAGGTAGTTAAAAAAAATAACAATGAAAAATGTACCTTCAAAGAAAATGGAGGGTTCTAAAATAAATGAAGTAGCATTGTTCACAGACTGCAATGCTCTCTGCTGCGATTGAGCCTTATTCATGGATGGAGCCGGTTATCGTATACTAATTAGGAAAGGGGATCTTCTCTACGTCTCATTCTACGGAAACGCCAGATTTCACCCTGGTGACTGCCCCAGCTATGTTACCAGGGGCTGCTGTGATGCCATCTCTTTGCTTCTTCCTAACATAAAGGTCAACAATTATGCCCAGGAAGCTAACATCCACCTCAGATTTCAGAAAGAAGTTGAACCTGTCCATTACACAGCAGCAAAATGTATTTGATGATGGGCAAATTTTCCATTCGGAACCATTACTTCTTTCATACAATCCTAGCCCTTAACAGGTCTTGCAGAGGCCGCTTTGGCAGTCTGTCAGGAATTTAGAACCAACATGCAGGACAGCTCCCAGCTCAGTTATTGCTTGCTTGAAGCGTTATTCACATTTTTGGCCTGCGCACATTAGAACTAATCAGCAGTGGAAACTTCAGTGAAGCTTGCTTACTGTAGAATCCGCAAGGCGAGTGAAACTGGGTGTTGGCAGCTGATGGGGTGGGCGCAGCCTGAGGCATTCTGATCGTCATGCAAACCTCAGGGGTTGGAGGTTTTTGAACCTGTCCAACTACCAGCCTGGCATCTACCAATGGAAGGAGAACTCTGCTCTGCCTCAACTCCAAGTCAGACGTCCGGCAAGGTAAGAGCACACATGATGGATTTAGAGCAAAGGCAGAGTGGATGAGGCAGTGCTCTGCCGGATGGTGCAGTGCAGCCACACTTTGCCCGCATTTGCATCAGGGTTCGGCACAAAGGCTTAATTTCAAAGTGGTGGTGCTGTGCTGTTGGGTACAGAAAGGCAGTCTGGACAAGAAAGCATTGTGCCGGCTTTGATGCAACTATCTGCTAGTACTAATTAGCACTGAGTGATGGTGCAAATCTTTGTATGTACTGATGATTAGTTAGGGTTGAAATGGTACAAATGTGGCAATGCAGCCAAAATTACTGGGTTTTAGGGTAAATCTGAAAATACATAATGGTGGCAATTCTTGACATGTAGTAGACATATTGCAGACATCCCTGCAGGAGGACATATTGTTGTAGACATTCCTGCAGGAGGTGCCGAACCCTGGACTTTTGCTCGCACTAGCGTAATGATCGTAATTCTAGATCATAGGCATAATACTTCCCATCTTGGTGCAATGTTCACAGTGGCATAATACTGGTAATTGGCATTTTAATAATATTATAACTCCTGCTATCTACAGTTTCAGCCTGTGAGACTATTGTATGCTCTCTGTATGTACCTATGGACTCACTCATGTATTCATTCACCCAACCATTCATGCACTTACTCAACCATTAATCATCCCAGTTGCTCACTTGTTCATCCATGCACTCATCCCTCATTTACCCAACCATCCACAAGCCCAAGCACAGGCTCATCCTCACGTCACCCAGACATCCAACAAAATTGCCAAGGAATGAGGAAGCAATAGCACCACTAGTAAATCAGACCTATTGGCTTTCTCCAGTGGCTGTTCCTCTAGTCAGCAGGGTTGGGGAAAGTGAAAGCAAACTACTTCACTTTCAAAATCACAAAGGTTTTAGTTTTTTGGGCAAGTAAATGCAAAAATAAAAATTGTGATGGAGTGAAAAGGGAAGGTAAGATAGTACCAGCTGACGAATTGTACCTGAATTATAAAACCATAAGCAACAATATTCAGTTCAGCCACAAGGTTTCAGTAGCTCTCAGTCGTAAGGATTAAAGACAAATCACAAAATACATTAACTAAGGTTTGAAAAACATGGGAAACAAATAACTAAATAAGTAGAACCAGCAGTTATGTGCAGAGCCAGGAAACAGTTAATTAAGTTTTTGGGAGGTGGGGTGATGGAAAGACAATAGGAAGATTGTAGAGACACTTCCAGGTTCAGGAATTGCTTTCCATAAACCAACCCTACCCAAAAAAAAACACCACCAACTACCTGTATACACCTTCCCAATATAGATAAATATTGTAAACATCAAAATGCACCAATCACTCCACACATCCGAACCAACTCTTCATACATCCTTCATATACCCATCTTTTCAGGAGAGCTACAGTATTCATGGAACTCTTAGCTTGTTTTTGTAGCAAAACAACCAGGATTTTGTTTTATTGTTTAGAAAAAAAAAAGACTATCCTAATAATTCTGGACTTGAATATTTGCTTGATCACGGCGGAATCGATTAAACAGAAGAAACCGGATTAAACTAAGCTGGAAGCCTATAATGTTACCCAAGCAAAATTTAGACACTTTTTCATTATCATAGTCACTAATAACCCATTTGTTCTACTCACTGGCAAATAGTATATAATTCATAGTGATTCCATACAAAACATTAATCACAAGCTTTTGTTTGCACTTTGACGGAGAAGACAACCAAGTTATCTACTTACTGAAACTGTACACTTATCTAAAGCTTATGTTAGAGCGCAATGTGAAGGAAAAGGCTCACAGGTTTTGTTACTTTCTGAAACCCCTGTGCAAACTAGAGCTTAACTACAAGCCGATACACAATAATAGTAGCGCCTACCTTGCGGGCCTGCTCTTCTGCACGCTCCTTCTTTATTTTGTCAAGTTCGGCCTGAAGAGCTGCATTTTCGTCATCACTGTCATCATCGGAATCATCATCGTCATCTTCCTAAACTCATCAAGTAACAAAAAATACATTTCAAATTGCCTGAAATTACAGACAGTAACAAACACGATCAAGGACACATTATGGGAACAGATGAATACTTCAAAATGAACTGACGAAAAACAATTTACTGATCATTCAGTGCAGAATAATTTGCAACAAAAATGTAAAACACAACAAAATGTCTTGCATCAAATGGAACAATGGGTTGAAACGGTGCTGAGTTAACAAAATGCCTCAGACTAAACCACAATTGGAGGATGAAGAATAAAAAAGAAGCTGTTTAGGATAAATGAGAATGTGGCAGTAGAGAATACCCTCCTTTAAAGGTGCAAACCCCTCCCACCCATCAAAAAAAACTTTTATTACAAAAAAACTATAACTAAGCACAAATTCAAATCTCCTGAATTCGAATAGACATGGTTTCCTTAACTAAATATGCAGAATTAATCAAGATTTCTATTTACTATGAGCATATCAACATAAAAAACAAAAATTCAAATTGCCTACAATGACTGGCCCTTTGCTAACAAAGACATGCGAAAAAACACCAAGGAAAAATGTGGTCCTTTGTCTCTAAGGAAATTCTTTGGAAGGAAACAAATCTATTATTCAAATCTACCTAGAATGAAGACATACACAACAGTAAGTGAATGCCAAGAAAACCTGGCTATTTGGTGAGGATGTGGTAATGCTGGAAAGTAATGGTAGCATATTTTACGGACAATATTGCAAGGGTGCAAGAGGCACTCACAAATCAAACATGAACAATACTACAAACTTTAAGGATATGGAGAATCTTGAATTCAGCACCCAGTGAACCGTGAATTCAAACCATGAGCAGATTTTGCACTTACTAAAATATAATAGGAGACAAGAACTTGCTTCCATACAGTAGAAAGAGGTTTAATGGAGATGAGGGATTTGAATCGACGTGGAAGGTTCAAATATTCATGCTAACTGGCCTAAAGCGCAAGCGTGCCATGTGACTGCAAAATTCCATAATCTGCAACAGTTTAATCATGGTTCTAACTGTCTGGGACTGAGACGCCTCAAAGATTAATTGAATACTGGAGCAAAAGAGGCCTCTCCATTGTCACAGTTACCACGGTTTTCAGTATCACTACTCAGGAATGTGTTGCATAAGCAGCTGAAGATACATTTTGAAAGGGTACTGGGAAGACTAAGAAGTACAATAGTTGGATCATCATGTGTGTGCTGCTCTGGCATTGCTGAAACATAGTAGCGTTCACCAACCAGTTGTCCAGGTACGGATATACGTGTGGTTTGATGCTGCAGATGAGCAATCGCCACTAAAACATTTTGGGAACACTTTTGATGCAGACTGGAGTCTAAATGGCAAAAGAAAAAATGGTAATGTTTTCCAGCTATCACAAGCCTCAGGTATTTGCAGTACATATGCATTAGGATGTTACAGGATGTAGGATTCAAATCCATCACTGCTAGAATGTCACTTTCTACCAGGAGACAAATTACACCCTTTAGTTCCACCATCTCGATTTTGGTAGTCGAAATGTGGATTCAGAGGATGCAGAACTAAAATGTGCCTCGGTGAGACATCCGTATTCAGAAGGAAACATTCTACTCCTTGGCATTTTTTGTATGATGGAACTGGATCCCTTGCGTGTTAATGACTGGATTATCATCCTTCCGCAAACCATGGTATGCCAATAACCAAAGGTCTTCCCAATAGAGTGTTATGGTCAAATAGAATGAAAGCATTGCCACCTGTTAGTGGGGCCAAAGCCTCCGGAGGTTTCGACCTCAACTGCGGCCACAAAAGGAATGAAGGACACTAACATTTGTTGCTGCTGCCATGTAGATGGCTTCTTTCCTGATCCTGTTATTGAGGTTTGTGAGATGCCTCTTTTCCAAGTGTCAATCAGGAAGAGAGTCATTGGAGGATGGAGCTATAACATGAAACAGAACGTTGCTGAAGTGTCCAGTGGCTATTTTTTTAATGGGCTCAAGTGAATCATCTACGGACTGGTGATAGAGGTGACTTCCATAAAAGGGCCTGCTGAAAACATGGCTTTGAACCTCGTGCAAAAGGTAAAAATGCACAGTCAGAAATGATGCTGCAAGACTTGTTGTATCAATGGGTCTTACTCATTCCGTTTCTATGGGAAAATAAATTGATACATTAGGGCCTTCGCTGTGAGTGAGCTGCCAACTAGCTGTATCAGCAGCATATAAGGAAGAATGCAAACAGGTGTTGGCTATTACTTTGTGAAATAAAATGAGTCATTAGATGGAGAGGATGCAAGTCCTTCCCAAGTAATAAGTCCAAAAACTTGTCAGATTGTTTGAGTTAAAACTTTTATCTTATGAACTAGTCTCTGAAATGGAAGACAAAATGCTCCAGCTGGGCAAGATCCGGCGAAGTTTTCATTCTTTTTGTAGCAGTTTCTCAAGGTCTCTTCTAAGGTTTCCAGGAACTCCAGCTCAGCATCTAGGGATCATTACTCACTCCTACTGGTCAGCTAGTCATGCCAAGAAAAAGCAATCTTGCAGCTTGTTGTGTCCCTGTAACCACACAGGCTGTTCGCCACTTGGCCCTTGGAGTACACCTCTCATTCCTTAGTACAGTGGGAGATGCACCGACATTTCACCACAAGACAGATACCAACACACTCTGGACACCGGTGTTTTCCCTGCTGCAATTGCAGTTATTTTCTGGGGTCAGGGGGAGGGATTTCGCCACCTACAACAGCAGCGCTGTTTCAGTGCTGCAATGTAAGCAGCAAGACGGCAGTCAGCATTATTAACATAGGCCAAAGTCCACATACCCAAGTGGGAGCAGGCCCAGCGCTTCATGTCTGCACACAGGTCAGGTCACAGACAGTAGGTCCAGTTCTCTTCTGTAGTTCCAGATGTGTTCTCATGGCCTGGGGTAATGTTCCACTTTTGTAGGGCTAGCCAATGGATGGGGGTGATGCTTTGTCACTCCCTAACCAATGAGGGCAAAAGTTTTCATGGGCAATCCTTCCCACTCTTGCACCAAATCTTGTTTGCCTTAATGCAAACTGGCCCACAGTCAACTATTTTTAGTAAAGCCCTGGATGGTGGATAGTGTCCCAGCCAATGGTTGTCCAGGGGAATGAGAATTTCCCTCCTCCTTAACCACACTAAATATGTGGTGCTGGGACCAGCTCCTCCCCTCCCCGGGCTATTGTTATGTTGGCCAGGGAAATAAAGGCTTCTCTTCCCCATTCTACCCCTTATACCCAACTGGGAATAGTAGTTCAAGATAATGAAGTTCCTGAACCCTCCCCAGCTGCCGTTAGGCGTCCGAGAGGTGTCCCATACCTCACACCCAGGTTGTCCCGCCAAATAGCTTAAGTCATTGTTTCTGCTCAGGGATTCATTTACACACTTGATTTATGGGAAGCACAGACCTAAACCAGCTGATGGCAGGTTAAAGCTAATTAGCCCACATGAGTTTTAGTTAAAGTCTAGCTTATTAAAAGTTACTTTTACTAAATATTTATCATAAGTACAACTTCGCAATTAAATCACATTTTAATAAATATTAAAAACAGTGCTTAAATCATTACTGTAGCTTATTCCTAACCAGAGTTTGCTGATATAGTAATTTACCTGAATTTTAGTTTTTTTCTCTTAGGGGCAGCTATAAACCTTTACTGTTAAAATAGCTTTTGGGGGAGTAGTCACTGTAAGAAAGCTGGAAGCACGCAGAGATCAACGCCCTTCTAAAGAAACCCACAGCCGACCCAAAAGACCTCAAGAACTTCCGCCCCATCTCTCTCCTTCCCTTCCCGGCTAAAGTCATCAAGAAGACCGTCAACAAACAACTGACTGCATTCCTCGAAGCAAACAACGCACTTGACCCATCCCAATCCGGATTTCGAGCCAACCACAGCACCGAGACCGCCCTCATCGCAGCCACCGACGACATCAGAACCCAGATGTACAACGGGGAAACAACCGCTCTCTTCCTCCTAGACCTCTCGGCCGCCTTCGACAACGTCTGCCACCGCACCCTAATAACCCGCCTACACAACACTGGAATCCATGGAAAAGCCCTGGACTGGATCACCTCGTTCCTCTCAAACAGAACCCAGAGAGTCCGCCTCCCCCCGTTCCGCTCCACAGCCACCAAGATCATTTGCGGCGTACCCCAAGGCTCCTCGCTCAGCCCAACCCTCTTCAATATCTACATGAGCCCCCTCGCCGCCATCACACACGAACACAACCTCAACATCATCTCCTACGCCGACGACACCCAGCTGATACTCTCCCTCACCAAAGACCCAGCCACCGCCAAAACCAACCTCCAGGAAGGAATGAAGGACATCGCGGAATGGATGAAGTTCAGCCGTCTGAAACTGAACTCAGACAAAACGGAGGTCCTCATCCTCGGACAATCCCATCCGCCTGGGACAACTCCTGGTGGCCCACAGCGCTGGGCACCGCACCTACACCCACAGACCACGCACGCAACCTGGGATTCATCCTGGACTCCTCCCTCACGATGACCAAACAAGTCAACGCCATCTCCTCTTCATGTTTCAACACCCTGCGCATGCTCCGAAAGATCTTCCGGTGGATCACCACCGAAAGCAGAAAGACGGTCACCCAGGCCCTCGTCACCAGCCGACTGGACTACGGGAACACCCTGAACGCAGGAACCACAGCCAAACTTCAGAAACTACTGCAGCGAATACAAAACGCCTCTGCACGACTCATCCTCAACATCCCCCGCCACAGCCACATAACTGCCCACCTGAGAAACCTGCACTGGCTCCCTGTCAGCAAGAGGATCACGTTCAGGCTCCTCACCCACGCACACAAAGCGCTCCACAACATGGGCCCCGAATACCTCAACAACCGCCTCTCGTTCTACACTCCCACCCGCCAGCTCCGCTCCGCCAGCCTCGCCCTCGTCTCTCGGATCTGCAAAACCACAACCGGAGGAAGATCGTTCTCCTACCTGGCCGCCAAGACATGGAACTCCCTCCCCGCACACCTTCGACTGACCCAGGACTATCTCACCTTCAGGAAGCACCTCAAGACCTGGCTATTCGAGCAGTAAACGACACCACCCCCCACCCCCCCTCTTCAGCGCCTTGAGACCCTCACGGGTGAGCAGCGCGCTCTATAAATGTATTGATCGATTGATTGATAAGAACATGTCAACACTAAATTATTGCATATACCACTTCTAAGTACTAGGCACCCTACCTTGTGGCCTACAAGGCCTATTTAGGGATCATTTTAGTATCGAAAAGGAAGGTTATTTCTGGTCAAAGCAGGTTACTATCACAGGTTCCCCTGCAGGTTTAACACCTGCAGTACCCACACTACATAGGAATGCCTGAAGTCATGTTTTGTCAGCCTGGTGTATGGCACCACATGTGCTGGAGTTCACAGGTGACATTTCAATTCCCATGCTTTTGATGTATTTCACCTTATTAATATGGCCTTTCGGGACAGTTATATTAATCAATTTTATCATGTTTTAGGGGTCAGAGCGCATAGCATACACTGGAAACAGAAAAGCAGTGCAATATGTGCAAAATTCAAATGCCAGTTAGCAAAAAATGGGGAAGATCATCCACAGAAAGGGATTTTCTCTCACGATGACCTCCTAAATGCTTTGCTATGTTCTTCAGAAAAATAACAAATGATCTGTTCAAGCCACCTCAATGCTGATGCCCACAGTGGTTGGGTAGTGATGAAGAATAGAAATACACCACTGCAACTTTATCTTTCTTCCACCTAACATAAATCTGCAGAGGTGGGCTATAATGTTTGCAGCATTAAATGGTCATTTACAAGAATTGTAACAAGTGCTAACTGTAAATTCAACATGAAGAAAAGTAAGCGGATCCTGGGGAACGAGCCTCTAACAATATGTTTGATTTATCCTTAGCTTCACTGTGTAGCGGCAGTTGGACTCTGAAGTGGCCATGCCTTACTGAATTATGCCCAGCTGCACAGATTAGTACTGACTGACTCTGGGAGTTTATGTCCCAGAAATGGAGCAGCAGTCGACTATTTTCTTTCCTAGTTGTACCCAAAAATGATTCTGCAGATCTTTGTAATACGGTGTGATATGCCTATACCTCTCCGGTGTGAAGGGTGTAAAAGATATTTAGGATACCCCTCAGAGAGGAAAGTCCGACACTAATCATCACATCAAATTTCTTTGGTCATCCCCAGGTATTGCTTTTAGCTGGTGAATGGCCCCTAGTCAGATCAGAGTCACCTTTCAGTCACTTGTGAGTAGTACACGGAGTAATAATCTAAGGCGCCAATGCTTTATTAAACAATGCTTGCCCTTAATGTTTTTTTCACTAGACCTTTTTGAATCTGTTGTAAATTTTCTCCAGCAATGTAAAAATCTTTAAGATTGTTGTGGAAAATTGGAGATCTTTTAGTAATCTGGGCCTTGTGCAGGCCTAACGGGTACCATGCCAACTCCTCCTGGTAGGCTTAGCCCAGTTCCTCTTGGAGACAGACAAGCACTCCGCTCCATCTGTCTTCAGGTTATTGCAGCAAGTCAAGTGGCACTCATGTACTTTTGTATAGTGTACGTATCACCCGAAAGTCTCAAGGCGCCGAATAACAGATGTATATTGTTACCCAACTCAATGGTACTCGTTTTATCGACCTCAGATGGATGAAAGGCTGAGTGGACCCGCCGGGATTAGAACCTGTGACCATGAGGCCGAACACAGGCCCCTACAGTGGATGCATTTGTCCACTGCGCCACTGACACGGCCACTCGGCCATAAGAGATCGAGCACACACACACACATATCAACACAAACACACAATGAAGGCAACCTCCCCAAAAAGGCACATGTCATAATACCAGAGCACCTTCAGTATTAATGTACCGCCACTACCAGTCACTGCATGGCCTGGTCTGAGAATGCATCAGCTATCCTTTTTTTTTTTTTTTTTTGGAAAACCTTTATTTAACAGTATGTGCAAACAAATACGGGCCTACAACCCTCAGGCCGGCCTCGACAATAAAGGGCACATCAGCAAGCAATTATACGACTCGGCAGCATATCAGTACAAGCACGAATAGACCAGATTACGTTATACACAATTGTGCCGCCGAGCGCCAGGATGATGAGGTTTAAGTTTTATAAAGTCTTGAAATAAGTCCATAGCAACAGGTCTGGAAGGATCCGAATCAGAGCAATGCAGTTAGGACTATAGTGGGCAACGATCATCAGAAGAGTCAGCAAGCATTATCCGTAAGGTAATCAATCGCACTCAATGAAATCAGGATAGAAAAGAAACATATCACATGACGATCCCCAGCACTACCCACAAGTTCCCAATCCTCCCCTCGACCCAAGAAATAAGAAAGGAAAGAGCAAACGAGAAAGGTAAAGAGTAGTAAGGGAGAAGAGAAAGAGAGAAAAGAAAGAAAGAAAAAGGAGGCCCATAGAAAAAAACAACAAGGAAATATACCCCCCACCCTACACGCATGCAGAGGCTACGGCCTACCCCCCCTAGCAGTGTGTCTGTCGCCCCAAAAGAGTACCCGAAATGTAGGAGAAGAGAAAGTGAAGAAAAAGAAAAAGAATGTCACGGTTGATCGGAGGAGGGCCGAGGATCTATTCAATACAAGCAAAATCGTTACCCGCGGTCACCCAACCCCAGGCCCCGACCTAACACCCTGCTACATGTACCTCCAACAGTCACAAGTCCCAGTCCCAGCCATATACGTATCAATGTGCAACAAGAAAAACCCCCTTCCTCAGCCTTGGCCCCTTCGAATCTGCAGTCCAACAGAATCCATTTGCAGTACAGCCAACCTGGACGGGATGGGCCACCATGGAGTCCGTTGCAGCAGTCGAGGGGTAAGAGACAAGTCAAACTGGAACGAAGCTCGATAGTAAAGGACCACAGAATGCGCCACTGCTATGCGGTGGCTAGTACAACAGGGAGCAGGACGATGCAGAAGTCCCAGAGTAGCGGCCGGCCGATGTACAGGAGGCAAGTCCAGGAGGACGCTCAGAAACGTGGCACCAAAGGACAAAGGAGATGGGCAAAACGGCGGCTGAGGCACAAGCTCCGGCCATACCAAGGGAGCAGGATTGTCAGACTCCTCCAGGGCAGAGCCGAGGAGTACCGCAGCGGGCACTGGGACACGTCCCCCCGTCACTGCCACATACCTCAACTCGGGTGATCCACCGACAGTCGACTGAAGATGTGGCTCAACATGCCGCACTTGAGAATCATCATGGCCAGCTGAAAAAGTCCGATCAAACCGGTCCTCCAAACCAGTGGCAGAGTCGCGGAAGGCCAACCACAGGTCCTCCAGTGCTGCCAGGATGTCGCGAAGCCCCAGCGGTGGATCAAGGATGGAGGGTGCTGTTGCGTCCGCCATCTTAGGCAAGCAACCATCGAGCGCCCCGGGAAGCAAGCCCCCCTCACCAGCCATCGCTATCTGGAAAGTGATGAGCTCTCTGCGGGGCCCCGGTGGTGCAGGAAGCGTGGAGGCAGCCGGTCGTGGAAAGGCTTCAAGGACAGGGGAATCTGTGGTGCAGGGAAACCCACCGGCGAGACCAGGGCTTCCGATGCGGAAGATGGCGTCCGCTGCTGTAGGCTGCAACAAAGAAGCGATCCCGGCCCTCTCCCAGCTGGGTCGGGATACAGTATACGGGAGCTGGATACAATGTTGCGAGCGGGGCGCGCTGGGCAGCCGAGCATGGAAAAGGCTGCTGCGAGAATCCCAGCGCCGCGCTCCAGGTCCGGTGCACTGGCTCCTCCCTCTCCACAGCGGCCGCTGCTATCGTTGTCGCCGCCGGCCGTCCCCACTAAACAATGGCCCGGCTGCGACCTCTTGGAAGGCCGGAATGGAAACCGGGGCTCAACTCCGCCGGGGCAGCTCCGTTTTCGACCGGAGTCAAAGTATCGTGGTCAGGAACGTGGCGCAGGTAAGCGTAGGGCTCGGAGGCGCAGGATGCTTGCCAGGATATCGACGAAGGGCGAAAGGGTCGGCGGAGCCGAAGAGCTAGGCGGCCATCTCGGCTGAAGGCTAGGCTCCTCCTCACATCAGCTATCCTTACTCAGAAAGGTGGTATGATTTTGGTGTCTCCTATTCATCTGAACACAACTATTTTTAGAAACAAAAAAAGAACAAACATTGGCATAGCCAATAGGTCTCGCTTTTGGGACCTTAGAAGTATTTAGTTATGCAGCACAATATCCTTGGTGCAATAACATCAACTGTTGCATGGCTAAAAACTTCAAAGGTCCCAAAGGCGAGACCTATTGGCTATGCCAATGCTTGTTTTACTTTGGGCACAGCGATTAGCTGCTGATTGGTGGAGCGCAGTGTTCTTGCAGTGTTGTAAGGAGTGCTGTAAGGCCAGACTTATGCAACCTGCGCAACGCGTCGCAGCCAGGGCATCAATGGGAAGCTCTCTCCGGCTCCGCTCCACAATATTGTGCCTGTCTCGGTTAAAAAAAGAAGCCGGGCTAACCGCAGGGCAGGATTAAAGGGTGGAACATTAGAAAGGCTAATGCTATTCAATGAATGTTATGGCTGCGCAGTTAGAGGATGCGCCGGGGGCATTCAATCAGTAACTAAACTACCGAGGAAGTGGGCGGCGAACGTCACTGCGTGAGAAGTCACCACAAACCGCCCTCTGCTGGTCAACGTGCGAAGTAAACAATGCTTTGGATAACTGCTAAATATTCGAAGTTAGTTGTAACTTTGAGATGAAACAGTTTAGTTTACCAATCACTTGGGCGCACAGTTTTCAGAAATGTATTTAATTGCTCATTTGGATGCTAAATGAGAAAACTGACAAGTGTTTTCAGTGAATCGTGAGTAAGATGCATCCATGGGGTATAATTTCTAACACTATAATGTGTCACAGTGAGCTCTTAATTATGGGGCACTTTTGCTAAAAAAGTGAATTAATAAGCGTAGTCAGCGTGTGTGTGTGTGTTGCATAAGCTCAATTAGAAACAAGCATTAGCCGCGCGGCAGTCAAAGTAACGCCGCGCGGCCGTAAAAGCGAAAGTCATCGCGATCACTCTGAAAGCGAAAGTGATCGCGATGATGCGCTAAAGCAGCGGGGGGAGGGGCATGGTGCTGAAGGCTTGCGCAGGAAAGGCAGATGGCTGGGCGAGAAGGGAGGGGGGAATGCGGGGAGCAGCTGTGCGCGTGCACGCCATCGTGCACCGACGCTTGTAGCCAGCACAAAAATGTGGGTAGCACTTTCTAAACTCACCTACTAAATGTCTCGCCAGACCAGCTCATGCGCTGGGTCAGGCGAGACCTAAAAAAGGATGGTCACCTCCAGGACTTACTGGATTGTCAAGTTCACTTGGAGGAAAGACACAGGGCCAGCCTGAAAAAAAGTACATGAAAGCGTGGCACAGTTTTCAAAGTAATGCAGGATACTTTGTCGCAGTAATTTGCAAGATAATGCAGCAAACTGCAAAAAAGACTAGACTTCTCTTCCCAAAGTAAATGTTTTCCAATCTTCAAGTACCATTTCTCAATTAAGTGTTAAAACAGCCTGGAATTAACAAGCACCGAAAAAAAGCTAATTAACATAGTATAACAAGCATGGTGTTGGGATAGACATAAAACTACTTACATCAGTGAGAGGATCGTCAGCATCAAGATTAGCTGCAGGAATTTGATCTAGACGAGGCTTTTTGGACACCGAAGATGATGTTGTATGCTCTAAAGAAAAGCAGAGGTTTTACCCATTTAAATTATAAAAAGATCAGCTCCTAAAAAGTGCTGGCAATACTCAAGTGCATATGAAATAAAAAGAAATGCCTTATATATGTATGGTGCATGAGATCTATCAAAAGCTTCAAAAAGGGCTTGTATTGTTTTATCATTGCAAGAAACTAAATAATTTCTATCAGAAAATGTTGTACAAGAGCAACATGGCTGAGCAACATGGCTGATGCCCGGTGGAGCTGCTAGACAGCTATAGAGGAGATCGGCCCTGGTTTTCCCTCTCGACCGTCACCTACCCTGCCGGCCATTGGGCACGGTTCTCCTTGTCTCCCCGCTGTGTGTCCATACTACTGTAACATTGTTTTTTGCCTGCATTCTTACTATGCTCTTGTAATGGATGTAATTTGTATTATGTAACTCAATGTTCCTCATGTAAAGCGCTCCAATACCTCCGGGTCTAGCCAGCGCTATATAAAACTCAAATAAATAAAAATAAACAAGAGCATACAGTTAGAAGTAAATAGGATAGGAGATGGGTTTGGTGATTTCCACAGACCGAACGTGGTTGAGAGAAGTGTGGAACAGCGATACTGTGGAAAGCCATCAACAGCAGAGCAAAAGAATATGACATTTTAAATGAGATGCATGTCCACCAGTTACATGTTCAAACATAAATTTGCATGGTTAAGATAACGTGAACCAACTGTCCCATTTCCCTGTTACCAGGAGATGTTTTTTTTTTTTGTTGTTGTTATGGAGCGAGTCGCCTCTCAAGTGGAAGGACCAGAACCTGGAAGTTGCACAGGGAAGTTTGGGTGAAGCTAAAGGGTGCTGGTTGGCACATCTTAAGTTGAAGGTGGGATGTACTGGATTCGGAGATCTGAAAGGCAACCTAGGGATACGTTAAGACCATCTTTGTATTCAAATGTCAGTAACCTGTAAAGGACTTTCGTTTTGGCCCAACAATAGGCTTCTAGGGATAATTATGAAAATCAGTGACAAGCCTTTGACTTAGTCCTGTTGAAAGGATGAGTAGTACGAGTAATCCTACTTGCTGAACACTAGTGACTGGATTTGCGCCATGACTCCATTTAATGGGATGTGTGTGTTAAACTTAAGTATATTTATAAACCAGCACCTTGCTTTGGCTTACCGAATGCGATAGATGTGTGTGAATCATAAGTGCATTTAGAAACTTGTATCTTGATTGCACATCCTTTGGGTGGGAGAAGGTCTCGTCCACATGGAGGAGCTAAAGCAAAGACAAATTTGTAGCAGTAGGGATTTTAAAAGGAAGTAGGGATGTTAAAAGGAAGAAGGGAAGTAAAGGACCTCAATTTTCTAAGAGTTCAGCATGAGAAAAATTAGGGGCATCCAGCGACACATGGCCGATATAAGTGTCTAGAGAAGTGGCAAGATTATTAGGACTGAACATTTACGTGTCTTATTCATACAAAGACCCGTCAAATCCTTCAAACCTCTAAACGCTGCTACGGTGTTCTCTAAAAAGGATTAACCTGTCCTCATGAAAAGGGACTTAAACTCTCCTCCAAGAGCTGAAAAATGAGTAGAAAACGCCTATCTGGAACAGGAACTATAGCAACTGTTTAAAAGTCTTCAGTAAAGCATATCGTCCCTAGAGAAAGACAATGATGAGATCGGTGACAGAGTGGTCAGCATTGAGACCACTCAGGAACTCACACAGGATGGAAGATGCGTAAAGGACACAATCTCTGGAGACCCAGGGGGACATTATACATTTGAAATACGAAGACATGGAAAACAGAACAAGGAGAGATAAAAAGAGATAAAAATCAGAGTTTGGAATGTGACAGAGGAAGCAGAGGGATGGACGCAGCTGCCTATGTCCAAGCTATGTTCGCCTAAATACTGCAGATGAAAGGAGAATTTGCTGGAACTGAATGAACACACAGGGTGAGACTTAAATCATTAACACAGCCAACATTTAATCCAGAGAGCTAGTGGCAAAACTCTCCTTGTTCCAGCAGAAAGAGACTATCTTTAAGGAAGCACACAAATCATCCCCTTTCTACCATGGAGGTAACACACTTATACAAAATCTAATACAATCAACTCTCGAGAAACAATGAAAGATGAGGCCGGTTACAAATGTCCTGAACAAGGAAAAGATGAGAGTCAGGTGGACATTTCTGTGCAGGCTAGTCTTTTCAAAGGAAGAGAAATAACACCATATAAGCAAACTAGAAGAGGGACTTAAATTCATCGAACCAACTATCAGGGCTGCAGCTTCCCACAGTTCTCTAAAGCCCAGATGCAGAGAATGGTGTTAAGGGGAGCTCACCCCTTCACCACAACAATATATCGGAGATAAGCCAAGACAGGAAAAAAGGGGAAAAGCGAGTGATCCTTTAAATCTCACCACAATGACAAGCACTGTCAAAGACTACCTACTGTCCCATACCAAGATGAGACTAAGACCACACAAGACACCAAAACTTGCAACATAGATATACCTCCTCCTCTCTGGTTGATGGAGCAACACTGATACTATGAGTACCAGTGAGGAGAGAACTAGACATGGGTTGAATATTTCTCTTAGATGTATTTTCATATGTATGCTGATATTCAGATTTGACCACATTGAAGACGGTCAGTTTAATTTTTTTATGTTCGGGAGAAAGAGAACGGTATCACACTCACATTAAGAGACACTATGGATCACCTGAAAACCCTAGGTACACTCTTTATAGCTTACAACAGTCCATGTAGTTTAATTGAACGTAAGAGGGGCTCAATTCCCCATTCAAGAAGAGTTCATGGCTTCTTAACATCAGATAAATCAGAAATTGTGACTCTACAAGTAACACGCTTAAATAAGGGGACTGAGTGTTTTCGCTCTCACTGCTCATACTAAAACCTGGCTAAAAATTTCGATTTCAGGTTGCAAAATACTCTAACACACAAGGAAGGGCACTACGTAATGATAAAAGGCATATACGAAGGAGAGAGAATCACAATAGCGCCCCACTAAGCACCGAACCCATAAAGGACAGATGTTAGGCAAAGCACTCTGAACACTCGGGCTTTGAAGAAGAACTGGCGATATGAACAGGGGATTTTAGTTTAGTCTCAGAAACAGGTTAGATATGTCTAAATCCACCTAGTCATCAATGGCAATATGTCATCAGACTCCCGTAACCAAATCTGAGACTTGGAATGGAGAAGAGTGCTACATTCCCAAGAGAGATCACTCTTTTTACTCTATGGACCAGCAATCATACTTCATGATCGTTTACCATCTTCCCCTCACCACTATTGTATAACTACAGAGTTTACACCAACACAGGGGCAGTTGTCACACAAACTGGAGATCAAGGGATTGTACAGTGACCTCCAATACGTTTTCATAAGGGAAAATTAGTTCTGGACCTATGGACTTCCTGAATGAGAGAGAGCATATGGGCCAATGAGTGCTACAGCCCACTATAAGGGAAGTGGCAACCCGACCACTCACCCTGGGGAGAAGCGTCTAATAACTTGTCAGGGAATCTAAATACGGAAATGGGCTGCGGCACAGCATGAAAACATATCTAAAAAAAAAATATATATATATATATATGTTAAACTCATTATGGAGAGACACTACAGAAAGACATTCACAAGAACAATCTCTCAACCTGTCAAAGAATCAGCGCTTAAAGGGAGCAAGGGATCTACCGTTGGCACCCATCGGTCGTGTCGCCATAGCAAAAATGATCATGGTACCGAGGATGCTCTATTACTTTGCGAACCTTCCTATAGTCCCGCCACGCTCTTTCTTCCAGGAATTGGATACGTTATTAGCGACCCTGATCTGGGGAGGGGGCCGTCCTAGAGTGGCGTTACGCACACTATACTTACCCACGACGGGTGGAGGCCTGGGAGCTCCGTCCTTCGAATCATACTTCCTCGTGGCGCAGCTCCAATGGCTGTCCCACTGGACAGCGGGGAGGCAAACAGGAGAGACAATCACGGAGAGAGGCAGAATACCCCTCCCGCAGATCCGGCGACTGCTACTACCAGGTACTACACCAGTGCGCACGCACCCGCTACAGGTGGCCATAGCTCGCAGATGCAGGATGCGAGTACACCGCATGTCCAAGGGTCAACCACTATACTCCCCCTTGCTTCCCCTGGTGGGACTCCCCCCGTAACGGCGGATACTACACCACGGGAGCCCTTTGCGTGTGGGCCGGCCACGACATCACAGAGGTGGGGGCGTTGTTCCAGGAGGGGCAACTGAAGACATTTGCCCAAATGGTCGAATGGCATGATCTCCCTCCTGGACAATTCCTACGTCACAGACAAGTGTTAGAAAGCGGTGGTCAACTCTGGAACCTACGGGAGGGTGAGCTCCCGACACAGCCGGTGCTCCACACACTGTTGCGCATGGGGTCCGGCAGTCACCTAATCACGTGGCACTACAAAGTGATCCGGGAACTGACGGATGTTTCCTTGGACGGGCTCTGGGGCGCGTGGGAGGAGGATGCGGGCCGAGCGTTTCACGACTCAGAGTGGCGCAAAGCGCTGGAATTCCCAAAAAAGGTGTGCAGGAACGCTCGGTTCAAAAATATACAGTTCAACATCCTACACCGTGCGTACCTGACAGCGGACAAGCTCCACCGATTCTACCCCGATACGCAATTTCGCTGCCCCCGCTGCCAATTGTTGGACGCAGACTTAAAGCACATATTTTGGGCCTGCCCATCCATACAACGATACTGGGGCACAGTGCACCACACGCTCCAAGCGACGACTGATCTCCCGGTCGCCTCCACGTGGGCGGCATGTGCTCTGGGGTTCTCCCCGAAAAAGAAAACCGCAAAAGTGCAATGGAAATTTGCTTCTCTGGCTCTCCTCTTAGCGAAAAGGAACATAGCTATGCACTGGAGGGCCCCAGCGGGACCCTCGGAAGCGGCATGGACGGGAGCGTTACTAAAATGGGGCGCGGCGGAGGAGGAGACATTCAGAGAGGAAGAGGTGAGGGGCATCCGCAAACACCCCATATCCATGGAGTGGGCCCAACTCCTCATACAGTTCAAACAACAATGTACAGAAGGAGAAGCACAGAACGCGACACAGTCTAACCCCTGCACTCCTCCCGCTCCTCCTGCCATTCGAGACCCAGGGATGATGGCGGAGGTACAATAGACAAGTAGAGGGCTTTGTTAGGAGAGGCGAGCGGAGGCCCCGTCCCCTCTCACGCGCCCACGCACCGACCCCTTTTCTTCCCCCCTGGCTTACCCTAGAACGAGTCCGACACACGTACTTTTAATCAGCGCGCAGACTACCGCGGCAGCCCTTCCCACCCGCCCTACCCCCCCCTTATGATCCTTTCACTAGTTTCCCCTCTACCCCCCCCCCCCCCTTATACGTCTCCTCTTCTTTTCTCATGGCTTTTTCCCCTTCTCCCCACTGTTAACAGTTGTACCCATAGGCAGTTCAAATACCGATGCCCTAGTTACTGAAACAATTGAATACATTTGTCAACAGGGAGGAGCTACACAGATAGTAAGAGGGAAAACCATGTAGACGGTGGAGATTAAGTGACACATTAGCACCACCGGGATGACATAAGTGACGATCTACTGGAACGTACTGGTGGGAGACGTGTGGACTTAGTACTAACAGCAAGTCCCAAAGACACAACAACCAATGTAACTACCCTGGAAAAAAGCAATGTTAAGTCACGCTGATGCACAAAATGGATTCATATGTAATATGGTTGACATGCATTGTGTTAATTTGTACGCAAAACCCTAATAAAAAAATGTAAACAAAAAATAAAGGGAGCAAGGGATGGAACCTGACAAGCTTAAAATCTGCCCACATATAACTAGCAATTGCTGGAGAGAATGCAGAGTTGAGAGAACCACCCCTACATGTTTGGTGGAATGCCCAGGTACACTATTATTCTGGAAAGAGGTTTCAGTTGCCAATAAGCCAATTACTGAGACCTCAATGGAACAAATCGTGCATGTCACAAATCCAGGGATGCAACCCCAGGGATGGGAGGGGGAAGGGTCAGGACAGTGGAAGTGAATGTACCATTTATTACTACTTGCATGGATGACACTGGTAAGGTTAAGGAGATAAAGGCCGCTCCAACGGAGCACATGTGGTATTGGAGCATATGGAAGAAATGGTAACACAGAGGAGGATATTCCATGTTACTAAAATCAAAAACGTCTTCTTACAAACTTGGCATCCTATGATGACATTTATGGAAGGGGTGCGGAAAGCGAGTTGACGTGCCTTCAAGGCTACGAATACTACAAATCCTTGACTAATAAGTAGTCGATTACTTAAATGTGGGCCTTGGAACTCAAATCACAGAATAAAGCTAATTTCAGCAACATAGAAAGGATTATGTTCTTCTATGAAAAGTGGATGGGGAGGGAGGGTACCTGTTCCTTATCACTGTTTTTTTCTGATCGACTATCCTTATGTTAGTAAGCTGTATAAAGTTTGTATCTGTTCAAAGAAATAACTAACCAGCTGAAGAAAACCAAAACAATAAAAAAAAAAAAAGTCAAATAATCTTAGTGCGCATATCAAGCTACATTTAAGAGGGTTTTAAGAACCTACCTCGTGGTGGTCTATCTCTATTCTTGTCTCTTACAGCTACACGTTCTCTATCCTCCAGGTCCCTCCTGAAATCACGGCTGCGCACTTCTTCAGGTGCATCCTGAGTAGTCTGTCTGTAAATAAATTCAATCAAAGATTTTTAATATGCAATATAAACATCCTATATGGACGTAATGCTTTAATATGCGTGACTTGTATGTACGTCCACATCATAGAACTACTCAATACATTGAAAAGAAATCAATCATTCCCATGAACTTACTATAGCTCAATTTCTTTACCTTCTTTAACTTCCTTAACTTCGGTGTGCTTTCAAATATCAATTTGTGACATTAAACCGGAGAAATAAATGTGCAAAGTATGTATTTTTCAAAAACGTAGGACTATCAAACTCAGAAGCAGGAATGTGCTGTCCACCCAAACCAGGAAAAACCTTTAAATGCATTTGCCCATTTCATAAAGGTAGCACACAAACTGGAACAAGGATTGGCAAAGACAATATGTCTCACCTATGAGAGCCATTATCTCGGACAATGATTTGTAGCTATGCTCTACTGATAGCAGCAGCTGCTGAGCAGCATGCTAACAATAATAAAAAACATAGCTGAATGTAGGGCCTAGCGTTAAACACTTTCCTTTTTGTTTTTAGTTGTGTGCTCCATCATCTCCCCTCAAATGTCCTCTCACTCCGATCCCATCTGCGCTTTTCTCTACAATCCTCCCTCTGTGTTGCCTTGTCCCCCCAACTAACTCCTCAAACAAACAGGGGAGGGAACAACTCGGAGCACACAGATGGCAAAGGGGGTATGTAGAAGAGGGAAGCAGGACACCACGGATACAGCAAGAAAAATAACCATGGATAGAGCAAGAAAACCAATGTGCTCCCATAGAGTGCCGAAAGAATAAGTAGTTCCCTGAATGAGAGCAGTGGAAAGGATAAAAGGCATCTAATCACAAGGATGGAAAAGGTGGTATGGGACAGGAGAGAGACAAAGACAGGGGAAGCCATCAAATAAGGCGGCAGGCGCGAAGGAATGCAGGGATATACCTTCCACTGGTCACCATGTATTTGGAGTACCACAGGGATCGGCCTTTAGCCCCATGCTTTTTATTATATAGGATTCCACTGCCCACCATTATCAGGAAGTTCAGATTTTGGGTCTTATCTTATGCAGATGATACTCAGCTAATGATATCTATTGCTGAAAATTCAGATTCCACCACAGTTAAATTCTGTGAATGTATAAGAGCCATGTTTCCACTTTGGATGAAGCAGAAGTGATTCTAACTGATGGGAGAGAAGACCGAGATCGTCCTGTTATGTAGAACCAATACATTCTGGTCAGATGAATGGTGGCCAACTGGGCTTGGTATGGGCCCCCATTCTGAAAAGGCAGGCAATAAATCTGGGCATTCTTATTGACAAAAGTTAAACAAGATCTCTGCTTTCCACAGATTGAGCTATGGGATCTTACAGAGGCTGCGGAAAATCTTTAACTGAATCCCCCACCATTGCAAAAAAACAATTACCTAGGCTTTAATTACCATTCGCTTAGATTAAGGTAATGCCGTACATGTAGGGCATTAATAACTTTGCAATTCCATCTGCAAACCACCCAAAATACCATCGCCAGACTGGTCTGTCATCTTCCACCCAGAACGATTGGATGCCCATACACAAGTGGAAACATTTTAATTTCGTATCCTATGTCAACAGGACATTATACACTGGTGGCCCCCACTACTTACGCAGCCAATTGAGCCTTTATAATCCCACCAGGGCTTTCATGTCTACCACTGTCGCACAACTGCAATGTTTATCTTGAAAGAACTATTGGCTGTTCTGTCACGTGCATGCCTGTCTGGCATTGAAATAAACTCTCTATTCAATCCGCCCCGGTCACAAAATTGAGACTTTAAAAAAAACTATTGAAAACCAGATTTTTTCAGTTTACCCCCCCCCCCGGACTATAATACTTGGTCGGACCATTACACTAGTCATTCATGCAGAGATACTACATTGGAGTGAGTCTGCATGGTACAAGGCTTTTTTCAATATATAAGCAAGCAAATAAGACTTTCAAGAACGCCAACTAATAGTAAGTAACAGGCTGACTCAAAGAACACTGCAAGTATCAGTATTGTCCACATTGGTCTTCTTGACACCTTTTTTATAAAACCTGAAAACTACAACAGGGCTAGTTGTCAAACTGAAGAGGTCTCATCTTTCATGAACTCTATTCTCCTGAGGTTGCATCTTTTTTCTACTTTACCAACACGGGTCCTATGTGACAAAATGAGTCTGTCCCAACAAAACACCACTAATTTAGTGCACCACAAAGTAACTGGAATGACTGCATGGAATGCTTTGCTTTGAGCTCATGAGACTAATTGCAATAATTAATAGTAACCAATAACAATTGACTAACCACTAACCTTGGGTTCCGGAGCCCCCTGATTCCAGGCATAAAAGTTTCAGCGCCTCGTCGGGGGTAGTAAGCGCTATATTAATACAATTACTACTACTACTATACCTCTGTAGTGCCTAGGTGGTTAGGTTACTTGCATAGTAGTGACTTAAGCCAGGGTGCTGGCAGTGCATCACACTGTATTTTAGAATATTTTAGGGAAAATAGGATTCAGAGATATTGGTCTTGTTTTACTGTGTGGGAGCTGCATTCCTCTAGGGTTTTCACTGTTATTTATCTGTAACATATCTTAGTATGCGTATTTTTCGACAGAAAGTTCCAGCAGCAGCCATCGCTGCAAGCGTCTGGCAGGTCACCGCTTTGAATACTGGACATGGTGTTAAAGTGAAAGAGAATCCTACTCACTTAGGAGCTGGAGGCAGTGTGTAGGTTTTGAGCACTGAAGAGAGTAGGGTCAGGAGCTGTAGACTTCAGGCAGGCAAAGTTGAAGGTTGCTTTCCATCCAATTAAGCATAAGAACCAGGGCCTCGGTCAGGCTTATCTTGAGAACCACATAACGGTACCTCAATGAAACAAGCTAACTTCCACAGTTTGATCATTGCTGGTTGAGCGGTGGACCTTACAATAGCTAGTACTGCAGCGTTGACATAATCGATTATTTACTGTTGTTATTTTCATGAATTTTACAGAGGACAATCAGGCAGGACTGTTAGAGTAAGGAACGAGTGGGTTGTTTTGAGAGGGTTTGAATAACCCTTAATCAGTGCAAATCATGTCACAGAAAAGAGGCATTGAGCCTTCTAACATACAAACCACCAAGAAATAAAGAACATTCACATATGAAGTATTCAACTAAGTATACATGGGAATAATGTGGTCAAAACTGTGCGAGTTATTGTTCTGCTGTACATTTGGGACTTATTTTAAGATGAATTATAGAGTCAATTAATTTGAGGCGCATGTCAAGAGTGCATCACTACCTGGATCTTTCTGTAGCATACAAACAAATTTGATCTGATTAACCCTATTTTGGGTAACTTGAAAATATTGTGTACACCCAGAATGAATATATTGCGATTCCAAGACTACCAGTAAGTCTCTGCGACAACGACCCTGGTTGAAACACCCCCAAGTAGTGATCATTTCCAATCCAATCCAAAAGCTTTATTCGACAGTATTGTCATAAAAGCAACACATACATACAATATTATTAAGACATAAATATTCTGAATTCTAAAAACATTAAAAAAAGATTAAACTTAGTGACTGTCGAATAAATTGACATAAAAATGGGAAAGGGAACATTCCCTTCATCTGTGAATAATAAAAAAACCCTTGTTTGATTAAAAAGTCTTGACCAAATACGACAGAAGGTAGCTTGCCCAAAATACTAGGGCCAAACTAATTAAACACACTGGGACAACGCCCTGGACCTAATAGACCAAGCCCAACCTAGGAATTTGGCCATGGCTATTGCTATAGGCTGTAGGGGATCCGTTGTAAGTATTCTCAGGGCCTCATCATGCTTCTTAAAACCCAAAATCTTGCAGATAGGTATAATCCATTTTGCACGAGGTTTCTTATATAGTGGGCAAAAGAACAACAGGTGGCTAATGGATTCATCTTTATCGATACATTTTGGGCAAACTTTCTTGTAAACCCCACCCCATTTGCCATTAAATGATCCTACGGATAGGGTGCCAATCCTCAGTTGGAAGTATAACTTCCTGTCATGTGGTTTCTCGATAAAGTCCCAATAATCTTCTAAAGCGGGCTTAGATTTTATCTCAAGGAACCTACCAGACAATTCTTGGCATACACCCTTAGTACGCGTTGAAACCATTATCAGGTCCCAGTATAACTCCTTTAGGACCTTCTTTGAGGGAAAAGAAGCATTTTGGGGGTCCTCCCAAAGATCACTTAAGCCTAAATTGGCCAACAGTGATCTTAGTACCCCCAGCCATTTGATCCTGTGGTGGTGATCAGAGTCCATCACGTCTTTGAGGCCTTTAGTATAGTGTGAGAGCTCTGGCGTACACCATAGTCTTCTCCAATATAGGAGGGGGCGGAGGTTGGCCAAATCCCTTATAGATTTCCTACCCATGTCTAGTAGTAGTGGGCTCATAGGGGTACTTTGGGGAACACCAATAGTCTTTCGCAAAAAAGAATTTTCCGCTACAGTTAAGGTGGATAAATTCTGGAACCCCCAAAGTTCGGCACCATAAAGGGTAGAACTTAAAACTTTAAGGCTGTATATCTCCATTAATGGGCTGATCGGTTTGGTGAAGGAGGTATTAAAGTTAGCTACCAGAATCCCTGTCTGTTGCTTATGCTTCAGGGTAGCTGATTTAATTTGCTTAGCCCAGCTCATGTCTGCCTGAAGTAGAACCCCCAGATAGGTGAATGCATCTACTTTTTCCAGAGGTACATTGTTCATAAAAACCTTACCCCGGAAGGACTTGTGTTCGTTAAAGGACATACATTTTGTCTTGTCTGTGTTTATTATCAGACCACGAGACGAGCAAAAAGCTTCGAATCTACTCAGGGCCTTCTGTAAACCACTGGGGGTCTTGGACACTATCAAGGTATCATCCGCAAACATGAGGACTGGTATGCGTTCGTTTGCCAACACAGGAGCATCGGTGGGGAACTCCTGAAGGAAGTCAACCACCCCGTTTACAAAGAGTGAAAACAGCGTAGGTGCAAGCACACAACCCTGCCGTACACCCCTTGCAACCGGGAATGAGTCTGTGACTTCGCCTTTTGTGCCCCACCTGACTCGTGCGTGATTGTCCTCATGTAGACGAATGATCAAGGACAGCAAATCAGAAGGAATAGCTAAATTACTGAGAACATCCCACAACCTTCGTCGCGGCACCAGGTCGAAAGCCGCCTTCAGATCAACAAATACCACGTATAGGGCTCCCTTTCCCAAAACAATGGTCTTCCAGTAGATGTTAATAAACCGGAAGACCTGGTCTATAGTGCTTATAAAGGGACGAAAACCAGCTTGAAGCGGGGAAAGAATGTTTTCCTCTTCCATCCAAGACTGTATCTTATAAAGAATCAGACGCCCCATGATCTTTTGGATGGCGTCGATGAGACCAATTGGTCTGTAGTTTGCCGCAACTGATTTATCGCCCTTTTTATAGACCGGTATAATCTCGGCCCCTTTCCAAGAGGCCGGGATCGGAGCCCCACAAGCGATAGCATTTGCTAAATGTCTAATGTACAGGCGCCAAGATGGTTTATGATTTGTGAACACGTCCCCTGGAATGTTATCCATCCCGGGAGCACGACCAGAGATGATGGTGTTCAAAGCTCTATCCACGTCCCCCAAAGTGAACACCTCACCAGAGTAGAATGTTTGCTCGAGTGTCCCTAGGGACTGTTTGTCCTCCGAGGAAGCGTACTGGGGTTTGAAGAACTCCACCCAATGGTGTTGGGGAACGTTATTTTGTGGGGGGTCCGGGATCCCCCCCCCGGCCCCATTTAAAAGTGTCCCAGAACACTTTAGGGTTCCGCGACAAACAGGCAGCTTTAAGCTCGGACCATCTTGCCTGGTCCCAGGTTTTTTTTGCATCTTTAAGTGCTAGTTTATAAGAAGTGCGTGCCAACCTGACCTTCCCTGGGTCACCTTCACCCAGGGCTAACCCCAGGTTTCTTCGCATCTGTCGACAATTGACGGAGAACCATCCCTCAGTTTTATTTCCTTTCCTCTTAGCCTGCCCACACGCCACAGGTCTACAAAAGAACAGTTTAAGTTTCTCAAACAGGGCTGTATGCATGTCAGTAAATTGAGTCAGGGGGATTGGGTTTCCCTCTCCTGAAGCCCAGACATCCAATACCTTGGCCATCTCGGAATTCATCTTCGACAATAACTCCTGGGATCTGGAGACGTTTTCCCACTGCAGATGACGTATGTCATTACACAACACTAAACCTAAATGTCCCTCCGCTGGGCTAGCTGGCATTGCTCCACCCAATAAGCCCTCCAATGTGACAACAAGAGGGTCATGATCACTTTCTATTCGGGTGACTACAGCCATGTCCTTCACACAATGCCAAAGGGACAAACCTATCAATACATAATCTATGCGACTTGCCCTACGCCCATTATTAAATGTATTTGCTCCTATCATGTCAGAGGGTGTGCGTCCATTTACGGCCCTCAGTTTATATCCGAGGCACAATCCAGATATTTGGATTGCCGCATCTGACCATTTTTTTATAGGCACAACCTCTAATGGGGGTATACCCCAAATTTCGTCCTCTTCTGCCATAAGATTGTAAGCAGTATCACCCAAAGGTTCAAACGTGGTGTTAAAATCCCCCACAACCAACAACTCGAAGTCCCTATGGATATTATCCAACAGTCTTTCCAACGATGTTATAACATGGGAACGGCGACCGCCAGGCAATCCTCTTGCATAAACATTAAAAATGTATAGAGAGGGGCTTTGATCTCTGCTAATTTTTATGGCAAGGATGTCATTACAATTTGTAGGTATTTGGGTGACCTTGCAGCAAAGTGCCTGTCGTACCCATATAACCAGGCCCCCCATAGGGCGGCCCTTTGCTTGTTTAGTCGCAATGACCTGGAAAGATAAATATCCTTGGCGAAAAAGGGGCGCGGTAGCCCAGGTTTCTTGAAAGAAACATAAATCATGTTAGTCAATAAACTCTACCCATTCAGGGTGTGCCATCTAAGAACCCAACCCTGCAATATTCCAGGATAAAAGTTTTAAGGTTGGGGAACTTTGGATGGATGGGGTATTTGACATGGTAGAACGCCCAGAGGTCGGGGAGGAGTCTAGAACCAATCGTGGCCCCTCAGGTGGTTCCATATTGTAACCACCAGTTGTCCCTGTAAATGATAAAGACCCTACAATAGAATGGCTAGAGGCACATGGGTTTCCTTGAGTCGAATCAAAATTGGGCCTACCTTCACTAGGGGGGGCGGGGCCTATGGGAGTGTGAATTGAATTATTTTCAAAAGGTGTAATTTGTAGTCAATCACACTCCTCTAAGCCGGATAGTGCTTCAAATCTATTTCCCAACTGAACACCCGATCCACCCCTCGGCCACCCCGTCATGTTGGACCTACAAGCCCAAGGCTGCTGGAAACTTTGAGAGGGGGCAGGGTAGAAAAATGTTAGAGGGACCGGTCTTATCTTGGAGGCCATGCCTTGGTAATGTTCTCTGCATATATGCCCCCCTGCTCTGGGGTCCCCGAAATTAATGATGATACAATCCCCCTCGATTGACTTCTGTCTTTGCCCAACCCAACCCACCCTTCTCGCGAATAAGATTTTGGCCTTAGCTCCAAATGGGAGAGGGCGGTTCTTGTTCAACCAATGAATACACTTATTTTTCAGATCAGTGTATTCCTCTAGTTGGCCAGGTCTCAATGGCGGGACTCCTGTCAAAATGCACACATAAGGGTTGGATGCGGGGGGAAGATCAATACATGGAAGGCTAACTGGGGATATATCATGAGAACCCCTTGGGCCCCTTACAATGGATATAATAGGTGGGCCAGAAACCACGGAGCTTGCACCAGCCCTAGTGGAATTGGTTGTGCCGGTTTCAACCAGGGAAGAAACCCTAAGAGTAGGGGCATTCAAAGTCACAACTGGGGGACTACCAGATTGGACTAATTGAGAGGAAAGCGCCAACGAGTTAAGGTTAGTGCCAGGGGTAGGCTCGGGCAATCCCACCACATGTTGACCCTTCCCACCACTAACACCTGATCGCACATTACCCATGGAATTAACTTCACCACCCTCAATCAAGTCCAGTCTATTTTCGATCATGGTTAGTCTTTTAAGAATAGGCTTGCAAATTCCACTAATTAGCCGTTCGATTCGTTCCCAAATAGCCTGTGGCAAATCTGGGGGAATATCTGGCTCTAAGGACATTGCTAGATCTGGCTCATTCAACTGAATAGGAGGATTTTCGACATTCATCTCTAAAGGAACTTGTGTTCCATAGGGAATTTCCATTGGGGCAGTTGTCTTCTGAATTTTTGATTTCCTACCCTTCTGGGCTGTGCTTTTGCGCTTCCTTTTGACTATAGGCAAAGGATGTGTTAGTTTTGCAACTCGTTTATAGCAAGTCCTGGGGTTTTTCTCCTTAGGGTCTGGTGAGACACTACCAACTAAGGAGAGTATAGAGACTGGGGAACACGCAGAGGGAGATGCGATTACAGGAATATTTTCCCCCTCCCTACTAGGAACACAGGGGGCTGGGTAAGCTGTCACTATGGGCCCTCCCTGAGCGACACCTGTGTTCTCCACGGGATAAACAATAGGGGCCCGAGTGGTGATGATAGGTATCAATGGGGGTCTATTAGGCATAATAGGAGACACCGCCCCTGCTATAAGACCCATTGATGACCTTCTGTTTGCACCGATCTCTAATGATAGTCTTTTTTCTGTGCTGTCAATTTCGCGCGCCAGGATTGAAGATGCGCGGATGATGAATTGGTCCAAGGTTCCCATGACTGAGCCTGCAGAGCTTGACTTTTCACCCCTGGTCGCCCTTCCTAACTTAGAAGACATGATGTTCACCTAAATGCTTCAGTTTCCCTGGCAATTCACAATAGGATCCTCAGTGTCTTCACATACAATCGGGAACTATGCACAGGGTTGTAACCCCAGTAAGACAGGGCAAAATCAATAACAAACTGGCCAACACTAGCACAATCAGCGGGAAGGAGCTCCCTGGGCACAAGAAACGGCACTGGTGTCAAAAGTAAAATACTCCTTGGTAAGGGAACAGTCAACAGTACCTTTCAGTCCTAGGCAAATGGAAGACGTTATGGGGATGGCCCAGCCCTGCCAGTACCTGACCAGTGACGGGCCAAGGACGGGCCCGCCCTTGGCCCGGGCTTCGCCCGCGCGCGTCCCGCGCTGCGAGGCACCTGATGGTCTTTTGAAGGGCTAGGCGCTTCCTGATTGCATCATCAGCATTCGCCCTGCGCCGAGGATTCTGGGTATTGTAGTTGGGGTAATCGTTCCCCTCACGGCGTCGGCGGTGCAATACTACGTGTCCACCTCGCTGGCCGTTTCCCTCACGGCGGATAGGAACAACAGGAATCAAAGGTGAGTGATGCTCAAGTGATCGGTGCGCGTCATTTCACAAAATAAAGAAATGTGTGTGTGTATATATATATATATATATATATATATCAGCAAACACTCTCCTCATTCGAATAGTACCACACCAGCCGAGTAAAGAGAGCACGGACCACGGGATTCTTGTCGAATATCTACTTTATTCACCGATTTCAGACAGACAAGACGGCTATACACACACACCTGCACAATTCTCATTATAAAAACGCATACTGAGACCTTAAGAGCCCCCACTAGTGAATTGACTGACAACTACTGGAAATAAGAAAATTCGATTTTCAATGAGCAGGTTCACTCTATTTTTCTGAGCTGGTTTTAACCTTGCAGGACTCTCTTACTTAAGTAATTTGAAATATTTCTCAGTTTAGGTGAAAACTCAAACACTTTCCTCACCAATCATGAACTTGGCGGTTAAACACAAGGCACCTTACCTATGGTAGAAATGTTTTTTTCTTTCTGTTCATTTCCCTTTCATTTAAATGGAGTTGCACAGCAGATTGTAAAGACAAAAGTGTTACTCTGCATTGATTATGAAACGTTTCCTAACACGTGTTGCAAGTTGTGCAGTGCTCTATATAAAATGTAAATAAACTACGCAATGAGCTATTCAGTTGTAATGTATTGCTCTTTACACTCTACCAGTGCAAATACTCCTGCCCTTCCTCCACAAATAGGGCAAGCTTCAAAAGGTGGCATTCTAATTTCGCTTTACTTACCTCGGTGTAAAAATATTTTGCAGCAATGAAATAGAAAACAAAAATATCAGAAAAAAGGGACAGCATATGTAAAATGGGATGGGGAGACTTAATGATAACTAGGGAATGATGATATGGTACAGAGAATGACCTGGCTAAACAAGCATTGGCATAGCCAATGGGTCTCACTTTTGGGAACTTGTAAGTAAGTAAAAGACTTCGTTTCCATTTACTTCGTATTTAGGATGCAGTAAATGTAAACGTGAAGTTTTACACTTCAGTTTTTTTTTACTTACAAGGTCCCAAAGGCAAGACCTATTGCCTATGCCAATGCTTGTTTCATTTGTTTGGAGAGGTAGGTGGGAAGGGGTTAATTATCAGGGGCGTTTGCTAGTGCTTTATACCTGGGCTGCGAGGAGCTTCTTACGTGAAGGAATGCGAAATATATTTGTAGTCTGTTGGAAGGTTTTATATAGCGCCCTTGGGGGAAGCTGTAAAGAATGAAAGTAATCCGTGTTACCCTCCCCGGGAACATGGCCAGCATAAACCCACGTCATTTATTTTTTTGTTTGTTTTTATTTTAGGATTGAACTTTTTGCAAACTCAATGTAAAATGATCTACAAACATTCGGACCGGCAGAAGCTCGGTACACGCAAGTAAAAATATTGGGTAAAAGGAAATGAGGAGACTGTCTGAATGAACGTGACGAGACAACGGCATAAAAGAAAAAAGTTAACATCGAGGTGACATGGTTCGCGCACCCAGTTTGACAGAAGGCAGTGACACCATTCACTCGAGCAGATGGGAGATTCCCACACTTACCAGGACAACTGGATACCTCAAGGAAAGCCATCTGCAACAGTGCTGATGAGCTAGGAAGACACCATCTTGGAAACAAAACCTTTTGCATTGCAATTGAGGGAGCGAAAAGAGCTGTGTTACGCCTCGCCTACCTCCTCACATATGAAGGAGCCGATGCTGCCTCTGCTCCTTGTGGCTGGACTGGAAAAAAGCAAGCCACGCAGAAAGAAAGGTGCATTCCCGCCACTGTGAAGGTGTGCATGGCACGCTGAAAATAAAACAAGCGCAGCGTCCTCGGGGCTGTATATAACATACGTGGCCACCAATGCTGAAGCGCGGATGCTGGGCTGCGTACAAAAAAAAAATATTAAAATCCAAAAGGGGAGGGTGGACGCCACGCTAAAGCGCTGCTTTAAAGAGGCAGTGCGTTGTCGGGCTGGATATAAAAGCAGCCATCATTGCTATGCACACAGACAGCATGCGCGAAAGTGAAAGTGATCACCCGTGACGGAGGAAAGACAGATGGCGGCTGCGCACATGCACGCGCTCGTGAACGCAAGCTTGAGGCCAGGAAAAGCCTCTGGTAGCACTTTGAAAATCCACTAACTACATGTCTTGCAGAGCAGCGCATGCGCTGGCTCAGGCGAGACCTAAAAAGGGAGGGGGTTAAGGCAGGGATCATCTTAAGGATTTTGGGGGCCCTGGCCAAACATATTTTGGAGGCCCCTGTGTGCAACTGCTTTAAATTTATGATCCAATTTCGGCCTTTTCATGCCCTCGTCACTGACTCTGCACAGACACATTGGTCCAAATTCTAAATGTGTTTCCAACTAATATTCAGGGATAGTGATGCACGTTTTCAATATTTCAATACATCAGCAGCTCACTGGTATTATTGCAAATAATCTGTGCGACCCACTGCCATTTCGCAAATGTGAAGACTTGTTTTGATCTAAAGGGAATTTTTTTTTTCTAGATGCATTGTGTTTAAAAACAAACACAATCTATTTGCAAAATGTCTGTAACAGGCTCCCACACACCACCCTTATTAAAAATAAATTAAAGGAAAATGGTGTTTAAAAAAAACAACCTATATTTAAGACTCATTCAATGTCATCAGAGCAGGACTGTGGCGAACACAGTTGGATCTATCAGGGGGAACTCTGAAAGCTGGGGCACTGGGCCAGAGCCAACTTTGCCCATGCCTTAAAAAGTCTCAGAAAATTCCCAACCTACAAAACTCGATAAGTACAATAATTGAATACTAAAAAATTGAAAAATACAGGAAGAACTACGAAAACGGGACAAGAAAGGACATAAATGCTTGAGAATGACTCAAGGCTGCCATCTGCAGGCGAAAACAAAAATAAACACTGCATGAAGACGATAATATACTTCCGATGTACAGAATTAAATATAGGAGCACGTAATTAATTACAGAATAATTACAAAATGTAGGCTCACGAGATTAATTCCAAAATAAATGAATGGCCCCGGGAATACCACATGAAACCTTGCAAACGGCTGTGGGTAAACAAATATAACAGGACTAACAATTCTTGGTAAACCCGCTCTCGCATTGCGAGGGAAGAATATAGAAACATCGTTCACGACACGTGTGTTTCAAATCACGGGAAACGTGTTTTAGCCTATAGACTTCACCTCTGTTCATTTCTATAAGGACTGCAGCTTTTCCAGACTAAAGTTGTATCAATATCAGTGCTTCCGGTCTCCTTGTAAACATCTGGGCGAGAGTTAATCTCAAGCACCTGGAAGTTGGCCTAAAACAAGCTAAATAGGACTGTAATTTTGAGTCCTGTGCTAGAAAGACAACATGGAATATGGACAATTCAAGCGGCACACTTTTAAAACTTCGCCCATCTTTTAGTGAAAGTTAAATATGTCCCATTCGTGTCTTGCTCAAGCAGGCAAACTTGGAATGATTAACTCCATACCTGTATTTGATTTTAGTATGAGATGGGAGATCTCGGCTGGAATACTGTTTCGAGAGCTGACTGAGGTCGCCTTCTCCTTTCCCCCGTCCTCCACGAGCTGGTTCAAACGTAGGCCTGGCAGCAGTCGTCATATTTGCTGGTTTACGAAATAAAAAAAAGCAACAACTCCATAAATAAGCATTTTCCTGTTCAGTTCTTTGCATGACTTCATATCATCACTTTATCTGGGGAGCCACTGGCTACCACCTGCATGCAAAAAGTTAGCAAAGTAAACGAAATGTCTGCACACCACAATGCTATCAGTGCCTCAAGAAAATCAGTCAAAAGGTACATTTTTGCGAGAATATTTCTCTTTGTAATCTGTAGAAATTAACAACAAAAGTGTTTTACCAGTAAAAGTGCTGCCCAAGGAGGAATTATTCCTGGTCCTAACTCGGCTTCTGGTCAGGATGCCTAAGAACATGGAGGAGTGCCCAGGTCAGAGCTAATGACAAGTCCAACGAAGAACGCTGGGCCAGATGTACAAAGCATTTTAACTGTTGAAAATGCTCCAATGTGTCACCTGCAACTGTTAAAATGCTTTTTGTATGCCCTCGGGAGGCCACCCACCCCTACAGACGACGCTCAGAACCTCGGCATCATCCTGGACTCCTCCCTCTCCATGACTCGCCAGATCAAAGCCGTCGCCTCCACTAGCTTCAACTGCCTTCTCATCCTCCGTAAGAACTTCAAGTGGATCCCCCCTGACAGCAGAAGGACCGTCACCCACGCACTCATCACCAGCAGACTGGACTACGGTAACACCCTCTACGCCGGAATCAACAAGACTCTTCTGTACAGGCTCCAGACCATCCAGAACGCCACAGCCAGACTAGTCCTCGGGACACCGCACCATGAGCCCATGACCCAGCACCTACGAGGCCTCCACTGGCTCCCCGTCGAGAAGAGGGTCACCTTCAAACTCCTCACCCACAAATCCCACCACAACATCGGACCCAAATACCTCAACGAGAGACTTTCCTCCCACGTACCCAAGAGGAACCTCCGCTCCGCCGACCTCGCCTTGGCGGAGGTACCCTGCATCCGCAGAAACAGAACCGGCGGGAGAGTCTTCTACTACACCGCAGCCAAAACCTGGAACGAGCTCCCTGTAAACATCAGACGCTCCCCGACCCTGCACACGTTCAGGACCTCATTCTTCGACTGATCAGGAGCTGCCCCCCCCCCCAGCGCCTTCAGACCCTCACGGGTGAGTAGCGCGCTATACAAGTCCCTGATTGATTGATTACTAATCACATTTTAGGAATAAAAAACGTTTTTCTGATTCCCAATATGGGATTCCGAATGGATTCGGATTTGTTTTCTGGAAGCAGTGAGTTGGATGCGTCCCTTCCAAAGACCGAATCGGTATCGCAGATTTGCAAACGAAATCCAGTTGCAAAACATTTTTTTTTAATTTACCGACACCTCAAAAGTGGGTAATTTATTCACAAGAGGCCCTCTTGGGACTCTCTCCCTTATGTGAATGTGTAAAAAAAGAAGAAATCAGTAAAAAATTACTTTTTTTGAGAAGTAGGCAGTGGCCCAGGGGTCTGTTGCCAACTCATAAAAAACACGCAGTCTCATTTCTTGTACGGAAAACTGAATGCATTGAAATAAAAAAAAAAACAAAAAAATATATATATATATATATATATATATATATATATATATGTATATATATATATATATATATCTATCTATCTATCTATCTATCTATCTATCTATCTATCTATCTATCTATCTATCTATCTATCTATCTATCTATCTATCTATCTATCTATCTATCTATCTCCTAGCAGGCCACCATCCCTGTGATGTTCTCCATACATAATGAGTAGCAATTTCCGACTTGCCTCATTTAATAGTCTTGAGGTTGCTACGATTCTGATTTGTAAAAACCAAGCTAATCTTACACAGGTCGGTTCTTTAAACAAGCATTGGCATAGGCAATAGGTCTCGCTTTTGGGACCTTATAAGTATTTAGTTATGCAGCACAATATCCTTGGTGCAACAACATAAGACCTATTGGGTGTGCCAAAGCTTGTAAATGGATCGCCTTCACATGGAAACCAACCAAAAAGGCAGATGGACTCCCAGCATGATGTTAAACGTGCCTTTGTGCTCGAGCCTTCAGACTCTGTGAGGTAACCTAGCGGGTAAACTGGCAGAAAATCACGCACCAGTGCAGGTTTTAAGTCTGCAACGGTGGTCCGTTCTTGTGTGTCTGTGGGAGGAGTTCACATTTCATCTCCGGTCAGACCCCCTAAAATGTGTGTATAACACACAGCGCCACTAGTCACAAGTGTGACCCATTAGAATGTATCGCTTTCCTGTCCATGTGTCAGGAGCATGGATTTTTGTTTCCTGTGCGGATGTGAGATGAGTGTACCCCCTATCTCAGTGTGTCTGTTGTTTCCCTCATGTTTTCTAATGCTTGATGTGTTTCTCCACCCCTTTTGTCAGTAGTAAGTAACCTGCTTTCGTACTGTGCTCCCAGTCGACCATTTCTGTATTTGACTAGGCTACATAGCTGTCTTTTTCATATAGAGCTTCATCGTGCTGATCAAATATCTGACCTGAATGTGACCTTCAACAAACTGCATTTTAATTCACTTGCAGGCTGTTATAGTGCATAGGAAGAGATTTGCAAAAGAGCAAGGGCGTGGGAACTTGCAAATTGTATTTTTATGCAACCTTTACAAAGCTTTAGAGCAGGGGTCTCCAACCTTTTGTGTAGTGAGAGCTACTTCTGGTCAGTGAAAATCGTCGTGAGCCACTAAACCCCAAGCAACTCGCACATTTTTCCAAGAGACCCCCCCACGCCCAATTTAATTGATTTTAAGCCTAATTTCTTCAGAGCACATACTGTGGTTTGAACAAAACACTAAAGAGTTCCCGTCTAGATTGGTCTTGGGGCCTTCTAAGGTCTAGCATGGGAATGTGCTCCCTCAGTAGAGTGGTCTGGTGGACTGGTCATGAAGGCTGAACCCGGTTCCCCAGTCCCAAATTCGACAGCTCTGGCCATAGTGCCACATCCTCTCCTCCACTGAACAACATACTTCCACACTGAGAGAAACTCGCACTGCCTTCAGCTATAACCTAATTGAGCCAGCTATAAACACTTGGATGTGGCTCAATTCAAATTATGCACTTGATAAGAGTAATATGCTGCCTAAAAAAAAAAGTTAAAGCAACCACTCATGGGGAATGCAAGATTAAGTAAACAAAGTATGTGAAATGTAAGCAGAAACAACATGGTTACCTTAACAATCTCTCACTCACTATTCAGAAATCAGCGAGTGGTTTTACCTGAAAAGTTAAGGACATGACTAGAGGGCCCTGAAGGGAACCGTTTCAATGTCCATTGCTTATATCCTTACAAAACGTAAGCAGTATGGTTTAAAGACCACATCCATAAACACAGAGCCATGGTACACATTGTGTTTTCCAATCCACCCATCAACCAGGTATTGCAGTACCTCCAGGAATGGTACACGTTCCCACCTGGGGACAACACAATGCTGTTCAAACAAAGACGAGAAAACAAAAGTAGCGCTTTACTGGCAAACTCTGTAAAGTGATGCTGATGTATTTGGATGTAAATAAAACCAATCTGGCCACTTTGCAACCCCTCTGTCTTGCTTTATTTAGTTATGTATTTATTTTACATATTTAAAACCTTCTATTTCTCTCCATCCCGCTGCACTTTGGAATAGAAAAATGTCAGAAAAAGGGCATTTCTCGCAAGAGTGTTTTTCTTTTTGGGATCCATTTCACAGGGAAGCAACTAAATGAAAGAAGGAAAGAGGTTGTGAACCGTTTCTTCAAGTCACGGTTTTCAGTAAGTGAGAAGCAAGACAGAAAGAGAGGGAATAATAGGAAGAGAGGGGGGGACAGCTGCCAGCACAAAAAAGAAGAGGACATTGCCCGAGTCCTATTTCTTCTCTGTCCGTCCCCGAACGTCCACGAAAGCAAGCCGAGCCTTATCTGAATGCCTTTGTCTGCCCCCAAAATAGTGCCGCCTGGGGCGGACCGCCCCCACCGCCCCACCCTAGCTACGCCACTGAATATCGGCCCAGCCCCAGTCAGTGCCTGAAAGGACTTTTTAATTTTAAACGTTGCCTGCCACTGCGCTTTTTTACTGAAGGCAGATCTAAAGTGCAGTGGCAGACAACGCTAAAATCAAAAGGCCTTGCAAGCACTGAGTGCTTTTACCCGGTGACTCGGCTCATGCAGGGTCAGGGGCCCATCTTACCTCAGAGCTGCTCCGGGAGGCCCAAGTGAAGTCAGTGGAGTGGAAGATGATGGGAAGCGCGGTGCCAGCCTGGAAAAGGCAGGTGGCGCGTTAGTAGGAGGAAAAACGTCACGGTCTTCAGTCTGCCCCACCCCAGCTAAGCTCACTACAGCCAATCAGAGCAGCTGGTTTGTGTGAGGGCGGGCAAGGGCTGTTTAGTTGTGGAAAAGGGCTGAAAGTTGTGAAAGAAAATGACGGGATACAAAATAAAATTGTAAATGACGTCTCAAAAATTAAATAGCAGCGCGAGCTACTCTCAGAGGGTCGGCGAGCTACCGGTAGCTCGCGATCTACCTGTTGGAGACCCCTACTTTAGAGGAAATATTTCCCGCTTAGTGAAAGATGTTAATTGTTGTGTTTCCCACACTTTCTTGTGAAAATCCTGACAGTTTGTCACACACGTACTTAGTTAACATTAATAACAAGCATTGGCATAGCCAATAGGTCTCGCCTTTGGGACCTTATATGTGTTTAACCATGCAACAGTTGCATACCTAAACACTTTTAAGGTCCCAAAAGCGAGACCTATTGGCTATGCCAATGCTTGTTTTAACTGCTGCAATCTATTGAAGCCTCACAGAGAACATCAAAGCAGCCCTGCAGCCGTTAAAGTGAAAGTAATCGCGATAAAGCGCGACGCGCGCGCCCGCGCACATGCACTCTAGGTCTAGGCTGGCCTGGTAGCACTTTTTGGAGCCCTCACGAAATGTCTCGCCAGACCAGCGCATGCGCTGGGTCAGGCGAGACCTAAAAATGATCTACAGAAGATATACTTTACATAGAGAAGTTGGTGTGCTTTTCCTGCTCAATGCCATTATGCACAGAAAAGAAATGCAAATGATAAATATGCCAAGAGAAGTCGAGCAAATATATTAAAAAGTAACGGTAACCAGCATATTTCAGATCCTTTGCAAAGGGCGACAATCAAAATTTTATAAAATGTTTCTGATGAAACATCATTACCAAGACGCTTGATCGGGGCTGTATTTATTACAGCAGTGGGAATGACAGCCAGGACAGAGTCAGCACTCTTGCTGTTAATCTTGCATATTTAATCAGAGTGCAGGAAGCGCTATTCATAGGCTGGCTGCAGCATTTCGTACTGTGGTTATCAAAAGTATTCATCGAATGCTCAGGCCCTCAGGTTTCACATTTGGACAGGTTGGTTCATTACTTGAAGCAGTCAGAGCGTAACTGACAGGAAACATTATCAACATTTACAAACCACACTACAGATCGGTCATACAGACAGATTCTGTATCGACTGTTTTTACCCAGCGCTGGCTCCTGTAGTTCTGTTGTCCTTTAAACAGCGGGTATTAATATTACCCAGCTCAACAGAACTAATTTATCAACCTCTGAAGGATGAAATGTAAATAAACCAGTTATGTTGCCAATCGCAGGCACACAAACACATAAAAGGTCCTCGGCTCTGCTTCCTCCACCCGCTCTACGCTGTATTTACAGACACACAAGGCATTGGATAATGTTAAAACTATGCCACTGTCAAATGATTATGAAAATATGATTTTAATTAATCACGTAGTAGGCAAGGAAATTAGCATACGGTAATTAAACTTGGCGAGAAAGGGGAGAGCAAAAGGCAAGGTCATCCCGTTCCTCTGCCTTAGAGGTTGGGGGTAAACATACTCTAATTTGGGGTGGTGGGGGCAGTGTAGCGGGACACGAGCAGCCAAGAAATAACTTTTTATACGTTGGGGGAGCAACTTTGAAAAGATTTAGGCCCCGAAGTAGGGTCGCTCAGAAACAATATACATCGATGCTTAACGTGACTGGTTAAATTACGTTTTTTTGCGGGAAAATGCAATTATAAATTACAAGTCCCATAGCTGACAAAAGGATAGTGCATAAATGGAGTCTTTGTTTGGTGGATTATATATTGTCCGGAGTCCAATTATGGGGGTGAAAGGATTTTAGTAATAAAGAGAAAATGTATCAAAACACACAAACGAGAAAATGCTGGCATGTGACATTGGGAGCATGTTGGTCACAGAGAAAAATCAAGCCCGGGAGTGGTATCTCTGCTCAATGATGGGATAGTAATTGTTTATCACGTACAATCACATTTTCAATATTTGCTGTAAGTGGCTGTGGGAGACGCTAAAGGCCTTTTCTTCTGCTTGGTGATCTCGGTGTGTGTGTGGGAGTCTGCCGCCTGGCCGGGTGCTTACTTCTGGACACCTTGGAATCACCCCGTGGGAAGCGGATTAATGTGGGCTCGAGGGACGGGGTCAGGGTGCAGCAGCCCGGGTGGGGCTTTTTCCTGTGCACGGGATGTTTGTGAAGCATGGTCTCTTTTTAGTTACAGTAAATAAGGCCAACGTAAGAGCCGGGATACTGACCTAGTTGCTCAATGTGTGGTGTGCGTGATGGCTGGGGGGGGGGGGGGGGGGGGGGGGGGGGGATAATTGAGGGTGTGTTTTAACATTGAGCACCTAAAGCAACTGCTTTCAGTCTGGATGTATCAAGAAATGGTCACTCTTGAGCACAGTCATCTGTAACATGAGAACTCAAACAAGTATTGGCCGAAAGTGAAAGTGATCGCGATCAAGCGCGGCGAGCGATGCGCCATATGGCGCCTCTGCTCGTAAGCCCGCGCACATGCACGCAAGCTGTAGGCCGGCCATGGTAGCATTTTTTTAAGCCCTCACTAAATGTCTCGCCAGACCAGCACATGCGCTGGGTCAGGTGAGACCTAAAAAGTAGTTACTGGTTGCAGAAATACAAGTCCCAGTTTGCAATCTTCGTACATCTGGTCCATTGTTACTCATCAGCTAAACAAGGGCTGGAGAAGCTTCAAACACTTCAACACCACACCCGCTGTGGGGACATTAGGGAGGCAGCTGTCATTAGCACTTTTTCACAATAGAGAGTGAGAGAAGCAGATCAGTTGTAATCTCCCAAGTTCAATCGCATCACAAAAGGCAACTGCTGTTGTCTGTTTTTCCCTTACGGATATGCAGACTGTCCAAAATGGGGAAGGGAGGTGAAGGAATAAGTCCACGGGGTCCCAAACGGTCCGTCCTTCCTCAAAACAACTTCGGATGGTGGGGTATCCAAAGATATTAGAGAAGACGCCTCACTCACTTGTCGTGACATGCTTCATCATTGGCATCCTTCCACACCCAGGTGAGATGGTATAACCTGGGCGGACTCAACCAATGGTGTTATGGGAGTTCTTATATAAAATATTGACTGGTCATGCAGGGAACCAGATGGGTGATGTTAAAAATACCTACAGGTATACCCAAAACCATGCGTTTATTCGTAGGGTACCTGGGGTATAAGATAAAATTGTGTCTGAATGGGGTTTATTTTGAATTCAATTGGTTCAATTATACCCGCTTTAAAGTGCCAACCAGTTCCCCAGTTTGGACAGTCTGCATATCCGTAAGGGATAAACAGACAACAGCAGTTGCCTTTTGTGACGCGAGCTGTTGTTAGCACTCCTATCAGTTGCTGCGGAACTGGCGACCTGCTGGTGCCCACAATACATACAATGCTTTGGACACCATCCCAAAAGGAGGGCACATTTGCAACTCGCTTCATGGTAACATTGGTGCCTACAGCTTTGACAGTCAAATGCTCTCAAGAACTGCCTCTACCTTGCATGTGGTGTCGGGGAGCAAAATGAAACAAAATAGCTCTCCTGGAGTGTAAGATAATAATAATTTTGAATTTGAACATTCAATTTACAACTTAAAAAGCAAATAAGCTACACTTTATAGGGTATTAATAAAATATATTTTAATTAGAATTTACAGTTGAAACCTGCAGCAACCTTAAATATTACCATTCAATTACCAATCTAATTTTTGACAAAATTACAATGTTTGCTTCACAATGATTTAAAAACTCTGTATGTGGTCTTAAGAGTTTGTTATCGATCCCCTGGTCCCCAATGTATCTCACTCTCCCAAGGCACCAAGTGCAAAGTCATTTGCTGCCCCTGGTACACTGCAAGGAATATCCAGCAGACGGGGACAGTTTTAGATCAGATCTGCATTATTTGGCCGTCCTGTGGCTGCTCTGCCTTCATTGCAGGCCTACTGTGAGGTATGAGGAGATATCTAACCACCCACATCCCCATCTCGCAGATTGAGCCCTAGAGTGCCAGGGGTTCAATTTCTTCTTTCTTTGTGGCAGGAGGATAGATATCCGAGGGGCTCACAGTGAGTGGAGAGATGGGCTTAAGCAGGAACGGTAATCGTAAAGGTTTCCATGGCAAGAAGTGACGTCCTTAGAGAAATTGGGTGATGTCATCCCAATCATTGCGGAAGTCCTCAAAGCACACCTTGACTCACGATTCCCAATATAAACTGCCTGAAAGCAGTCATTGCCTCAGGCATGATGCTTGGCTGATCAGGATTCTTCTTCTGCACCTGCTGACAGGAGCTGGGTCATGACTGAGTAATATAAAGGCAGGAACATCTTCGCTTCTTGCGGATCTAGTCCATAAACAGGCCACAGTGAACTCAGGTGAGCAGAACAGCCAAGATGACTGTAGGTGAGAAAATCACTGATACTCGAATTTAACACATTACATGTTAATTTAAGGAAGAAGACTAGTTCGACTGAGTTAGCTGACCATATTGTAGAGAAGATCAAGACGAGTTTGAGGACTGTAGCTAAAATAGAGGCAACAGGGCAGAGTGCAAGCATTGGAGGGATTAGAAGAAGTGACCAAACTGTCTAAAAGAAGCATCAAACAGTGTACGCATGACTGCCTACTGACACTGCTTGAATGACTGGAGAATTTAGACAACCTCCGCAGGGGCAACTCAGTGTGCTAGGTTTCAAAAGGGTGTTTAGGACAAATGTTGGTTTTTTGTTGATAGTTGTGGAGAAAAATTCCAAAGTCAGCAGTTTCGATTTTAGCATAAGAGAAGTTTTTAATTGCAGTTGCATGAGGAATTTGTGAATTTTTTGTGTGAACAAGCAACTAGCAGGGGTGTGGAAATTTGTCAAAAATCTACTTGGCCAATGGACAAAGTTTTACAGAAATCTACTTGTCCTGGGAAGATATCTGCTTGCCCCACCTATTCCATAAATCACTATGGTGGGTCTGCACGGCGAGAACCTGCACTGTAATCAGTGCAACATACTGTGCAACATTATTTCAAGCGCAAGTCCAATTATGCAGTACATGGTCATGCATCCTTAAATGCAACTGTTGTAGTGGCAGGTTGTACAGTATGTGGGTGGATGTGTCAGTGTGCACTGCTCCCAATTATCAACCAGTATGCATGTGACAAAATTTCAATAGTAGAGAGAGTACCTAAAGACCGTCTATGCCAAGTATACTTCAATTACTTCAATTAATGTAGTCAATTACCAGTCTGCACTGTGTCGGAATATGAACCTGTAGGACAGAAGGGTGTTCTTCATCCTAGGGCGAACTCATAGCTGTCCAGCTTCAAATATACTCACATGTGAACATGATCTGATAAACGTGTGGATAGGAATAACTGCACTTTTTGGAAGAGCTTATGAACTATTCCTGGGGCAACCAAAATGGTGTGGTTCACTGAGGCAGCATCCACAAGTACAAATTCACAAGAGGCAGTACTGGGCAGTTAAATCAATCTCTCCTTTTACATTCCTGGGCAGGTGAGGTGTGATTATACTACTGTGCACTCACTGATAAATCTCCACATTCTTCTCCCACACAAGGAGCATATGCAGCACAGGCAGTAGCAACAGGGTTCTCTTGTGCACAGTAGTGGTATAGTAATGGAACCGGAAGAGTAAACTCCGAAAACATGAATAGGTGCAGCTCCACAATAGATGTGCAAGTTTGTCTCACTTAAATTTGTGAAGAGTTCACTTTTTTTCTTTAAAATCCAAGTTCTCTGCCACTTGTCTCTCTCATTCCAATGTCCCCAGCCCCCCACTGCCCACCCAGATGTGCCAGTTATATTCTTGGAAACTCCTGTAATTCTGTTGGCGGATGCTGACATACGAGTATTGGTAAGCCTGGTGAAAGACAAGGCTTTAACGTTGCAGCAAAGTGTGCAATCAGTTGGGTTTTTCAGAAGCTGAGCGTTCTGAGGGTCTAAGTGATGATGCTAGGATATTTCGAAATGGGCATATGCATAAAGAAGGCACAAAGTCCAGCACACTGGACAAACGCTACTTGTCAAATCATGTAGGGAAAGAAAAACAATCCTTTATGTCTACATAGGATGAATACTCACACAGGGGGCAGTGTCAATTTTCCTTGGATCTGGTAGGGGCTCATTTTTACTGCTGACGTAACTGTGCAACAAAAATGCAATACAGCGGTTGCATAAAATTAAGGTGGGAATATTGTATAATTTCATGCAGTTGTCAATAAAACGAGATTGTGAGACCTACAAATGTAAATTCTGATAATTTCTGCTTTATATTGAACTCGGTTCTGCAATTTTTGCCATTTTACATCGTTGCAAATGACAGATGGTCCCCCACTGATGGCAGGTCCTGTGTATGTGCGTGATCTATAACAGAGTCACTCTAATAATGAGATTCTACAGCTGAGACGATTTCCTCATAATTTGCCACATAATCATGCTGCCTAAACTGCATATTTTAACAAAAATGTTGATTCTAGCTCAAATAGATCAAAAGTTTCTAAAAAAGAGGGTATACCATCCTGCCACACAGTGAAAAGCCCATGACAAGTAGTGAGGTCACTTTTACATTGCTATTGCTGTATTTGGGTGTTAATCTGAAAGTAATAAGGCAAAACATTTATACTGACAGTGTTAACGTATACAGATGTAAAAAACATGAAGTAATACGATAAACAAAAATGTGCTGCATTCTGCTACATAATTCTACATTTTTTTGGCCACATAATTTAGTCAACCCGGCGCATAATTTAGACCTTCTCTGCAGCTTCATTACAGAGGCTCTGTTTATTTAGCACAAACTGCCAGAGCACTTTGCATGGTGGGGGCTGTTTACAGTAGGTAGAGGAGACGGGAAATGCAACCAAATAGAGGTACAGGGCGGCGAACAGGAATGAGCCCAAAATTTGAAGAATAACCGGTTTCTTGCCAGATTAAGTCTGTAAAATTGACACGGACGTGAGGCTCTTCCTCTGCTGCAGTGGCAAGGTTGGAAAATGAAGTGGGGGCACTGATTAAGCGAGAAGCAGTGAGGGAAGGTGGAGGTAATGGAATAAGGAAAACGCAAGAAAGACTGTGGGGGATGGTATTAGGAACGGAGACTGCAGGCAAAAATGTGACATTGCGATGTTTCAGACACCAAGAGTGGCCCACGTTTCAGTGAACTGTGTGAAATACACTGCACACATAACATTGCCTGGAATGAGAAGATTCTTTCTGCCTGCTTCATTATGTGGCCTTTCTTTTATTCAAATTCAGCTTTATTTTTTAACCCCAGGAAAAAAGATGCCGTTTAAAAAATGTTTCCATTTACAGCGCACGCATAATCTTGCAAGGCTGCCTTTTCTGTAAGACTGCCAGGTGTTAAAGTATAATGGTTAACTCCGTGCCCCCGAATGCGACCTCGTCCATAAAAGCAGACTGGCAAAGTAAAGGTCAATGTCTCTAAATAGTGAGACTCCATTTGTTGTGTTTTCAGTCATTATGAAAGCTGAACTGGTTGCATTGTAATAGGCGCCTGCCGCGCCTCATTGATCAGCCCATAGCAGTGGAGAAGTTCCCGCCTTACTGTAAATTATTCCACACATTTGACCCTGCCCCCACGCCCACTGATAACAGTCCATTCCATGGAGCATAACACTTAACATACTTTTCTTAAGGCTCTGACCGCTGCAAAACCCATTATCAGGTTGACTCGCCTGCTGGTGAAGTATTCACTGTGTCAGAGACGGCGACTTTCCGCTCCCGATTCCAGGAAGTGCCTCGCAGCGCACCAAAGATGAGTGGACTGCCCTGGACGGATCCCAATGGACAGGGCGATCGAGCCCTGCATCAATCAGTGACAGAGAGACCACAAGGCCAACCGGCCCGCAGCGCTGGGACCCAGACAGAGGCAAATGTGTTTCGTGCCTCAGCGCCCGCCATTTCATGTTCAGCAGCCGGGTTCTAAGAGCAGGTGGGCTGAACCAGTGTGGAACTCACGCTAGAACACTGACGTCTAGCGTAAGACTCCCCCAGCCAATCACTGACTAGATAGAGCCCAGTCATGGGCTTCCAGCCAGTCAGAGGCCTCCAAAGGCTTTTCAATTGCCTGTGAGCCCCAGAGCGCCCGCAGCTCATTTCTTTTTTGTGATTTAATGTCTGCTTGTCCGCCGGACAAAATAGACAATAAATCTTCTTGCCCTTCATAAAATTCTTGTTGGTTCGGGCGTCGGGCGATATGATTCCCCCACCCCTACTAGAGAAGTGCAGCCAACACGTGTTTCACCCCATTAAGTTGGCCATCTGGCCTGGGGCTTCCTCAGGGCTGTGGTAATAGGTAACAAAAGCATGCCAATTCAAAAGTGGTGCATTAGGAAGAACAAATACATTTAGGAAGGTTGGACGTGCAGTATAGTACAGTGTTAAATGCAGAAATGTATAACATCATATGCACATATTGAACAATAGGAATGGCCCGGAGGTCAAGGGCCGTGCACGAGGATAAAAGCAAGAGAAAGAGATTATGTATGGAAGCAGGATATAGTGTTTAAGCCAAAAGTGGAAGGAAGAGATAATTAATTCAAGATCCGCAAGGCAAATTCAAGTAGTAGAGAAGAGATGGAAGGTGAGTTGTAAGGTAGAAATAGAGATAGAAGTGAGAAAGGTGAAAAAGGGTAAGAAGGCCAACAGAGGTAGTCGAGCGGTGGGGTTAAAAAAAAACCCAAGCGGATGAAATGCAAGGGAGCAAATGGAAAATAGTAGTTGAAAAAGAATAAATAGTAAGTGAGATATCACAGGGAGAACCCGAAATGTCGGGTTTTATAGTGAGCATTCGAAAGTATAAGGATGCGTATCACGTATGTGATGTCAAGGGAAGAAAATTGCAGTGAAGGAAGGCACAGTTGAGTGATGTGATGGTGAAGAACGTGTGTTGAGAGATAAGTATTAACATGAACAGTCAATATGGTATCGGGTAACGGTAAAGCGAGATGCAGGATTCGAAATATGGCGCATGGAGAACAATTATACAAAAAATAAGTATCACGTGTTCACAATACGCATGTCACATTAAGAAATACAGAGGCAGAAATATATTGGGCATGGTGGAAGGTAGAACGAGTGTTGAAAGAACACGTATCATATCGACAAGTACAATAATTGGTTTAAGATGGCAAGTAAGTGTTATGCATAAGAGGTAGCATGCACAAATTGTGAAGGTAAGGCATTTAGAAAGAAGCGTTATTCATTAGAATGGTAAGGGGAAAAAAGTAATTACCATGATGGAAGGATCAGATGCCCGGGTCAGGAAGAGCGGGAAGAAATGGACAAAAGATACGGAAAATTAGAATTTAGATAGAGTCGCCTATAGGTGGTCAAGGAAAAGAGGTGAACCCAGACGTATAACCATAACCGGAAAAAACGTATGGGTTGCGAGTGCAAAAGGGCTATGAAAAGGAATGGGCGGATACTGCAGGTGCTGCACTTACGAGTTTATGTAAAAAGGGGAGCAAGGGGGGATGGGGGGGTAGAGAGGTCGCGGCAGCGTATTCTATGTATAGTTCCGCTTACCGTAGGTAAATCAAGTGGACTCTTGGGTCCGGTTTGGTTCAAAATATAAAATGGAAGAGTTTCTCGGTTATCTGAGGAGGGAGACAAGGAGAGGGGGAATGGGTGGGTTAGGATCGGAACTTCGTTGGGGGGAGGACGAGGGTTTCTGGCGGGGCCAAGCGAAGAGCTTACCTATTAAGGCGCGTCGCCTCAGTGGTCAGGTCCTGATCGGTCGGTTTGAAACAAGTGGGCAAAGGTGAGTGGGATATTTAGGAAGCATGTATCGGGTGGATCCGGGGGCGGATGTATGCGAGTGCGAGTACTTCCGGGGGGACCGGAGTGAAGCCAAGGGGTGTGTAAAGCCGTATGTAGCCGGCGCCATCTTGAAAAGGGTTAGATATGACAAGACGGATGGGGGAGCAGGTGGATTGCTGGAAAATATGGGTACATAAATTCTGGGATGGCGGAGAAAATGAAAGAATAAAAAATAAACAATAAATATAGCGAAGAGGAGAGAAAAAGACATCTGACCCAAGTGTAAACATCATAACATATGTATTCAGTTATTGATAGACATAGTAAAAAGAAAAGCTCATTCAGCATGGTCTCATACTTCATTAGAGTATGGGCCGTGGAAGTCCAACTGGGGGGGTTGAGGTTAGATACATGGTAATAGGATACAGTTTAAGGCTAGGTGAGCATCATTCATTCACCTAGCCATACATGCATCTCAGCATCTTTATTCAAGCAGAGTTTAACCATGTTGAAGTGGAGGATGAGCTCACTTTCCTCCTGAGTTTTAGTTCACGGTTACCTCCTCTTTTGGCTGGTCGTACCAGTTCTACACCAAAGAAGGTAAAGTCTTTTTTGTGTGGATGTTCATTGTGAAGGTGTTCGGTCAGCGGGTGACCAGAGTTATATTTATGGATGTTTCTGTAATGTTCTTGTATCCGGGTACGTAAGGGTCTGATGGTACTCCCAATGTTTTTTTTGTTGCAGGGGCAAATGATCACGTAAATGACAAATTGGCTGGTACAGTCTATCCATTCTTTGATATGGAGTTTTTTACCCTGTGACATCAGTACTTCAGTTGTTTTGTTGACGCTGAGTTTGCAGATGTTGCAATTGCGGCAAGTGTGGAAGCCCGCGGGTCTGTCCAGAAAGGTTGTTACCTTTTTTCGTCTGTCATTAAATTCTGAGCGGCACAACATACTTTTAAGGTTAGGTGCTCTGCGGAAAGTCATTTCCGGGTGGTCCTTGAGATGGTCATTCAGGCTGGGGTTGTATCTGAGTAGGTGCCAATGTCATTTCAAGATTTTATGAATGTGTTGATGCCCGTTATGGAAATTGGTGATGAAGCGGATAGCTGGGTCTTCCTCTTTTTTTGTGTTTGCCTTTCAAGGTTCTTGTCCGTTCAATTTTTGAGACCGTTTTGAGTGTGTTTTCCAAGGTATTGCGGTTGTATCCGCGTTGTTCAAGTCTGGATACTATTTCTTTGCCTTTGTCCATGAATACTTCTTCCTCACTACAGTTTCTGCTGGTTCGTAGAAGCTCTCCTTTGGGGATGTTCCTGATGTTGTGCGTAGGGTGACAGCTGTCTGCCCTCAATATAGAATTGGCAGTTGTTTCTTTTCTATGTAGTTTGCTTTGTAGAGAATTGTGTTTGACATATAGCGTTAAATCTAGAAAATGGATTTCTGTTTTGGAGAAATTGGCAGTGGTTTTGATCTCCCAGGGATTATTGTCCAGTTTTTTCAGGAATTCCTGAAGGAGTGTGTCTCCTTGCCAGATGCAGAGGATGTCATCTATGTATCGACGCCACATAATGATATGGTTTTATTTGTTTGGTTCAGCGCACTTTCAGTTTGTGGTGGAATGTCTCATCTCAGAATGCTATACATTTCTGAAAGGTACAAAAAATCCTGAATTCTACAAAGGATCATTTTTGAAGATCCCTCATGGTTTTCCCGAATAGACAAAATAAAAACAAATAATGAAAATAAGTAAGAAAAAATAGCCATTGGTGACAACATTTTCATCTGTATTTTTACGTCATGTTGGACAATTTACCATAGCAATATACCGTTATGTCCGATAGACCCCACTGGTTGCTAGGATATATCTATTTATTTGAAGGTTTATATAGGGTTTGTAGGTTGTTTAAAAACGTTTGATACCCAGCAGAGCAAACAACTGAGCTGCAGTTTAAAATCAGGGCCACTGGAATCTTATGATTCTACGGCATGGCGTTTTCCACATATTTATAGATTTGTTGCCTTTGCCTTCTAATCCATTGTTCCTGCATAGTTTCCAGATTTCATCCAAAGAATAGTTTCTAGCTCAAACGGATCAAAAGGTCATACAAATGCAGCACCTTGTCTTGCTATGCAGTGAAAGGCCTTTCGCAAATGGTCGACTGGTCACCTTTCAGTTGCTTATCGCTGTATTTGGGTGTAACACTGGTACTGATGTGAATCCTTTGGTTAGTGTTAACGTGTAACAATAATAAAATAATGAAGTAATACCATCACAAAATGTGCCGCATTATGCTGTACAATCTTCCTTTTCTTGCCACATATCTGTTATCCCTGCTGCATACTTTTGGTGTTCTCCTGCCGCATAATTCCAGTTTTCCTACTAATAATGATTTTTTTTACTGTATATTGCCCATACAGGAATTCAAGTAGTAGAATATAATGAATACAAAAAATGGGTATGAAGAAAAAACGTATTTCTGAAATCATAGTGCGGCAAGATTCAAAATACTTCATGAATATTAATATGGTAGTTTGCAAATTGCGACCCAATACAATTCCCTGCCATCACAGGAATGGTGACCTCTTTTGAGGCATCAGTAAAATATCAACATCTTGCAAATTAATTTCAGTCGTAAACATTGATGCATGGCATAACGATTCAGTATTTGGAAGGGACGCATACAACATGCCCCTCCCAAACACCAAATTGGTACCCGGTTCTAAACACATTTAGCACATAGAAAAGAGTTGTAGGATTATACGCATTTCCCCTGGTGCAACATTTGAAGGTAGCAAGTAAACACCAGTAAAGGTTTTTTTTGTAAGACCAAGCAGATCTATGGAAGAGTGTAAGAACTGCAAAACCCTGTACCGTGGTTAAAGATGGGAGGGAACCAGGCTAAGATGTGAAGTAGAAATAGCTCACTTCTTCACCAGTTTCAAGGTGGAATACCCATAAGCACCTTGAAGGTTCGCTGCTTGCCAACATAATGAAGACATTTTGGGAAGTTTACAGTGATGGGAGTGCTTGCAGTTTGTAGATCACAAATGGTTGGTAATTCACCCTCATCTCAAACAGCTCCAGAAGAACCTTCAAGATTGTCTTCCAAACACGAAACTTGATGAAGTAACTCACCATAAACCTAAGGCAACTCAGCTTCATCATCCACTCCGACCTCTCATTCAAAACTCATGCCATCAGGAAACCACAATTTGATGTCAGCTCGCAATCTTCTGTAAATACAAACCACATATCCACACAAACACATTTTTAAAAAATGGTCAAAGCTTTTGGTCCTCTCCCATATGAACTGAAGCAAGGCACTGCTCAACGGCAGTCTTGATTCCACTTCCACAAACAAACAAAAAACCACTATTGAACATGCTGAAACCACCCTAACAGACCTACACTGGCTGCACTTCTACACTCGAATTTCCAAGATCTCCTACAGTACCTACAAAAACACTGACAAAGAGTGCCTTCCCATACCCAACTTAAAATGAGAATTTCCGGAGGCTGAGAGGGGGGTAAGTAGGGAGCAATGCAATACGATTAGCCACAGCACAGCCAGGCTGAAAGCAAATACGTGTACACAAGAAATGTCCCGGAGACTAGGCTTCAGCTAGCTGTGCATCAAGGATTTGGCAGGATATTCTGCATCATAACAGGCTTGCTCTGACAATCTAGCACTCCTCTAATTCAGAAAATAACTTAAGACATCTCTTCTCAACCTGAACAGACACTGCCTATTCACCTCGCGCCAACCCTCCTACACACTAACACACCGATTACAGTGTAGTATCTCTTATGGATTTTTTAAACAATAAAGTTAGGAGTAAACATTATACATCAAAACAACATTTGTGCATAGTGTCCCAAGTGACAAAGGGAACCTAAACCTAAGTGACAATGTGAATATTAAATACAAGGTTTCCACAGTTTGTACAAGTCAACCATTATCATAATTCAATGTGAACAGCAGCTATATACAGTGATATGTGCTGGGGAAATGGTTCGCTTCTTCTGTATGTCGACGGCGTTTCGGCCCTCAAAACAATGTGGGGTCTCTTCAGGACTATTGATGAAGGGACATCTGAATATATTGTTGCGCAGCCTTGTGAAAATGATGTGCCACATGTGAAGAAGAGAGGAAAAAGGTTTACTCACATGAGGACCCGTCCGGGTACTCAATTGGAGGACAGGCTGTCAATCCAATGGGGTATGTAGGTGGGCCAGAGGGGCTCAATTAATTATACGCCACAGCTGTAGCGTTGTATAATCCCTTTGTGGATTAACAGTGACAATGCACTGAGAGTATTTCTCGGTAGAAGAATGGAAAAGCGGGACAAATGACCTGGTCATTGTACCTGATCAAGCTGACTGACGCGGCTTTTTCTGAATCTACACGCGGAGCGCTGTCCTGCTTTTCCATTCTTCTACCGAGAAATACTCTCAGTGCATTGTCACTGTTAATCCATAAAGGGATTATACAACGCTACGGCTGTGGCGTATAATTAATTGAGCCCCTCTGAAAAGACCCCACTTGTTTTGGAGGGTCGAAACTCCGTCGACATACAGAAGAAGCGAACCATTTCCCCAGCACATATCACTGTATATAGCTGCTGTTCACATTGAATTATTATGATAATGGTTGACTTGTACAAACTGCGGAAACCTTGTATTTAATATTCACATTGTCACTTAGGTTTAGGTTCCCTTTGTCACTTGGGACAGTATGCACAAATGTTGTTTTGATGTATAATGTTTACTCCTAACTTGGTTTAAAAAATCCATAAAAATATACTACACTGTAATTGGTGCGTTAGTGGTTCCTTCGCGCTCTGCCATTATTTAAACCCTCTATATCGCGATTGTGCTTATGTATCATGACCTCATAGTATATTATTCCACAGGAACCATTGTTTTTCCTATACAAGTTGGGAGAATAAAGCTCACAGACATCTTGTAGGCTTGGACAGATATACAAGACTAAAGAAAGAGCAAATTCTGGATCTCCTTAAACACCGCTTCCTTACACTTGGTTACGGTCTGATTTAGTCTACAATGGCAATCATATTCAAGGAACAGTGGATTTATAGACGGCCTGGAACCGTCAACACAGAAGAAACTGTTCTACAGTTGTATCAGTAAGAGTACTGTGCTGTATCACTCCTTGGTACTGCACTGCTTCACTTGACAAAGTTTGCAGTTTTTGAAGCCTGGAGGCAAGAAAGACCTCAAATGTAGTTGTAGCTTCAGGCACATCCATTAACAGAACACAATACTGACCACTATATGAAGCACTGGACGAGGACCTTTTCCGGCTATCGTGTCATATTAAAGGTGTAATTTCGAAATGATAGGCTGAGGCGAATGGCCATTCCGGGAGTTTAAAGTAAAAAACAAGTGATTGCTTATGAAGCATACTGAAACAACTGGGTGCTTAAGCAACGAGGCCAGTAGGACTTATGAATAATATCTTACTAATAAGTGTTTAACAAATGCAGTTTTGATTCAGATGACTACTATTTGAAACAACAAATTATACATGGGGATGACTCAGTTTGAGTGTAACTTATTATGCTGTTAATGCAAAAAAAGGTTCATTACGTTGCCATGTATAGAAAGAGTTTATGCCATTGGTAATAAGCAATCTGTAACACACAAATGAATTGTATGTAATGTTGTTACAGTCATAATACGAGGAAAGCGAAAAGGCGTTAAGAACTTAAAATAGAAGTGATTTTACAAAATCAACACATGCCAGTGGCACTACAGTGTGGTATTCAGAGCAGCATTTTATTCTGGAATGAATTTATTGAACTTGAATCTATTATATGGCAACCATCCATCTTGCACCAAGTCTTCTCGAGAAAAGCGATTCCGATTATTTAAAAAAAAAAAAACAGTAGATTTTTTAGGTGCATAGTGAAATTCCATCGAGAAGCCTGATGCACCTGCAGTCTATATGCAGTGAGGGTTCCACTCAGGTGCATCATAAAAGGGAAGAAATCGACTCAGATCCAAAGTATATAGGGCCAAAATCTTAACACTGTTCAAATATGAATGCACTGTCAGAAATAAGTTGCTAGCTGAGTGAAAAAGTTGACTGTATACATAAAGCAGCAGCCCTTTTGGTACACAGTAATTATTCTCAATACGTATTCTTTTTAATCTATGTGGACGAGCGGTATGAGGAAGGGGAAAATCAAAGAGTGGACCGATTACAGCTTTTTAGGTCTCGCCTGACCCAGCGCATGAGCTGGTGTGGCGAGACTTTTTGTGAGGGCTCCATAAAGTGCTACCATGGCCAGCCTAGAGCTACAGTGCATGTGCGCGGGGGCACGCTTGATCGCTATTACTTTCGCGGCCACACAGCCGCTTTGATGTTTGATCGCGATCACTTTCGCGGCCGCACGGGAGCTTTGATGTTCTCCGTGAGCCATTCTGTTAATGGTGGCACCCGTGCTTTAGCTTAAACATCTTAGGCTAAAGTCGGGTGCTGAGATTGCTTCAAAAGTAAAGAAATAGACAATTCTTTACTTTTGAAGCAATCTCGGCACCCGACTTTAGCTTAAGATGTTTAAGCTAAAGCACGGGTGCCACCATTTGTCTTGCCACTTGGCCCCTTGCAGTTCCCTCTCCTTTGTCAGAAGGGCAAATCCCTAATTGCTCAATGCCTAGTCCCCTCCTCAAGGTTGCTAAATGGATCGTTAGCCTATTCGAATACAAATGTACTATCTTTTAATAACCTGTCTAAACTTTTTTGATAAACCGTTGCTGACAGTATGGAGAAGGTAATGGGAGGTTTCCACCGAGAAAAGTTTTACATTTAAAGGTGCATCCACCCACAAAATTGCTCCCATACTAAGAAGGCCTCTCACTCCCTTCGGTATGTCTTGCTTGGTGTCCTAAGTAGGTCGCTCACATTAAAAACAAGCTATTGGCTATGCCAATGGTCTCGCTTTTGGGACCTTATAAGTATTTTGTTATGCAGCACAATATCCTTGGTACAACAAAAACTGTTGCATGGCTAAACACTTATAAGGTCCCAAAGGCGAGACATATTGGCTATGCCAATGCTTGTTTTTTGTGCATTAGAGAATTTAAAAAACATGTCATCTTAATATTGATGTCTTACAATATTTATTATACCTCAGGTAACATATTAAAGTAGCCTGAAATACATTAATGAATTAAAGAATAACTGATTTATGGGTCCTAGCCATTGACAAATTCTCTACGGAGTCCATCCACATAGAAATGCTATAAAGTAACGAAAAGATACAAACTAAGCCAGAAGCAAAATATGCACGATGCTACTTCTCAATAAGGTGCTGAACCAAAAATGATTACCTTCTAACTGAGTTACTAGCTCTATCTAAATCAACCCACCCTGAAAAATATAGCTTGAATCCCATCTAGTTTAAAACATCGTTAGCGGCACAGTGTCCTTAAAAACATATCCTAAGCATTCCTTCCATTACCCTGCCCAGTACCAGTGTCACAAATGCCAAACTTCAATACGCTGTGACCAATTTTTCTAGGTCAATGCGCTTAAATAATGCGCCACTTCCCAACTTTTTTAAAACATTGCTAGGATTTATTTGAAACTCCACCAATATCGTGTTGACATATAGGTCAATCGAATGCAGTATTACTGGCCCAGCACGTTTTAAACCCACCAACTTTCACACATGCGCGTCAAAAAAGTCCATGGTAAAATAACCCTAAACCCTGCTATTATCTATGAACACACTGTTATTCGTATTTCACTCTGACCAAAAGAGTGCGAGACCCTCAAACGCAGACGGCTGGGAATACCCAAACCTACCCGGAGGTGTGGCGCGATCACCTAGAGACTCTTGATTAGAGGGTCCCTCTATGAAGTCGAGGCGCAGGATTTAAAACACCGGAGCCCGTGAATGCAGCGGGCCTGAGGATCTCCCCTGCTGTAAACTAAATGTAAAGCAACACGCTGGAAAGGGACAGCTCCGACACAGAACGGAGCAGGGGGAGCCAGCAGCCATAGAGCAAGTGCCTGCTACCTACAACCCCAAAGAGGAAGCAGTGGATTCACTCACCAGGCAACGAGTGCGACGGCCCTGCCTGCGGACCTCAGCTCTCGCCCCAGCTGGGTGGGTGCACACTAGGATGGAGAGCTCCAGGCTCCGCTCTACAACTCGGCGACGAACTATGACGTCCTGCGGAAGGGAAACTAAGGACACGGCCGACATCGAAGAGGGACTAGATCGTTATTCCAATTTCTGGCGGCCATATTGCAGGTGTGCTGTCAAAGCAATGTCAGTTGAAAAAATACTGGACATACATTCACTTGAAAAAAGTAGTCACTGGCAATCGCTTCCAATTTTTCAGGTTGCTTATGTGTGACATCTCTATAGGTTTAGTGTACTTTTGCATACATGCCAACATTTTAGAGCAGGCAAGTGGAGGATTAAAAAATAATAATCGGTAGAATGTTTTTTCCCCATTGACTTATATTGAAACGGAGGCATTAGTGGCGGCTCCAGAAAGGTGTGCTGCAAGGCGGTGAGGCAGGGCGGGGGAGGGGCAGGGTGGAGGGTAGTAAACTCTGGCATAAGGCCGAACCGAGTTAAGTACATAAATAAATAAATAAAATGAATTACATTGCGCGCGTTGCAACCCAATCGGCGATGCAGCGCGCGCAATGTAATTCGTTATATTTATTTATTTATGTACTTAATTCGCTTCAGCCTTATGCCGAAGTTTACTACCCCCACCCTGCCCCTCCTCCACCCACCCCACCGCCTCGCAGCACTCCCTCGAGGAGCCGCCATGGGAGGCAATCTGCCTGAATCGGGTCTATTGATGTGTATGGCAAAAGACAACCAAGATTTCATTTTTGGCGGAATAATCACATAGCGCAAACAAAAAACAGAGGGCTAAACTCCGTTTTTGTATGCGCTATATGTAAAACTGCCAGAAATAAAAGGTAGAGGCCTGTCACAGGCTCTAATTTCCCCCTCCAAGAATTAAGGACTAAGGGGCATATTATCAAGACAGACGATAAAATTATCGCCCCTTTAGCGGCAGAAAACTGTCGCTAAAACGGCAATAATGGCCTTGATAATATGCTCTATGGAATTCCAATTGAAGCCCATGTTAGATGTGAATGACATCTAACATGGGCTTCAATTGGAATTCCAAAGAGCATATTATCAAGCCCATTATCGCCGTTATAGCGGCAGTTTTCTGCCGCTAAAGCGGCGATAATTTTATCGCCTGTCTTGATAATATGCCCCAAAGTGTTAACCTTTCTTCTCAGAGGTAATTCTTGGAGAGAGATAGGAGACTGCATGACAGGCAACAATATTTCACTTTTGCCTTGTTTCTAGCTGATCATGATTCAGCAATCAGAGTCGTGTTTGTGGAGGCAGGAATCAGGAGGCGGGAGACTAGCCTTGAAATCAGAAGTCTCCCACCTGAATCAGGAGGGCTGGCATGTATGCTTATGAGTGACATTCTACTGCCCAATGTGTGACGCAATGAGTGACACTTTCTCGCCAGTTAAAATAAGTAATGAAGTCCATACTGAGAGCTAACTATCACAAATTGTCACCTTTTGAGCAATGAGAAGCACTATACTAACTGTCCAGTTTTAAACCATTAATACCCATCATAAGTAGCCTGACCAACCCAGTGCATACTAACTCAATTGACAGCATCAAAAACAGCCAGGACCACCAAGTGTGTTGAAACCCTATACACTTCTAGCAGATCTACCCATGCTCAATGAGCTCTAACCCAGTTTACATCCTTCCGAGGTAGCCCAGACTGCAGAAAGCCTTTCTATCCCCATTTGCATTGGCACCAGTTTGGCCCTATCCAGTCCATTCTAGCCCCATTAACCAGCAACAGAAAGTACCTGGTCCTGTCCAGTCTCATCTAGTAGCCCATTCCCAGTCCGATCCAATCAGCCCAGCCCAGTTTGTTCAAACACCATAAATATTTACCTATCTCAGTCAGCTGAAGCCCCAGGTACATACAAAGAAAATAAAGCAATTCTAATGCTAGTGTGAAATATATTTAAGAAATTAGCCTTTTCATAAAAGTTAACAAATGTGTCACATTCCTGGAGTACTTGCGGAAGGTTATAACCCAAACATACCCCTATGTAGAAAAAAAGCTATGAAGGAGACTTGTTAAAAAATTGGGTCAAATGAATGTTCCTATTAACAATGGGGTGGTGGCAATTATAAGCAATTGAATGCTAAAATGAAGCCTGTTTCTGGCTAAACAAATTATGAGTCTCCAGTTTGAATTGGGAATGGGGGCATGCATGCTTTTTTTCTCTTTTCTAACAGAGCCATCCTTTAACCATTACAGCTTTTTTTATCCAGCAACAACTGCATTCTTGGATTTGTAGTTTAATGCTTATACATTGCAAGAATGGGCTGCTGGCTAAAAAGGCAGCACTAATGCTGGAGCGGGTTTTTCTTAAAAATTGTATACCCTCTCCATTTTGCATGTTTATATTAATAAGAATAATTAATTAATAGTAATTGTACCAATTGGTTTGCTGTGTTCATTTATCAACCTTACTAATATAAGAAATACACGTGGGAATTGCATGTGCATGGCCTAATTAATACGTAAACTAAATTCCATACGCATATTAATGATAGACAATTAGAATTTGCATGTTATGTGTTGCTTTCGTGATGTATTTGTGATTTGTGCTTTATAAAAATAAGTATAACCTGCAATGAATGTTGCTTTTTGCTACATAAATACACACACATAAAGGGTTTAGCGAGGGAATAACATTTTAATAGCCATTTCTATGTATTAATTACATTTTTGTGTTTCTTTGCTTAAGTTGCCCATTCCGGCCTAGTAAAAATGGCCGACCAAGGTGATGAATATTGCTGACTTGACAAAGACGAAGCCCTGGGCAAAGTGCGCCTGCGCTAACGACAAGCTACTGTGGCCTCAGCGCGACCCTAGGCAGACTGTGCCTATCAAGGACACTCCGGGACCACGTCCAAAATTGAAAGACAATAGACAACTTCTTGAAACCGGTATTAACACGTGTCATGACCTCATGACAAGATGCCTGTGAGAACTTTATGGATGACACCGAATCCACCAATCAGGAGAACTGTGACCCATACATTTGTTACATGTTGCAATGATTTTACTATGAAAATGATAGAATAGAGAGGTTTGGTAGCGCGCTTTTCGATTTCCTGACGTTATGCTGACGGAGAGGACGGTGACACTGCAGGACAGCTGTTTACCTGAATCTTTGACGGACTGATCAGATGCCCAATTTCCTGCCGAACTAAATACTTGCTTTCTATGGGCATAGAGAGACAAAAGATCTGAACTTGACTTAGAGGACGACATTTAGCCAGAATAGGTAAATATGATGATCTGCTGCTTGATTAATTAATGACTTTTCTCGCATTATTTAGATAAATTTTCATTTATTAATTACAAGAATTGTGTCGGGTTGTTTATTTCAAGAAATGTATTGATGTAAAGTAATTATAGAATTAGAAATCACTAAAACCAACAACTAGCTGATCCATGGCCTATCCATGGGAGGAATACTAAGGGTGATGTTTAGGTCTTAATGAGATAGAGAAGGTTAGGTGAACCTATCGCTCATTAGGGACTACGGGTATTTCCTTTCATTACAGCGAATGGAACAATCACCTCCTTAGAAATACAGATCAATAGAGAATGAATGTTGGTGTTATGGGCCCCACCAGTGAATGAAGTGATTGAATGTGTCTGTGAAGATCTATGGTCTGTGACGAAGGGAGGGATTTTGTATTCCGCGCTGCATCAGTTTTTCTGGTAGCAGTATGATGGTTAGCTATTGTTTTGGTTAAGTGATTATTGCCTGTACATTGCTTATTGATTATTGATTGGTATTGATTTATGTACTAACACTCTATGTTGAGTTATGTTGAGTTTTATGGTGTTTGCACGGCTTCTGGGATGTAGGAAGTCGGGAATTGGTAACAGTTCCGTAGCAGAGCAGAGGTAAGCGCTGCTCTCGAGAAAGACGGAATTGTGGTTGCCCGTAGGTACACGGGAAAAACGTGTAGCGATTGAAGTTGCACAGCGCATTGCCTGGGTTCGATTCGGCAGCATCGTCGTGTGTTGCCATTAGAGATATCCTCTGTGTGAGAGAAGTGCGTATGATAAGTAAAGGGTTACCTGTGAAATTTTGGTCTTAGGTACCAGGAATCCAAATGGCATTCCGATAACGCTTATCACTGAAAAGGTAGCAGGTGATAGAAGGACAAAGTAGAGGGAAGCGCTGCTTTGTTGACAAATGTTATAATTCTGTAGTAGGACAGACTGTTCGCTGTTCTCGGGAAAGACAGGATTCTGTGTGAATGTACTACATTTTCTTGTGTGGGAGTGTGCGTATGAAAAAGGCATTCCGATTAATGGCGAAACTCTAGTGTTATTTCTCAGGAGCATTGGGTCTCCAACTAGGTGTCTTAATTCTAGAGAAGCGGTTAATTGATGCTTGCTAGAAGGGTAAGGTAGAGGGATGTGCTACTTTATCAACGGAAGTAATGATTCCGTAGTAGGGCAGAGGTAAGCGCTGTTCTCGAGAAAGACGGAATTCTCGTGAGAAAGGTCTATTGCTGTTCTTTGGTTAGCAAAGCGGACAATGGAGATGTTTTTATGTTGTTACTTATAAAATTGTAGAAATTGAAACAAAACTGAGCGGATTTTGTAAAGGAGGGGTCGGCAGGAACAGGAGTTGCCGCAGCGGCTGCTGACGTCAGAACGACCGCGCTGGGATTGGACAGTCGGTCGGAGGTGTAAAATCTTCCGGATTGGTGCGTTAGTGTGAATCCGCGCTAGGGGTGGAGAAATACAGGGTGACATAAACGCTCCCTATTGGTGCGTTAGTGTGAGTCGCGCTGGGATTAAAGGATTGTGACAGTGACGTAGACGCCCCTGATTGGTGCGTTAGTGTAAAACCGTGCTGTGATTGGATAGAATAGCGGTACAGTGGTAAAACTAGTGATATACGGAAACCAAGAAAATGTATTACCAGCCACCAGACAAAGAGAAGAAAACATGGTTTGGTAAAATCAAGAAGTGGTTTAAAAAGGACAAACAGGTCAAGACAAGGGAAGGACAGGTACTTCCTCCACCGAAACCGCCCGCATCTTTAATGATTGCGAAATATGGATACCATACTTGTATTTGGTTAGACAATTGGGTAAAATATACCAAGGACGATGGAGTCCTGGCATTTCCAGAACATGGTTCCTTTAATTTGGCCGTTTTAAGAAGCTTACGGGAAAAAATGATGTATTTAGAACCAAGACCTAGACCGACGCAGTTTGAGGCATTGACGGAGTGGGAAGACGAAATGCATGAACGAGAAAGACAAAGAAATGGTAGAGGATATAGGTACATGTTTGGCAGATCATATGGACATGAAACGCATGATGATCGCATGAAAAGGTGGCGAAATGCAAGCATGACTGAGGGTGTGTTTCCCGATAGATCGGTAGGAGAGAATGGCGGAAGAAAGTGTGTAGAGAAAAGGCATAATGTGGAATCGAGTGGGTATGAAGCGAATGAATCAGAAGATGATGTTCTTGATGATGTGTTTTATAAAAATCCACCACCGTATCGACCAGAACCAGAAGCATTGTCACCAAGTGCCCCAATGAAAGAAACATTACGAACTATTAAAACAGAAACTATGTCACCAGAGCTAGGGAAAAGTAACTCCGTGAGAGAAGCAGAAAAACAGACAGAAAGCAGAGTAAGTAGTGAAAATTCGACAGAATTGGCCAAAACTACCCTAGAATTAACTGAGAAAATAAGAGAATTGACCAAAAATCTAGAAGCTGTAACAGTTCCCATAACAATAGGTCCAATATTGCCAAATATTTGCGAAACAAAAGGATAGCGAACATTGTTTAACAGTACCATATAGAAGCCATAATTTGGTTGAGAGCCCCGAACAGACTCAGAATGAGAATCCATGGGGACCGACCGTAATTATGTTTGAACCGAGTGTTTCAAATAATCCATTTATAAGTCAGAATTATGCAGAAAAGAGTAGAATGACAGTAGAAACATTATTAGAACCACAGAGGAATTTAGAACAAGGTAACATGGAAAACCCAGTAGGACCATCTGTAGAAGAATTAAGTGAATGGCTCAGAGGGTTACAGAAAAAAGACAAAGAATTCCAGTCAATAGATGTGGCCAAATTACGAATGGTATTAGAAGAATTGATAGTAGGAACTATCCCTACTGAAAAATTGAAAAACTATCAGGATGAAGAATTATTGTTCCTGTGTAAAAGTGTGACATGGAGAGCGAAAAACTTGCATGAAAGACTAGGAGAAGTAGCAAAGGAAATGGGAATAGACATTGAGAAGGTAAAAGCGTTGCAGAAACCCTATCGAATTGATTTCACTGAAAAAGATATTGACAATCTGAATACCACAGGACGGATAGGTCAGATTAAGGACATAATCATTTTATTGAGAAAATGGGGAGATGTGGATAAATGGAGAAGTAGGTGGTATAGAAAACGTGACGATGCCTCAGAGAAAACAGTATCAGCATTCCCTGTTAGAGAGAAAGAAAAGGTATTAACAGAATACCCCATGAGAGAGATTCTAGGAGGAGGATATGTACACGTCCCTTGGACAAGACAGGACATTTTGTCTTTTACGAATGATTTCCCTTGACTACGCGAAAAGCCTGTCGAGTGGTACCGACAAGTGGACAGGTTTGTAAAATTATCTAAAGTACTATGGATAGATCTGAATAGCCTATTTGACATAATAGTACCAGCAGATTTGTGGACAGAATGCAAGCTCATGATTAATTGGCCAACTCAAGAATACCCTAGGGATTAAAGACAGGAGCTCCCGGCCCAGAAGTCATGTAGAAATATGAACAGGTTATGGCATTTTTGAAAAATAAGGTACCCCCTAAAGAGACAGATTGGGTAAAAATTGACCGGACACATCAAGAAAGTAAGGAGTCAGTACATGCATACTATGAGAGGTTAATTCTGGCTTTTAAACAGTTCAGTGGAGATGAGAACCTGAGTGATAAGGATTTGAGTCATTTCGTATACAGATTTGTATATGGTTTGCGTCCAGAAATTGGTGATATGATAAAACTACATACGGTTGATTGGCAAAATAAGAAAATAGACGAAGTTTTGAGACATGCTAAATATTTTAGTGATGAGATTGAGGCAAACCAGCGAAAGTTAAAAGAAAAGGCTATGTGGGCACAGGTGAAGGTAGCGGAAAGACAGGAAGCTCAATTAGTAGAACAGGCAAACAATCCAGGACCTAAACCGAGAATCGGCCCAGGAAAAGGGAAAGGTAATATAGAAGAAGCTAAAAAGAAGTTCCCATGTCATAATTGTGGTAGGTTAGGGCATTGGAAATCCGAGTGTAAATTTCCTGCCAATACTAATAATGAAAATTCGTCATTGAATCCACAGGTGCAGAATGAGGTGAGAGGTCAACCGCAGCAACAGCAGCAGGTTGTAACCCCACAGAATCAGGTGCAAAAACCACCTTTTCCGCAGAGCAGAAACTCTCAGAAGTATAGTAATGAATCGGGATTCTACAATGAAGAACAGGTAACTAAGCCGCCACGCGCTCGCACTGTTTCGCAGTATTGTCTGCAAAGTGATGAGAGTGACTCAGAAGGAGGCTATTGACGGTGCCGAAGGGAGGAAGAAGAGTGCGTACTTGGCGCAACTCTAGAAGTAGACCAGACAGGACCATTTGTAGATGGGAAGATTAATAATGAAAATATTACTTTCCTAGTGGACACTGGCGCTACTCGATCAACTGTTAGGTCAGCTGATGTTAAGAATCTTCCTCTTTCGGATGAAACAATCCAAGTAGTTGGCGTGTCCAACAAACAGATAAAAACATACCTTACAGAACCAGTGAAAGTTAGTATAGGGAAATTTACTGAAATGCACCGCTTTGTCGTGTGCGACACCAGTCCTGTGAATCTGTTAGGTAGGGACCTGTTGTGCAAAATTAATTGCACCATATTTTGTACTCCAGATGGAATAGCATTTGAAACACCAGATGAGGATGTATTGTATAAAATGACAATAGCCAATCGAGAGAGTGAAATAACTGGAACATATGCAGCATTCAACCCTGATGAATTACCTAAAGAACTGAAACAGTCTGTAAAAGCGGAAGTGTGGGATTTCACTGGAGAAGATGTAGGGCTAATGAGAAATGTAGATCCAGTAAAGATAACTGTAAAAGAAGGAGTAACCTATCCAAATGTCCCCCAATATAAATTGACACCTGAGATAATTGAAGGAGTAACTCCAATAATTGAGAAAATGATCAAGCAAGGAATTTTGAGAAAAATAATGAGTAGTCCATGTAATTCACCAATAATGGGACTGAAAAAGCCTAATGGGAAATTCAGGATAGTACAGGATTTGAGAAAGGTAAACAAAATCGTTGTGTCGTGTTGTCCTATTATGCCAAATCCATCAGTGATTTTGTACCAGATTCCCCATGATGCGGATTGGTATACAGTGATTGATTTATTACATGCTTTCTTTTCTATCCCATTGCACCATGACAGTCAGCAAATTTTTGCATTTCGGTTTGGAGAGCAAATTTTGGCATGGTGCCGAATCCCACAGGGGTATACAGAAAGCCCCTCAATATTTAATCAATTGTTGAAGAAATCATTGGAAAGTTTACAAATGCCTAAAAGCTCAATACTAGTGCAGTATATCGACGACCTCTTGGTGGCGTCGAAAACACGTGAAGCTTGCGAGGTAGATACTATAGTCTTGCTGAATCATTTGGCAGATGGAGGACTGAAGGTGTCCCCAGCAAAATTGCAGTATTGTAAAAAGGAAGTACAGTATTTGGGACATAAAATTGAGAAAGGACTGAGAAAAATAACAATAGACAGAATCAGAATCATAAAAGGAATGAGAGCCCCCATGACCCAAAGAGAGGTGAGAATGTTTCTGGGAATGGTGGGGTATTGTCGTCAGTGGATTAGTAATTTTTCCCTGATTGCAAAACCTTTGGTACGTCTGACGAGAAGTGATGTGAAAGATCCCATTGAATTAAATAAAGAAGAATTGGCAGCATTCAAACGATTGAAAGATGGTTTGTGTGAAGCACCAGCGCTAGGCATGCCTGACTACGAGAAAGAGTTTGAGTTGTATTGCAGTGAAAGAAATGGATGTGCGCTTTCTGTGTTGATTCAGAAACATGGAAGGTTGAGAAGACCAATTGCATTTTTTTCTTCAATGCTTGACCCAGTGGCTGCAGCTTTACCTGGGTGTTTGAAGGCAGTGGCTGCAACATGTCGAAGCTTGGAGCAAAGTGAAGGAATTGTGATGGGATATCCATTGACCAGCGCCGAACACCTGCATTTCCAGATCCACACCAACCCGAACACCACCCTCAGAGGCACCCTGATCTACCGACCCCCTGGACCACGCACACAATTCAGCGAGGACATCGCCGACTTCGTCAGCCCGCATGCCCTCCCCTCCGCCGACTACATCCTCCTGGGAGACCTCAACTTCCATCTGGAGAACAACAACGACCGCAACACCAGCACCCTGCTCGACAACCTCGCCAACCTGGGACTCAAGCAACTGGTGTCCACCCCCACCCACCTCGCCGGACACACACTCGACGCAGTCTTCTCATCCAGCACAGACATAGACTTCAGCCACGCCACAGAGCTTCAATGGACGGACCACAGCTGCGTCCACTTCACCTTCAAGAGAACGACGACCCACCAACACCAGCAACAGGCAGCCCGCAGAAGCTGGAACAAGATCACAGCAGACCAGCTCGCCACTCCCTGAACCAGCACCCTCCTGCCAGCTCAGCGAACCCCAGCCAAGCCGCCGACAACCTCACGAAGTGGATCAGCAACTGCGCGGACGAACTCGCCCCACTGAGGACCCCGCCTAGCAGACCCGGCAGCAAGAAGGCCCCATGGTTCACCGACGAACTCAAGAGCTCCAAGAAGAACTGTCGAGCCCTCGAGAAAGTCTGGAGAAGGGAACCGACACCAGACAACAGGACCTCCTTCAAACTTGCCACCCGGAAACACCACCAGCTGATCCGCGCCGCCAAGAAAACAGCATTCAAAGACCGGTTGGACAACAACGCACACAACTGCAAGGAACTCTTCAACATCGTGAAAGAGCTTTCCAACCCCAGCGCAGGAAACAACGACATCACCCCATCGCAAGACCTCTGCAACTCCCTCGCTTCATACTTCCACAACAAGATCGCGGACATACATAACAGCTTCAACAACCAACCAACGCACACCATGACCGAACAACCACCCCCCACCACCACCCTCCACGCCTGGACCCCGATCAGCACCGAAGACACCATCCGCACGATGAACTCCATCCACTCCGGATCACCGACCGACCCCTGCCCTCACCACGTCTTCAACAAGGCCGACGCTGTCATCGCACCCCACCTGCGAGACATCATCAACACTTCCTTCGACACCACCATCTTCCCTGAGAGCTGGAAGCACGCCGAACTCAGCGCCCTACTAAAGAAACCTACGGCGGACCCCACCGACCTCAAGAATTACCGCCCCATCTCGCTCCTCCCGTTTCCAGCCAAAGTCATCGAGAAGACCGTCAACAAGCAGATGGCCGCCTTCCTCGAGACAAACGGATCCCTCGACCCCTCACAGTCCGGCTTCCGAGCCAATCACAGCACCGAGACCGCCCTCATCGCCGCCACCGATGACATCCGAGCCCTGATGGACAATGGAGAAACAGCGGCCCTCATCCTCCTAGACCTCTCTGCGGCATTCGACACGGTCTGCCACCGCACCCTAGTACGGCGCCTCAGCAACATCGGAATCCAGGACAAGGCGCTGGACTGGATCATCTCCTTCCTCGACGGAAGAACACAGAGAGTCCGCCTACCACCGTACAAGTCAGAGGCCTCCGAAGTCACCTGCGGCGTCCCTCAAGGATCATCTCTGAGCCCCACCCTCTTCAACATCTACATGAGCCCCCTCGCGGCCATCGTACGCAAACACAACCTCAGCATAATCTCCTACGCCGACGACACCCAACTGATCCTCTCCCTGACCAACGACCCCGCCGCCGCCAGATCCAACCTGCACGAAGGGATGAAAGAGGTAGCCGAGTGGATGACGACCAGCCGCCTGAAACTGAACTCGGACAAGACGGAGGTCCTCATCCTGGGCTCCTCACCCTCCGCCTGGGACGACTCCTGGTGGCCTCCCGCCCTGGGCACCGCACCCAAACCGACAGACCATGCACGCAACCTGGGCTTCCTCCTGGACTCCTCCCTCTCCATGACCAGGCAAGTCAACAACGTCTCCTCGGCGTGCTTCAACATCCTACGCATGCTACGGAAGATCTTCTGGTGGATCCCCACCGAGACCAGGAAGACCGTCACCCAGGCCCTCGTCACCAGCCGACTGGACTACGGCAACGCCCTCTACGCCGGTACCACCGCCAAGCTCCAGAAGAGACTCCAGCGGATCCAGAACGCCTCAGCCAGACTCATCCTCGACATCCCACGAACCAGCCACATCTCCGGACATCTGAGAGACCTTCACTGGCTCCCCGTCAACAAAAGAATCACCTTCCGCCTCCTCACCCACGCACACAAAGCCCTACACGACCAAGGCCCGAGCTACCTCAACAGCCGAGTCAACTTCCACGCTCCCAAACGCCACCTCCGATCAGCCAACCACGCCCTCGCCGCCGTCCCCCGCATCCGAAGAGCGACTACAGGAGGAAGGTCCTTCTCCTACCTGGCCGCCAAGACCTGGAACTCCCTCCCGACCGACCTGCGCCTGACCCAAGACCACCTCTCCTTCAGGAAGAAGCTGAAGACCTGGCTGTTCGAGCAGTAGCGGCACCCCCCCCTCCCCCCCCCCCCAGCGCCTTGAGACCCTACGGGTATGTAGCGCGCTTTACAAGTGTCACTGATTGATTGATTGATTGAAAGTGTTTGTACCTCATGATGTGGCGATCCTCCTGACCAGAAGTCGCACTCAGTATATGACGCATAGTCGGCTGACTAAGTATGAGAAGGTCGTATTAGGTGCAACAAATGTGAGCCTTGTGAGGTGTTTGAATGTGAATCCTGCAACATTGTTGCCTGATGCAGAGAATGTGGAAGTAAGAGACGAAGCAGATCATGATTGTCTGGATGTGCTTGAATATTGCACAAAGCCACGACCGGATATAAAGGATGTACCTTTGCCAGAGAGTGATTATGTGTTATTCGTTGATGGATCATGTTTGAGAACAGGAGAGGGAGTGATAAGTGCAGCATATGCAGTATGCACGGTTGCAGCAGTGATGGAAGCATCCTACCTGAAAGGAGTAAGGTCAGCCCAAGTAGCTGAACTTGTTGCTTTAACTAGAGCATGCAAGATTGGGAAGAGTGTGAGAGTGACTGTGATAACTGACAGCCAGTATGGCTTCGGAGTTGACCATGATTTTGGCCAACTATGGCTACAAAGAGGTTTCCTGACCTCAAGTGGAACTCCTATTAAGAATGCGGAAGTGGTTGGAAAATTGCTTGAGGCGATACAACTGCCTAGACAGTTGGCCGTGGTGAAACGTGCTGCTCATAGTCAGGTTGGTGATTACATCACTACTGGGAATAGATACGCCAATGACATGGCACAGCATTGCGCACGCAAGCAGAATTCAGTCAATCGGGCAAAGGAAAGGGAAATGTTTTCTTGCTCCTTAATGTTTACTAACGTTGTGGGAACTTGGGATGAGGTGAGACAATTACAGGAAGATTCAGGAGATGAGGAAATGAAACAGTGGGTAAAAGCAGGATGCGCACCAAGAGAAAAAGACCATGTGTGGGTCTATCGAGATGGAAGACCAGTTATGCCTGATAGCATGATGTCTACCATGGCACGGATGTATCATGGCCAGGAACACATAGGGAGAGACGCCATGATCAGGTCCTTTAAGCAGACATGGTACAACCCCAAGTTTAGACTTGTAGCAGAAAGTCTATGTCAGAGATGTCTAATATGTCAGCAATACAATCCTGGGAGAAAGACTGTAGTGAGTCTAGGAACCATAGGCCGAGAAGGAGGGCCTTTTACCAGAATGCAGGTGGATTTCATTGAGATGCCTCCTTGTAACAGATTGAGGTATGTTCTGGTTATAGTCTGCCTATTCTCCAAGTGGGTGGAAGCATTCCCAACAAGAAGAAATGATGGTATGACAGTGGCAAAGCTACTGTTGAGAGAATTCATTCCCAGGTTCGGGTTCCCAGTGACTCTCGAATCAGACAGAGGAGGACATTTCCATAATGAGGTCGTAAAATTGATTAGTGAAGCATTGAATGTACAACAGAAACTGCATTGTGCCTACCGGCCAGAGGCTTCTGGTGTGGTTGAACAGATGAATGGTACGATCAAAAATAGAATTGGGAAAATGTGTTTAGCCACAGGAATGAAATGGCCTGATGTCTTGCCTCTAGTACTTATGACAATCAGAGCAATACCAGACAGAACAACAGGGTTAAGTCCACATGAAATAATCATGGGACGCGCAATGAGACACGTGTTTATACCAGTCAACAAGCTGATGACTATAACTGATGACATGGTGTTGGAGTACTGTAAAGGCCTGGCTGACGCAGTTCATTCTGTGTTTCATCAGGTTGGAGCGGATGCCACCACTCTTGAAAAGAAGCCAGCCCATGATCTGAGCCCAGGGGACTGGGTAAGGATAAAAGTTCCAAAGATAGGGTCCAGAGATTGACCCATATGTCTTATACAGAAGACAAAAAAGAAAAGATGGGAGTCCCAGGTTAAACAGACCCACCACAAGGGGGAAAGCACATGTCTTGCCTCTTGATGCCCTCACACACCCCGAGGGGTGTCATGCTTCATCATCGGGCTATGCTCCTCGTCAGGCCGGCGCTGCAATTCCCAACGGGCTCCCCGAAGGGTCACTTTCTCGGAGATCTTTTGAGGCATGCCGGATGGTGTATGAGGGTGTGTGGGGTGTGGGCTTTAAATGAGGGTCGCTAGAATGTGTGTAAAGTGGATAAAAAATGGCTGGGGGTTATATTGATGTAGTAACCCTCCTGCCAAAAATAAAAAACTCTAAATTAGAGTATGGTCCCCAAGGACACATTGTACCTCGGTGTCATTAAAAACGGTCAACATGTTTCGCGCCTCTGTCGCTATTCAAGTCGTTGGCGCTTCATCAGGACCAAAGAAGTGCAAAAGGTAGTGACATGCACATGAGTGTGTGCGTGAATATAAAATTGAAACGTAAATACCCACAATATATGTCAGGGCGGGCCAATTGTACTGCTCCTGAACATAACCTAGGACACAGAAACAAAAGAGGATACAGTTACAAAGGACGTGCATTAGACTGGCTTAATGCAGCGTAGTGTGCCACAATCGTGTGCACCACATACCAATGTAATACAAAGAAAAAAGGAAAAAGGACGAGACCAAGTGGGGATACATAACTCCCTTGTCTGTTGTTTACTTAAAACATGGAGGATACCAAGGCAGGTGTATCGTGGCGTGTCAATATTACAAGGAAACCCTCTTGTATGACGAGCGGAGAGTCTCCCTATTCGTAGTGATATACACTCTATTATAAAAGGGGGGTTTCTCTACTTGTTGAGATCCCAGACAAGTTTTACTAGACATCCAACAAACAAATTCCCTTGAGGTATGCTTACCTCTAAATGAGCACAAATCACCTCAATGGCTGTTGGCGATTAGACGCCCGCACCGTGTCAGGTTGCTGAGATAAAGGCATGACAAAAAGTAAGCACAAGTGAACAGGGGGTGCTGTCATCACATCCAAAGACATAGGTTACGTGACCTTATCCCCAATCGTCATCGGGTACTCACTGTCGATAGCAGGTGCCTGTACTTCTTACACCTACGAGGCCCCCCGTTCTTTTCATTCTTTTCATTCCTCTTATCTCTTTTTACTACCAACATTTTTCTGTTGCAACAATACACAAGATGTAGTAATTTGATTATCCCAGATAAATATGTGGCATGGGCTATACTCCACTAACCATTATGGGTATGCCTACTGTGATCTACGTTGAGAGTTTAGTAGACGCAGCCATTAGGAGGACTTTACCTACCTTTTACGACCAGATCGCTTCACCCTGGCATTGACCGGTACACGTTTTATAAGCTGTGTTTTGACCGCATAGAGTGCCATTAATAATAAACCTCCACTCGGGACGCCCATGCTCAGGGGATTACTAGCCCCGGTTTGCGCATGCACAGTAAGGGCGCATTTGCACGCATGCGCTTTTGCAACTCTAAGCATGGCACGCCCAGGAAGTAGGATTTATCGAGGAACCTACGAGTTTAAAAGCTCCGTCCCGCTGCCTCCAATGTATTACTGGCTTGGCGGTTGGACGCGTAGGTGTAAGAAGTACAGGCACCTGCTATCGACAGTGAGTACCCGATGACGATTGGGGATAAGGTCACGTAACCTATGTCTTTGGATGTGATGACAGCACCCCCTGTTCACTTGTGATTACTTTTTGTCATGCCTTTATCTCAGCAACCTGACACGGTGCGGGCGTCTAATCGCCAACAGCCATTGAGGTGATTTGTGCTCATTTAGAGGTAAGCATACCTCAAGGGAATTTGTTTGTTGGATGTCTAGTAAAACTTGTCTGGGATCTCAACAAGTAGAGAAACCCCCCTTTTATAATAGAGTGTATATCACTACGAATAGGGAGACTCTCCGCTCGTCATACAAGAGGGTTTCCTTGTAATATTGACACGCCACGATACACCTGCCTTGGTATCCTCCATGTTTTAAGTAAATAACAGACAAGGGAGTTATGTATCCCCACTTGGTCTCGTCCTTTTTCCTTTTTTCTTTGTATGACATTGGTATGTGGTGCACACGATTGTGGCACACTACGCTGCATTAAGCCAGTCTAATGCACGTCCTTTGTAACTGTATCCTCTTTTGTTTCTGTGTCCTAGGTTATGTTCAGGAGCAGTACAATTGGCCCGCCCTGACATATATTGTGGGTATTTACGTTTCAATTTTATATTCACGCACACACTCATGTGCATGTCACTACCTTTTGCACTTCTTTGGTCCTGATGAAGCGCCAACGACTTGAATAGCGACAGAGGCGCGAAACATGTTGACCGTTTTTAATTACACCGAGGTACAATGTGTCCTTGGGGACCATACTCTAATTTAGAGTTTTTTATTTTTGGCAGGAGGGTTACTACATCAATATAACCCCCAGCCATTTTTAATCCACTTTACACACATTCTAGCGACCCTCATTTAAAGCCCACACCCCACACACCCTCATACACCATCCGGCATGCCTCAAAAGATCTCCGAGAAAGTGACCCTTCGGGGGGCCCGTTGGGAATTGCAGCGCCGGCCTGACGAGGAGCATAGCCCGATGATGAAGCATGACACCCCTCGGGGTGTGTGAGGGCATCAAGAGGCAAGACATGTGCTTTCCCCCTTGTGGTGGGTCTGTTTAACCTGGGACTCCCATCTTTTCTTTTTTGTCTTCTGTATAAGACATATGGGTCAATCTCTGGACCCTATCTTTGGAACAGTGCCCAACCTTTTTTGTGGTAATATAATCTTTGGGAGCATGGACACTGGACCATTAACTGGCTCCTTGGTCCCCCCCCCCCCTTTTTTTTTTTGATGGAATACTTGCACGGCAGTTTTGCCGAGGGACCGTTTATCTTTTCTTTCCCTTCTGTTTTCCATTTCCCTTCATACATGAGACCTATATATCCTCAAAATGTAAGGCTCCTAGACTTGGATATGAGTGATACTTTCTCCTTGTAATGTGGGTTCAGTGGTGGAGGCCCCCCGTTCTTTTCATTCCTCTTATCTCTTTTTACTACCAACATTTTTCTGTTGCAACAATACACAAGATGTAGTAATTTGATTATCCCAGATAAATATGTGGCATGGGCTATACTCCACTAACCATTATGGGTATGCCTACTGTGATCTACGTTGAGAGTTTAGTAGACGCAGCCATTAGGAGGACTTTACCTACCTTTTACGACCAGATCGCTTCACCCTGGCATTGACCGGTACACGTTTTATAAGCTGTGTTTTGACCGCATAGAGTGCCGTTAATAATAAACCTCCACTCGGGACGCCCATGCTCAGGGGATTACTAGCCCCGGTTTGCGCATGCACAGTAAGGGCGCATTTGCACGCATGCGCTTTTGCAACTCTAAGCATGGCACGCCCAGGAAGTAGGATTTATCGAGGAACCTACGAGTTTAAAAGCTCCGTCCCACTGCCTCCAATGTATTACTGGCTTGGCGGTTGGACGCATAGGTGTAAGAAGTACAGGCACCTGCTATCGACAGTGAGTACCCGATGACGATTGGGGATAAGGTCACGTAACCTATGTCTTTGGATGTGATGACAGCACCCCCTGTTCACTTGTGCTTACTTTTTGTCATGCCTTTATCTCAGCAACCTGACACGGTGCGGGCGTCTAATCGCCAACAGCCATTGAGGTGATTTGTGCTCATTTAGAGGTAAGCATACCTCAAGGGAATTTGTTTGTTGGATGTCTAGTAAAACTTGTCTGGGATCTCAACAAGTAGAGAAACCCCCCTTTTATAATAGAGTGTATATCACTACGAATAGGGAGACTCTCCGCTCGTCATACAAGAGGGTTTCCTTGTAATATTGACACGCCACGATACACCTGCCTTGGTATCCTCCATGTTTTAAGTAAACAACAGACAAGGGAGTTATGTATCCCCACTTGGTCTCGTCCTTTTTCCTTTTTTCTTTGTATGACATTGGTATGTGGTGCACACGATTGTGGCACACTACGCTGCATTAAGCCAGTCTAATGCACGTCCTTTGTAACTGTATCCTCTTTTGTTTCTGTGTCCTAGGTTATGTTCAAGAGCAGTACAATTGGCCCGCCCTGACATATATTGTGGGTATTTACGTTTCAATTTTATATTCACGCACACACTCATGTGCATGTCACTACCTTTTGCACTTCTTTGGTCCTGATGAAGCGCCAACGACTTGAATAGCGACAGAGGCGCGAAACATGTTGACCGTTTTTAATGACACCGAGGTACAATGTGTCCTTGGGGACCATACTCTAATTTAGAGTTTCTTATTTTTGGCAGGAGGGTTACTACATCAATATAACCCCCAGCCATTTTTAATCCTCTTTACACACATTCTAGCGACCCTCATTTAAAGCCCACACCCCACACACCCTCATACACCATCCGGCATGCCTCAAAAGATCTCCGAGAAAGTGACCCTTCGGGGGGCCTGTTGGGAATTGCAGCGCCGGCCTGACGAGGAGCATAGCCCGATGATGAAGCATGACACCCCTCGGGGTGTGTGAGGGCATCAAGAGGCAAGACATGTGCTTTCCCCCTTGTGGTGGGTCTGTTTAACCTGGGACTCCCATCTTTTCTTTTTTGTCTTCTGTATAAGACATATGGGTCAATCTCTGGACCCTATCTTTGGAACAGTGCCCAACCTTTTTTGTGGTAATATAATCTTTGGGAGCATGGACACTGGACCATTAACTGGCTCCTTGGTCCCCCCCCCTTTTTTTTTTTTTTGATGGTAAGGATAAAAGTTCACAGAAGAAGAAATTGTTTGGTTCCAAGGTGGGGAAAACCAAGACAAGTCATTCTGACCACGACAACAGCTGTAAAGTGTGCTGGATTGAAAAAACTGGATCCATGCCAGCCATACTTTGAGGATTCCAAATCCTGTGGACAGCACAGAAAAAGAATACTATGATGAATCAGAGTCAAGTACTGAATCAGATAATGAAGAGCCAAAAACACAAGAAAACTCTGAAAGGGGGGAGACAGAACAAAATCTAAAATTGGTCCCCAGAAGTATCTCTCTGAGAAGGAGATTGCAGATTTCTGATAACAGTTCAGATTCTGAAAACGAACAAGGGAGACAAGGTCCCAGAAAAGAACACAGAAAGAAGAAAGGAAAAGATCATGAAGAAGCAGTGAAAGAAATTCGGGAAAAGGAAGTCCCAGATGAAAGACTGAGAGAAATTCCACCTGAAATAATAGATCTGAGTGAAGAAGGGACAGGTACAGAGAGAGAGGGACAGATTGCAGAAGACCCCCGAGGAGGTCTAGGGAACTGCAACATCCAGCTAGGTGAAGGGACAAGTAGCCAGCAGGAAGATTGCGTGTCAGAGACCCGAGGAGGGACAGAAGTAGGGAAAACAAAACAAGTGGTGGAAAAGGAAATTGTGGGAGAGAAAAAGCAAGTTGAGACAGAATCTGAAGAAAGTGAGAACTAAATACCTGAAGGTCGAGTCCTAAGGAAAAGAGCTTGGAGAGAAGAGAAGAATAATAAAGTAGGTAAACTGAAAAGAATTGCAAAGGATGAAGTGTGGCCAAACAAAATAAAGAGATTGAGATATCGGCTGACACGAGTAAATTCACCAAGAGCAGAGCAGGTGAATGAAGTGACTAGCCAAGAAAAATCAAATGAAGAGGAAACGATCCAGAATAAAGAAGAAAAAAAGAACAAGAAAACCTAACCAGAAGTATAAGTCACTGGAATAGATGTACGTGGCCCTGCCTGAAGAAAAACAAGAGGCATATAGTCAAGGAAATCCAGAGGAGACTGTACTGAAAGTGGTTAAAGAAGAAGAAGAATCGGAAATCCTGAGAGTTCTCTTGTCCGACATTGGAGAAGAAGAAGCGGAAGTTCAGGAAATTCTGTATCCGGATTACGAGAAAGAGGCAAAGGATGATGAATTGCCAAACTGAATAGAACAAAGAAGCTGTTGATGTGGAAAAACAATAAATTAAGCAAAAAGTAGAAAACTGGTAGAACCACGTAGGTGCTTAGAAGCCTTGGGTTAGAAACTAGTTGTGGAGTAAAAGAGGCTAAGTCAAAAGACACAGTCCATTTTAGTAAAGGTGGCTAACATAGATAGTAGTAAACGTATATGTACATTCATGAAAAGATGGTGTAAAACATGTTGCTGTTGTACAGGATTATTAATGCTTCTATGGAGCATACTTGCTCATGTGATCTCTTTTAAGGTCACTGTAGATACATTAGAAGGACATAGTGAAAACAAAACTAATATAGTAAAAATTTCAAAGGTAGTTCCGACTGTAACAGATAGAAGTCATTTACATAAAGATAGGTCCATAACAGATTTTTCTAACAATGTATTTTCAAAGTTGTTGTATGAATATGTAAAGACAAGGATGTAAGGGACTGCTACGTCTGCATGCAGTTACCTGCCTCTGTGGCAGAGGGAGTGACTTATCATCACCTTCCAGCCACTTATGGAATAACATGTAGTGTAATAGCTAGTTTGTTTTATCAGACAGGGAAATTAGAGTATTATTTTTCGGATGTAGATAACATTTTCGCACAAGTACCTGCTAATAATAAACTGAATAAGGTAAAACCTGCTAAAGTATTAGGTGAATTTCTCTTAGAAACTAGTAAACTAACATTAGAATATATTTTCAGAAACAATTTGACTTGCAGTTTGCAGAAAGAAGAAAAGACATTCTTAGATATGGTTGAGGAAAGACGACTTAAAATGCATAGAAAGGCTTCAGAAGGAAAAGTGGAAAGAACAGCTTGGGATATAGAAATGGAAAAACATCTATTGAAGGGAGAATCTACTCCAACAATAGCTCTAGACTGGCCTCAGAAAGGAAAATTTTGTATAAGAAGGAATCAAACTGCTCATGATAATTATTTCTTAGGTAATAGTGAGTGCCATGATACATACCGAATCATGGGTGGATGGGGATTTAAAGGTGGAAGAGATCCAGTTTTCCCTGGACTATATTTTATCTGTGGGAACAGGGCATATTATCGTTTGCCAGACCATTGGTATGGCACATGTTACGTAGGCCTGGTTTTTCCAAAAATCTTTCACATGGACAGAGGAGAAGATGGTGTACATAGCTTAACTAACCATTTAATACGTAGTAAGAGAGAATCTTGGGCAGAAATTGTGGGTGATATCTTTGGAGCATTGATACCAGCAGTGGGAATTTCTCTGAATGCAAATAAAATTAGAAAATTATCAACAGTAGTGGATCGCTTATCTACAATCACCGCTGGAGGATTCTTATTGGTCAATACTGAAATGGTTGCCATGCGTGCTATGGGAATGCAAAATCGACTTGCCCTTGATATACTATTAGGAAAATAAACAACAAATTTGCTAGTACTGCAAATATTATACACCTCAAAACAACTTATGAGGACACATTTTGGGAAACAACAAAATGCGTATGAGACCTTTCTTTTCGTCGATTTAATCCATCAAATTTAATTATTTCAAAAATAGTTAATACACCTTCCGTATTGCAAAATTTAAAAGAAAGTTACACTTCACATCAATGACATATATTTTGTACAATATATTCCACACCATTCACAAACTCATTCCAAGCATTCAAGACACCCAATCATACTGAAACCAAACACACTGGTACAACTAATCATTCATTCAAGTCAATAAGATTCTCAAAAAGACATAGACAACTAAATATATTTTTTTTCAAAAGACCACAGAAAGAAATTTGTTTTGGTAATTCAAATCTCTCAGAATTATTTTCTTTTTCAAATTCAAATTCTTGTGATCACACCAAAAGGTCTACGCGTTTCAAGACCCCTTAATTTCAGGGTCTCTCATCAGGACCTGTGGATAACAAAAAACTAGTTTCAGTGACAAGGGGACGACCAACCTATGCTTTGCACACCAGCACCCTTTAAGATAAAACGTCTTGATATACTATTGGCAAAAGAGGGTGGAGTCTGTGGAATGCTGAAAGTTCAACATTGTTGCACTTACATTCCAGACGAAAGTAAAGATCTAAAACTCTACATTAAAAATATTACTGAATTGCATGACGAAATTGCACCACTGGAGGTTGAAGGTGTTTGGGAACGGATTGGAAAGAAAATAGCTGCTATTAAGAATTTCTTTGTTAAAATAGGTAGTACATTTATAGGTAAAATATTATTTCCATTAACGTGTGTAATTTCCATTTTATTAATATTAAGATTAGGTTGTGTGTTTTGTAGAAATAAGAAAACAAAGAATAAAACAAAAAGAGAAAAACTAAAAAGAAAAGAAAAGAATCAAGATATAGATTTAGAAGAGATAACATTAGAAGAGTGGAAAGAGAGTATGTATAAAAAGGCAAAAATAGAAGAATTCAAAGAAACTGAGTTATGAATAAGAGCAAGAACGCATTTCAAAATTTTCCGTAAAAAGGGTAAAGAAATTTAGTGATGTGGTGGTGATAAAATCTCCAAAGGGGGGATTGCTGGGGCGGGTTTTTCTTAAAAATTGTATACCCTCTCCATTTTGCATATTTATATTAATACGAATAATTAATTAATAGTAATTGTACTAATTGGTTTGCTGTGTTCATTTATCAACCTTACTAATATAAGAAATACACGTGGGAATTGCATGTGCATGGCCTAATTAATACGTAAACTAAATTCCGTACGCATATTAATGATAGACAATTAGAATTTGCATGTTATGTGTTGCTTTCGTGATGTATTTGTGATTCGTGCTTTATAAAATAAGTATAACCTGCAAAGAATGTTGCTTTTTGCTAGATAAATACACACACATAAAGGGTTTAGCGAGGGAATAACATTTTAATAGCCATTTCTAAGTATTAATTAAGTTTTTGTGTTTCTTTGCTTAAGTTGCTCATTCTGGCCTAGTAAAACTGGCCGACCAAGGTGATGAATATTGCTGACTTGACAAAGACGAAGTCCTGGGCAAAGTGCGCCTGCGCTAACGACAAGCTACTGTGGCCTCAGCGCGACCCTAGGCAGACTGTGCCTATCAAGGACGCTCCGGGACCAAGTCCAAAATTGAAAGACAATAGACAACTTCTTGAAACCGGTATTAACACGTGTCATGACCTCATGACAAGATGCCTGTGAGAACTTTACGGATGACACCGAATCCACCAATCAGGAGAAATGTGACCCATGCATTTGTTACATGTTGCAATGATTTTACTATAAAAATGATAGAATAGAGAGGTTTGGTAGCGCGCTTTTCGATTTCCTGACGTTATGCTGACTGAGAGGACGGTGACACTGCAGGACAGCTGTTTCCCTGAATCTTTGACGGACTGATCAGATGCCCAATTTCCTGACGAACTAAATAATTGCTTTCTATGGGCATAGAGAGACAAAATATCTGAATTTGACTTAGAGGACGACATTTAGCCAGAATAGGTAAATATGATGATCTGCTGCTTGATTAATTAATGACTTTTCTCGCATTAGTTAGATAAATTTTCATCTATTAATTACAAGAATTGTGTCAGGTTGTTTATTTCAAGAAATGTATTGATGTAAAGTAATTATAGAATTAGAAATCTCTAAAACCAACAACTAGCTGATCCATGGCCTATCCATGGGAGGAATACTAAGGGTGATGTTCAGGTCTTAATGAGATAGAGAAGGTTAGGTGAACCTATCGCTCATTAGGGACTACGGGTATTTCCTTTCATTACAGCGAATGGAACAATCACCTCCTTAGAAATACAGATCAATAGAGAATGAATGTTGGTGTTATGGGCCCCACCAGTGCATGAAGTGATTGAATGTGTCTGTGAAGATCTATGGTCTGTGACGAAGGGAGGGATTTTGTATTCCGCGCTGCATCACTCACTGAAGGGGACACATGCCGTCTATGTGGTTTATAATATTTCCTTAACTTAACTGCCAGGCAGAATTGGGAAGCCAAGAATTCAGCAAAATGTAGCCTTAAGGAATTCAAAAGCTGGGAATTTGTTAGGGCTCATACATGTTTTCAATCTAAAATGTGTTTGCTTTGCTGTCAAGGTACTCGCTGCTCTGTTGATTCTTATTGGTTTCTCATCTACTCCTTCGGGTCGCTGTCTAGCCTCTCATTTGCTGACAGGTCTCTCATCTGTCCCTTCCAGTCCTGCTGGTCCCCCCTGTAGGGCCATCATCACTGCCTCCGGATCTCTGCCTCCTTCCAGCTCCCTGAATGGCCACTCACCTAAATCCTCCTTTGTTCTCTGTTAGACCTGGCCCTTTTGGCAGGTTTATCCCCAAACTTTTTGCCTATTTTTCTCACCCTGTTTTCGCTGGCTATAGGTTTCTGGGCACTTTACCACTGCTGATCAGTGCTAAAGTGCATATGCTCTCTGTATAAATTGTGATATGATTGATTATCCATGATTGGCATATATGATTTACTGATAAGTCCCTAGTAAAATGCACATTGTGTCCCAGGGCCTGTATATCAAATGCTACTAGTGGGCTTGCAGCACTGGTTGTGCCACCCACATGAGTAGCCCTGTAAATGTGTCTCAGACCGACCACTGTAGTGTCCGCACACGCAGTTGTAAACTGGAATGTTGCCCTGGCAAGTGCACGCACTTGCCAGGCCCCAACCTTTCCTTTTCTTACATGTAAGGCACCCCTATAGTAGGCCCAAGTTACCCCCATGGGCAGGGTGCAGTGAATGTGAAAGGTAGGACATGTACTGGTGTGTGTGTGACATGTTCTGATAGTGAAATACTGTGTATTTAGTTTTTCACAATTGAAAGGCTATCTGTCCCATAGGCTAACATGGGATTTGCTTTCTAACATTTTACAAGTATAACTTTCCATAGGTACAAGATAGAGAAATGGAGTTGCAGCTCTCTGAACTCAGAATTTATCAACACACCTTTTGTTGAAGGTGGTTTCTAAATTCTGAGTTAGAAAATGCCACTTTTAGAAAGTGGGCATTTTCTTACTTTGTTATCCTGTGTGCCTCTGACTGTTTGGGTATTCAGCGTCTGGTGTTGGAGTGACAGGAGTTGGGGATGTGCATTCGCTCTAGACAGTCACTGGCGGGTTGAGGTATGCCCTGCCTTTCCTGGGTGACTCATCACTGGGCTGAATAGACCTGGTCTGCATTTAGAGTGGTGGAATGAGTTTTGCTTGCACCTGAATAGGCTGTTTCTCCTTTTCACAATGCTGTCTCCGCTCCCTGTGGTCATGCTGCACCAGGGAGGACAGGACTCATTTGGACTGGGTTCAGAGACCCTTGTCACAAAGAGAACAATAACAAAATGGGGTATGTGTATTGGACCTAAAACCCCATGACTTTAGATTACTTCAAGGAACAAGAGGACCCAGTCAAGAAGAAGAGCGAAAGGACCATGTGAGGAGCGCTGCCTTTTCTGTGTAAGTGGTGGGTTGGCCTGCACTTGCCACTTCTGTCTGTGGTGGAGGAAAAGGACTGGCTCTTTTTGCCCTGCTGTGGTATTCTGCTTGTGAAGAGAATCTCCAAAGGCTTGTGTGTGCTGGCCTCCTGTTGGAAGTCTCCGGGAAATCAAAGTCTTCAACCAAAGTAAACCTGCCTGGGAGGAGAGACGGAAAAGTTGTGTGAGGAGCACTGCCCCTGACTCGTGGGGGGGGGGGGGGCGTAGGACGGCTTGCAGTGATTGTTCATGAATGGGTCAGAGAAAGGAGTGGGCTGTCCTTGTACCAATTGGCCCCAACAGCCCGTGGTGAGCGCTGTGTTCTTCACTACTTTTGTTTTTAAGCAAAGCACGTGTTGAGCGCTTTTAATTGCCATCCAGCGTGGTGAGAGTGCTATTTGCCAGCCCTAGAGCTGGCTCACCAGAGCGTGTGCAGAGTTGCACTGTCCCCAAGTGGCTGTGGCCAGAGAAAACTGACGAATGTGTGTGGTAAGCACTTGAGTGTCATCCTGAGGAAAGCCTGTGCACAGGGGGGCTGAGGGCCAAGCAGATCTCTCTGTTCCGTGCTGCGGCCAGCGCAAAGTAAAGTTCCCAGCGTTGCCGGGCAACCACCGCAGCTGTCTGAAGTTCTGACTGTTGCCCAGCAACCACCCAGAAAGGAGAAGTACAGTGGTGGCTGCCGGCAACATCGACATCTTGGCATGCGTGAAGGGAACCAACCCGGGACTCGCTGACGGCAGTGCAGTGTCTAAGCTGGGAACCGAGGTGCTTGAGGGGTGTTGGGCAGTGACACTGCATGCTCGCGTGCCACTGTCTAGGATCGCCATCCTGCGGGAGAGCCGGCAAGGCCTTCCCCGCCATGAGTTGCCATGAGTACACTCCATGGGATTGTCAGGTGGCGAGAACCGGTAGTACACCGCTCGCATCCCTGCCATGTGGGGGAACTACGTTTCCCAGGACGCCCGGCAGAACACGCCCCACGTGTTCGGCGCCGAGCGCGACAGCGGTTAAAACCGCCAACAAACACCAAGCGGTGCCGATGATTCCAGCCAGTCCTGTTCGTACTCTTGTTCCAGAAACAACGTTCCAGCCCTGCATCCTCGGTCTTGCCCTAGTCCTTGTATTCAGTCTCCAGGAAACACTACATCAGCGCTCCTCTGCCCAAGGATACCGGGTCCAGAGTGGTAGCGCGAAGGTGAAAACCTCGTCGGTGAGCCCCGACGCTTCCACGTTCCTGTTTTCTTCCCTCATCCATTCCACGCGCTCCTCTGCCCACGGAGTTCCGGGTACAGAGTTGTAGCGCGGACTGGTGCGCTCCTCTGCCCACGGAGAACCGGGTCCAGAGTGGAAGCACGAACGGGGGCGCTCCTCGGCCCATGGAGTTCCGGGCTTAGAGTAGCAGCGCCCGTTCCTTTTTTAGCACTACACAACTGTGAGTACTGTTCTTTCCTTTAGCCTTCAGGGAGGCGATTTCCTCGTTCTTTTAGGAGTGACCCTGATCCAGGACGCGCTCTGGGGGGCATCAAGCACTGACCTTCAAGTGCTGGCTTTTGCTCCCAGTGGGCAGCGTCCCTCTGTCCTTCCGGATTCGATCCCACGAATCCGCCCTGGCTCTGCGGTGACTCGTCAGTGCGAACCTCAACTGAAAGACACGCAGGCCAGGCCAGAGAACCCTCAAAACCCCGGGTGGGAAGGTGACAGGTGAGAAACCACTGCAAAGCGGGAGGGGGGAGGCAACACGTGGGTCACTATTGACGGGTGTCTGACGGTGTGCTTGTTTCATTCCAGATCCCTCTCCCAGCTGTTCCTTCCCTTCCTTCCCTCGCCCACCTGTCTCCATAGTCCGTGTGTGTTACACGTTCTCCGGACTGGGGACGGATGGGAGGTGGACCCCATTATCTGCAGCGTCATCCTGAGGAGAGAATTTTCCGGCCAACGTGACAGAATCATCGGCCCACTAATTATCGCTCCTCCCGATCACGCTGTCATAGGGGATGACCTCCTTAGAGGACGTGGTGGCCGCCCTGGCTCTTGTCCAGGGGGAACTAGCCGCCTCACGTCAAGAAACCGCTGCCCTCCACTCCCGGATGGACCGTATCCAACGGAACCCCTTTGATGCCGGGAGTATTGGCCCAGCCTCCACGCCCCAGGTAGTGGTAGAGATGCCCGCGCATGTTCCCCTGGCCCCTCCTGAACGATTCCATGGGGATATGCAAAAAGTACAGGTCTTCATGACTCAGGTCCTCCTCAACTTCCATTGTAAACCCAAGCTGTTCGCTACTAACCAGGCTAGGGTAGCTTTCCTCATCTCGTACCTGTCAGGAGACGCGGCCCAATGGGCGGTGCCTATCGTCAGGAGAGACGACGCCCTGCTCTATGATTGGGATACGTTCCGCGAAGAGTTCGAGAAAACCTTCGACCGAAGAGCCGATACCTTCTCCGCGGATCGTGATCTCCTCGACCTCAAACAGAGCAGTTCCGATTTTCTCGGATACCTCAACAGTTTCAGGAGGCTGGTAGCGGAAACTGACTGGCCTGAAGCAAAGCAGTCAGCCATATTTTACCGGGGGCTGACGGAAGATTTGAAAGACGTCATAGCACAAATAGATCCCCAACCACGCTCCTGTGTCGCGATGATGGAACTTGCCTCGCGGTTGGAATACCGCCTCCGAGAAAGGAAAGGAGACCATAGAAAAAAGGAAAGACCCCCTCCGTCCTCGGATCCGGCACGAGCACCCGATCACGGACCGGCCCGGCCCGAACCCATGGAGATAGGGGCCGTGAGAGCGTCCCTCACCTCGAGTGAGAAGGATTACCGCCGGAAGCAGGGCCTCTGTCTGTACTGCGGCAAGAAAGGTCATTACCTCAGAGAATGTCCCGTCCGTCCTAAGGTCGGGAGGCCTCGCGCAGGCCAAGCCGCGGCAGTGACGGGAGAAGGGGAGGCGGGAAACGCCCAGGCTTGAAGGACCTCGAAGGGAAGCCTTCAAGCTACCACTCTATCCCTTCGGTAGAAGCCGATGCTGAGGCAGAGCCGGACCACTTCTTCCTCACGCTTCAAGTCGTGATAGACCATACCACTCGGACCATTCGGGCCATGATTGATTCTGGGGCCACAGGATGCTTTCTGGACGAGACCGAAGCCCAGAAGCTGGGGGTCACTCTCCTCCCCAAACATACACCTGAACTCGTCTATGCGGTAGATGGGAAGGAGTTGGACTCGGGGCCCATCCGTTATGTCACCCCAGCACTCTGGATGACCATCGGGAAGACCCACGGCGAATGGTTGGCCTTAAACATCATCAAAGCTCCCCGGTGCAAACTCATTCTGGGGCTACCCTGGTTAAGGAAACACGAACCAACCATAGAGTGGTCCGCGAACACCATTTCCTTTTGCTCCACCTTTTGCCGTCAACACTGTACGGTGCCTGACTCACCTCCACCCCCTCCGTTGGTCTCTCAGCAACATATCGCCACGGCGGCGGAGAAAGACGTAGTGCTCCCGGCTTGGTATAGCGCCTATGCGGACGTCTTCGACAAACGGAAGGCCGAAGAGCTGCCACCCCATCGGACATATGACTGCCGCATCGACCTGGAACCTGGAGCCGTCATCCCCTGTTGCCGTGTCTATGCTCTCACAGGACCCGAAACGAGTCACCTCCGAGAGTATCTGGACACATACCTCGCGTTGGGCTTCATTCGCCCCTCTCGATCGCCCGCAGCCTCTCCGCTCTTCTTCATCCCAAAGGCCAACGGCGAGTTGCGTTGCTGCATTGACTATCGCGCGCTCAACGCAGTGACAGTAAAGAACCAATACCCCTTGCCATTGATCCCAGTGCTGCTCGAGCAGGTCAGGGAGGCAGCCCTGTACACCAAGCTGGACCTCCGTGGGGCATACCACCTGGTTCGAATGAGAGAAGGGGACGAATGGAAGACGGCGTTCAAGACGCGGTATGGGTTATTCGAGTACCTCGTGATGCCCTTTGGGCTCTGCAACGCCCCTGCCGCCTTCCAGTTCTTCCTCAACGAGGCCTTAAGGGATTACCTGGATAAGTCCGTTATAGTCTACATCGACGACATCCTTATCTATTCGGCCAACGCGAAGGAGCACGTCGTCCACGTGAGACAGGTCTTGCAAGCCCTCCGCGCGCACCGTTTATACTGCAAGCTCACGAAGTGCGAATTCCACGTGACGACAGTGGAATTCCTGGGTGTTCTCCTGACTCCCGCCGGACAAGTCATGTCGGATCGGAAGGTGCAAGCCGTGGTGAAGTGGCCGCCTCCTACGACTGTCAAGGAAGTGCAAAGCTTCCTCGGCTTCTCCAATTTCTACCGGCGCTTTATCCATCATTTCTCCCAACTGGTGGCACCTCTTACGAAACTAACTCGCAAAGGCGTTCCGTTTTCCTGGCAACCCGAAACACAGAGGGCGTTCGAGCAGCTCAAGACCGCTTTCACCACCGCTCCGGTCCTACGCCATGCCAAACCTGAACTCCCGTTCATTGTGGAGGCGGACGCTTCGGACATCGCAGTTGGGGCGGTTCTGTCACAGCGGCATCCAGACACCGGCCACCTCCATCCAGTGGCCTACTTGTCCAGGAAACTCAACCCCGCCGAAAAGAACTACACGATCGCCGAGAAGGAGCTGCTAGCGATTCGGGAAGCCTTCCTGGAATGGAGACACTGGCTGAAGGGGGCACAACACCAGGTCACGGTCTATACCGACCATCGCAACCTCCAGTTTTTGCGGTCTGCTAGGCATCTCACCCCCAGACAACAACGGTGGATGCTCTTCTTCGCGGAGTACCACTTCCTCGTCACGTTCCGACCAGGAACCCAGAACCAAAAGGCGGATACCTTATCCCGCCAGGGTATGACCTGTCTCCCCTTGGCAGATGCCGAACGAGCCATCATTACCCCCGACAACGTGGTGGGGAGAGTGGAAACCGGATCGTTCCTCGACGGAGTGAAACGGGGTATCAAATCGTTCGCCTGGTCGTCCTGGTTGCGCAGCCACAAAGAGTGGCGTTTGTTGCAAGGCATCCCCTTGTGTGGCTCCCGAGTTCTGGTTCCTACACTCCGCCTCCGAAAGCTCGTGTTCAGCTGGTGCCACGACGCCCCCTGCGCCGGTCACATGGGTGGCTCCAAGACCCTGGAAAAAGTACTGCGACAATTCTGGTGGCCGTCGGTTCGACCGGATGTCCTACGATGGGTCAAGCAATGCACCGTCTGCGCCCAGATGAAAACAGACCACTGCAAGCAACAAGGCGTCCTGCGTCCCCTACCGACCCCTATGACTCCGTGGGAAAAGATCTCCGTCGACTTCATAGTGGGACTGCCGAAAGATCAGAACTGCACGGCTATTGTGGTCGTCATCGATTACCTCACCAAGATGGGGCATTTCATCCCGTGCAGACAGATACCCACGGCGGGGACCTTGGCGAAACTCATGTTGAAGGACATCGTACGGCTCCACGGCCTTCCGTTGGAGATCGTGTCTGATAGGGGGTCCCAATTCACAGCCCGCTTCTGGAAGGTCTGGTGCACCGAGCTGGGGATTCAATCATCCCTGTCCACCAGCTTCCATCCCCAATCCGATGGCCAAACCGAGCGCCTCAACCAAACCCTGAAGCAGTACCTCCGTTGCTATGTGGACAAAGCCTCAGAAGCCTGGGTGGAGTGGTTATGGGTGGCGGAGATAGCTTATAATAGCACCGTTCATGCATCCACAAAACACACTCCCTTCTACCTCTCCTCTGGGTATCACCCTCGTTTCACCCCTTTTTTGCTCCCACGTTCTGGCGTCACTCTGCCCGATCTCCAACACCGACTCGCGCAGATACGCTCGACCCTCACAACGGCCCGCGAAAACCTCCGCATAGCAAAGAACAGGTACAAGGCGCAGGCTGACAAGCACCGTAGGGATAAAGTATGGTTGTCCACAAAACACATTTCCTTCAAGAAACCCAGTGTGTTCAATCCCAAGTTTGTAGGCCCCTATGCGGTGGTTCGCCACGTCAACCCCGTGGCCGTACAGCTCCGTCTCCCACCTCACATGCGCATACACCCAGTGTTCCACGTCTCGTTGCTCAAACCCTCTTTATGTCCTGTGAAACGTGTCCCTCCTCCAGTGTGGGTGCAGCATGAGCGGGAGTACGTGGTGGAGAAGGTGCTGGACTCCAAGCTGGTGCGGGGCAGGGTGTGGTACCTCCTGGCGTGGAAGGGGTATGGGCCGGAGGAACATTCCTGGGAGCCGGCGTCGGCGATCCACGCCCCCCGCCTGGTGGCTGCCTTCCACCGCCGCTGCCCCGGGAAGCCTGGGGCTCCTCGCGGCGCTTGACTCGGTGGGGAGGGGGGTGTACTGTCAGGTGGCGAGAACCGGTAGTACACCGCTCGCATCCCTGCCATGTGGGGGAACTACGTTTCCCAGGACGCCCGGCAGAACACGCCCCACGTGTTCGGCGCCGAGCGCGACAGCGGTTAAAACCGCCAACAAACACCAAGCGGTGCCGATGATTCCAGCCAGTCCTGTTCGTACTCTTGTTCCAGAAACAACGTTCCAGCCCTGCATCCTCGGTCTTGCCCTAGTCCTTGTATTCAGTCTCCAGGAAACACTACATCAGCGCTCCTCTGCCCAAGGATACCGGGTCCAGAGTGGTAGCGCGAAGGTGAAAACCTCGTCGGTGAGCCCCGACGCTTCCACGTTCCTGTTTTCTTCCCTCATCCATTCCACGCGCTCCTCTGCCCACGGAGTTCCGGGTACAGAGTTGTAGCGCGGACTGGTGCGCTCCTCTGCCCACGGAGAACCGGGTCCAGAGTGGAAGCACGAACGGGGGCGCTCCTCGGCCCATGGAGTTCCGGGCTTAGAGTAGCAGCGCCCGTTCCTTTTTTAGCACTACACAACTGTGAGTACTGTTCTTTCCTTTAGCCTTCAGGGAGGCGATTTCCTCGTTCTTTTAGGAGTGACCCTGATCCAGGACGCGCTCTGGGGGGCATCAAGCACTGACCTTCAAGTGCTGGCTTTTGCTCCCAGTGGGCAGCGTCCCTCTGTCCTTCCGGATTCGATCCCACGAATCCGCCCTGGCTCTGCGGTGACTCGTCAGTGCGAACCTCAACTGAAAGACACGCAGGCCAGGCCAGAGAACCCTCAAAACCCCGGGTGGGAAGGTGACAGGTGAGAAACCACTGCAAAGCGGGAGGGGGGAGGCAACACGTGGGTCACTATTGACGGGTGTCTGACGGTGTGCTTGTTTCATTCCAGATCCCTCTCCCAGCTGTTCCTTCCCTTCCTTCCCTCGCCCACCTGTCTCCATAGTCCGTGTGTGTTACACGTTCTCCGGACTGGGGACGGATGGGAGGTGGACCCCATTATCTGCAGCGTCATCCTGAGGAGAGAATTTTCCGGCCAACGTGACAGGGATGCGCAGCTGGGTCCAGTGAGTCGGAACAGGGTCAGTGCCCCCGCCTTGTACAAGTAGTTGGCAATGGTGGCCTAGCCAGACTGATAGTGCCCCATTTAACTGTCATTGTTCGATGTGCCAGCCGGTAGCTACTGACTGTGTCTTAAGCCCACGGGGAGGACCCTGGGAGGCCTCACCACATTTACCTGCAGTGTCTTGGCCCCCTTCCCCACGTGGGCTGACAACATGGGGTCCCTGATAGAGCAGTATCTAGTAACAGGACGGGGGGTGGGCGATCCTCGACAGAGGTCCCAATCCTGCACAGGCTACAGTATAATTCCCGCATACCCTGTGAGAGAAGCGCAGAAGCACTGCGGCTGCATGTTTAAGGCACAAAGTAATTATTTATGACCTATGTAATGCCATGACTGTTGCCTAGTTGGCAAAGTGATTTATGTGATTGTGGTCTAATGTGTTCGGTGTACAATACAAAGGATATTTTTATATAACCTCGTGTGGAGTCTTTTTTTGTGGTGTGCCTGTGTGCTACTGGTGTGTGTGTGTGTCAAGTAAGTCCATAAAACAAGTACCTGCTAGAGACTCTTCCTCTTGCTTTGCTTGGATGGAAGCCAGGTATTCTGAATAGATCGTCTGTCATCCTCCTTTATGACTGTTTCTCTTGTAAAGCTGAAGGGGCCAAAATTGAAGCATATTAGATTTTAAATTTGGCAAATATGAAACATGTATACGCTCAGTGTTGTTCAAATATTATCATGCAAAGAAATATGCTGTAGACAAAAGGTAATACTGACTGTGTTACTTTTACTGCAAGCTTCTATGGTGTCCAGGAGATGGAGACCTGACTAACAGATGTAGTGTGAGAAGGGGTGTTTGTTTTACTGTTTTATTAACTATCATCATTTTATGTTATTTATCAGTAATAAAGTTGAAAATAAATATGCTGTTTGTATTCTTTTATGGTGATTTTATCAACCAAATAAAGATTTATGAGAGAATAGTTAATACATTGAAATCCATGACAATTCTCAAAACACATACATTACCATGCCCCAATGAAGGCCGGACCACAATACTGAAGTATCTAATGGATGGGATAATCCTCTCCTTCGTGTTCTCAATAAAATTGAAATTTTCATTCATGTTAGCTACAAGCTTTTTTCTTTCTTTGAATTTTTTTAAATTTTTTTTTTACTATTTTCTAAATGGCAAGAAAGACATCACAAGCCAAAGCGAGGAGAGAAAATAAAATACTTATCCAGCAAATAAGATTAGAGCAAAAATGGAGGCAAAGATAGACCACCAACAATGTAGATTGAAAGAGATGAAAAAAATAATGAAACATATTTTTTTCCCTCTTTCCCCTCCCTCCCGCTCTCCCTTTCTCTCTCTTTGTTCGAACAATTTGAAAACACGGAAAATGCAAACAGATATTATACATAATAGTGAATAAGTTGGGGGAAAGCATTGTGGAAAAACAAATAAGGGGGAGCTACACGGACAAGTCCTGAGAAGGAGCCTTCGCAGCCAACCTACCCCGGACAGGGTCCCAAATTCGGCTGAATGTTTTCCTCCGAGGATCGTTGTCAATTAGCACCATCTCCAACCTACTTTTATTAAACATTTACCGTCACCATATCCACGGGTCGGGAGCCTTACTAGAAAGCCCAAATCGTGCCAAGATCAGCCTTGTAAGCAAAATAGAGAAGAAATATAAACCATATAAATTAGGCGGAATAGCTGGTGAGTGCCCCAACATAATCAGCTTAGAGTCAGCCACAACCACCAGGTTAGCGATGCAATGCAGTTTACGAAAACAAATTACCAATACAAGCGCAGAGTAGGGCAAAATGCGAAGATATGAACTGAGTTGGCTTCAGCAAGACCAAACCGGAAACAGCGGTCCTCCGGCCGCAACTTCATAACGAAGAGGCGATGCTGGGTATAATATCAGTCATTAATACATTTAAGAGGATGTACCTTAATTTGTGATGCTTTCAAAGCAATATGGAACAGCAGATTGCTGCGCCGGAGCAGAGCACTCCACTTGTTTGCCCTCAGCTGAAACAAAGCATCCACATGACCAAAAAATGACAGATAAATTGACATAGACTATCCAGATGTTTCTCTTTGGTGGACCATTCCTTATAAGAAAACACAAGCAAATGATGGACGGAGTGCTGAAGCTTTTCAAACACTCACCCCCAGTCACAGATCTGGGTCGAATCCATCATCATTCTTTAGCTCACTTTGCCATCCCAGATCAGACACAGCTATATGCAAATCAGTCTGACTCTGTGCCTCATGGGAACAGTCGAGCCCGAACTGCTAAGCCATGTCTTACCTGGACCGGAAACAAGCATCCTGGGACCAGTTTCGGGCTAGCAGCCCTCATCAGCCAGGCTAGCTTGATTCCAGTGGCAAAGTGAGCAAGGGACCCAAGTCTGGGCATACCCTGCCAACTTAGGGCGAGCAAAGCAAACACAAGCAAATGATGGACAGAGTCCTGAAACTTTGCAGAAACTCACCCCCAGTCACAGATCCAGACAGATGTTATCCATGCAGTTCAGATCTTCTTCCTTGACACTTAGGATAGAATGCTGCATCTACATATATCTATAAAAGACAGAGTGTGGAGGAGAAAACTTTTGCTGTAAATTCACGTATGAAGAAAGAGCATCTCCATCAAATAGTTGACTTATAGTCTAAAGATTGACCCTTTTTAACATCTTAAAGCAAGTTTGCTTGAAGTATAATGTGTCGACGATGCCCACCCCAGAAACTATCAATTCCTCGAGTGGAAGAAACTTGGTAAACATACCCCCCAGAGGCCAAAACCCTGATCCTACTACCAAAAGGAGTCACACATAAATTAAGCCAAATCATACAACCGAAGAACCGAAAGTGAGACCCCACTATCTTCCTTAGGCTATTGTAATAACTGCATCTTACAGCGGGGCTTGCGATAGCCCCAGGTAAACATCCACCACAATACCTCCACTTTGGTAAAAAAAAAATCAGGATGGGATACACCTGAAAAAATAAAGATACAGAGGGAAGATAACCATCTTGATAAGACTGCAGTGGCCTATGAGACCCAAATGAAAACAATTCAATTTAAAAAAATCTTCAACGGAATGTTGGTACAGATTCCCATAGTTATTCTCCAGAATCTCTAGAATATTAATATTAATAGTTCATTTGACCCCAAGATACACCAATGACAGTACCCACCTCTCATCCTGACTAAGGGGAGCAACAATGGATAAGACCTGAGCATTATCAGAATTTAACTTGTAATGGGTGCCTTTCCAAAAGATTGAGCCGCTGCAACTACCACGCATGGGCCACTGATCGGGGCCGGGGTCAAGATGGCAACGCCATCCACTTATGCCAATATTTTAACTACATAACTGTGTAATCTAAGAGAGAGTATCTCTTCCGACCATTGAATAAATGGTTCTATATATATGGATGCTTCTCATTTGCACTGCTGGATAGAAGTCTCCTGCTGATCAAAATGTTGCCCAATGAAAAGAGAAATGTCGTCTGTAGAGGAAAAACTGTGTTTTCTATAAAGGTCCTGGTAAAACTAACGGAAGACCTCGGAAATTACAGCAGGATCAGCCGGAAGAACCCCCTTTCTCATCCTTGATCTGCTGAATAGTATTACGGCTAAATTGATCCCTTACGATGAAGGAAAGGGTTTGTCCCATTTCTTAGCTATTTTCAAAGTACACCATCTGCTGGGCCCTTCCGTTTTTGACTGCCCTATCCCAGATTTGTTTTCTAAGGAAGGCTCTAAGAGTGATAGACTGCTCCACAAGCCGATCGGCCTGAGGCCCGTCCTTCAGTAGGTCTTGTAGAGTGCAGCTTGTCACCTCGGGGGGGGGGGGGGGGGGGGGAAGGATGGTCTCCAGGTGCTGGGTGCAAACATCGGTCCGAAAGGTGGTGGTCGAAAAGCCAGGTCTAGAGTTGTTTTCTGAAGTCCTTTAGAGATGGGGAGGTGTGCAGGTGGAGGGGAAGGTTGTTTCAGGACTTTATGCCGAGATAGGAGTAAAAACGACCTCTGCAGAGGCTGCAACGGATGCAGGAGAGATGGGCCAAGGCGAGAGTGAAGGATTGGAGCTCTCTGGTTGATCAGTTTATGTCAGGGGGTTTTTGATGTAGGAGGTTCCAGTTTTGTGGAGAGCTTTGTAGGCGTGCGTGAGGAGTTTGAAGAGGCATCTCTTCTGGACTGGACTGGATCTCAAGTGGTGCTTGAGGATCAGTAGGTCTGGGGGGAACCAGCTGGCTTGCTTGGCGGATCTTCTGCTGGTGGTGTGCTTCCCGGGGTAGATGGTATCGGCGGTTGAGGAGATCCAGTTGGAGAAGTTTTGGACGCTGAGTTGGATGAAATCAGTAGGAACAAGTCTTGTTTCATTGAGTACGGCAGTCCAGAGGGGTTTGGTGACTTTGCTCCAGTTGCGTTGAGAGAGGGATTGGTGTTTCGTCAGGGTTCCAGCAAACTGTCAATGGAGAAGTGAACAATGCTGTGGTCTGTTCAGTTCAGCTCAGTGGTGTGGGAGAACTTGGTGTGGTCATTAGTGGAGAAGATGAGGTCCAGGGTGTGTCCAGCGCTGTGCGTTGGGGTCCTCTAGGTGGAAGTTCAGGTCTCCCAGGAAGATGTAGTGGTTGGAGTCTATAGCCGGGGGGGATGAAGTTCGGGATGGCGCTGCGGCAGCTGGAGTGGGGACTGGCAGTCAGTAGGCGAGGGTTCCTCTGATGGTGGTTTTGGCGTTGGGTTTGATCATGATCGATGTTGTGTCGTCATCCAGGGCATTACAGTCGAGGGAGTCCTTGTGGATGATGACGATGCCTCCTCCGGGTCTGTGGGGGATGTTGTGGTGGATCATCTTGTATCTGGGGGTTGTAGTGATGGCTATGTTGAGTGTGGACATGGGGTGAGATAGGTTTCGGTGGTGAACATTACATCGGGGGCGAGGGTGGATATGGTGTCCCAGATTTACGTGGCGTATTTGCAGAGGGATCTGACTTTAAGTAGGGCACCGTGGAGCTGTGGTCTCTGGTAGGGTGTGTGTTGCTGATTGGAGGTTGTGGGGTTCTTACATCGCAGTGGTCGCAGGTGAAGGATCCTTCGATGGAGCGTGGAGAGGTGTTGTTGCAGTCATCTCGTGGCTTGGGTTCGCGGTTTTGGATTTCTTCAGTGGAATAACAGCGCTGGGCTGAAAATCCAGGGGTCCTGGCACTGGGCGTGGGCCTGGCGCAGACTGGCTCAGACGGGCTTGCCTTTGGCATGCCCGCTGCGCTGTCATGCAGCGACCTCTTTTAAGTAGCCCTGAGAATTGGGAGGGGCAGTCCAGGAGGCAGGAGGGCAGGGGCTGGCTGAGCGGGGAGGTGGGGACAGGAGTGAACTGGTTCAGTGGAAGGGAAAGGAATACAGTGAGAGGGGTGAGGGAGGAGGAGAAAGAGCTGCTTTAAGCAAGAGAGAATGGGGTACAGAGAGAGAAAAGAGAACGGTGCATAAGTGAAAATAAAGGGTACAGAGAAAGATAGAAAATGGATCAGAAGTGTGAAGAAGGTCAATGGGAGAGATAGGAAAAGGTAGCAGGAGCGTAGATAAGGGCACAGAGAGAGAGATGAGGAAACGGAGCAGAAATGAAAATATAGGGCACAGAGCAAGATAGGACAGATAAGAAAATTGGAGCAGAAGTGAAAATAAAGGGCACAGAGAAAGGTGAGAGAGATAAAAAAAAACGGAGCAGAAGTGCGAATAACGGAGCGCAGAGAAAGATAAGAGAGTTAAGAAAATGGAGCAGAAGTGAAATAAAGGGCAATGAGAGAGATAAGAAACGGAAGGGGCAGAGGGCTGCAAGAGGACTAGTGAGACCGGGCTCGAACAGCTGCTCCTCAGCTGGAGGGCCGGGAGCGGTCGGGGAGTGGTTGACGAGACAAGGTTAGTGGTCTCGGTCTACTGTCCTTCACCCTAATACTATATCCCAGTTCAGATTCAAAGGAACTAAGCGTCCATCGAGCTGCCAGTTCCTCGGTATGTACCCTCCTCTGTTGAAGGGAGGCAAATTTAAGAGTCTGACCCCCGGCAGAAGGCCTTAAGGGCATCCCAGACCACCGGAAGTGGTGCTTATACGATATTAAATTCAAGGAACTCCAGAGGGGCGTGGCCACGACCGCCTTCAATGTGGCCACTATCTTGTGAGGCTCCGGCGGTAGCAGCCTTTAAAACTTGCTAAATCACCACCATTGCATCCTGCTCAGAGAAACCATTTCGATACTGCATTTGAGGTCCTGACCAGCTGGGGGCACCGACTCTAGGTGAAATTGGTGACTGCTGACCACTAGTCCTATCATCGGCTGCCAGTGCGGCCCGGCGAAACCTCAGAGGCTCCGTGGCGACAGGGGCCGCAGATGAGATTGAAACCGAGGTCAACCGACCTCGCCGCAACAGCGCAGTGCACTCAACCCTATCTGCGGTGGGTGCTTGGAGCCCCTGTGTTGCATGCTGAAACTCCAGGCCATACCAGTCCTGAAGGCTCCGACTGCCCTTCTCTGGTGACTCCGCTCGACCCTTGCGCTCTAAGTGACTGGCTCTGCGGCTGCTGTTGTGGGCTCTGGTTGTGGCCGTGGACACCCACTGCTGTTTCCGGCTGCTGAAGGGCCAGCCTCATGCTTCACTGGATATTGACACTGCTACCCCATGTGTGTATGTGGCCTTGGATCTGCTGTGTACTGAGGCAGGGTTCCAGCTGCAACCACCGGCTGAAACTGTAGGTGCTCCCTCACCTCTGCAGGGCCCTGTCTTTTTGGTGCCACACCCCGGCTGACTCATAGTTTGAGACCACCAGCCTGCTGCACCCAGTGCTCCACTTGGGCCTGTATATACAGGCCCCCTGTGCATTGCTGAACCATGCCTCTGGTGGGTGGGGCCCCCCCTCGAACCCTTCACCCCCCACTGTGTCATTAGGCTGTCTCCTAACCTCATCGGCGCGGGGTCATGCTGGTGCTTGGAATGTGGACAAAATATACTGGGCATGTGCCTGATCTTATGCCCTGCTAGTCTGGCCCCTTTTACATCTGCACATTTAACAGAGGGTTACATCTCATATATTCCTCATACACCCTGCCTCAACATCTGCTTTTTGGTCTTTTGCTATTCCCTAACCACCTGCTGCAATTGTTCGACAGTTTGTGCACGCCTTGGAGGTCCTACTGGCACTCCAGACTTCGCACCTTCACATTGGTACTCTCACTGTCCCACAGCACCTACCATACCTGTGCACTTTCTTTCAGTGGCCGGCCTACTGTACAGAATTTGCAACAAGTCGTACAGCGCTGTCACCAGTGTGGCTCACCCCTCTACCAAAATGGGCCGAACGGCGCAGATTAACCTTTGCCCAGCCCAAATCTACCAGAGGCCATGACTCTCCTTCTGACATGGACAAAATTGGGGACTGTGACCCAGATGCAGCTACCTCCAACAATATGTTCGCCATTATGGTTGAACTCAAAGCAGGTTTTCGCGCAATGGATGCATGTTTCGACATACTTGCAGGCTGCATAGACCAAATGGGAGAGCAGTTGGATGGTGAGGGAACGAAAATTCATGGTGCAGAGGAGAGGATATCGGAGTTGGAGGACGGCACTGCCTTCATGCAGGAAAGACTGGACAAGATGGAACGTATCTTGAAGCAAGTTGCAATGAAGAACAAAGATCTTGAAGCTCGGTCCCATAGGAATAACATTCGCATTTCTGGCATAGAAGAAACAACCAACATGGGACAACCTGCATTGTGGAGCAACTTCTTATCAATCTCTTCGATCGCTCCAGCTTCTCTACCATTTTTGCTGTGGAGCGTGCCCATCCTTCCCTTGACCCTCGGCCCCCTGAAGGCACCCCACCTCGCTATTTCATAGCCCGTCTTCTCAACTACAAGGACAGGGATAGTGCCCTCCGCCCTGCCCGAGAGCGAGGTTCACTCCACTACCAGGGCACCAGTATCTTGCTCTTCCCGGACTTTAGCCCCACAGTGCAGGAGGCTTGCTGAAAGTTCAGTGATGTTAAGAATACACTTCGTAAAATAAGACTCCCGTACGCAATGCTTTACACAGACAAACTCAGTGTGGACCATAATGGGAAAATCCATATCTCTGATACCTTGGTGGCCGTGACAGCCTTTTGTAAAACACTGCCTTCCAAACCTTCCTCATCTAGGCAGACATCACCAGATCCTGCCTGCCTGGATGTCTCTTACCGGTCGTCTTCGCCCGAACATCCTATATCGAAGTGACTGCTCTACTCCAATGTCTGTATTGCCTCTTCATGCTATATCTAATACGTTATTGCTTTTGGGCATTATTCAATATTTTATTATATTCTCTAAGCATGCTAATGATATACAATTGCGGCTGATTATTCCCTCCTTTGCAGAATACTTTTATGAATAGGCTGCTGTAACCGAGTTATCTCCGCGCCCCGAAGATGAACACAGACTTTCTAGAAAGGGGTTACTTTATTTTTTGTTTCTTTTATCAGGGATTCGCTGGATGTCTTATTATATGGTGTGGGTGGGGGTTCTAATGTTCAGTTTTTTTGCAGTCGATTGTCATGGTATGTTTGCTTGCTGTGATACATAACTCACATATCATCGTCCTAGCTAATTCTATTTTATCATCCGAAATGCCACCCTCCTATATAAGTAGGTAATTTGAACTTTCCCTACTCACTTGGAATATACATGGAAGCAATAATCTGCAAAAGGGGAAACTGGTACTATCTAATCTGACTATACATGGCATTAAGCTCGCCTCCCTCCAGGAGACTCATCTCCCTCCTAGTATCGACCACAAATTTGCTAAGACCTGGGGAACCCACTGTTATTTCTCCTGTTACAGCTTCTATTGCCAAGGCACATGCATTCTCATCCATTAAAGTGTTCCCTTCACCTTTCACTCTTCATTCTGACCCCAATGGCTGTTATGTTTTCCTTCAGGGTGACATTGCAGGTAAACGCATAGTATTGTTGAACATCTATGCCTCAAATGTAGATGACCCTAATTTCTTTCAAGAACCAACAGCCCTGTTGAGTCGAGTAGATGCCGATCATGTGATATTGCATGACGATGTCAATATGCCGCAATGTCCACATTCTGATTCCACTAGCACACAGCCCACTGATAACCCCGGGATGTATTTAGGTGCATTACTGACACATATGCACTGAGTGACACCTGGCATACACAATACCCATCCACTCCCGGATTCACTTTCTATTCCGCTCCTCACTCAGTCTGGACAAGACTAGACTACTGGTTTGTCTCAGCTAATGTTCACTTCTAGGTTTTGAGAATATCTGTCCTCCCTCGGATGCTTTCTTACCACAGTCCCGTCCTACTCCAGCTTCAGATACCTTCTGGTTGTGGTATGGAGTGCACCTGGCTTTTCCATATTGAAACCCTTCATGACCTGATGTTCTCTAGCAAACTTTTTGAATCTGTTACTGACTATTTTATGTTGAGCACTGGTACTGTTTCAACCCAGGCCACCCTTTGAGAGGCCTTCAAAGCCCATATTTGTGGAGTGTGCATTTCCAAACTTACTGTTATCCTTGACAACATCCGTACTCAACTACAACGAATCGAGACAGAACTGCGAGACATAGATTGTGCTGCGTGGCTGGTGGAGACTCTCAATTACATCAACGTTCCGTACTGTTGATGGAGTACAGCGACTGTGCTGATAGCGAAGTTGTTTATCTGGGAAAACATGCTAGAGCCAGTCGCTACAGGAAGGGTGATCATACGGGTTGCAACCTCGATCGCCTGTTACGTCCAAACCGACTGCATAATTATATTACTGATATACATACGAACTCTGGGGCACGAATTGTGGGCGGAGAGGACATTATTGACGAGTTTCCACAGTATTAACAGCGGGCCTGATTCACAAAAGTAATCTGAGACAAAATCCTAACTTTACGACTTTCGGTATTCACAAAGGGCATTTAGGAGTAGTAAAGTTAGGATTTTGTCTCAGTTAAACTTAAGTTTTGGTCTTAAGTTTAACTTAAGACCAAAACTTAACTTTAACTGAGACAAAATCCTAGCTTTACGACTTTCGGTATTTACAAAGGGCATTTAGGAGTGGTAAAGTTAGGATTTTGGTACTGCGGATAGTACCAAATACCTTGGCATCCGGCTCCACATAGACAGGGACCAAATTATACAACTTATCTATGGTCCTGCACTGGCTGATCTAACTACCCAGGTAAAACGCTGGGTTGAACTATCCCTCTCTATGGCTGGACGTGTGGCTATTATTAAGATGGTCTGCTTCCCAGTTTCTTGCACCTGTTTCTGTATTATCCACATTCCACTATCACTGGCCTTCTTCAATTCATTGCCTCTTCTTTCGCTTGATCTGGGTAGGGGGCCACCCCAGCGTCTGCTAGGATACTCTCACCCTCCCTTATGACAGTGGAGGTCTTGGGGTACCATACCTTCATCTTTACTAATTTGTAGTCCAGTGTCAATAAACACACCGTTTGCACCACCCTGACGCCTGCATCCCTTACTTGAGGCCCGAGCAAGATCAACTATACAGCCTCTTACATTCCAATATCCTGCCAAAGGGCATCCCACTAGATGCTACTGATGTTCAAACCACTTCCACAACCTGCTGGGCATGGCGTAGACTATGACAGACGCTGTCCGTGGCCCTCTTTATTCCTCTGTCCTCCCACTTCATGATAATCCATGGCTCCCACTTAGGCAGGAAAAATTACTGCAACGCACACTCCATCATCACAATTTATTTACTATGGGGGATCTTTTCCCTGATGGACATGCTGTGCAACCGCCTGTTGACCCTCACTTGCAAAATGTGTCATATATGGATCTCTTAATTTTTTGCGGGCTGCACAATAATTTAGCAAACACAAGGAGATGATGGACGGAACGCTGAAACGTTTCAGACACTCACCCCCAGTCACAGATCTGGGTTCAACCCATCATCATTCTTTAGCTCACTTTGCCACCCCAGTTCAGACCCAGCAATATTCAAATTAGCTGGAACAGTCCAGCCCAAACTGCCAAGCCAGGGCTTCCCTGGACTGGAAGCAAGCATCCTGGAAATGGTTTCGGGGTATAACCTCTCATCAGCCAGGCTACCTTGAATCCAGAAGCAAAGAGAGCAAGGGGCCCACGTCACACGAAGATGATGGATGGAGCGCGGAAACTTTCCAGACACTCACCCCAGTCACAGTTCTGGGTTGAACTCATCATCGTTCTTTGGCTCACTTTTCCACCCCAGTTCAGACCAACCCATATGCGAATCAGTGTTGACCCTGTTCCTCATGGGAACAGTCCAGCCCAAACTGCCAAGCCAGGTCTTCCTTGGAACTGAAACAAGCATACTGGGACCGGTTTCAGACTAACACTCCTCATCAGCCAGGCTAGCTTGAATCCAGTGGCAAAGAGAGCAAGGGACTCACGTCTGGGCATACCATGCCAACTTAGAGCGAACAAAGCAAACACAAGGAGATGATGGATGGAGCGCTGAAACTTTTCATACACTCAACCCCAGTCACAGATCTGGGTTGAATCCATCATCGTTCTTTAGTTCACTTCGCCACCCGAGTTCAGACCTAGCCCTATGCAAATCAGTCTTGGCCTTGTTCCTCAAGGCAACAGTGCAGCCTGACCTGCCAAGCCAGGTCTTCCCTGGACCAGAAACAAACATCCTGGGGCCGGTTTCAGGCTAACACCCCTCATCAGCCAGGCTAGCTTGAATTTGGACTTTAGGGTTTACAAATAGCCTTCAACTTCTTGAAGTTGTAGGTTTCCAACCTTTCCTCCTCAAAGGCTACTTCCAGGGATGCAAGTGATGATGCTATTGACTCAGGCTGCAAAAAAAAGTTCAATTTTCCAATAAATGGCAAGATCAAAAATAGACCAAAAAAAGAAGCAGTATGTGGTACGTAATGGTCTGCGATATGGTAGTAGTGTACACTAATCACTGTAGGTCAATTGCAAATGAAAGTCCTATCCTCACCGCTGACAACCAATGTTAGAAATGGGGGTCTCTAGTTGGCAGGTTGTTACTCTGTCCAAGTAGGGACCCTTCTTCGTAGTCAGGTTAAGAGGGATACACTACTGAAATAACCACTGCTCATCCCCTTGGTAGCTTGTCAGTCAGGCTTATCTCAGAGGCAGTGTGTGTAGTATTTGCCCATAATCAACAGTAATACAGTGAAAAGTACTACAAAAGGACACCACACCACTTTAGAAAAATATCCAAAATTTATTTGTGTAAAACAAGACCAAAACATACAATAGTCATAATATGTACTTTGCAAGAATAACCTTAAAAATGCAGTTCCTTGAAGTCGGTAGCTCCATCCGGTGCTACCATGGTGCTGAAAAGAACCAGATCCAACAGTGTTGGTCCACCGCGTCAGTACGGACCAGCGTTAGTGTCAAGACTTGTAAACAGTACCTTTTGTTCTGGCTGACTGCAGTGGTATGTTCAGGCGGCGGCAGTCATTGAGGCTGCAATGTGTAGCAGTGCGGTGTGGCGTGCGGTGCCCTCAGTTTGCAGTGCAGGCAGCAGCTCGTTGACGGTCGTCTAGCAGCGTCGTTGAGACCAGGGCTGCGGTGCGAAGTGGGGCGGTGCTCGTTGCGGTGCTGACGGTCACGGTGCAAGCTGCGGCGGCCGTCGATGATCGGCAGACGATGGGGCTGCCGTCGGTGAGCCTCGGCTGAGGTGTGGGATGGAGCAGTACTTCCTGTAGCTTGCGAGCGGTGACCCCAGGCTACAGTGCAGATGATGACGGCAATGTCAGCTGGCAAAGGTGTCGTCGGTGAGACCAGGGCGGCGGAGTGAAGCAAGGCTGTGCGGAGTGCGGTGCCCACAGGTCACAGTGCAAGCAGTGGCTCGGTGGCCTAAGCAGTCATCGTCGTCGGTGAGACCAGGTTTGCAGTGCGACATGCGGCGGTGCCCTCTGCGGTGCCTTCAGGTCTTGGTGATGGAATCGGGTTGCGGTTTCCCTCTGTGGCAACTGAGACATGCTGTCCCAGAGGCGGTACCCAGAAGAAGGTGAAGTCTTTGCTGTTCCTGATACTTCTTAAACAGGGGGCACGCTCTACCTCAAGCCCTTGGAGAAACTCAAACAAATCAATTGCAGAAAGCTCAGTCCAGTCTTTTCTCTTCCCAAGACAGAAGCAGCTACTGCAGGCCAACACAGCAAAGCACACATCAATGTGGTAGTTCTTCCTCACAGTTTCACCAGTTCTTCTTCTTGGCAGGTTTTTGAGTCCAAAAGAGTTCTAAAACTTTGGGGTCTGGGCCCCAATATTTATACAGCCTTTTCCTTTGTTCTCTTGTGTGCTGAGAGTCTCTTTGCTTAGACCAAACCAGTTCTGTCCTCTCTGTTCCAGCTTTCTGGCAGGAGGTGGAAATAGCATTGTGTAAGGCAGACCAGGCCTATTCAGGTGCAAGGGAATCTCCTGCCACTACTCTAAATGCGGCCTAGGTCTATTTAGCCCAGCCCTGACTCATCCGGGAAAGGCAGTACACACCTCCAGTGGCTGTCTACAGTGAAAGCACATCTCCAGCCCCTGTCACTCCAAAGCCAGACAGTCAATTCACAACCCAGCAGAGGCACACAGAATGGTTAAGCACGAAAACGCCAACTTTCCAAAACTGCCATTTTCAACCACACAATATAAAAATTATCTTTACTAAAAGATGCATTTTTACATTTTGAGTTATGGCATACTAAACTCCATTTCTAAATCTTGCACCCAAGGGGAAGTTATACTTGTAAGATGTTACATCGTATCTCTCATTCTATCCTATGGGACAGATAGCCTTTCAATAGTGAAAAACGAATTACACTGTATTTCACTATCAGGACATTTCACACACATCAGTGTATGTCCTACCTTTCACAAACACTACACCCTGTCAATAGGGCCTACCTTAGGGGTGACTTAAAGGGAAGGTTAGGTCTTGGCAAGTAGGTGCACTTGCCAAGTCGACATGCAGTAAAAACTGCACGCAGACTCTGCAGTGGCAGGTCTGAGATACTTTTATCAGGCTACTTCTGTGGGTGGCACAATCAGTGCTGCAGGCCCACTAGTAGCATTATATATACAGGCCTCAGGCATTCTCAGTGCACCTTACTAGGGAGTTACCAGTAAATCAAACATGCCAATCATGGAAACACCAATCCATAACATCATTTACAATAGGAGCACTTGCACTTTAACACTGAACAGCAGTGAGAAAGTGCGCAAAGCCACTAAACCAGCAAAAACAGAGTCACAATCAGGAGGTCAGAGAGCAAAAAGACAGGGGGAAAAAGCCAAAAGATACCAGGTCTAACCATAACCAACACGAAGATCTAAGGAGACAGAACACAATCCTTTCCTATTCCTCTCTTGATGTTCCATTTGTCCAGGCAGATGGTTCCCTGTCTTCACTCGGACCGTAGTTTCATTATATTAAAGTGAAACCCATTTCAATAATATCTCTCCCAGTCCATATCTCTCCAGAACTTTGGGCCAGATGTAGGTGGCTAAATACCGGTCGGTAACGGTGAAATTCGGTAAATTTCAGCGTTACCTACCAGTATTTAGCCATGCGCGATGTAGGAATTACCGAACGCCATCGGTAATAAGGAATCGGTAAAAATAAGGGAAACAAGTTACCGATTCCTTATTTATCGATTTGCAGACAAAAATACCGAATCGGAAAATAAGGAATCGGTAAAAAATCGCAAATGCCATGTACCAAAAATCGGTAATACCGAATTTGCTGAAAATCTGTATTTAAGAATCGGTAAATAGCACTGACTCAAAGCAGGTGGTAATCAGGTGCACTGCATATAAACAGCCCCAAAATGCAACAGTGTGAACACAATGGCGGACCTCTACGTGATAGCAAGGCATCTACATTTGCGACCAGCAGGACTGAGGACCTGGAGACGGGAGGAGCGTGTGTACAGAGTGTGCATTACACTGTTCCAACTGACTGAGGCTGAGATCCATGAGAGGTACAGGCTACACCCAAACACCATCCTGGACTTGATAAGGGACCTGCACCCACTCCTGGAGCACCAGACACCAAGGGCGCATGCAATACCCACTCATGTACAGGTACTCTGTTGCCTGTACCTCCTGGCATCTGGAAGTTACCAAGGGGTACTAGCTGTCACAGGTGGAGTCTCACAGAGATGCCAGTCGCGTTTTCTCAAGAAATTCCTTGACGCCATGTTGCAAAGGATGCCGCACAACATCAAATTCCCCAGCACACAGGCAGAACTGCTGAAGACCAAGTTGGACTTTTATCAGAAGGCCCAGTTCCCACACGTCATTGGTTGCATTGACGGGACACATATACCACTCTGCCCCACTGCTGTGACTGAGAACATTTACCGCAATCGCAAATCCGCACATTCGATTAATGTCCAGGTCATATGCGATGCGTCATACATTATCACCGACATAGTTGCAAAATTTCCAGGGAGCACCCATGATTCATACATATTCAGGAACAGTGGGATCTATACCCGTCTCCTTGCAGGGGAATTTGGAGAAGGCTACCTGCTAGCTAAGTACATGTGACACCCCCTCAAGTAATCACCTGTTGCTGCGATTGTAGACTGTGAATTACTTACTTACTTCTCACACACAGGTGACAGTGCCTATGTGGTGCACTCTTTCATCCTGACGCCGTACCTGCACCCATCCACCCCAAGTGAAAGGCGATACAATGTTGCACATAGATCGAATGTGGTTGTGCGACATTTGGACTCCTGAAAAGCCGGTTCCGCTGCCTGCACAAAAGTGGAGGTGCACGGCAGTACCAGCCCCTGGTCTGCTGCAAAATCATAGCTGTATGTGCCATGCTGTATAACCTTGCCACTAAGAGGGGTACACCTGTGGAAATGTGTGATTCTGAAGAGGAGGATGAGGCTGAGGAAGGTACACAGCCACAGCATAGCGCAGCAGGCGGCGCAGCTGCAGCAGATGAGAGACAGAGACGGTCAGAGATCACACAAAATTATTTCTGAGTAAGTAATGAGACAAAGCCTGTTAATGCATTTGTGTCACGGTGTTTAATAGACCTTACAGCAGGCAATTGTCCAGCACACTGTAACACCAGCTATGTGTCCAATGGGTTACGTCACCCACAACCGAAAGAATGTAGAGGGCTGTGCCTATCTCCTGCGCCCCCGCACACCAGTGCTGCGTTCAGCATGCTCACTGTCCTCACCAGCGCTGTGTCCTGCAGCAGACCCATGCCTCACACTGCGCCTCCTGCTCTCTAGCAAGGGGGGAGTTACAGTGCTGCGACTACTTGCCTCCTCACTGTCGTCCACATCCCCTGTAGCAGTGGCAGCAATTTGTTGTGTCTGCATCACCTCCACGGCACTGGTGACTGTCACCAGGCCCTGAGTAACCTCACGGCTGCACTTAGCCATTTCAAGCTGCATGGCCACAGATCTGCGACTGAGCACATGCGTTGCATTGCACAGCCTGTTCACGGACTTGGTGAAGCCTGCAAGTGCCTGCCTGTCTCAGGCGCCTTGCAGCGCGCTCGCCATCCATCCTGCAACATAACTGCCTCACTGCCTCCGACACCTCCTTCAATCCCTCTGCCACAGTATTGTTGAGGCAGTAGTTGGCCTCCTTCATGGCGTCGACCTTTCTATTGTTAGCCACCATTTGTTGCTGAATGGCCCTCATTCTCTTCCCCTGCAGGTGCTGCACATTGAGCATCTGCCCCTCCAGTCCAGAGAAGACACTGGATCCATCAGCGTCAGGACTCTGTTCCCTCTGTCGCCGTCTACGTGCACCTGTGGTGGTTGCCTCCATGGGGGACTTTGCACCAGGTGTCTGTGTGTCATCGCCCGGTGTGGGCTGTTGGGCTTCCTGCCTGACCTCCTCTGTGGCATCCATCTCCTGGAGTGCGGCCACTGTGTACCTCTTTGAAGGTGGTGGTGGTGGTGGGGATGTTGGTGTACTGTCTGCAGGTGACATGGCTTCCTCCGCGATTATGTGTTCCTCCCTGGAGGCCTCGCCAGTCTCCCCTTCAGCAGCCCGGGGCGCTGTTCCGCCTGTGGATACAGAATGTACTATTACTCACTTTTCTCACAGCATCTGTCTGCAAATAAATTTCACAACTGACATTGTAGCTGTTTGTCCTCCGCTAACTCGTCTATTGCTGTGTGTGATATGCCTATGCTTATTGGGGGATGGCTGATTTGCTACCAGGTGTTAGTGACTACATTTCCCATGATGCATTGCTGATCTTACACAAAACATGTTCTGGAGTGGGAATTTTTGCAGGGGTATTGGGGTTAGGGAGGGTCGACAGCATGCTGTGCATGCATCTTACCTTGTCTCTTGGATGCTGTTGCTGAGCTATCCACGTCCCCGACGCCGCTGACGCTCTCTGGCAGGAGGGTGGACTCTACAAGTTGGTCTAGGGCAGTTGGTGCAGGCGCAGTGGAGCTTTACCCGCCTGTCTTCCCCGCTTGTTTCTGCCGGCCAGCCACCCTCTCCTTCGCACGTGCCCTCAAGTCGTACCATCGCTTTTTCAAGTCCTCAATTGTGCGATGTGTGACGCCTATAGCGTTGATCTTCTCCTGAATTGCCAGCCAGATGCTCCTTTTCTGGGACTCAGGGACGTTCAGTAATCTCTTGCCAAATAGCTGGACATGGTCTTTGACTACTTCCTCAATGAGGACCTCCAACTCCCCCTCACTGAACTTCTGCTTCCTTTTCCTTCTGGCAGCATCTTTCCCCTTCTCTTGTGAGGCCATGGTGCAGTTGCTATGTGGTATCTGGTTGGTGGCTGTGCAGCTCCTCTTCTCTTGCTCCTGCTCCCTGTCTCTCCAACAGCTACAGATTCAGTGCACCTGCATGGGTGTGGCCACTTCCTGGTTCGGAGGTCATGTGGATGCACAGGATTGGCAGATTCGACAATTACCGATTTTTTAAATTACCGATTCGGTAATACCGAATCTGTATTACCGAATCGGTAATGTGGAATTGGTAATATTTGTTACCGATTTCTATGAAATCGGTAATTTTTAGCGATTATTACCGAATTGGTATTTTTTACCGATTTTTACCTACATCGGAAATACCGAGTCCTTAATAGCGATTCGGTAAAAATCGCTATTAAGGACTCGGTATTTCGAAATTACCTACATCTGGCCCTTTGTTCCTAAACCCCCAATTGAGTATCAAACGCTTTGGGTGCACCCAAACCTGCCAGTACAAACACCTTGTTAGTCTTATGTATCTGATCCATAAATAGAAATGCCTTTCTGATATTTCTGGTGGCATTACAAACCCCACTAATCCTGCTTGATCTGTATGCACCAGTGTTTGAGCTGCCTTTGCTAAATGTTTTGCCAGTATTTTCCCCAGTACGTTAGTGTCCTCTCTGGTCATTGACAGCAGTCTATACAAATTGTAGTCAAGCGGGTCCTTCCCTGTGTTGGGTAGAACAACCACCATTACCCTCCTCTGAGTCTCATAGGGAGATTCCCCTACTTAACTGTTTCATTATATTTTTTCAAAAGGGGAACCACCAGAAGAATCACATATTCCTTATAATCTTTTGCCAAGAGATTGGTAATTTCCTGCTTTTTACCTGTTCCCGTGTGCTGTATAGCTCACTTTATAGTGACTACATCCACTAGAGCTTTAAGTTTGTTTGTTTCTTAATTCTACAACTACCACAGGAAGTCAGTCTTCCTTCAATAGTTCCTCAATTGTACTGTGTTCAGTATGTGTTTGTTGGAAATATAGAGTAGCATAAAGTTCTCTGAATCTATTGTTTATAGCTTCATGGTCTTTTAGTGGTTGTCCTGCATCATCTCTTATAGCAGCAAATGTCTTGTTCCCCCTTTCCCTCTTAACCAATCAAGCCAGTAAATGTACAACCTTGTCTCCTTGTTTATGTTATTGTTCAGTGTATATTCTGGAATCATATTTCCCTAATCTCAGTGGCGGCTCCTCCGCTAAGGCAGAAGTGCATTGGCCCACTACTCAAAAATAAATAAATTATAATAACGTATAGTCATCATTTTATTTTCCCTATTGCAGTCAGTGGCGGGGCGGGACAGGCCAGAGCAGAGGAGGAGTAGTGTGTACTCCCCAAGTGGGCATGAACTGTTTGTCCAGCTCTCTTGTGCTGAACAAACAGTTCATGCACACTTTCCATGTTCCTACCAGGCTTCATTACACAGCCTAGTCAGGAACATGCACAGGCTCTCTGTTCAAGTCGGAGCGCCGATCCATGGCAATCACAACGCTGCATTGCAACATTGTAATTGGATCAGGGGAGCCTGTCTGCCCTGTTGCTTCCTGCTGCCGGCCGAGACAGAAAGATAAAGCGGACAAGGATGGAGGACGGAGGAGAGGCAGCGGCAGGCCGTTAAAGGTAAGTCCTTTTTTAAATTATATTCCTCTCCCTCCCCCGCCTTACCACATCCGTCCAGGAGCAGCCGCTACTGCCTAATCTGCCCCATGCTTCCTCCCATTCATCCAATTTTCTCCGTTTGGCCTCTTGGTATTCATGGCCAAGTGCTATATGTTTCTCCGTTTGACAACCTACAGGTCTATCTGCGACCAATGTATGACTGGCTGTGATAGCAGAAGGGAACAAATTTATCGTCTGGTAGGCTTTCCTCTTTTCGTCTAATGCTGAAAGGAAGTTCAGGATGTGAACAATGCAAGTTCCTACGGCATCAGTATCTTTTTCAGCATAGCAAGTACACCAATAATACCTTGCTGCTCAGTACCTCTCATAAGTACCTGGTGACTAGGATTACTCAATAAAGGAGGAGGTCCTCTGCAAAATTCCAGGCAGGTTTCATCTCTCAATGAGATTTACAATGCCATGAGGTAGAGAGTTATCCTGAATCATGGGATGATGTCCCCTTCCCGCTCCCCACTCCCCGATCCAGAAGAGGTTCATGGAAGAGGGAAAGAGGGACAGGACAGCCACATGTCATTTCCAGAAGGGCCAGAAACCAAGCCTGAGTCTTCCAAAATTGAGTCACCAGAATCAGTTGTGCTTGCTGTCTTCTGACTGCCACTTAAGATATCATCAGGAAAGAGCGGATGACAGTTCAGCCCTTTGACCCAGTTTTGCAGGAAGGTTTTCACCTGAGCTACCTATGGGTCCGGTCTACAGCTGAAGAACAAAGGTACTTAAGCATTCAGATGGGGGGCGTGGCCTAACCAGGAACCAAAATGGTGGTTTGATTTGGGATCTCCTGGGCGGCCGCTCTGAATTAAGTGAGAAATGCTTTCTCGACGAGATCCAGGCTCCTGAGTGATGACGCGGCCACTTGACACATCAGAGCAGGGACGGAACGAAGCGGAGCTCAAGAAAGTGCTCCCGACCACAAAGCACGCTGCTGCTGTGACGGTGGGCTGACGTGGTCCTTAAGGGCCACGGGACGATAGGGGTCGCGGGCGGGCCTGAGGGCAGGGCCGCCACTGCGGAGTGCGGCTACAGCAAAAATTGAGGTCACGGCTTGAAGGCCCACAGAGGAAGGTCGGCGGTGGCGACTGAGCTATGGAGGGCCTGATTTTAAAGGAGGGGGTGAGTCATGATTATTATCCCAAGCTCCCTCAATGACGGGAATACCGCGTACTGCATACACGAGGCAACGAACAATGCAAGCGCATTGTAAATGGACGGAGCGGCAGGGGGTGTCCCCTGACCATAATAATTGGCATCTAACTCCGGATGGCGGGCGGCAGACAGGAGATTGGTGCGTTGTATCCCCGCTCGCTCTGTGCGCTCTTTTATTCTTGTCCAGGAGTGATTTGAGTGGGAAACTCCTCCGGACTTAATTAATCACCAGCAACCGAGCCTGACCATTTGAAATGTGACCATGCTGTTGAGGGCTCAAGATTACTAGTACCCCCTCCCAGGCCTCATACTGAATGCATCGTGCTGCTGTAACTTCCTGCAACATAGAAATCTTTTTTGTTCTTGCTTTCACTATTACATACGCGCTCGGCTGCCTGCCCATTCATCATGGGGCGTGCAGAACCCAAGCAGCGGCAACTCTCTTTTGAGGCTGCTAAACCCTAGACGAGAGGGGGGCGATGATGTCGCATGAGGAGGATTGACGGAGCGCTTTGATGACCTGGGTGCGGGCATTGACACCATACATAATCGAGTGGGGAAATATGAAGCCTGCATAGACACGGCGGAAAGACCCATTTCGGATGTTGAAGATACACAAGCAGCAATGGCTAAACGCCTTGATCGTACGGAGTGCCTCCTTAAATTGAAGGCGGCGAAGGCAGAAGATTTGGAGGCGAGATCGAGCCGCAATGACCTCTGTATGGCAGGGGTAGCTGAGACGACCAACACAGGCCCTATGGAGCTATATATTGAGAGTTTACTAACTGAACTGTTTGGCAGAGACTGTTTCCTTGCTACATTTGTTGTGGCGAGAGCCCACAGATCTCTGGCTCCTAAATCGGCTCCCGGAGCTCCCCCGTGCCTCAATATAGCACAACTGCTTAATTACCGTGACCGTGATGCCGCCTTGCGCAGAGCCAGAGAGGTGGGAGACCTGCAGTTCCAGGGAATGTCATTGTCCATTTACCCTGACTTTACGCCGGTAGTGCAGGAAGCCAGGCGCAAGTTCCAAGACATTAAGCGAGCCCTGAGAAATGCAAATATCCGCTATGCAATGTTGTACCCGACGTGCCTTCGTATTCAAATTGATCGCAATACCTCAATTTTTGACACTCCTGCAGAGGCGTCTGGTTTCTGGAAACACCACAAATCAAATAGAGGTCCCTCCCCTGGAAAATGATCCACAGCTATCTATAATGGTCTGCATCCGAAGAAATGCGCTTTAGGCATGTGTGGTAAACGCAATGCACGCAAGCTCTTTAAACATTTCAAAGACAATGTAGCAGGACATCCCTTTCTATTTTCTCAATGGATGATATAATTGTTATGCCGATCCCTTATGAGAGCAGTTACATGCAAATTTGTGACTTATAGTTTTCATATTCAGTGGTCCGCTCAGGACATTGCTGCCCATCCCAGGAGATCTCCTAATCTTTGTAATTCTTTGTTGCTCTTTTGTTGAGATGGGTTGGGATTCACCGTATCCAAATTGCGTGGTTGTCTGATGTGGGAGGAGGGTGGTGGGGTGGGAATTTAAGTTGCGTATGGTTCAATCTGTTTATATGTTGCAAGTCACTTATATATTCACTGGCGCGCTATGCAACCCAATCGTAGAGACGCATCGATCCATATACTGCTACATCTGTTATGAGGGGCACCGTACAGACTGGAACTTAAATGCATAACATGGAATGGGAGGGGACTATCGAACCCAGCAAAGGACAACAGGTATTGGCCTATTTGACACAACACAAAATATACATCCCTCTGCTTTAAGAGACCCATTATGCCCCGAACTCGAACAATGGATGTGCTGCCTCCTGGGATGATAACAGATTCTTTGCTAGTTACAGCACGTATTCTCGCGGTGTTTATGTGCTCATACACAAATTGCTCCCCTTTGTGTCCCAGTTGGTTACTGTGGATCCTGAGGGGCGATATTTGCTGGTAGCTGGAAGTGTTGGCACAAAACAAATTCTTCTCGTTAACGTATATGCCCCCAATATAGACACCCGTGGCTTTTTGCTAGTATCTCCACACACATTACTGCAATACCGATAGATTCAATCATATTTGGTGGGCACTTCAACCTCACACTGCAACCGAGCGTAGACACCACGGGCACAAGCCACATCACAAAACCGTGCTCTACTGAGGAACTTGAGGCTTTACTATGCGTGCATCTACTGGCAGATGAATGGCGACACTTACATCCTGTAGACAAGGGGTTTTCATTTTATTCCGCACCACATGGCACCTGGTCCCGTATAGATAGATGGTATATGACGCTGGACCTCCTGGTCACATTGTAAGAGGCTCATTACTTGCCTCGAACCCTGTCGGACGACTTGCCTGTATTGCTATTGGTAAACCTGCCCACAACTGCACATCCCTACAGGCCCTGGCACTTTCCAACTGATGCTTTATTGGACACGGTCTTCAAGGGCGAAGTCCAAGATGCGATTGTAGAATATTATCATACTAATATGGGCTTTGTATCGTGCTATGCCACTCTATGGGAGGCCTTCAAAGTTTACATTAGGGGTGTTTGCAAACTAAACAAGCCAGTGTATTGCGCACACTCCGCCGGGACCTTGATAATACTGAACGGGCATTGCGGGATTTGGATGACCAGACATTGGCTGGAGCGGCACCCCCGCCACTGCATCTGTTGACTCGAAGATTCCTCGGGAGCGGATCGATGCCAAAAGGGGTCCTCCTCTCGACAGCCCCGACCCTGAATGCTGTTAAAGCACAGGCGAGTGGGATGGTCAAGCGGGGGAAGGAAAGGATGGGAACAGCAGGGAGGGAGATCTGAAAGGAAAGAGACACTCAACACATTAGCTTCACATGAACACTGCGGGGTTAACTCAAGTCTTGGGGGTGTCGTACCTGTCGCACCTGTAAATCACTTAAGACTCGTGTTCTCGAGGTGTAATCATCCTGGACTTCACACAAGCAATACCCTGTTCTGAGTACCAATTTGGCTTCTAAGGATAAAAGGAAGGCATCATGAAAACACGTTCCCTTCACATGGTAACCATGCGACAAAACACTCAGCCTCACCATGTAACCATACACACCATAAATATTGTCGTGCTTCACTTCACCGGGGAAGAGCAGAATGCCGCCTCTTAAACCCCCTGTTAATACACAAAGGAAAGGGAGTTAAAATGCGTCTTTTAACTCCGTGAAAAGTAGCAAATGTCAACAGTTTTGGATGCCACGATGCTGCAGCAAGATACGGGCAATCCTAAGCACCTAATAACTCTCAAGGTTTGCATCGGTTATTCAGACTGGAATACAAGGTTCAGGTTTCTTAAGTACATAAATGTGGGACAACACTTAATGCGTAGGAAATGCCAAGAGCAAGCGCGGTACTCCGCGTCCACAATCACGAGAGCTGAGCGGCTCTCAAGGTTCCCAATGGTGCAGGTGCACCCTTACCCTACACGGGCGAACTGCAGGTTTCAGAATCGTCGGCTGCTTAGAAATCATCGGCTGCTTCCAAGAATAACCAGCAGCGAGTGAAACGCCGAGCGGCGTTTTGAACTGTTGCTACTTCTGGGTTACACCCACGTGATCGGAGTCAGTAGCGGAGGTGCAGGGAAACCTGGGAAATGTGGTTTCAGCTATGTGGCGCCTGTCCGCGTCCGTGCTTCCTGTCTCCGTGTTGAGTCATCCCCACCATTCGGTCAACCACCCCCAAAGGGCCTTCGCTTTAGCTTCCTGTTGGATGCCCCCACCACAGCTCGGTAAGTTCAAGGGGCTACATGGTTCGTGTGATGTTCGGGGCGGGAGGAGCATAACAGCATCAGCGTGCGAGGATCTTAGGCGACTTCCAGGATCTTGCATTATGCGAGACCGCCTATTTGGGGAAATACGCGCGCCCTCGAGTGTACGGGGAGGGTGAGAGGCCCGGACGTACTCTGGCCCATCTACTTACCCCTTGACACCATATTACATACAATACCCGATTTCAGACTGGATACGGTGCCTGTGTCACACGTGACGCAGATATTCTTTCCACCTTTCTGTCCTATTACACTCGGATATACACCTCAGGGCAGATTTACAAGTCCCTTGCGCCACTTTTGCGTCACTTTTCCCGTGTTAAAAATGACGCAAAAGTGGCCCAATGGCCTTGTAAATAAGCCCCCTCATGCTCCCCGCCAACAGGCACAGCTCTCTCCGATTATTTAAACAAAATAGCAATGATTTGGTTGGATAAGGGTCAGCAGCACTTCTTAGCTTCACCTATTGGTGAGGAAGAGATCGAGGAGGCCATTGACAAGCTGGATGGCTCCCATGCCCCTGGCACGGACGGCCTCACTGGTATGTTTTATAAAACTTATAAAGCATTATTGGTTCCACACCTTTTGGAGGTCTACACGGAGGCGCTAGAGTCGGGTGAACTGCCTAATACCATGAGAGAGGCAATAGTAACACTGCTTCTCAAACCGGGCAAGCCGCCCGATGGGTGTGCATCCTATAGACCGCTATCTTTATTGAATCAAGATTACAAAATATTGGCAAAGGTCCTTGCAACAAAAATATCACTCATAATTGGTCAGATAGTCTCTTCCTCTCCCATCGGGCTTTATCCCAGGCCGCTCCACGCCAGTAAATCTATGCACACTGTTCGCTGTCATAAACCAGATCAATCCCACTCTTACGGCTGCTGCAATACTACTTGATGCTGAAAAAGCATTAAATTCCATGGAGTGGGGCTTTCTCCAGGCAGCGCTCACCAAACTTGGTTTTCCACAGAATTTCAGTTCCTTAGTCCGTTTATTATACACTAACCCTGTCGCACAGATTTGAGTTAATCGGACCAATTCTGACTATCGAGCGGCACCAGGCAGGGATGCCCACTATCGCCCCTATTGTTCATTATAGCAATGGACCCTCTGGTGCGACATCTTCAGGAGCGCCACCTCCAGCGAGGAATTGGGTTCCACAGGGGCCCCCTTCTGGCTTCTTTATATGCAGACGACATCCTTTTATTTGTTTGGGAACCCGTCATAAATCTCTCCCCGATAATACGTGAGGTGGTTCATTTTGGGGTCTTCTCGGGGCTGGTCGTAAACCGGTCCAAATCTGAAGTCTTTCCTTTACCGGAGATCACCCTCCCTTTCGCATTGGACTTTCCTTTACGCTGGTGCGACGACCCTCCCAGATATCTTGGTGTAGTCTTACACCACACAGCTTCAGAGGTCATCCATCTCAAGTACAGCCCGGTTATTGACCGTCTGGAGGGACAGATAGACTGTTGGATAGCATTCCCATTATCTGTTGCTGGTCGCATTACTATCATTAAAATTGTGGTATTGCCCCGTTTTTTGAATTTGGTCCTGAACATCCCAATTCCACTTACATTAACCTTCTTCAATACCCTCCGTGGCATGTTGACACGGCTAGTTTGGGTGGGGGGACAGGCACGGGTGAGATGGCAGACACTCACTCAACAATTTGAGCGGGGTGGGTTTGAAGTTCCCTATTTTATTTATATTATCTAGTGGCACAGACACACTATGCATACTTTTGGTATCACCCAGACGAAAGATTGCAGTTTCTTAAACCAGAGTATATCCAGGCTCGCCCTTACGTTCTCTCCACTATTCTCCCGCTTGGGCTCACTAGGACTCCTACTGAAATCCACACCTTGCAAACTACAAGCTGGGCTTGGGGACGACTTCGTAAATATTTAGGGGCCAAACATTTGTATTCTCCACATTTGCCTCTTCTGGACAACCCGTGGCTGCCTCCCACTACCGAGACATTGACGCAACGGGCGCTCACTCGTTGCCGCCTCCAGACTGTGGGTGATATGTTTGCAAACAGGCAAATGTGTTCCATAGCAGATTTGACGAAGGACCGGGATGTGACCGCATTGGATCATTTCCTGGTACACAGAATGCGCACCTCGTTGGCTGTGGCACTGCGTCCCCTAGCAGCGGAACCCCCTGAATTCATGCCCCTCACCACAATAATTACTACACCCGATAATACACACCTAGTCCAGTACCATCTAGCGCAGACACTTCGACTGGTGGTGGGCGGACGGCCTGGGAGGGAGACCTGGCACATCCTTTGACAGATAAAATATGGACCTATTGCTGCGAGCAGACCCCATATGTATCAAATAAATATAAACACAAGCTTTTGCATTTTAAGTATTTACATAGAATGTACATTACCCCTATGTTGGTTGCCAAGATGAATTGTGCTAAGCCAGATATGTTAGAGGTATGGGTTGGAGAATGCTGATTTTATCCATTTAGCGTGGAATTGTTGCACCGTTTAGGCTTTCAGGGAAGCGTTTTTTGAACATCTTGGTCTAATGGTCAAGACCAAACTCACGCCCTCACCATTACTGGCACTGCTGGGGAATGTTCTCCCTCTGCGGGTTGGCATCAGGCACTTTACCGTACTTGCACTACTGTTGGCCAAGAGGCAGGTCTCTTTGCATGGGGGTGGAGTTCCACTGCCATAGGGGAAACCCTGGGTGAAGGATTTGATGTACTGTGATACTACCAGCGATATTTATGTATCCTTGCTACCCCCTACCTCCCGGCCTAAAAATATCTGGCAGCCACTTCACTCCTACTTGTTGCACCATCCTGAACTCACTGACTGATGTGTCTCCCACTATTCAAACAATTGCGAGGATGGTTGGCCAGTTGTGATGTACTGAGTTATCAAGATCTACAATTATATGTACCTGCACTGTGATGTTTATTGGCTATTCTGTTTTCTTTTTTTATTATTTCCATGCCATATTTGTCAGCGTTATTTGTAATGCTCTTTTATATGCCAATTTGTGGAGATATAGTTGGTACTGTGCACATTAGGTCTTTTGTTTTGTTTCTTTGAAAACTTTCAATAAAAACAAGTTTAAAAAAAATGACTGGGATACTTCAGGAATCAGGAGTTCCAGTGTGCCACTGAGTCCTTCAGTCCCGGGAGACGAACGGCCTTGCCCGCAGACAGAAGTGCTAGAAGACTTTGGCCACATTTGCCAGTCTTTTGGAGCTGGTTCCTCCTATGTGGTTGATGTACCATACTTCTGAAATGTTTTCCATCCTCAGCAATATGCAACATTTTATCCTGCCTTGTGAGGCACTTTAAATCGTGAATGAATCTGCCAGCAGCTCTAGGCAGTTGATGTGGAGCCCCCAACTTGTCTTTTGACCAGCAACATCCAGTGGAAAATTTTGTGCATCAGTACTCCCAGCTCCATCGGCTTCTATGATTTTGTCTGGAGCCAATCCGAAGATCGCATTGCCTTTTCACACCCCCGTGTATTTTAGTTACCTGAAAATTTCCATCCTAGTTTCTCGTGAAAGCTGAATCTCAAAAGAGTAAGAAAGCTCCTTCTAAAGGGTGCCTTATCTTCTGTGTTGCAGGGCATGGTAGTGCAGGGGCTGTAGGATGGCCTGAACTGGTGAAGTCAGGAGATCTACCAACCTGACCTGGGATCTTGGTGAAGTCATGTGCACTGCAAGGACCGGTCGGAGCAACTTCCTGGTCACTCATTTTCTCTGGGGGAAGCTGCAGTATCGCTTCTTCCATATTTATAAGGAAACCCAATAATTCCATTCTCCTTTTGGGCAGGAGGTCTGATTTCTCCTGGTTTACGAGGAATGTACTTCTGAATATCGACCCCCAGAATATCGACCTACAAGAATATCATGGACAGAACATCGAGGGACAATATATAGAAAGGTAAGTGCATATAAGGAAGGATAGGTTTACTATTCCTAACTCCATTTCCAACTACCTCGAAAATATACACATTGCGATGGGGCAAAGTGTGGGGCAATTGGTGCGCCTTACGAGGTGAATGACCAGGAAGGGGGGTGAAAGGAGGTCGGGTGATGGTGGTGTGATAGTCCAAAACTTTATTGGTAGTCCAGTACTGTCTTTAAATCAAGGATGTGCTTAATGTTTGTTAGACCGATGACTTAATTGTCGTCTGCTCTCTTCCCATGAAGAATGTGAAAAAAAGAAAATATACATATTGCCATGGTGCATTTATGTGGAGTTAGGTGTAGACTATCTATACTTACCTGTTGCAATATTTTGTCCTCGATATTTTGTGCCACTGATAGTCTGCCTTCGATATTCAGGGTGCAATCCATTTAGGAGAAATCCCAGATCCTCTATGAGTTGCACTGCCATCCAGATATTGTTCAACAAAGTGTTACCTGCTTGTGCCATTAAAATAATGTGTTCTAGATATATTATTAATCAGACACAGCATCGTCTGCAGCCATGTCTTGAGGAATTCTGAAAAACGCCAGGAGGTGGCAGACAATCCGAAAGAGAGTACCATGAACACACACACACCTGGTCTGCACAGCAGGAACTGCTTGTGCAGATCAAAAATGGAAACTATAAGGTAGGAGCATTCCAGATACAGCCATACCATTGACTCAATAAGTCTCATAATAATAATAATAATAATAATAACCTGGTATTTGTAAAGCGCGAACTAATCACCCCTATGGGTCTCAAGGAGCTGGGGGCCATCAGGGAGATTAAGCGAGCTATTGCTCAGAGTCACATGGTGCTGGGCTGAGCTGCCACTGGTGCCAGGATCGAACTGTGAACCATATGCTCCGGAGTCAGCCTCCCTCGCCGCTTCGCCATACCTCTCCCTCTGAAGATGGATGTCCTCCATCTTGAAATGTCTATACACCAGTCAGCCACTGAATTCCCTCAGAATGATAACAGGCCTGAAGCACATCCTTTTCTTTTTACAAGGAAAAGATTGCTGAAGAAGCCTCTCAGGTGAAGAAAGCATTTCTGGATAACTCTTTGTCCCACAACACAGAATCTCTTGATCAATCATGCTCACCAATTATTTTGGGGATAAAATGGGGTGCAGCCTTACAGATTGTTCTGGGGAACCCAGAAACTCAGAGTCCCCCAAATTTGACCCAAACAGGTTGCCTGTACCATTAATGCCAGCCTCTTAAGAGCCAGTTCCCCAAGTTTTGGGTCAAGCCACAACAAGATTGAGTGTCTGCGTTCGATAGAGAAAGCACAGTTTGCTTTGCCTAGAAGACATTTGGCTCACTGGCCCCCATCTAAAAGAATTTCAGGGCCAATCTTCACTCCTGACTCTAGCTGCTTCAGCCATTTTCATCATCTGTGGCATTAGGCTTGTCAGGTCCAGCAACTTATCCTGGAAAGTGCCCAAGGACCTTGCTCTCTATGAAGGGTTTTGGGCACTTGGGGCAAGGTGTACGACCATTTTTTGCATTCGCAAACAGGAGATTGGCCCGTTTGTGACTGCAAAAAGGGGTAATGGCATGTACAAACGCTATTTTGCAAGTCACTAACTCGCAAAATAGCATTTGCGAATCTTGCTATTTGGAAGTGGCGTCCCTTCCTAATAGCGAGACTCACTGCCATGTACTATTGTGTTGCAAACGCATTTGCAGCCGCAAAACACTCGCAGTTTACCACCTACTTCAAGTAGGTGGTAAGCCACTTGCAAACGGGAAAGGGTCCCCAGGGGATCCCTTCTTCTTTGTGAGTGTGTGAGAAAGTATTTTTAAGAGCAGGCAGTGGTCCCATGGACCACTGCCTGCCCGTAAAAAACGAAACTGAAAAGTTTCATTTTTTTTTTTAAATGCATCCTGTTTTCCTTTAAGGAAAACGGGCTGCATTTAAAAAAAAAAAACACTGCTTTATTTAAAGTGCAGTCCCAGACTTGGTGGTCTGATGACCCCAGCTGGTCACCATCCCTGGGAGTGCTAGCCATTCCCAATGGGGTCGCAACTTGAGTTTGCCTCATGAATATTGACGAAGCATGCAATTTGCGACCCCATTGGGAATCACTAACAGTGTCTCTGACACTGTCGAACATTGCATTTTGCGAGTCGCAAATTGCGAGTCGCAAAGCAACCCAATTTGCGAGTCGCAAAATGACAGCATCGTACATCTGGCCCATGGTCCTTAGTTTGTTCCTCATATTCCCTTCCAGAGGTTGTATGAACCTGCTGTGTAAATAGTAAGGCCCCTTGGGGAGAGGTTTTCCCTCCATTGAGTGGGGATGCCTGATCGCTTTGGGATCAATTACGTAGGGCTCTAAGGCTATTAGAACATTTTGGCCCTAAAGGGTAGAATGTTCTAATTTTGGAAAACAAAGGCCTCACGGAGCCCTAGGGGATTGAAATCCCCTTGGGCTCTGCGAGGCCTTTGTTTACAGCAGCAGGTATAAAAAAACATTGGAATGTTAGATCTCCAGGCTTCTATCGGGCATTAGAAGCCGAAGCAATCCATTGTTTTCATTGGAGCTCCCAACATTCCAATGTTCTAATATAGCCTTAGAGCCCGCCGTATCGGGCTCTACCAACCATTAAAGGCCCGCTCCAGTATACGCCTCGGGCCTTTAACAAGGGAGCGGGCCTTTAATGTCCGGCAGTGTGTGCTAGGGAGGGCTCTAAGGCTATTAGAACATTCCGCCCCTGGAGGGCAGAATGTTCTAATTGGTAAAACAAAGGCCTCTTGGAGCCCAAGGGGGTTTGGGCTCCGTGAGGCCTTTGTTCACAGCAAATGCTGTGAAAAACATTGGAATGTTGGAGCTTCGGTCTTCTACCGGCCATTAGAAGCCCAGAGCACTCCATTGTTTTCCATTCCAATTGTCTAATAATCCTTACGCTATACCCAAGTCTTTCTGGGGTTTTGCTGGCTCTTTTTTTAAAGCTTTCTGTTTACCCTGTCCCCCCAAAAGGGATGCCAATTTGTCGATCTTTTGGACATGTGGTCTATATCATCTGTTGCAAAAGAACCTTGTTACTTTGATCTTTCTTTATCCGATGGATCATTATGCCCCCACACAGCCATTGTACTTTTATGTACCCCAATGTACTCCAATATAGGCCTAGGTACCTACATTTGTCCTACCTTGCTCTGCACAACGGTTCTAGCACTGACCTTTTACCCAGTTATGTGCTGAATAAATGCCGATCGGTTTCCTCGGAACTAGCCTAATTTATTATGCATGAGGATTCTTAGAAAAGTCCCAGCACATGATGTACGTAACAGCATAAACATACTCTGTGTAAAAGTCATAGTCATCTTCATCCTGGGGTGAAATAACTACTTTGCATTATCACAGGTATGTTCTAGGCTCATTTGCATAATTGTGCTCACAACATATAGACTATGTAAGAAACCCAGAGGCTATCTTTATGGTATAAAAGACCCATACCACCACTAGATAGGCAGAGGAGAAGCTTCCACGCTGACACTAGACTCTCAGGTCCCGGCTGGCAGAAGCTCCATCACGCAGTGGTTTGACATCCCTTGCGGGGTGTCCACCTCGAGACCAAGACGGGATCCTTCATTCTCTCCCATCAGGTAATGGGGTTGGCTCTTTCCTAGGGGACTCTTGGCTTTGCAACCACATACATGCTAGGTATACTTAAGTACACTGACGTAGGGTTTGCATCGTAGGAGTACGCTTGATTACCGTCATGTATCTATATGCCTGCCTATATTTACTGTTTTAGCACCATGGTAGAATTCTACCTTTTATTTACTCTGCAAGTGCTTGCGACCTTATATATCGGTTTCTGTCTAATGGTTGTCGCAGCAAACATGGTCCAATAAATGCTTATTGAAAATGTCCCCATAGTTTATTCTGTGTATCTCTCTTTGACTAAGTGAGCACCAATACCTGAGGGAAAAGTACTGTACTGTTTCCACGATCCCTGAAGGATCAAGGGTTGTCGTGTTCGATAGTTGCCAGAAACTATTCGCTCCTTGGTAAGGTTAAGGGGTTTATGGTGGCACTGTGAGGTAGCTGGTCTAAAGGCTCACATATCCTCTGTGGGTGACTGGAATCAGTCTGGACACCAATCCCTTAGTTTATGTTGTCTACGCACGCAGGTCCAATGTATTATTAGGAACTACAAAACGGTATGAGTATACACAGCAGCTAGGCCCCACCACCTCATAATCCTGTGGCGTCAAAACCCTATCTAGGAATTCCTTACAGAGTTTTACAAAGGGATCCACCTTCCTTTTGGGCTCCTTGGCTCCCAGGTTCCAAGTGGGGGACCTACCTTTACCAGGTTGGTGCGTGTCTGCAGGAAAGTATCCCGAACCCTGTGTGGTTAAGGCAGGGACATCCTGAATTTCCTTTAAGCCCTTGCTTTAGTAATTGCCCTGTTCTACATGAGTTAATATTCTGGATCCATGCCATAGGATTTTGCTATGCAGTCTGTCTACACGGAGTATCTGTGGTCCTCACCCAAGTCTATTGTTCTTTAGCACACAGAAGTACTTCCAGTAACTGAGATGGTTATCCTAACACTCCTTAATCATTATGTGGGGAAAAGATCATATTATATGCAGAACCCTCACATGTTTTGAATTCAAAAGGGCATGCTGCACCTGAGGTAAAATGGCGCACGAGACCAAAAAAGCGACATATAGGGGAAAGGCACACTAGAGATTGGACTGCCACAGCATGATATAGTTGTGCATATTCTGAGGCAAGAGCACAAAGCCCCTGTGGCCTTGATGAGTAACATGGGCGTGAGGGGTAATGGGCACCTGAGCCACCACTCGCCACTTAAGGAAAGCTTCACAGTTAGCTATTTAAATCAAGAAGTGATATCATTTTGAACATTCATTTTGAACAAGAGTAATAGGGCAATCACTAAATGAAAAGCATGAAAAAAGAAAGACTTATCTCAGCTTCCACAAGCAGCAAAGAAAGGGGAAGACTTTCTAGGAAGAACTTGTTCTATGGACATGACGATGCTTATTGGTACATTTTTGTCATGTGTTTTGTAGCTCTTTGCACACAGGCCTTATGGGTATTGTAGTTTCTAACAATATTGGCTTGTGTGAGTTACAGTAAAGAAAGCTCAGTGAAATCCGGTCCTGACTTAGAATTAACAGTTTCCAGCTTGATTCATATTATTTCCTAAAAGAAAAGAAATACATCACGGTCAACTACTTACCCTATAAACTTTCAGAAACTGGTGATCATATGCATATTCACAAATAAAATCATAAGCGGATAAAAGATATTACTCTAGCCATACATTTCCATATTCATAATATACATAATTATACATTATTAGGATTATCAAGCAACATTGCAGTAAAGGATGGGAATAATGCTCTGCTCTGTGTCCTTAGTAGAATTAAAACGTTCAAATGCAAAAAGTTTTGGCATCCTTTGAAAGGATCCGAGGTAAGGATTATGCTTGTTTAAAGCTATGATACTACCTGTTTGAATGTTAACTCCTTCAACTGGTCTGAATGAATGAGCCAAAAAGCTGTCAGCATCAATTATAGCCTGTTTCATGACCCACTTCACCCGTAGCATCAAGGTTGCACTGAAAAACAGCGCAGAGGGCTTCACATATGAAATCAGAAGTTGTTTAGCACTCCTAACCCTAAACTCTTAGGGTCAATGTGCAAAGCTTTTTTGATCTGGGTTGGTATGTATGAATCCGTATTTGATATTCAGTAACGTGTTACAGAATTGCGATTCAGGTTTGCGATAAAAATACCAAATTGTTAAAGGCATCTTTTTCAAAGATTCCAGGACAAAATATCGTGGAAAACAGTATTGACTCACCAAAATATCCCCAAAACATTATCAATGACAAAAATATAACGGAACAACACCATAACATCAAGAAATTAACAAAAATAAAGTTCACTAATGAAATACCTAAAAAATACACTTGGGTTGGCAAACTGTACAAGTCTGGACACAGACGCCAATCCAAATTCCAAATACTATGGTAGAATGTTTCTGACAGTACCATGGCTCAACAAGCCAAACCCAACAACGCTATAGAAGGATGGCACAATGTCTTCCAATCCACACTAAGAAGAACACAACCAACACTCTACAGATTCACAGAGCCCTCCAAAAAGAACAAAGGGCCTTATTATGAGTTTGGCGGTGTGGGACTCCCCGCCAAATTAGGAGTTTTCTGCTGTCTGGCAGGTGGTTCTTTGGTGTTGCCAGGGTGGTGCCTATGAAATAGGCACGTAAATGGGAACGTCAAAGGCAGTACCTGCATAGCATGGACTGCTGCAGTTCATGCCATGCCCCCCTGTGTGCATCCACATAGCGTGAGGCACCAGGGGTCCTGTAGGCCCCCCTTGGTTTCCTCACTGCCATACTTTTCATGGCGGTCGCACCACCATGAAAAGTGTGGCAGTGAGGAAACCCGTTATATGCTTGGTGGGGCCGCAGCATCCCGCCACGCATATGTCAGCCTCAAGGCCCCCGCGCAATCACCAGGGATCTTTGATTCCTGACAGTTGTGGTGGTACCAGGGTGGCCCGACCTCCCTGGTTGTAATGGGGCAGTTGGAAGACTGCCACCGCCGCGCCCCCGTAAGTCTGGCAGTTCGTTGATAGCCAGACTTGTAATAAAGCCCATAGCTACCAACAACTAAAGATAGAACAGTCAGTAGTCCTAATCAAACCTAAAATAACTGAACAAAACCAGGAAAATATACGAAATGCCACAGTTAAAAGTGAGCAAAAGACACACAATTGATGGACAAAATGCAGAACAAATCAAAACATTCACCCCCAGTCAAGAGATCTGGGTTAAATCCATCATTCTTTTCCTCACCATGCCACCCCAGTTTAGACCCGGCCATATGCAAATCAGTCTTGACCCTGTGCCTCAAGGGAACAGTCCAGCCCGAACTGCGAAGCCAGGCCCTCGCTGGACCGGAAACAAGCATCCTAGGACCGGTTTCAGGATTTCACTCCACTTCAGCCAGGATAGCTTGATTCCAGTGGCACAGTGAGCCCAGGGCCCAGGTCTGGGCATACCTGGCGCACTTAGGGCGAGATGCCAAAAGACACACAATTGATGGACGGAATACAGAACAAATCAAAACATTCACCCCCAGTCAAGAGATCTGGGTTAAATCCATTATTTTTTTGCCTCACCATGCCACCCCAGTTTAGACCCGGCCATAAGCAAATCAGTCTTGACCCTGTGCCTCAAGGGAACCGAACTGCCAAGCCAGACCCGCTCCGCTACACATTCCGTTAATACCGGTGTCAGTTACTAAACTGCACCCACAAATGCTTTGATAAAGAAACTTTACATGCTAAAAAGCATATAACCAATTCACAAAAGTGAACTATGAAAATGTAAAATATCAGGCAATGAGAGAGGTGATGAAATTGGGGTCTCCCCTAACCTAGGGGGAGGACCAGGCAGATGCATTGAACACAAAGAGCATATCATGCTGAACGATTCAGTTGTGGTCCCATCCTCTTAGGACCACCCCAAGCACAGTTATGTGCAAAAAACAATCCCAACCAAAGGCCCTGCAAAGCATTATGGGACGAGATTAGTAGTGGGCAGTGAATATTATAGTATCCAATATCAAAATAATTCTACAAAGAGCTGCAGTTCAACTAGTCGTTACTAGGTGTCCCTCACGAGTCAAATACAAAAGCATTGAAATTATTACATCAAGCTGCAGTTCAACTAGTCGTTGCTAGGTGACCCTCAAGTCAAATGCTTTTGCATTTGACTCATGAGTAGGGCTCCCGGTTTTCCGTATTTACGGATTTCTACATATAAATACAGACGGAAATCTATATTTCCTTTGTCTGTATTTATATTTAGAAACGGCAAAATACTAGAAAATGTTGCCACACTGCTGTGCTCGAATCCAGCCATGCCCCCTTCCTGCTGCTGGAAATTCCTTCCCAGGCGCGCACACAGCCGCACCCGAGTACTTCACAGGTCTTTTTAAAGACCATTTACTTGTTAATGGGGCTTTATTGTTCTTTCACCCCATACATTTCACGCGGCAGCGTGAGTGCTTCGGACCGACATAGCTTTGCATCCGATTCACGCTCAGAACCAGGCGTCTAAAGATAGGAGGAGGAGACAGAAGAAAGGTGCCACTTTAATGATTATCCAGATCACCATGGTTGTCATTGTATAGGCGGGAGTTTGGTAGAAGGGGCATAGCTGCAGGGTGCTTGGTTTCACGGCCAGGTGTGAGGCGATAAGAAGGCCGGCGGGTAGAGATAGTACAATCTGAAACCTTGGCAGTATGAGCAGAGAAGGAGCTGACGCTCCCCTCCCGGGGTTTTGAAAACAGCTTTTGGCAGCAGAGAGCTCCCAAGCGACATGCCACATCCTTAAATGATATATATAAGTCTTTTCCCGGCATATTTGTGATTGCCCAGATGCATTATGGGAGGGGTAGTTCTGACACGGACGCAGAAACCGCCATTTCTAACATTGGTGATCAGCGGTGGGATTTGGACTTGTGTTTGCGCTGTACCGCAGCAGCGACAATGCTTATTGGGGTTCGAATTAGTGTTTGCTGCACTTTCATCTGGCTTTGTAAGTCATTATAGCTGCAGTATGAGTCAGCATTCAATTATCGGCAGAGCGCTTTTCATTTCAGAAATGCATTCCAGGTCTGAGGGGAGACAGAGGTGCTTTTCACTTTTATTACGATATAACTGCAGCGTGTTTTAAATGTCAAATAGTTTGTTAAAGACTTTATATTTTTATAAATGTTAAATATACAGGCGGCATATTTAGAGTGTTTGGCGTCTCATGTGTAATTTATGAGGTTTCTCAATTAGGCTGGCAACATATAGATGTTTTGGTTTTGATGTTTAAACTCTTCACCCACACAACATTTATTCATGTGACTATGTATATTTTGTATGTGCATTGCGCAGCATTTAATCCATTACCATAGCACTTGTGAAATGTAGAGGGTTTGAAGTGAGACACGTAGTAGGTTGTTTATGTTTACTAATGCCTTAAGTGGGAGTGACTATTTAATGTGAAAATGAACTGGCGCCAAATAGATTGACCATGGCTTCACTGAAGCCGAAACGCGTCTCTTTGGTCTGAGGCTCGAAGGTGACCTGATATTATAAAAGAAGCCGTATACCATCAACCTGAAGTCCGTGCCTTCTTCATTTGGAAATTCCGGTTGAAGTTAGGTGTTTTGTTTATATATATATATATATATATATAAAATATGTATCAAAAGGACGTGGCGTGTAGCTTGGGATCTATCTCTCGGTCTGTCTATCTACACACAAACACACCACCACCAATATAGGTAACCTTACGTACTTTCTGTGTGAAAACCGTAGACACTTGAAGTCAGATTTCTAGCTAGTTTTAGATGGAAATACAGAAGCGCTGGCACATGTTTGCTCCTGATAAGTGCTTGTACTCTATCCTAAAGTGTTTTTATAGCAGAACTGAGAAGCACAGGTACTCTCCTTTTGAAATTACTCAGTACCGGACCATTTATAGCACTGCTAAAGCCACAACAAATCATTAGTTTAAATGAGCGCATGTGTGCATTGTTAATTTAAATAAATATGGAAAAATACTAGCTGTAGCGTCGTCTTTTACTTGTGGCAAAAATAAATGTGGATAAATACAGAAAAAATGCCCAAAAAATAAATATGGATAAATACAGACGGAAATGGCAAAAGAATAAATACCATAAAACCGGGAGCCCTACTCATGAGGGACTCCTAGTAACGACTAGTGGAACTGCAGCTTCATGAAAGGGTTTCAATGCTTTTGCATTTGACTCGTGAGGGACACCTAGTAATGACTAGTGGAACTGCAGCTTGATGTAATAATTTCAATGCTTTTGCATTTGACTCGTGAGGGATACCTAGTAACAGGGATAGTTGCGGATTTTGGGCCCTCGCTCAGCCACCACCCAAGACACGTACCAAGCCCATGCATTTCTGAAAATTAGACAGTGGGGGAAGTCTAGGGTGATGTGACATGTGGCTTTCACCAGGTTTTCTTAACCAAAAGCACTTACAAACCTCAAACTTTACTTAAAAACACACATTTCCCCCACATTTCTGTCAGCTCAACTTACTGAACACCCAACATTCTGTCACATCTTCTGATAAAATGGTACCTCACTTATGTAGGTGGGCCTAACCCATGATAGGAAAGAGCCCAAAACGTAACATGGACACTTTTTCCACTGAAAATTGATCATTTTTTCATAGTTTCATACTCCTCTTCAAAAACAGACTGTACAACTTTAACAAGGAAAGTCTTTTTTGGGTGTTGGAGGAATGTATTCAGGAAAGGGGCAATCTTTCAATTAAGCCACATCCTGAACCACTTGGATCATAGAACACTTGCTCTACTGCAACAAGGCTGACTATTACAGACTGATGAAACTGTACAAATGTCATATTGGAATCTAGAGAACAATATTTTGAAAACAACATAAGTATTGAAGGTTGCTAAATGAAACAAATGAACAGCCAACTTCTTGTTCCAGATGTATGACCACCTTCGAACAGTGTTGTAAGGCTCCAACCTAATAGCTACTCTTTCTATACCTCCCATGTGCTTGTGCTAGTCTAGAATGCACACTGGTTTATGCACTTATGCAATCTCTTCCCCAACAGTCACAGGTGAAGTACTTTTATTGTGAGTATGTGGACATCTCTTTTGTCTGCAAATATCAAAGCAAGAACTTCATTGCTATGCAGGGCACTGCACTGCCCCCCTTGAAGTTTTTCACACACAAGCTCTTTACAGTTAGAGTGGATAGTACCACATGCCACAGTGCCCACTTTGAACATTTCTTTGAATAATTGCACTCCTGTGTAGAAATGTTCAATGTATAAATAGTGACTCCAAAAGATGTAAGGACAACCAGGGGGTTAATTGAAAACTCCTTACCAGTGTACACCCTGAAATTATACAAATATCCAGTGGCACATTAACACAACGTATACAGCTTAAAACCATAACATGCTCTCTTCTCAGTATGTACTGTCTGAAAATTAAACGCCCCTTGAAAAGGACCAGAGACTCTTCCACAGATATAACTATACCTGAAAAATAAATCTCTGCGAAATGATCAGCTAAATGGCCAAGAACAGGCCTAATCTTGAAGAGACGGTCACAATCAAGGTGATCTCCTGGCAACGCTGTAGCATTATCCACAAAATGCAGCATCTGTTGCAGAAGCAACCACCAATCTTGATTCATGGTTGCTGGAAAAACAACAGATGCCATCAAGGGACTAGCAGACCAATGTAAAGACAATGATGGCTTTCTTAGCAAGCCTATCAAAAAAAGCTTAACCCCAGAACTGCTTCATCGCTCAGAGATTTTTAGTAGTCCACCTGATAGCTCTAGAGTGGGCCTTAAGTGTGGCACTGTTGTCCCTCAAAAGCTGACCTGAAACGCAAATTGCTCTGCTCAACAATGCTCAACAATATCATCCAAAAACACGTAATCAAAAAGAGCTGGGAGAAACTGATAGGCAAAAAATTCCCTGCATTATCTGTACACCCTGCAACACCACTAAAAGCAGGCAAAATAGGCTGCATCGTGTTAGGAGTAACCCAGGGTTCAGCACTTCCAATGGGAAGCCTTTCAGCCCCTGGCTATAATCCAACATGCTAATGCTGCATTACAACAATATTATAATATAATACATAATAATATATACATATAATATATAATAATATATACAATGTATTGTAATATATCATGTAAATTATATATTATAACTATATATCAATTTCCTGCTCTAAATGAGGCACTTCATCAGCACTAATAGTGGATTCATCATCTGATGATTTCCGTTGGACAGACAATTATGTGCCAGAATCTTACACTAGACCCTCTGTCTCAGATGCAAAGTCAGTCTCAGAGGCAAAACCAGCACCAACTACATGCTGGACAATTAGCCTGTGAGCAGCTATAATGCATAATAATAAAACTCTCGCAAAAAACAGACAACTATAAACAACACTGTGTCAAATTAGAACTCAACAAACTTTGGCTATTTCAAAACCTAAAAACAAATATTGAACTATTACGACTAAGAATGAAACTATCAATACAAAGCATACAGTGATCTTTCTTCTACAAAAAGATACCTACATACCTCTGTCTTGCTGCAGACAGATAGACCGAGGATCAACTGCACCTACTCTGAACAGACAAGCACCAAAGATATCCCACTAGAAATGAAAAACAAAACAATTACACACAAGACCACTCATTAAAGATTTTGCACAAATCCAAATGTGAATTTGAAAGACAATAAAACATAAGCTAAATATGCTAAAAATTATAACAACAGTAAAAAAAACTTTCAAGCAAGGCAAGATACAAATTTGAAGTAAAAAATATTGCAAAACGTTTTTGACCAAATACACCTATACAAACAGCAGATCTATCAATGCAAAAACTGCAAGCAGGATACACCACCAAGAAAACCAAAATATGTGCATTACAACAAAAACTAAATAAATAAGGTCAGAAATGCACATAATAAGAAATAAAACAGTTAACATAATAAAACACAATGGAATCTTCTCCGTTGCTGGTCTACTCACAAGAGTGGCACAGAGTGAAGGCAAAAAATGTACACCCTATAGGGGAGTGAATCTTACCTCAAGGGCAGCTCCACCAAATACAGAAGCGTATTCCCTGATGTATCGTGGGATTCAAAGCACGTGGCAGATCCACCTAAAAAATGCCTAATTATCCCCAAGCAGGGGTGGTAACAAAGGAAAAATGCTCTCTCGAGAGGAGCAACCCTTGCTCATGAGGCCACTCCCCATAAAAACATTTGTGTAAAAATGTCCCTTGTGTCTAGTGGGTTTTCAATCCATGGTAGCAGATCGGTCTTTAAAAAGGATGATCTGCCATCTGGGGGCAGAAACAAAAGAAAATTGTCCCCTTAAGGGGAGCAACCCTTGTCCAGGGGCTGCTCTCCCTAAAAACATATGTGTAAAACAAATCCCTGGTGTAGTGGGTTTCCACCTCCACCTCCCCCTCCCATCCCCCACCTGCAGGCATATCCGCCTTAAATAATTGCTAATTTGCCCCCGGCAGGGGAAACATAAGAAAATTGCCTCTTTGAGAGGAGCGACCCTGGTCCAAGGGGCCGCTTCCCATAAAAACATATGTGTAAAAACAAAACTGATATCTAGTGGGTTTCCACCGACCTTGGAGGGATAGATTGGCCAAAAAATGGATGATCTGGCTCCAGGATGGACAGAAAATGACAAAAACACATGTACCCCAAATTAGGATGTTTCCCTTGCTCTAGGGGCTACTCCACCAGCTAAAACATCCCTAGTGACCAACAGTCTCACCCTCAATTGTGCAGCAGGAATGCACTCAAGAGAGACACCGGGGGAAGGGAAAACCTCTTTCCTTTACCCCATAGTCTCTCTTGCTACCCCCAGGTGAGGACTTACCTGAAACATCGTCCTCGCCAAAAGACGCTGCTGCTGCTATCGCCCAGGAAGGCATGTGGCTAGGGGGGACTGTGTGAGTAGCGCTAGCGCTTCCCCCACGTGTGGGTGCTTGGACGTGTTGGACACATCCTTAGCTCCCGAGCACCAGTGCTTTGGATGTCTCCAACAGATCCATGCCACCAAGTAGGCTAAAAAGTACAAAATAAGACTGATAAGTAAAAATAACTTCTTTTAATATTTATTTTAAAATATTCATAGGAAAACCAACAAAATGCAATATAAAAAAGCTAAAAAATGGAAAAACACACATACAAAAAAAACTTTTCAGTTGTAAGTAAAAGCAAAATACATATTAAAATATACTTGCCACCCAAAATAAATAAAAATATATCATTTATAGTTGCATAGCCGAATTTCTTGAGCCAACTCCAACTCTCAAAAAATCAAATCCACAAAAAAGTCATAAATAAAAAGTAGGAGACGCAAAAAAACTTTAAAAAAGGAAATGACCATAATAAATCCACTGATGCAAACCACAGTCATTGGAAACCATAAAAAACCTGAAAAATGTTATGTGAAAATTACTACAGGAAATCCGAATAACCAAAGCGAAAAAATGTCATTGGTTTAAGTTAAACCAAATGTATTTCCTTTAAAAAATGTTTTTTCAAACACTGAAAATAGCTGCAAACTTGCTCTCTGACTTCATAGCCCGTAAACAAATGAAACATACCCATTCTCGCAATACATATGTCTCAAATAAAGTACAACACACATATAACATTACAATTCTGCCAACAGAGTACAACACATAGCTACATGTACAATACCATACTACTACTAAACTATTATTATACCTACTGAACAACACATAGCTACATGTACAATACCATACTACTACCAAACTTTTATTATACCTACTGCATTACAATACATAACAACGAAACACAAACTACCACTAAACATCCTTATCAAGTAAAACTAACACGATAACCCACACTAAGTAGACCTACTTACAACCTCCCTACGCCTAAAACCGTAAATAAAAACTTTTAAAAGTCTTACCTTGTCCATCAAATAGCAACAGAAAACTGCAACTGACACAAGTGAGCAATGGGAATGCCAAAAACAGTTCCTGAACAGCATGGGCTATAAAGTCCATGCTGTGCAGGGACTGGGGTGCATGCACATAGGGAGGCACATTTAGTGCCCCTCTGCATGCAGCCCCATGCACATTGGCAACAGGGGGCCCTGTAAGGTCTTCCCTGGACTGGAAACAAGCATCCTGGGACAAATCTGTACTGGGGTGGCAAAGTGAGCTAAAGAACGATGATGGATTCAACCCAGATCTGTGACTGGGGGTGAGTGTCTGAAAAGTTTCAGTGCTCCATCCATCATCTCCTTGTGTGTGCTTTGTTCGCCCTAAGCCGGCAGGGTATGCCCAGACTTTGCCTCTGGATTCAAGCTAGCCTGGCTGATGAGGGATGCTACCCCAAAAACGGTCCAAAAATGCTTATTTCCGGTCCAGGGAAGACCTGGCTTGGCAGTTCGGGCAGGACTGTTCCCATGAGAAACAGGGTCAAGACTGATTTACATAATGCTGGGACTGAACTAAGTTGGCAAGGTATGCCCATACGTGGGTCCCTTGCTCACTTTGCCACTGGATTAAAGCTAGCCTGGCTGAGGAGGGGTGTTTCCCCAAAACCGGTCCCAGGATGCTTGTTTTTCGGTCCAGAGAAGACCTAGCTTGGCAGTTTGGGCTGGACTGTTCCCATGAGTCAAGACTGATTTGTATATGGCTGGTGGTCTGAACTGGGGTGGCGAAGTGAAATAAAGAACAATGATGGATTCAACCCAGATCTGTGACTGGGGATGAGTGTCTGAAAAGTTTCAGCGCTCCGTCCATCATCTCCTTGTGTTTGCTTTGTTTGCCCTAAATTGGCAGGGTATGTCCAGACGTGGGTCCCTTGCTCACTTTCCCACTGGATTCAAGCTAGTCTGGCTGATGAGGGCTGTTACCCCGAAACCGGTCCCAGGATGCTTATTTCCAGTCTAGGAAAAACCTGGCTGGGCAGTTTGGGCTGGTCTGTTCCCATGAGGAACAGGGTCAAGTCTGATTTGCATATGACTGGGTCTGAACTGTGGTGGTGAAGTGAAATAAAGAACGATGATGGATTCAACTCAGATCTGTGACTGGGGGTGAGTGTCTGAAAGGTTTCAGCGCTCCGTCCATCATCTCCTTATGTTTGCTTTGTTCCCACAAAGCTTGTGACATGCCTGCTGCCATGGGTAGTGAGTAAGTGTGTAATAAGAAACAAGTGGATGCATTTTAAGAGGTTTATGCTGATGTAACTCTAGGCATAAAGATAAAGCATTGCTTCAAGTGTCATAGAAATGTCGTGAAAATGTCACAGATAAGAAAGCCACATGGAAAAGGCCAACTGAAACTTTTGCTGCCATGGCTACCCTCTTTCTGTCTTTACCTTTGCGCTATACTCATTATGAAAACATAACTTTTCCTATCGTTCATCAAGAAACCGATCCAGGGAACGGCAATCTGCCCAACCCATAACAGTATAAAATCTTTTAGGTACATTGGAAACATGTCAATGTATTTAGCTCTTCGTTGAACACATGGAAGTTTTAGGTGTCGCCTAATAAACCGCATGTGCTGTTTGTTATGAGACATTTTATTAACATAGAGTGGGCTTAGAGCCCCACCATTGTTTACCATTCGTTGGACTCAATGTCACTCTCACTTGCTTGCTTCTTATTTGATGACTTCTGTGAACTTTACTTACCTATCGCCTGTGTCCCTTGATTTGTTCTGCTCCCTTCCCCTTCATTTTGTTTTCTTTTTAATTACTGATCCAGCTTAGATCAGTAAATAAAAATAAAGAGAAAAGTGCCTGTGCCATTTTGTAGATGTGTGCTTGTGTGGTGTCAACATCAAAAGTTTTTTTTAATTTTTTAGCCGTGCTACACATCATCAGCATTTTAGCATGGCTAAAACCCAGGGGCAAAGCCAATCGGTCCCAAAGGTCTCAATCTCAGACCTATTGACTTTGCCAGTGCTTGTTAGTAAAAGATTGAACACAGTCTTTAAAATAGTTATTTGATGTTCACATGGCATTGCTTAGCAGAGTTGGTGGCAGGACCATCTCTCTTCTGAAGACAGTCTCAGTTCTGTAAGCCTGCAGCCTGTTATCTTAATGATATGGATTGTAATGAATGAATGCTCTGCAGAGATTGAAGAGCCCTCCCTGAAGGGGCGCCTTGTGTTTAATTATCCTTCCACTGGTTCATTAACAGTGTCCTCATCATCTGCTGGGCTCAGATTACACATTGGATGCATGATAATTAACATTCAGAATCATTTGCCAGGCACTCAGCAGCCTGAATCTCACCTCGGTAAGTCTGTTTTCATCTGTGCTGAGCTGTAATTTTAAAAGACAAATTGTGATAGCCGACAGGAAAATTGCGTAGCCACGCTGTCCTAATCCGAAGGCCGGGGGAGGCGATACCCAATTCAGTATCAATAGCCAGACCCATTCACACACAAGGATTGTGTCTGGCTCCCATTCATACATTCCTTAGGCAGTCTGAGCCCTTGGGTCAGATTGCAACAGGCTGTAAGATATAATGATCTGATTGGGCCAGTTTGTAAGATATAATGATCCGATTGGGCCAGGCTGGAATATATAATGATCCGATTGGGCCAGGCTGGGAGGTATAAAGGCAAGCGGCTTTCTATATGAGTCCATGCCTCCTCTCCTGCGGAGCGGGCTATCACTAGACCCAGGCTGAACACTAACGTTGTCATACCACATCATGCAGAGAGAAAAGAAAGTAATAGCTCAGCCTCATTGGGTGTCAAATGCTTAATAACCATTTAACAAATAGGCAAATGCCATTTATGTTTACAACACAAGCAACACTGGTGTCCGTAGAATCTGGGACAGCTCATTTCCCCCTATTTGTAATAAAAATGTGTTTTCTCACCTCTTCTTCTTTTGAAGTGCACCATCCTTCATGCAATCACTTTGATGTCATTTCCATTTCCTGGATTTGTACTGAAGTGCCTGCCATCTGTGCACTTAACAATTTGTTTGAGGAAAGGAAAAACTACTCTTCTTTTTCTCTTCTTCTAAACTCTAAACTAACCAGGGCTTACTCATCCACTACACCCCCAATCAGGTGAAGAAGCTGAGTGACTCATCATGTATACCCTGCGGATTCAATGGCCCCCTAGTGGGATTAGCATAATCTTTACCCCACAGGTTAGCGACAACACCTGTTCCTTGTTAGGAATATCATTTCTTCATTCATTCATTGGCAGACTTCACTGCGCTACCTGCAATAGCCGTGTTTAGGGACGGACATTCTCTGTACAACTATTCAAGAATGGGCTAAAAACATGGATGTGCTAATCACTCCTAACTCTCTTGCCAATATCTGCTGGAACCCTCGCAACAGAGAAGGAAAGGGTGAAATGTCTGCGCTCAATAAGATCCAATAATATTAATATTGTTGAGGCCTCTTCATGCACCCCCACATTTCACCAGGAGCACTAGTAGTCTGCCTCTCAACCACTGTCATGAAGAACAGCACTTCATCTGTCTCTAAAGAGGTGTCTTGGTGTTGTCTCCCTCCTATTCAAAGAGTAGACCCCTGGGTGTCTCTTTTTAAAATATGATAGCCCATCTTAATTCCTCTATAAACAAGAAAAGAAAGAGCTCAAGAGGGGAAACCATCAAGGCCGCCCTCCAGTCAAATCATTCACATAACAACAGCCCTAGATACCTTTAACACACTTAAAGCTTAGTCCGTGGGATCCCCCATTACATACTTAGGAAGAGGGCAGTTCTTGTGTCTTAGCAATGAACCCCCCAGTATGTGTGTCATGTGAAAGAAAAATAAAAGAACAAGCATTGGCATAGCCAATAGGTCTCGCCTTTGGGATTGTAGAAGTATTTAGCCATTCAGCACATTATCCCGGTGCCATGTGTTTCATGTGAGACTACTTCCTCAGGGCTGTGGATACAAGAAAATATCAAGGTATATATGCATATTTACAAAATGTTAATGGTTGATAAGCCCCACTACATATTGGGTCTTCAGAAACCAAAGTAGGATGTGCGAATACTAAACGTGAGAATACACTGCATTGTGCACTATACTGACCCCTCTTGTGATGATGATTGAAATACAGAAATGTGAAAAGAACACCAAGTTAGTGTTGCTATTGAGAGAAAAGGTCATACAGAAAAGTATATGCCAGAAAAGGAAGAAATGTAAAAGACGAACCTGTCAGAGACATATAGATTTTTTTTCCACCAAAGACACTGAAAGACCACCATTAATTGGCGAACTGAAGAAGGAAAAGAAGTGATCTTACCCTTTGTGATGTAGCACAGATGATGGTCTACCACATGGATGGCATAACAATTGATAAAGGAGTAGTGGATCTGGCTTAACAAAATGACACATGGAAAAAAAATATTTTCTGTTTTTTTTTAAACCTGGTTTAAATAGAAAAGAATTGACCGGATGACAACAAGCGTGGCATGAGTCACTGTACATGGATGACGTGCACTTACAATATAACAGTAAGTCAACAAAGATAATAGCTATTTGGTATAGATGTATTATTCCTTCAGTCCAAGGTGAAGTAGTACCTCTGTTGGGGACTGAGTTTTTAAAAGTTCATCCGTACCCCCTTGATAAGGGGTGTTTTCTGAAAGAATATGAAATATGTAACACAAATTGTAGATGGATAATATAGCATAGGGACCGAAAAAAAGCACAATATCTGATTCAATCGGGCTTTGTAGAATTATCCTAGTGTAGAGAGGATGCTGGAGTTTAGAATATTGATGTAAAAAAACATGTACAGACAAAGATTCATGGATTGGACAAAGACTAATAGGTGCTCGTCCTGGCAAAAGCCAACATGGATTTGTTATAATTTTGAATGAGCTTTGATTGTCCCCATAAAAAATAAGACAGGGACTGTGTAGTGATGACACTAACAAATCTATTTATGAACCAAAAGAGGATGCATATGATTAAAAATGAGCATTTATAAGAAACACATTGGTAAAAATAGATACATCTTTCTTTAAAAAACAGCAAAGTAACGATAAGATCTTGTGCGTAATCGATTCCTTCTGGTAGGTAGTGGTAAAAACTATCCCATATAGTGTGGGATAGAAAGTTTTTATATGAAGAGAATAAGGATCATCCTAAATATTAGACATATGCAGCAAAGTTGGCAATTTATGGTGATGCGCCCGAAAAGGCAGCATAGAGGTATATTACAGTAATGTGGCAAGTCCTACTCACCTGAATAGTGACTGGCCTATACTATCATGTTTGCACCGGAAGGTCAAAATGCAAACAATGCAAGAGTGCTGCTTAGCTGGTATATAATAAACATTAGAACACTGGAATGTTGGAAGCTCCATTGAAAATAATGGAGTGCTCCGGGCTTATAATGGCTAGTATAAGCCCGGAGCACCAACATTCCAATGCTTCTTTGTGGCTGTGAACAAAGGCTTCATGAAGCCTGAGGGGATTTCAATCCCCTCGCGCTCCCTGAAGCCTTTGTTTAATTTGTTAGAACATTCTTCCCTCTAGTGGCAGAATGCTCTAATAGCCTTATAGCCCTTCGAAGTAGGGCTATACCGGCTATTAAAGTCCCGCTGCTTTGTTAAAGTCCCTCGCCTTCGGCTCGGGCCTTTAACGCTGCAGCGGGCCTTTAATACCCGGTATAGCCCGCTACGGCGGGCTATAAGGCTATAGTAAAACTTGTAACGCTGGTGTAGTAGCCAAGTAAAGGGACGCTGGTTGTGTGTAGACATAAAGGCGTTGTAAAAACACGATCATGTAATGTATTAAATGCCCAGCACTAGTGCTGTAATTCCTGCCAGGTGCGGAGGAAACCTAGCATCGCGATGGCTGAATAAACAATGTACACATATGGCGTGAACAGGCCAAAGATGTCATGTGTCGCACCAAAAGAAAATCAAAGGCAAATAACTTGTGACGCTTAGAAAACAGAACAGTCATAACATCAATGTTGGAAAAAGTACATTGACGTGGCAAGAGAGAATGCATTTTAATGGAGGAGGCCGAACACAGGATCCCCCAATGGGAATTTGTACTGGCTAAGGGACAAATCGAAATAGGAGAAAAACATGATTGAGTTTACCGTGGCACACAACTGTTAAGAACGGAGCTCTTGAAGTGTAAATAGTATGCCCGGGAAACATGCTCTGGTTGTTCCTGTATTTAAGAAATTAGTCCATGGCCAAAGAAAGAGGACTAGGCTAAGTATGTTGGTAAGGATATTAAATTCATGTGAGCTATCTTAAAAGACATACAATACAGTGGCAAAAGTGTGGCCAATAATGTAGAGAATATAAAAGGAGTCCAAAAGGATAGTATAAAAGCATTCATTAAATATAATTGTAAAAAAAAAAATCTCTGTGCACTGAACTGTAAGTATGACGAGATGTGGAAAATGAGATGGCACTTGTTAGTGAAGAGACCATATCCATAGAAGGACACTCGTTGTCCCAAGAGGTTAATGCTCTGATGACAAGATGAAAAAAGACTGTCTGTGCAACGCGCAAAAGTTGCACTGCTCAAAAGAACGATCCGGTAGTTTTTGTAATTAAATGGAACCGCACATTAATTGGCCCCTTCGCAGTTGCATGCCCAAGTCTCTGATTGCATTGCCGCACACTACCCGCGACACACTTGTGTGTCCCTCACATTTCTGATTCCTGAACATATGGGCAGGCCGTCAATAGATTGGCATGGTCTCACGCTGCCTCGCTTCTAAGCAGCCTGGGAGTGCGTGCCAGCACCAGCTAATAATCTGTGGCACTGAGGGGATGCAAGCAGATAACAGATGCAGCCTAAGTAGGGGAGCCACCTTAGAGAACATTTTGTCAGGCGGTAGTGTGAAACTGGACGGGGGCCAGTGCCACTGAAAACATGCTGAGGTATTTAAGGTTCTGGCAGCCATTTTAGGCACAAGTCCGTCGGGGACGCGAAGGACGGGAATTAAAGGCGTCAGTGATTCGGCTATAAAGTGAGAGCGAGAGAGGAAATGAAAGAGGAAGACAGGCAGAGGTGAAAGGGCACTGCCATTTATAGACAGAAGGAAAGAACAACGTAGAAAGAGGAACGAGACCACAGCAGTGGCAAAATAAACCCTAACACTGTGCTGCAGAACAAAACGGGCTTTTCAGCTTGCCTTGAGACGAGCAGTGAAAGAAACTGAAAAACAAGCCTGCGAGTGGTGCACGTGCGCTGCATCCCCTTGTGTGTTATCGACTGCATGAGAAAACGAGTGGTGAGTGCGTGCTGCTCGGCTGCTGGAAACGGCAAAACTACACAGGGGGCGAGGGAGGAGAGGGAAAGTCAACAAGCCCGTGAGTGATGCACACGCGCTGGAAGGAATTTAAGGAATGTAGCTGGCACACTGTGGGCCGCTGCTCGCTCCCGAGACCCTTAGGCCATGGGAATGATAGTTCAGAGGAAAGGCGGGACATGCACACCCGCCTTTGGCCATTTGTGTGCTTTCATTATTGAAAGCCACACGTAAAGGCCAATGGAATGTGTGGGAGGAGTCTGACCCACACAGAGAAATCTCTTTGAAGTCTGAAGGGATTCCAAGATGCCCTATCCTAGTGCAGCGCATGTGCGCTGCGTTAGGCGAGACCTAAAAAACAGGTAATGTGCCTAAGGACAAACCAAATGTAGATGTGAAAGAAAAAATATATGAAAATATAGGAAGTGCTTAGCGTAAGCAACCACCAGGGAACCAATCGGCAGGTTCTCACCAATTTGCTCACTTTGTGGCCCCCCGCCCCCACTGTTTAGATGCTGGAGGTAAGAAGTTGCCAGCCGGCACTAATATTGGAAAATGCCTTGAGCGTGGGCCGTATATATCTTTACGCATATGCTTATATCATTACAGCACTCATGCACTTTGTATAATGTAGCGTGATCAAGGGACTGTATTAGCCCCCACTGCCTATAGATACTACAGTTAAACGGTAGCCAGGCGACACTCACGTGAGAAGATGCAGTGAGCGCGAGCCGTACATACCCTTGAGAACGTTCCAATTCAAGCGCAAAGCGCTCCCCCTGCCCCAGCGCAGCTTGTTCATTTCTGCCCGTTACCCACAGGTGACAATCTGACCAGCGCCCGTCTCATCTCTGCCACTTTTCTTCCACATTAATGTGGAAATATCTTTCACACAAGCGACATTCCAGCATCCATCTTTCAACATCGACTCAGAACTCTCGTGCCTCAAACAGTGCACCCACATTCTATATGAACTCAGCCCAGCTCGTGCAACCTTTCTAATACAGCCTATCACCATCACATCCAGCCAAGACAGACTGTACCATGTGAATAAGGGTGGAAACCCTCTGCTTGGATCTCTTGAGTTACTCATTCTCACACTTAAAAGGCTACATTGGTTCTTCCTCGTCCACTCCGGCTCTCATTGCTCCAGAAGCTGCAGGAGGCCTCAAGAGCCTTCACAGCCCTGGGTATGATTTTACAGGTTTTGAGACTCGCTTTGAGTTGTCGCACTTTCCTGGAATTTGGAACTAGAGGAGGTTTTAGGTGGCATTTGGATTACTTGACCTTGAATACTAAGGGCAGCCTTCTACTGGCCCTGGTTATGAGTGGACAGGTAAGGAAGGTGAACATTTTCACATCTGATAAACTCCAATCCCCCAAGGTTTGGATTTCATTGGTTGCTATAATTATAGCCCATTGCCTTCAATATGGGGTCTAACATGCGAATGTTGGTCTTTCAGCTACAAATCTCACATATCTAGGTATTTACTGGGCCTCCCCCTTCATATACCAACAGGTCTGACTTTTTTAAAATATATTTTTATTTGAGGGTGAGACGTAGAAATACACACACTTTTCTCATCCCGTCCTCATTTTTATCCCAGGCTCGCCTACTCCCCCGCCCCCAGACCTACATTGGTCCAAGTTCTGGTCCCACAGTGGTGCGTTAACTCCAACAATCTTCCATTCTACATTTTAACAGGTGTTGTGTGCAGATTTAGATTCCGTATATAGGTTTCCCGATTTATGCCCTTATATAGGTACAATTCACATTGCCCTTATTTGGACATTGAAATCCGGCCCTTATTTGGACATTGTCTGTACAAACCAAATACAGGCATGGCCACCTACATCCGTCCATCCACATCACATCAAATTCTTGGAAAACCAGACCCTTAAGCCTTTAGGAATTTCCCTCAGCTTGAATATTGATTTCTCCAAGAACTCATTAAGTATGCATGAACATCTATTCCTTAGCAGTTCATTCATGACGTTCCTCTGCCCGTTTTTACATCAATACTGGCATTCCTAGACACCTTCAAGGTATAAATATACCAGCACTTGCCCTGGCAAATTGCGGTTCCCGGAGGATTCGATCCAACCCAGACTACGCGGTTCGCCACGGCAAGTTCGGAAGGAGATTGAGTTCCAGCCTGATGCACTGACCTGACGCTGCCATCCTCCTCACAGAGAATCCAGCTCCAGTGCTCTCTGACTTCCCTTGCAGGGGGTTAAACAAACGAGTCCAGAAAAGAGATTTCAACCTCTCTCATTCTAAGGTATGGAGCTGACTAGAACTTAGAGAAACTTTTGGCAACTCTTGGCTAAACTAAAATATAGCTAGCTATACTTTAGAAATAGCACCTACTTCAAACCTCGTACTGCACTTAGGTTAGGTACACTGGGCTAGAACAATTTAGAAGCATCAGATGAGTATCACATTTTAGCCTATGTTATTTATGTATGTATTTTGATTAATATATGTCATAGCTACAAACCATGCTATTGCAGTATTATTTTATCTTGCTGCTAACCTCGTACATATTGTACTTTGCAGTCTGTCTTACGATTGTAGCAATTCATCTCTCTTGCATGAGAAATAAGACTGTTCAATAAACCATTTTATTGAAACGCCCATCTCTCTATTTCTGTGCAACTCTGTAGAAGCGAAGCATGCACGTTTTACCGAGTGAAACGGTTATCTATTGTTTCCATGATTCTGAGACTGTTCCGATTCTAAAAGGAAACAAAGTTGTCATGTTTATGCGGTTGTCAGAGACTAATCCCTTCTTGTATATTCAAGACGTTTCTAGTGACCTCTGAGTTAGCTGGCACACACAAGTAATTAAGTTTAATATACTCAATAGAGACATACTGACCTTAGTCCTATGTCAAATCTATAGTGTATGTTATTCCAATGCGCAGAGCCTATCAGGGATATAGTAACTACACTACACAGGTTTAAAGTGCCATGTACTAACTTACGCTAATCAACATATTGATACTTTGATTACAAGCTTTTAACATATAGCAGCATAATTAATGACAATTTAAACCTATCCCCACAGGTGCCTCTTTCAAAGTGCAAGGTACAAAGGTAATAAAGTGTCAGGTGCCTAACTAATAGTGACATTCAATCCTCCTGATTCTAACTTAGTTAAGATGCATCCTCCCTAACTATTTAGTACTTTTGAGCAGATACCAGATAATGCCACATTCATTATACAATTTAACAGGTTTAAAGTGTCAGATACTATAATCCCTTAAACAGTATGTTGGTGCTTTCGGCTACAGGCCTCCTTAGATTAGCAGCATTTATATTAATATTTGACCATATCTCCGTGAATACTTATTTCAAAGTGCAAAGTGCAATAGTATTAAAGTGGCAGGTGCCTAATAAAAAGCAGCAGTCAGTTCTCCCATTCCAGTCCTACCGTAAATACATCCTCATCAGTTGCTTAGTAAATGGAGCATGGGAAAATTACACATTGCTTCATTTAAAGTGCTTAATGCCAATATCATCTCAGGTATCAGGGAATGTACACATTATTCTATCCAGTTTGAAACCGGCCTCCATATTTACAGGCCCTTTTTTTTGCCCTGCTTCCCTTACGTCTATAGATAGCCTTTTCTAGGTTGTATATAGCCAACAGCCGCGCCACCCATTGCTGAATTGAGGGGGGGTACGTGTCCAGCCAAGATGATGCAATGCACAGCCTGTACACCGCCATTGCTATTATTAAATTCGCACCTCCTTCTCTTTCTGTTAGGCTGGTTATTCCCAGCAGAATTTCTGGAGTATTCAGCTCTACCTGCAGTAATAATTTCTCCTTTAAAAACCTCTCTATATCCTTAATCAGGGAGGCCAGCTTGTCGCAAGTTGCAAACATATGGATAATATCCGCCTTATAATGGGAACAGCGCGGGCAATAGGCTCCCTTTCCATCACTCCATTTCGCTATTCTATTTGGAGTGTAATAAAGCCCAAAGCATGTCATATAAAATTGGACTTGGAGTTTGGCCGGTATTAAAATTGTCTTGGTGTTTTGGAATATCTTTTGGAACATGACCCCGGTAATTTCTAATCTTTGTTGCCATTTAATAGATCATATTTCCATGTCATCTTTAACTTGCTCCTTCAGAAGTTTATAGATGGTCCCAATTCTAGAAGGGGTGGGCACAATAATTCTGTCCATTAATTCACTTCTCTCAGGTTGGTGTATTTTATCCACATTTTTTTGTAAAATAGTCCTCAATCTGTCAATATTTTTTAAAAATCCCTAGTTGTAAGGCCAAATTTGGTTACTAATTCCGTATATGATCTGATACCCTCCTGAGAGTAAAAATAGCCCAAATGCTTGATACCCAGTTCAACCCAGATCTTAAAAGTTGTATCATTAAAAATATCCAGTAGAGTCCCATTCTGATCTAATGGAGTATAGTAATTGAGCCTTTCTATTCCAGTTAGACGTTGTATTGACCCCCAGATTTTAAAGGCCATAAGTAGTGTCTTGAACCAGACCCTTTTGTAGTAACCATACCTTAGCTGATGCCATAAGCATCCCCACGCCACTCGGCCCAACACCTGTTCCCATATAGTGGGGGATTTATATTCTCTTGCGCTATAATCAATATTTAAAAGAATAGAAAAATGTGTAAGTGAGGTTGCCCACCAATATAGTTTCATATTGTGGAGGGTTAAGACTCCACGCTCCCTAGGCAGCGATAAAAAGTTATACGCTCTTCTTTGCCAGGAATAAAACCAAATAAATTGCGTAAAGATATTTTAACATTATTTAAACCAAAAATTAGTAAAGACAAGTGGTATTGCTCTAAAAAAATATAATAGTTTGGGAAAATAGATAATTTTTATTACCTTGGTCCTACCGATCAGGGTCAGATGTAGGTGGCCCCATTTTTTAGCGCTTTCTTAGCGTGCTCCGCACAGTTCCTCAGATTTTCATTGACCACCTGATCCAGATCTGAATTAATTTTGAACCCCAAATAGTTTGCATTTTTGGCCACCTGCTTATCGTTAAACTTCCTAAAATCATTAAATAATATTTGGGTTTTTCTCTTGATTTAGTGCATACCCGGAGAGTAAGCCATAGTCTCGTGCTTCCTCTTCTATTGCCCCCATAGCCTGTTCTGGGTGAGGAGTTACAATGGCTATAACATCTGCATAGGCTAAAACTTTACTTTCAAGGTTATTTCTTCCTACTGGGGGAATATTATGGGCTGCAGCAAGTTGTTTAAGAAAAGGGTCTATATACAAAGCGAATAAAAGTGGCGAACAGGGACACCCCTGTCTCGTCCCCCTTGTAATTTTCAGTGGTTGGGTCATCTCACTATTTACAAGTACCCTAGCTTCCGGGTATTTATACAAGGCTTGAACTGCTCTTATAAACCTATTGCCAATCCCTTTTGTTTGCATTGTCAGCCATAAAAAAGGCCAGGAGACCCTATCAAAGGCCTTCTCAGCGTCTAAGAAAATGGCCGCCATAGGGTCTCCCGTCACTTGGTTTAGATTGAATTGAGTAATGACTCTTCGTACATGTTCAATAGTTCCCTTTCCGGGTATGACACCATGCTGTCCCTCAAATACCATTTTACCAATAACCTGCGAAAGCTGTGTAGCCATTACTTTAGAATAAATCTTAACCTACCCATTAATTAAAGGTATGGGACGATAAGAGCCCAATTCCTGTACGGGCTTGTCTTTTTTAGGGAAGATTATGATTTTAGCTAATGCCCAGGTTTTTGGTGGGGCTGCCCCTTCTGCTATTTGAAGAAATATAGCTGTCAAGATTTCTTTAAGTTCCTCCAGAAAGATTTTATAGAATTCTGTAGGGATTAGGTTTGGCCCTGCCGCCTTCCGCCTGGGAAGGTTTAACATTGCCTCCTCTATTTCTCTCCAGACGACCGGAGATTCCAGTACCTCCCTCTCATCTTCAGCCAAAACCTCCATCTCACAAGTGTCCAAGCATCTACCTATTCGGTCTACCATATCCCCACCCGTTCTACCCACATCCTCCATATAAAGTGATTGGTAACATCTAAAGGAGGCTGCCCGTACATCCTCAGAATCCATTACTCGCCCCATTACTGGATCATTTATTGACCAGATCTCACTACATGTCACCTCTTTTCTTGTTCTGATAGCCAATAAATGTCCCACCCTCTCCCCACATTAATAGACTTCCTCCCTATTAGCGGTTGCCTTGTCTAGAGCTTTCCTTAGTAGTTCTCCTAGTATTTCTGCCTTTGCTAGGGCCACCTTCTCTTGTGCTTTATCTATCTCCAGGTTTTTACTTAGGGCTTCGACTACTCTTTCCTCTGCTTGGGCTAGTTTTTTTCAGTCTGATGTTCCTAAGATTTTTTTCTCTTTCCTTTTCCTGCTTGAATACTGTATTGTCTCGCCCCTCACTCCTGCCTTTAGAGTGTCCTATACTACTCCCAATGGTGCGGACCACATATTTCTCTGTAGGAAATCCGGTATCCAATCCTTCATGTGCCCCACATAGCCTTCGTCTAATAGTAGTGCCCTCTCAAAGGTCCATGCCAAGGCTTTCTCGGTTTGCCCTCCCTGCTCCAGCAGTAGTATCAGCAGGCTATGATCGGATAATACTCTAGGGTGCCGATTATTACTGCTTCTTCCCACCAGTGTAGAGAATGCAAAAAAATAATCCAGCCGAACATGCTTCTGGTGTGGCGCCGAGTAGTAAGTGAACCCGTGCTCTTCATGCCGCTGTAAAGACCATACATCCACCAGGCCATGTACCTTGCATAGATTACAGAGCGCTTGATACACCTTTGGCTTCCTACCCCTATACCTTTTATCCTGTCCCCATTTGGAGTGCAGATTAATATTAAAATCCCCAAACACGATTATTGGCAGTGGCCAGAGTGCTAATTCGTTAGTTAGCCATTCCAAAAGGGATGAATCATCCACATTACTGCCGTAAACCGAGCATAGGGTGAAGTCTTGCTGCTCTGAGGTCTTCCCATTTGTAATGACCCATCGTCCTAGCTCATCTGAGCGTGTTTTCCTAAACTGAATTGATCTCTTCTTAGATAAAATTGCGACCCCCCCCCCCCTTGTGTGAGTCCCCTGCGTCGTGGCCCCAACCACAGTGTACCCAAGGTATTTCAGCAAATCTTTCTGTGATCCATCAAGGTGGGTCTCATGCAAGTAGACAATGTCTGCCTGCAGCAATTGAAGACCTTGCATCACTACTTGTCTTTTTTTTGCATCATTTAAACCACAAATGTTCAGTGTTGCTATGCTTATTCTCCCCATCTGACTAATTGTATTTGGTCACCCCCTTTTACAACCTTCCTACATATAGAGGATAAAATCCTTGCAGCCACCTGTTTCAATACTACTACCCATCCAATGACCTTTTGTTGTGCACCTACTCTGCCCTTTGTGTGAGTCACCCCCCAACCTCCCGCCCTCCCCCTCGCCCCACCGTGAATTCTCCATTTTTCCCCCATTTATTTTTCTCTTTTTTTCCCCTTTTCCCGTTTTCCCCCTTAGACTACGAAGTATCTGTTTTTCACCATCTTATCCATAATGTTTCTTTCTACACCATCTTTTTCTCCCTTTCTCATCACTTTTTTCCCCCTGATTTCTTTTGAATATTCCTGTGCTTGTACTTCAGAGGTGAAACTATGTGTTGTGCCTCCCAAAATTATCTTTAATCTGGCCGGGTTTTGCAGGAAGACCTCTGCTCCAAGTTTCTGAAAAGGAAAGAAGAGTTGCCTTAGTCACCAGTGTCTTTCAACTGTTGCTTGTGTAAAGTCTGGGTGTACAAAGAAGGAGACCCCGCTGCGTTGGGGCGGGCTTTATCAAAGATTATTTGTGGCAACAGAAAGTTTCCGATATAAACCAGCATTGCTCTGGGTTTCTCGTCATGGCTCTGGGTTTGTTGTCTCCTGAATAACGGGAAGCGATGGGTCCTTTGTATTTCCATGTCCCAATTCCAGCTTATTTGTTCAGGAAATGCTTCTTTTAGGAGTTTTACCATGTAGCTTCTGGCGTCGTTCCCTTCGAGATCTTCCGGTATCCCCAGAAAGTGCAGGTTATTTCTCCTCTGCCGGTTTTCATAATCTTCCAGCTTAGTCATGACATCGACCAAGGCCATGCCCTGTTCCATACCTTGCGTCTTAACCGATTCCATGTCCCCTTCCAGTGTCTCAGTCCGCATCTCAACCGAGGTTATACAATCCACGATCTCCCCGCACGTTTTATTTAACTTGCGGATCCCGGTTTGAACTTGTTTTGCGGCAATCCTGGCTCTACATCCCTCTTTTCTGTTCTCTTCCTGCATTTGCTGAATTGAATTCAAGATAGTTGCTAGAGAAGTTTCTTCCATTCCGGCCAGGTTGACTCCTTTCTCGGTTTGAGGCGCAATCTTTATGTCGGAGTAATCCCATTTAAGTTGCTTCTTTGTGCTTTTTTTATGCTTCCTTTCGTGTTTTTCTTTTTATCCTTTATCTGTTTCTTTTTTGAGTCATTTGGGAAAAGGAGCTGAAGCTATCTTCAGATAAAGATTCTGCGCTTAATGAGCCATCCTCCAGCTCTGATGCCTCAGACTCTTCAGTTAGTGAGTAGAATTTTTTCACACTGTGGCTTTCTGGTGATAGGATGCCAGCCTGTGGCAATAATTTTCTAGACACTCCTATGCCCAGTGGAGTTGGCCGGGTCTTCTCTCTCATAGTTTCTGCCCCCAGGCCGGTCTTTTTGGAATTGGTCTCGTCCACCTTAGGTGTTAGTTGGGTTTGGTCCTCTATTCCTTCTGCGTATTTTTCCCCCTCAGTTAGTTCCTGCCTTACATAAATTGAGCGGGAAATGTTCCCAGTTTAATCCCCTGCTTTATCTGTTGAGGAGCTCCTATCTTCTTCCTCCACTCCAACAACTTCCTTCTCTTGCTCCGTTAAAGTCCTGTCCCCCTCCTCCTGCATATTGCATTTCTCAGATGAAGTCATTTTTAAATTAGCGAACATTGAGGCTACAGTTGGTTGGGCCGGACCCCCTCAGCTTGTGCTCCCAGGCTTGAGGCGCTTTTCTTCATCACAGTGTTGCACTGCTTCTTACCAGCTCTGCTGCGCTGCTTTGGTTCCAACGAAGTAGTGCTGTTGCCATCAGGACAACCACCTCCTGCATGCATTCCGTTATTGCCGGGGGGGTGAAACTCGTCCTCTCTCGTTCTCCCTCCTCTCGCAGCCATCCGGTGAGTCAGCGCTCTCCTCACCCCCCCCCCCGGGTGCTTTGCTTGATCCGAAGGAGGTATTCCCCCAGCGCGGCCGCGGTAATCCTTAGTGCAAATTCCAACACATCCCGCCACCAGCCGCATTCTGCTCTGGTCGTGGGCTCCCTCAGGTCGTGCAGTCGTTTGTCGATCGTTCGGTCCATCGAGGAAGATGGAGGAAACGGCGGCTGCAGCAGCTAGCCTCCCGCCATTTTTGCCTCGAACGACAGGTCTGACCTGCTGAAATTTAACAGGGCCTGCACACTTAGTGCCAATATCGGCCACACTCACTAGCCCTCACGCAGCAACATACAGGTAATATAAATAATCAGACAAGACACCTTTTGGTGGAGAAAATTGCTGCAGGTTTATTAGCATACCAAATATGCCAACATGGTGGGTTATCTTACAGGCGATCCAAAGGCAAGCTGCCCCTCGCGGTCTACCACCTGATGGGCCAACTTGCATCGTGGCCTTAGCCAATCGGTGCTTAGCGGTTATGGTGAGGGGATAGCCCCTCCCACTTCTGGTGAACCGTCAGTTCACCTCCTTACTCACGCCCCCTCCTATGGGGGTCAGAGTGTTCAAGCCACCCCCGGTTGTACAGGTTTCCAAACGCCCATAGGACAGACTGTGAGCCGTCGTACCTCAGGGTCCACCGCAAAGACTTCCTGGGGATATTAGGCCTCAGCACCCTTTGTGCTCCTGAAGAGGGTACCCCTGAGTACCTTTCCACCTCTGGATCGCCCTGTAATTCCGCCACAGCCCGGGGTGTGGTGACCGTCGCAGCCAGGGCCCCCCACCAAGGGCGGCATTCCTACTTACATCCTGCTATTTCTAGGGCCTCTCCCCTATCCAGCAAGAACAGGTCCATGGTTATGCTGGACAGATGTACCCCATCGTCCTCAAAGCACCCTGTGAATTTGGCGTGTAGCACCCATGTCTAATGAAGCCAAATCCCCTCTGCTCATTGATTTTACACACAGCGCAGATGAACCTCTTGTGCGCAGGCTCCATCGCCTCCCCCGACCGAGCTCCATGCCCAGGGAGCCGGGGGTGAATTCAGACCACTAAAGTTCACCTGTCCCCAACTGATTGCTAATAGGCACCCTGTGATCTTATTCTAGGGTGCATTACTTTGCCACCTTGACCAGATAATGTCATAGTTATCTTCAATTGATCCCTGGCGAACATAGTAATGGTGTCACAACAGGTTTGAGGGAATAAGTGTATGGTGCCCGTTATTAGACACTGCACCCTTTTGTGAAGTGACAACTTACACAGCCTACTCTGCTTGCTGAACCTTCGACTGGTCACAGATGCCCGGTCCCTGCTATCCACCTGTGACCCTTGATACTTACACCAGTAATGGTGTCGGACTACCAGATTCTGTGTCACATGTATTGCTGTAGTCCCTTTGGTGGATCCGCTGGGACCCTTCTGTATCCCTGCAAATGCTGTGTCACGCACTACGGCCCTTTAATGCCCTTGCCAGTCCCTCAAAGACACCTGACAGCCTGATGCCCCCCGCAGATTTGGTGAAGGGTTTTGGGCCCAGCACACCCAGTCTCTGTTTCTAACATTTATCTTCCTAGAGGCGCCAATTAGTGTGAGTGTCTATCCCTGTCCTGGCAAGGCATGTCAATGGCCATTCCCCCCTTTTGGTGACTATCCTGCCATGGAATATGTGACATAAGCACAGGTGTCCTTGTGTACCTGCCGTGTAAGAGGGGGAATAACATGAACGAATACTTGCCCCTTCTTGAACAGTGAGAACGGCAAAACAATCCTTCATCAAACATTGTAGCCAAATATGCTCTGACCCCATGTTCCCCTCAGCTTATTGCACCGCAACCCACAAGTTAGCTGGCAGCTTCCGCAAATGCCTGGCTCCCTGGCTATAGGGCGGGTCTTTTTGTCTATCCTGGATGGTCTTAAGGATCCATCTCTTGGTGCATGCTTGCAACCCTTAACATTATCACATTAGTTGGACAAGCCCACTGCCTGGCCGCAAGCTTAGCTAAAGTTGCCAACGTTGGCATTATGCCGTCTATGGTGTTTAGCTTCCCTTTGCTCCAGGGGAGAGCAGCCCTGTCTGGCGGTGTGTGTACTGAAGGAGATGTGTCCTGGAAGTACCATTGATATGAGTTCAAATGTCACTACTTCGCAGTACTTGGTGTGTTTAATAAAATTAATACCAGGTCCAACCCATCACTCGGGCATTCCTCGCTTACTTAGGCATGTTGGATTGATGGAATTCCGTGAAATATCTAAGCTATCTCCCTTTAACACAGTTTTTTTCTCTTTAGGCATGGCAATAATTGTCTCCATCATGCGTTGAAGGACAGTTTGAGTTCTGCTTAGGCAACATCCCTTCTAACACACGTGTTGTGTAACTTATCTCTTTTACAAGTTGTCCCCGTTTGCCTGGCACTCGTTGGACCAAAGGAAGCTTTTAACTAGCACCCTATACAAATGTATATACATGTTGCGCAACTAGGGGAACTATTACTTCCTCACTGCGTACTTCCTGGAATGTAAATACTGCAAAAGGTATCTCTACTTTAGTACCTGAATAACCACTAAATAAATACTGTCTAGGTAAAAGCTTACCAGTGCACCTAGCCAAGGGCCCTCCACTGCGTGTCAACCCCTGTTGTTGAGTTTCGACTGTTGATTTTGCCTGCCCACATCCTGACCCTTTAAGTAAAACCAGCCAATCAATCGCCTACATGGCCATTAACGTACCAACGTGTGTCCAATGAGATTAAACCAGTTAGAGGCTATATTGTATCAGCCAGACCCGAAGTGGAGCCAGAGCTGAATGGTCTTAGTGAGGTCAGACTGGAGGAGGTATGTGGGGCAAATGCAGGCCCAAAATCTGTGCAAATTGATAATGCATCACCATAGTGCCAAAGGGCCCGAGTATAAGAAACTGGCAATGCTGTGATACAACTTATGTAAATGTCTCAGCGTGGGCCAGAATGTAGGCGGTGTATGTGTGGCTTATGCAGGCCCAACTAATCTGCAGGGCTACCTAGCTCGCTCAGGCAATGTGCTCAATATACCCTGGCATTTAGCCGCTATGTCATTGCCTCCCTATATTTACTAAAAAAGGAGCACTACACCTACAACAAGCCCATCTGTTGGCTTAGTCAATGATTCTTAGTTGCATAAGATAAATAAGCCACAATTATAGCTTTCCTGCATAGCCAACCGAGAGCTAGCTGCCCCCATCCATGGCTGCCAAGGTTTCAACTGTTATGTGTGACATTTCCATCATTTCAGTGCACTAAGAGTGACATTTAAAAGACTATGAATGGGAGGAGCCAAGATGGCGATCGGGACGGCAGCGTAGGCTCCCGGCTCCGTGAACCTCCACATCCCGCACAGATATCCTGCATGAGATCCTTAGCCTGCGCTACATGCCCGTGTTGGTGGTTGAGAGCGGCAACCGATCGTGTGATTCTGAAGTTTCTGGTGGCGGTACCGCCGGAGAAATGTTCATTTGAAGTTTGCGGCCTGTGCAACCCTGGAACCGGGACCTCGGGTGGACAACATGGCCGGGTAGCAGTTCAACAACAGCGGCCATTGGTGACCGGGTGGAGTCGGCATACCGGAGCGGTGCGAATATTGGCCTGCATTTCGCTGTGGTCATTCCTACCACCGAGCGTAGCGGAACGAGTGCATGCCCGAGGTGGCAATTCCAAGACTCCTCGGTAATTGCCTGAGCCCTCGCCAGTGAGCTGCTTGGACGCTGCCTGTAACTCGTCCCGATTTTCGCGGGCTACTCCCGAATTTTCGCGGGCACTGGTCCAGGGTGAGGATGGCTGTTGCCTGTGATCACACACTGGATACATATTTTGCCTGCCCCCGGAACCCTGTTTGCAGTGACATGGAACTTGATGCGCTTGTGCCTGAGTCCCGGTCCCAATCTGGGGTGGAACTACCCTGCGGCCATCTTGATAGGATGGAGTCTATCATCCTATATACTGGGTCTCAGCAAGATTGGGAGTGTGTGGCTAAGAGGAGCGTAGCGGAGCGGGCGCAGGGAGCTGTGCTGGGGTACGGTGACCTTCTCGAAGCTCTCGGTGCCCTTCATTCCACCCTGGTTCACGGCGCCCGGGTATTGGGGAGAAAGCTTGATGGTAATGCGTCAGCGTCGGAACAGTTGCGATCTGCCTGTCCCCAGGTACACAAGGATTTGTTTCACTTCACACAGGAAGAAAGGGTCGAGGCCGCCCCTGTGAATAGGGGAAAGCTGGAAACTTCGGACAATGTGGCAACGTGTGGTCGGCCGGCTGTAGGTTTGGTCTGTTCCGGAGGTTTTAGATTTGAGCAGAGGGTGGTGACTTTGTCCCACGCACAGCCTCCGGCGACCCAGGCAATATTCAAGCAGCGGTCGCCTGCTCTGGCCGATTCCTCCTTCCTGGACCTTGTGTGCAACGCCTGTCCTGGGGCAGTACTGGGAAAGATGATCCTCCATGATGATGACTGTGTTGGTATTCAGCGACGTTCACACTACATGTGTGTGTCGCTTCCTGGTCTTTTTTGGACGCTCCTCTTCCTCGTAACATTAGACATGGCAATGGGTCGATGGGTATGCATTGGTGGATTCGCAAAGAGAGGCCAAGGATAAGGCTGATCCTTCAGAGGTTGTCATTTAATAGGCGGGCGGGCACGGGGGTTGCGTGCTCTCACGGCATAACTAATAGTGTAGTAGGTGAATAATGCTCCCCATTTCTCTTTGACATGGTCGATTTTTTGTTGTTTACTGTTTACCTTGGGGAGGAATATATTGTGCGGGAGGGAGAAGCCGGGGGCATGTTTGAAGGCCCTCCTCCAGTTTATTAATACTCTCTTCATTTCCCCGTCAGGTGGGGTTTCCTTTCCTTCTCCTTTTTCTCTGTTTCTTCTATATTTCGGGTCTGGTTCTGGGGCGACAGGCACACTGCTGGGGGGTGGGGGCCGTAGTCATCTGCAGAGGTGCAGGGTGGGGGGTTGGGGGAGGGGATCTTTTAGTTTTTTACTTTGTTTCTATGGCCTCCTTTTTCTTCTCTTATCCTTCTTTGTCCTTTCTTTTCTGGGGTCAGTACGGTAGGTTTCCTTCGCTGTCAATCACTGCTTTTTCATCTGTGCCTCAATTTCCGTGGTGTTTTCTGGGTTTTAGGGCAGGGGACTGCAGGCGCAAATGGCTTGTGATATTCCTCCAAATCCTGAACCTCCTGTTTCAGCGCCATTGACTTGATCGATTGCTGTTTATTGTTGACGTTTACTATTCTGCCTGCCATTTTTCGCTGCTGGGAAATTGTTTGGCACCTGATCCTTCTATTCTCTATTATAAAATGAAAACCTTTTATATCCTGGTTTCCTACTTGGGCTGTTCAGTGGCCAAGAGTATACTAGCATGGAGAATCTGCTCCCCGAGGTGCTGCATGTGATCAAAATTTGCTTTCTGTTACTCTAACTGCTTAGCGGCCGGCCCCGGGGGTTGTAGGCCCATACTTGTCTTTGGTTGAAATGTCAATAAAGGTTTTTAAAAAAAATAAAAAAAAAAAAGACTATGAATGACACTTTCTTGTTAGCAATCAAACAATGAAGATGAGGGAGACAGACCGATATCAGTAATTACGCCCATTTGACCAACAAGAAACTGTAAGAAGACCAAGGTTTAAGGCTGCTTTTGTGAGATATTCCCGAGCTTGGAGTGTACATGTGTGAGACAGTAACATATATACAATACTTTGGGAGTCAAAATGCCTGGAATGGTATGAGACTGACGTAGCTCATATGGAGCAGAGTATCACAAATATACACAGTCAGTCTGAACAGCCTGGCACAGTAAGTACAGGAGATGGGCGCATGCAAACTACAAGCCTTGTGCAATGTACACACCTTGCGCTGAGGGGGGAACCGGCTCTTGCCGGCTTCGCCTCATACTGAGCACACCACTCACTGACCCATGGTGCTGTCATCAACCTGCACCCCAATGGCCCCCCAAGCAGCAGCTGCACCTAGAGAGAGCGCTGCCCTCCCCTACCCGGGGACGGGAGGCCCGAATCTGCCCCTCTCGAACACAGGACACCAACCAGGCGAACAGCCCCAATATGGCTTTGTGTAGTAGTATACTGAAAATGCAACGATTCTGGACAGGTGGCGCATGTGCTTGCGAAAAACACAGTCCCTTATCAAATTGGCGCCAACCAAGTACAAGTCTCTTTTTATTCTTCTCAACCTGTGAGAGCAAAACTAACACCAAAGGTCGCACTACCGACCCACAGCGCTCTGATTACTGAGCCCAGTAGGCCTCCCTGCAAAGCTTCACCATGCGCTGCTTGGGCCATGTGTTCCACCCTTACAACATCACTAAAAGGTTTCTTTTAGATCTAAACAGAACCTCCTATATGCTAGTTGGTAGAGTCACCTGTTATTTTCATTACTATTAGTGAGCTGCTGCTGTGTTACCGTTTTGCAAACACGTCACCATCCCCGAATATTGTATGGAAACACATTTAGAAATTTGAAGAGTATGCCCGTGCACTGTCAGTAACTCTTCCCAAAGTGGGCATGAAAGAGCTGGACTGTATCAAGTTCAAAGCTGTTCCAAACAGGGGCCCCCAAATTAGTTTCTACCAAGAGCAACTGGTAATACTACCTCATGTGCTGTTGTGCACGAGTATGCACTCCTGACCTGGTTTGGAACTTATATGAATTGTGCCCACTGTGGCGCCACCGCACCCTTTCGCGGAGTGACATCTTACGCAGTTCACCCTGCAACTGACCCTGTTGCTTAATACAGCCCCTTGATGCCCTTGCCTGTCAGGCACAGACCCTGGCAACATAATGCCCAGCAGCATGTTGGAGGGGAGTGTCCCACGTACCAGTTTGCGTTTCCATCATACCTTTACAGAGGCTCCAGTTAGTGTAAAGTCTGTGTCACTGTCCTGGCAAGGCATACCCAGTAACCCGTCCCAATCTGTAAATGTGGTATTCTGCGATGTCGCTTCGTTCCTTGAATTGTGGGCATTTGCATCATCCGCTGTATTTCATTTCTGTAGTGTTGTGGACCTCAGTATTACTGAACATCCTACCAGTGAACTAAGAGACCTTCTAATTGCATCTGTATCCTACATGAGGCCTAGAGCGACATTGCAGTCTGCTAAATCAAACACAAGAGGGTTCTTAACAGACTACACATCGACTCGCATGAGAGCACTCCCATGTGTGAAGAACACAAGGAAGCGAGTTGAAATGCAAATGTGCCTATGATCACACAGTTGGGTCGTGTGGGAAGCCTGGACTGATCTCCAGTTTTAAGTCTGTGCAGGCCCCGCCCCAGAAGGCCAAACCACATCACGTCCTCCAAGGGACCAGCGTGCCCACCCGCCGATACCAAGCCCACGGGGCACCGTCTGTCCCCCCCTTATAGTTTAGCTAATATACTTCTCCCAGCACAATACACTGATTGCTCAATACACCCTGCCCCCTACTGAAAATAATTGGAAATAAATGAGACATGTGACCGCTGACCATGATGGCGCTGTTTGTATAATGAGGGGGGGGCTCAAAAAGCCTGAGTCGTCGCAGTTACCCACGGGTACTGTCAATGGCACTTGACGAGTGCCCTGGCACTTCTATTAACTAAAATGAATGCCTTGCATTACTGAATTAAAACCTAAGCAGTCAGTACGAAAGAGGAAAATTGGCAATACATTTCCTCAATCAGGGTGATGACGCCAGAGGAAGGCAGGTAGGTCTTGTATTAGGCTGATGTGTCCTCGTACACAGCCCGTTAATACCATTTGTACTTCACACGTGTCAAGGCAGCCCAGCCGAGTACCCAAAAGCAAATGAGTCACTGATTACCTGTATTTGTTGAGTGTACTAAGGGAGAGAAAAGTGAGCATGCACCACAATTTAACAAAGTGCACCCTCTAAATCCCTCGCTTCAATACCGTGACATATGGCTACACCACATGAAATCCCTACGCTGCCTGAACGGAAGCAGTTTGTATGTCATATGCACATATGCTCCAACCTGGGTTTATACAACAAGGGCGGGCGTTGCTAACGTAATTAGGGGTATGGTTTAATTTGAGTAATCAAAATTCTGTGCATAGCATGGTGTGCCGCCCGACTAGTATTTTGCTGTATTGCATCCAGATATATGATGCAGCAAGAACATCATACCCTACATGCCAGGGTTGATGGCTTTGTCAAGGTAGTTAGTTGCATAAGACAAAAGGCAGCAACTGGGCTTGTAAATAAGATTGGAAAGTTTCACTTGAAGCTCGCTGGCACATGACAGCTTTGCTTATGATGCAGCAAGCTCATCCCCGATATGTCCGGGTTGTTGACTTCGACCGTGTTGTTAGTTGTATAAGGAAATAAGTAGCAACTGAGGCAGCAACGTATGTTTGCGGCGACTTGTAGGCCGAAGCTGGTGGCTGGGAGCACAAAATTCTCGCGAAAATTGGACCAGACCCTTAATTTCTCCACTCTGTGACCCCAGCAGCGCGAGTAACACTGTCCAAAGGGCCGGGAACGCACAGATTTGCTTCATGGGAAAATTGCAACAACACAAGTTCAGCAGCTTGCATACCGAACATATAGAAAAATAAAAACGCTTGCCATAATCACCTGCCCCCAAGCCTTTAAAGACCAATACGTCTTGGAAAAGACCAATAACATTCACTCCTGGACCGAGGGGAGAGACCCTGCCCCTGCAAGTGGACAAAGTAACTTAAGGGGGAAACTTTCTTCCCCCACTACCCTGGCCGAGCCAATGTGGCGTTGCCTATCGTGACTCTTCCCCCAGTACCTGATGATGCTTGTCTGGGCGTAGCCGAAGGAAGAGGGTGGAAATGCACTGCTGGCCCTTGCCTGCACAGATAAACAGAAAGTAAAAGCATTAATTCTACAGCCTGGGGTGGCCTGGGGTGTCCTGGTCAGTGGTCCAGCAATGTTACTTCACCTCCCTGTAAGTTCTGTCTTGCCTCCCCACTGGGAAGCCTGCATAGAAACAGGTCGATGTGTATAGTAGACTATCAACTGGTCCTGTATCAGATGAAGCCCCATGCTCATTCTCTGGTATTGTATTGTATTGCACCATTTCAACTGCGCTTACTACCCCTATGCCCGTCATAGCCCTGTCATATTGAAATATGCCCTTCGTGTTCTCTTGAAGGTTGATAGATGACGCCTAATATCATTTTTAGACCTGCATCCTGCCCTGTGACAGCGGTTGGGTCTGGCAGACTCCTGCAGGAGACGCTAGATGATGTTTTAAGGCAGACCGGGAGCTCTTTCTTCAAACCCCTTCCAGGCTGGTCATATGATGAGCCACAGACCTGCATGAGCTGGAAGTGAGTCACCATTCCCATTATCTGCTCTTTTAAGCCGTGCTGCAGTAACCACAGACAGTCATGATGGGAGCAATCAATATTCCAGTGGCTAATACTATCCTGGAGCTGCAAGTGATGTTGGGGGCAGAACACAGGCAGCATTGGACCCTTCAGGCTCCTCCCGCCCTGACCTTTGCATAGTGAGTTACTACTCAGATTTCCTACCAGGAATGAACAAATACACTGCAGAGACAGGATCAGGAAGACAAACATGGCTCCGAACAGTAGTGGGGTGGGATTGAAGGAGTTAATTGACCCCCAACAGGCTGTGCACAGCACTGCCCCCTGGAGGGGCCTAAAGACGCATGCACTCAACACATACTCCTATTACAAGCACTCTAAAACGTTCACCAGTAAGACTAAATTCAGTAGGTTTTAGACCCTTTTAAAGGTTTATGACGAAGTCAGATCTGCCTTTAACATTTGTGGCTTGTGCGGTCTTCATCTTTCCTCCCCCGTGATGCTCCTCTGAGTGAACATTTGAGCTTTATAGATTAATAAACCTGATAACCATAAACACGGTTTTACAGAAGCAGTCTTCAAGGGGTTGGTTATATTTGAGACCCGCAACACACAGATATGTTTCCTCAGTCCTCAGTGTGCTAGATGCCACCCTAGCAGTGCCGCCAGCAGGTACGTGAAAACAACAAAAGGCTTGGATGACAAGGCTGACCCTCAGGGAAGTGGGGTACTCTGTTACTTGAGGGTACAGGATGTGACGTTTCGAGAGGAAATGACACAAAGCTCACTCGCTCTTATTTAAAGGCACATTCAAAAGCTTGGCTCTTTTACAGAGATCTAACAGTGTAAGAAAGAAAAGACCAGAAGACATATCTTCTCCTGTCATGAACAATGTTTAATTTGAGCCGGCGTTCTCCGGTGCTCGGCACCAGCACTTAATTGCCAGCACTGGCTCTAGTGCCAGTCCACCACATATGGGTGCAGTCTTTCTAATTTTGAGATGAGCACAACCACAGTGTTTAATAAGCCAAAATACATAAAAAATGAATAATACCTGCTGCTCGTGCTATTCCAATAGCTTTGGGGGCCTGGAATAGTCTTGTTAAAATCTGGTTTGCGATGTCAACATAATCGGCACCACCTTGTCCCCTCCCAGGCCCGTACGCTCACTTAAGCAGTAGCCATTTTCGAAAGCACCATGGCCCCTCTGCCCCTCGCCGATCACCAGCGCGTTCCCTTGGCGCTGCAAACACCCCCCCGCGCGCCGGCCACCCCCCGCTCTCTCATACATGGGCCATAAACCCTCTCCTTCTGCGCGACCCTGCCATGGAACCACATCCCACGCCTGACCAACACCTCCTTTCATCCCATACATGGTCATACGTCCTTTTGATAACCCCCTTCCTCTGCGCACGATTGTCCGAACCCGATCCCAGGCCATCACCTAGCCCTGCGGATGCAGTTTATTGCCCCCACTGTAAGGGAAACACCTCACATCAAAGGGATTACAGTAGATCAAGGCCCCCACCCCCTGAGACCCGACCAGTCGCACACACCCCCGGGAATTGGCGGAATGTCCACCTGTGTGATAGCCATCTCTTACTGTGGGTGGGGTGGAGACTTCCACTGTAGATATGTGTAGGAACAAGCTTGAAGTGGGGATTCCAAGGATGCCTTTCCGTACATCAAAGTCTTAACAAGAATGTGTCACGTGTAATAAAGCAATAAACCTGTGTATCAGAGGCCAGGCCTCAGAGATGTGGGCAGAGCACCTCGTGACGATACCTTGCTGTCTGATCTGATGTGTTCTCCTCCGGAGAGAATAAACCCTTGTTTCTTGCCTTCCAGTCTCCAGCGCCTATCCCTTATTTGGTTAATCATCGAATGGTATAAAAGGCAATTACCGCCGGGCAATACTTGAAAGGTTATCGACTGAAGGTGCCGCTACCATTTAACCGTCTGAAGTGTCACACTTGTAGAAGTGTGATGGTTAGTAGGTGTGCTTGTACTGTCAATGACAGGGCTTGTGGGGCAATGAGTGGCGCAGGCTGGAGTGGCCCCCGAGAAGGGCCCTGGCACTTACCTTTTTACAAATTAAGCACTGGTCACGAATCAAGAATATGGAACAGCATTCTTGCATAGAGCCGGTGAGTGCTGTACTGCTTCCATTTCTGGACAAAACAAGAGACCCACATTTCTAAGTAATACATCACCTCTAGAAGCTGCTCCTTTGATATCCCCAGCATCAGGCACCATTTCAGGTCAAAATCTGCCACCTCCACAAATATGCCCAGGACTCCACTGCTTTTTAGCTAGATTCACAGTTAACAGATTAATTTACAAGCTCACATGCAAAGCATCAAAGCCACAAAGAGAGGACAGAAGATTCACAACCCTCCCCAGAACGTCTTTACAGATTTGTAGGTAAACTGATGGTGGGTTATGTCTTGGTTTAAACCCTGCATAACACAGCAAGCTACTCAAGGAAAGAACACAGTTGTGCAAACCCTGGGCCGTTTAGCAAAGGTATATTTGGTTGTAAACGTGTGTTTACAAGTTAATTTAATTTACTTACACCTGCCACAAAATGACAAAGGAATTTCCGGCAAGCATAGGTTCATATACCCGTGCAGAGATCTTCCACATACGTGCAGTTTTCCACACCTGTAAATCCCAGTCAAGGTGTGAAAAAGTGGGTGCTCTAAGGTATGGTTAGCCTCGGAAGTTCGAGAACGCTAAAAAACATGGACATTTAACTGCATGCACAAACTACTCTATTTTCCCCTTTCCACCTGCAAAGGGTCAGAGATTTAATCAAGGATGGCAAATCTTCCCTTCTAGGGTGGGAAGGGGAACAGAGCACCCCCAAAGTGCTGGGGATGTAGGGAAGGGTTTCTCCTCAGCGAAACAGTTTTGTCTGTGGAGTAAAAACAAAGGGCCTCATTTACGAGAAGTGGCGCATCGCTGTGTGAAAGCAGCGATGCGCCACTTCTCAGTGCGCCCTTCTTGCGACATCAATGATGCGTCATATTTACAATATGAGGCATCATGTCATAAGGAAGGACAGATACGTCAGTATAACTGACGTGATACGTCAGTATAACTGACGTATCTGTCAGCACAAAAAGTGGTGCATTGCTGGAGTTATGTCAGAAGCCCGACGCAACTCCAGCAATGTTACTTTCACATGGGGCAAGCCCCATGTGAAAGGGCCTGCATCACTCTTACGCCCGCCATGAGGCAGGCGCAAGGTTGTGACGCATTGGTGTCCTAGAAGTGGTGCAACAAAATCTCATAGATTTTGCTGCGCCACTCCTACGACCCTTTCTTGCGGGGGAACGCCCACCCTGCATACATTATACCTGATGCAGGTATAATGTAGCGCAGGGGCTTATGAAGTGAGGCATCTGCCTAGATGCGTCACTTCGTAAATACGACGCATCATGGCTTATTATTTACAGCGCGGCGCAAAACTGGCGCAAGGGGCTCATAAATAAGCCCCAAAATGTGTATTTACACTGTGAATCCTGTTCCCTCTGTGCTCAGATCTCCACTGTAGACAACTCCACACAGCAGGAATAGCATCCAGCTGGGAATGTCACATGACCTTCCTTCAAATATTCATGGAAACCCACACCGGGCACAGCATTCCAGGTGATCCTGGGAATGTTTGTGAACTCTAGAAAATAGTAAATTTACACTGTCATATGGGTGTACATTCTACTACTGATGTCCTTGTCATTAGTATTCACAAAACAAATTGGTTACATTATTATACGTTGTTTGAGAGGATTGAATCCAAGCCAGTTTCTTTAACAAATCCTTGCTCCATCAATCCCCTCTCTGATGGCATTTATTGCCATCATAAAATGTTCTACTAAACAGATGCCAGCTTTAACACATCTCAATTTTTTCCTCGACCCTTTCATTTCTTTTCTTTTCCTTTTTGCATTGTAATCCTCTCATTATTTTATAAAAGTCTCCTTTTAATTCTTCTAGCTGTATTTCTTCAAGTGTTCTTCTCTTACCCCTTTCATTCACTTTATATTTCTTTCTTCCTTTACAACACTTGTGCCCATACATTATTGCTAAGACTAATAGGGTTATTCCCATTATGGGTAGTATTATGTGACCTAGAATACATATTCCTAAATTAGAAAACCAACTACCTATGTTGGAAAAACTATTTGCAAATTTATTCCGTACACTCTCAACTTCCAGTGGTTTCAATTCTTCTTCCAATTTCGTAATATATTTAATATATTTTCCAATTTCAACACTTTTATCTGGAATATACGTGCAACAATGTTGCGTTTCAATAATTTACAGACTCCACCCTCTTTTGCCAATAATATGTCAAGGGCAAGTCGATTTTGCATAACCATAGACCTGAACGCAACTAATTCAGTGTTGATAAGCAGAAATCCTCCAGCAGTGTCAGTAGATAACCGATCAACTACTGTAGACAACTGGCACATTTTTTGAGAATTTAGAAAAACTCCCACTGAAGCTATCAATATACCAAAAATGTCACCTACGATTTCTGAAAAACTAGCTCTTTTTACATGCGTTAGTCCATTTGTGTCTTCATTGTTTCCAGTGAGTCTTTTTACGTGATAAACCTTAGGGAATACTATTCCAAAATAGAAGCTCCCATACCAATGGTCTGGCAGCCTAAAGTAGGCTTTATTTCCACACACATAATAAATTCCAGAAAATACTGGATCAGTTCCTCCTTTTAGTCCCCATCCTCCGATTATCAAGAAATTGTGCTAACATTCACTGTAACCAAGAAACACATTGTTATATTCTGTTTTTAGCCTATGAAGACAGATTTTCCCTTTCTTTTCAAAATCTAAATACATGGCAGCATGAGATTTGCTACTTGCAAAATGCTCTTCTTCCTCAGCCTATTCTGGTATCTGAGGTTTAGGTTCAGAGGCTCTTTGTTGGAAATCCTGTCTTCTTTGTTCCACTAAATTCAAAAATATTTTTTCTTCTTCATGCAATTTACAGGTTAAATTGTTATTATGTGCTTCAGCTATATCTATTGCTTTCATGGTTAAGAAATATTCACCCATAAATTCGGAATCTCTCGTACTAAGAGCAGGGTTCATGCTTTTTTGCATAGGAACCTCAGAAAAAATCACGTCTATGTTAGAATAATAATATTGCAATTTTCCAGTTTTATAAAACAAACTTGCTAAAACACTACAGGATATACCATAGTTCAATGGTAAAGGATGGTAGTTCACTCCCTCTGCTACAGATGCAGGTAATTTCATGCAGACATAGCAATCACTAACTTTCATAGGTTCTATTGTACTAATAAGTTTGTGAAAACATTTAAATCAGTGCCATTCTTATTCACAGCGTGATGTAAATCTGACTCATCTGGTGCATCTAATTCTACTCTATCTCCTTTGATAGTAGCTACCTTTTCATGTGTGTTAGTGTTATTCTGTACACTTTTGACCATTAAATTAGGTATGACCACTGCTAATATTAACCATATTATGAGTATTAGAAATATACTACATATACACACACTGCAACATTTCTTAAAACAATTCGGTTTTCCAGTAGCTCTATTATCAGCCATTTCTCTAACAGGAAAAGAAGATTCCTCTTCTTTATTTGAGTAATTCAACTTCAGAACAGAGGTACAAGAGGGGAAATTTGTTTCAAGGTGGTCTCACGTCTTCGTCAATTTGCTCTGCATCAAAATTTTCAATTCCTCTTCAATTATTTCTAAATTCTCAAAATCTTCGAGAATTACATATGTCCATTCAGGGCCTTTGAATTTGTTATATACAAATTTTGCTCTGGGGCTCCATCATTTTGAACCTACAGCTCCTTGACCAGGCCAACTGGATACTAAGTCTACCTGCTCTGGTTATTCGGGTACTGTTTTGAGGTGATACTTCAATCTTTTGATAACACCTGGTCTATTATTACCTTTTCTAATTCGTTTAGCTTGCACTGCACTTGTTCTTTCTTCAGATACCCTTTTGTTTTCATGAATTTGTGGCACAACTTGATTATTCCTGTCTTCAGATTCTTTCCCTGTCTGATCTTGTGCAGGGTTTACTACTTCACTACTTCCCTCTTGAATGTTTTCTCCTTTACTAGTCTGACTTAGTTTAGGTTACATTTTTTATGTAACTTTTTCTGTATCTGCCTGAATTTCTGTAACTTCCCTTCTGGCTCTTGCTCAATTTCCTTCGAATCTTTTTGTCTTCCACCTGTTCAATCTCCTTAGATCCTGTCTGTTCTTCCCCAGTCTCTGGTTCTATGAATTTGATTTCCTTTGTTTGGGTAATTGGTGCCTTCCCTACCTGGTCCTGCTCAGTTTTATAATCTAATTTATTTTCTGTTTCTTTAGCACTTTCCTCTCTGCCTATCTGGTCCTCACTCTTTTCCTGACTATTTTGTCTAGTTTGGCTTCTGGTTCTTACAATTATCTCAGGTATGGCTACTACAGATATCCAATCATCCTGACTGGTGTTTGGTTGTTCTTCGTCAGCTACTTCAGGACCTATTACTTGAGATCCTTCAGCTGTGCAACCTTCAGCCCCCTCAACCGCCTGAGTCAGTTGAGGTTCATCCTCCTCAGGTGCTGGTACTCTTTTAGTGTGACTTGCATGAATCCAATTTGGCAAGCCTGCACATTTTACAGTTGTTGTTGTGACTAATATAACTTGATGTGGTTTCTCCCACCTTGGTGCTAGGCAAGTCTCTCGTGTGTGATTTTTCACTACAACCCAGTCACCAGGATTCAGATCATGCACTTGAATCGATTGCCTGACGTCTGCATCTTCTCCAACGGGGTGAGAGATAGAACGCACTTGGTCAGCCAATTCTTTGCAATACTCCAGTACCAAATAATCAGTTATATTCAACAACTTGTGTCCTGGTATGCATGGCTGCCTCATTGCTCTTCCCATGATGATTTCATGGGGACTCAATCCAGTATTTATGTCTGGAATACTTCTGAGTCCCATCAGAACAAGAGGTAGGCGTCAGGCCAGTCCAGTGGAGTAGATGCACACACCTTTCCCAACCTTGACTTAATTGTGCCATTCAATTGTTCTATCACTCCAGATGCCTCTGGGCGGTGTACGCAGTGCAGCTTCTGTTCAATTTTGAATGCTTCACAAATTAATCAAATTATTTCAATATTAAAATGAGACCCTCTGTCTGATTCAATAGTTACTGGAAAACTGAACCGAGGAATGAGCTCTCTCAATAGGAGTCTGGCTACTGTTAAACTGTCATTTCTTTTGGTGGGGTATGCCTCGACCCACTTTGAAAATAAACAAATGATGACCAGCACATATTTTAATCCTCGACAGGCAGGTAACTGTATGAAATTGATTTGAAGTCTTATGAATGGTCCTTCAGCCTTTCCGATTTTCCCCATGTAGACTACTGTTCTCTAGCCTGGATTCATTTGCTGACATGTCAGACATCTTTGGCAAAGTCTTTCAGCAACATTTTTAAACCTCGAGTTAAACCAATCCTGCCTGAAAAGTCTAATCATTGCATCTCTGCCTATGTGCGTGTCTCCATGATACAGTCTAGCCATAGGTGCAAGCATGCTGTCTGGCAACACGGGTCTATTGTCTAAGTAGACCCACACACCATCTTCAGTCCTTTGTATACAACCAATTTTCACCCACTCCTCTTTCTCTTTTGTTTCTGCTTCAATTTGTAGATCTTTCACTTCCTTCCATGTTTCTATCCCTGACAATAGCATAAGTTGGCAGCTGTTTTGACAATTTTCAATTTTGATATTTACTGCCATTTTGTATCTAGCACAATGTTGGGCGACCTGGTCAGCGTACCGATTGCCTGCATTCACACGGTCAATTCTTGACTGGTGTGCGGCACACTTGACCTCTGCCACTTCTTTTGGTATGTATTGCTTCAAGCAATTCTTTGACAAATTGTCCATTTTTAATGGGAGACCCGGAAGAAGTCAGAAAATCTCGCTGCATCCAGAGCTGGCCAAAGTCATGCACAACCCCATAACCATACTGACAGTCAGTGTAAATGGTTACTCTCCAATTTCTTCCCTTTTTGCAGGCTTTAATTAAAGCAATTAATTTGGCTCTTTGTGCAGACCTGACTCCTGGTAAATAGGATGCTTCGACTATTTCAGCCAATGTACACACAGCATAAGCAGCACTCAATCCTCCCTCTTCATGGCGCATGCATGAACCATCTACAAAGAATTCATGCTCATCATTTTTTGATGGCTCATCTTGTATGTCCGGACGTGGTTTTGAACTAAGTTCTGTTACATCAAGACAGTCATGTTCGGGGTCATATTTTACTTCTTCATTGTATGGATCTGGTAACAGAGTAGCTGGGTTAAGTACAGTACATCAAACAATGGTCACATTTTCTGCTCCTAAAATGATCCTTTCATATTTTGTCAATCTGCTTGGGGTAAGGTACTGGGTACGAGTTTGTGTCAAAAGAATAACAACTGCATGGGGGACATATACCTTTACATGGAGATCCATTACAATTGCCTCACTCTGCTCCAGACTTACGCATGTTGCTGCCACAGCTTTTAGGCATCCTGGCAAAGCGGATGCTACAGGATCTAAGGTAGCAGAAAAATATGCCACTGGGCGTCACATCAGGCCATGAATTTGAGTTAGAACTGAGAGGGCACAATTATCTCTCTCACAACAAAATAAAGCAAAATATTTTGAATAGTTGGGCATACCTAAAGCAGGAGCTTCGCATAAACAATTTCGTAATTTCGGAAAAGATTTCATGCTTTCATCATCCCATTCTATCTGTTCTTTTGCTTGTTTCTTTGTCATTTGTATCAAAGGTTTTGCCAGCATGGAGAACCCCATAATCCACTGTCTGCAATACCCAACTACCCCTAGGAACATTCTTATTTCCTTCTGGGTTTGCGGCAACTTCATTTGTTTTATTATTTTTATTCTCTCCGAGGTTACGCTCCTTTCTCCTCGTTCTATCTGGTGTCTGAGATATTTTACTTCTTTTCTGCAAAACTGTAGCTTCTCAGGGGACACTTTATGTCCACCTTTTGCTAAATGGTTCAGCAAGGCTATGGAATCTGTCACACAGTCACTTTTTGTTTGTGCAGCGACCAAAAGATCATCAATATATTGTACGAGGACAGAGTCCTTAGGCATTACTAAACTCTCAAGACATTTTTTCAAACTCTGGTTAAAAATCGATGGACTTTCTGTGTACCCTTGAGGGACACGATTCAAAATGTAAACACGATCCTCAAATTTGAAAGGGAATACAAATTGGCTATCTGGATGCAATGGGATGGAGAAAAAGGAATGGCATAAATCAATCAAGGTGAACCATCTCGCATTCCATGGTATTTGCTACAGGATCACAGCAGGGTTAGGCACCACCGGACAACAAGGCACAACAATTTTATTAAACTTTCGTGAATCTTGAACTACCCTATATTTACCGTTTGGTTTCTTAATGCCAATTATAGGTGAGTTACAGTGACTACTCAAAATCTCTTTTAATATGCCTTGTTCGACCATTGTGTTAATTTCTGCTGCAACTCCGGCTTTATCTTCAGGACTCATTTTGTATTGCCGGGTGTTTGGAAAAACCACACCTTCCTTAACGGTCACTTTTACAGGGTCTACATCTGTCGTTAATCCTACTTCTTTTCCAGTAAAATCCCACACTTCTGGATTTACTGTCAATTTTACTTCTTCTGGCAAGTCATCCTGGGTTATTATTGAATGCAATTCATTAACTTCTGCTCCTTGCTTAGCTAGCATGATTTTATATATTCCATCTTCATCTAGGGTTTGAATGGCAACACCATCCGGTGTGCAGAATATGGTGCAATTCATTTTGCACAATAAATCCCTTCCTTATAAATTCACGGAACTGGAGTCGCACACTACAAATTTGTGCATTTCTTTGAAGTTTCCAATGCATACTTCCATTGGCTTTGTAATAGGGGTCCTAATTTGCTTATTAGAAATGCCCACTACTTGGATCGCTTCTCCCAAGAGGAGTAGGTTTGAAATGTCTGCTGTTCTTACAGTAGAACGATTAGCGACAGTGTCTAACAAAAAGGTTTATCATTTCCCTCTACCTTTCCATCGATATACGGACCTGACTGATCTACCGGTAAGGATGCGCCAAGTACGCAATCCCCCCCCCCCCTCCCCCCTCAGGCACCGTCATTGATCTTGATCCTCGGAATAAGGGTCCTGCAAAAGAAACTGAGATGTTAGGTAATTTTTCTTACCACTTCCTTCTTGAAATCCAGTGTCCGTACTGTACTTGGCTTGACTCACAAATGTTGGCATAGTGGCAGGTGGCAATTGATTCTGCAGGTTTACAACCTGTTGTGGTTGACTCATTATCACCTCATTCTGCGTCTGTGGATATAAATTTTGATTTGGGCTATTATTATTTTGTATAATCTTACACTTGTTTTTCCAATGCCCCAATTTTCCGCATCCGTGACAAGGGAATTTCTTCTTTGCCTCTTCTCTGCTTAATCGCCCTTTTGGTTTTCCCCCATTATTCTCGTCATTTCCTTGCCCTTTTTCTGGTTTTCCTGCCATGTTAGTTAATTGGAGTTCTTGTTGTTTATTTAACTTGAGCCCGCATCACTTTCTCTTCTATAATTTTGTGTCTATTGTCAATTTCATCCCCACAGTACTTTGCATATTTAAAAATCTCATCTATGGGCTTTGCTTGCCAACACAAATTATGTTGTTTAATCATTTCAGAAATGTCCTTCTTTAATCCATTGACAAATCGATACGCAAAATGAGTCATATCTTTATTCCCAATGCTTTCCACCCCACTATACTGTTTGAACACCTGTAGAAGGCGCTCATAGTACGCATGGACTGATTCATCTTTTTCTTGAGTTGTTCTATCTATCTTTACCCAATCTGTCTCCTTTGGGGGAATATTCCCTTTCAAGAAAGTTATGACTTGGTTATACTTTCTCATTACTTCTTCAGACGGGGCTCCAGTTTTCTTGTCTCTTGGGTATTCCTCATTTGGCCAATGAACCGTAATTTTACACTCAGCACACAAGTCAGCCGGTACTACTATGTCAAACAACCCATCCAAATTTTTCAACAGAACTTTTGAAACCTTCACGAACCTTTCAACTTGTCTATACCATTCCACAGGCTTCTCCGTCAGCTTTGGGAAATCATTTGTAAATGACAAAATATCCTGTCTTGTCCATGGGACATCTACATTACCTCCCTCTGGAACTTCTCTCATTGTGTACAACCCTTCTGCTTTTTCCGTTTCTTTCATTAAATACTACGATGTTACTCAAGTGGTCTGTGCTTCTTCCTTTTTCTCTGTCCACCTTGCTTTCCACCTGTCTAGGTCGCCCCATTTTTGCAATATCATCATTAATTCCTTAACTTGCAACTTTCTCCCAGACACATTCATATTTTCTAAGTCTTTATCAGAAAATTCTGCTCTATAAGGTTTTTTCAGAACCTTGGGTCTTCCCACACCGATTCCCATTTCTAAAGCCAGATTCATTAATTTTTCATGAATTTGTTTTGTATTTCGAGTTATACTTCTGCAGATGAACAGCAATTCCTCCTCATTGAAGGTATTCAACCTTTTCAGCCCTACATTTCCTGCTATCATCTCTTCCAATTCTACTCTTAGTTTAAAAACATCTAGTATTTTTGGTGGTGGATCGGGCTTTTCTATGTTTTTTGTCCGTCTGTCTAATTCTTCTGGTGTTATTAGTGTGGCACTCTTTGTTCCGGTGGATGTCTCAAGTCTCACTTCTCTTGAACAACCTGGTGTGGCTCTTCTAGGTGTGTCATTTATTTGCCCTCTTATCGGCAAGTCCATTATTGAAATTACAGACTCGCAATCACTGGCTTGGTCGTCGACTAATATTTTTTCTTTTCTAGGTTCATTGATTGGTGTGGTCATGACAGGAGTTTTAGGACAGTTTGATTTATCTCCGTACAACGGGACAACAGGACCTATAGTCACAGGTATAGTTAGAGCTTCAGGATGTGTGCTTAACTGGGTTATCTTTTGTATTAATTGTTCTCTATTTTTATTGCCTCTCTTTTCTTTTCTTGGAATACTCTTTCCTTTGATTCTCATGTACTACTTATGGCACCAAAGGTGTTCCTAAGAATGGAGCACTTGGGGCAATTCTGCTTGGCCCTTCCTGATATGGCAGAGGACTTTTCATTAATATTTCTTCTAAATAATCATCTTCAGAGTTCCCTTCACTTGTCGTCTTTAAGTGTTTTTTATTTCAGTTCATTTACTTCCTGTCTGTTCATCAGCCATTAATACAGGATATAATCCCTTGGTTAACATGGATTGATTCCATTGTTTCATCTGTTTGTCTCGGGTTTCACATGGATATTTTGGATAAAAATTACTCAAATACCTGTTACACCTTGGCCTATCTCGTTCAAATGCCTCAGTTTCCCATTCTTCTAATGCCTCATATTGAGTCAACCTAGGTCTGGGTTCTAACTCATTCATTCTTGTCCGTAAATTATGTAAAATTCTCCCAATAAATTTTCCGTATTCTGGGAAAGCCAAAATTCTATCATCTTTTGTGTATTCAATCCAATTCTCTAACCATACACAGGTATGGTAACCTCTCTCTACCATCATGTATGATGCAGGAGTTTTTGGAGGAGAAATGAGAATTCCTTCTCTAGTTTTAATGGGCTTATCTTTTTCTAAATAATTTTTATTTTCTGCATAAATTACATTTTCCTTTTTTCACCGTACATTTTTCGTGACCTTCCTCTCAAGTATTGCTGATAAGCAAACCCTAAATAATTTCTATCTGGGCGACTCCCAGTTAATGTGGGATCGCACATACACAATCCATTGTCTATTTTTATTCTTAGGGCTTCTATGTTTAATTTTACTCAAATCTGTTTCTCCAATACGAATACGTTTCTTATTTTCGTATCCAATTAGAAATCAACTTACTTTGTGCATTTAGCCAATCCTAGCGCGGCTTTCAGTGACGTCAGATTCACTCCTTTCTACTGACCCCTCCTTTACAATAACTTGCGTAAGTTACACACACCCGCTGTCCTACCAATCCCAGCGCGGCTCTTTGTGATGTCAGGGCAGTACCCGCAGCTGACCCCTCCTTTGCAAGGTAATGCATAACTTAAATTTCTCAATATTTTGTACGGTTTTTGCATAAATCGACAACATAAAACATTTGCTACTGTGTCAGATTCTCTAAATTCCAAAGAATAGTCAGTTTTCTTTTACTGCGAGTAAAACCTTTCTGCTTACTCTTCACACACTACGAGTAAAACCTTTCCGCTTACTCTTCACTCAAGCATCAGAGATCCTGCTGCTCCTTTAGTATTACCCTTTCTAGGTGATATAAGACCAAAGTTTCACCAATGAGCTCTTTAGCTACCAATTACTCTCACTTACGTACAGAATATAATGCCTAAAACAGTGCTTTTAGTTTTACCTAACTTTCCACACTTTTCTTGAATCCTGACAAGTAACCCCACTGCAGTATGGTTTACATTCACCATCCGCTATTCAATATTCCCAGGAACTTCAGACAACATGAATAACGATGACAACAAGAAGTGTTAATGCATATATCAATAATTTCAATTACAATATTTTCAATTACAATATTTCCTACCTAACTAACTAGAACCTAACCATGCCTCTGCTACCAAGCAAAACTGATGGAGCGCGGGTCACCAGCTCTGGTCACACATACACCTGATACTCACCTGGGCCCAAACCACGTTCATACAGTGAGCTAGTAAATCCTTGCTGACATCAGTTGTGTGTAAATTACCTGTAACTTTGTTATTCACCTTTACCAAGTCTTACCAACTCGATAAATATAGTTTCCTTCCTCAATGAATCAGATTGCTGAGTTAGTTTAAGGTAGAATGACATTTACCGCTTTACTTTAAATAACCACAGACTCAGGAAGTTTCGAAAACCTTTATCTAAATTAAATTTGTGAGTCAAAATTCAATTACAGTAACTACCTTCATTTCAAGAGGCAAAGTAAAAAGTCAATCAGAGCTGAGTTACTAAATGATCAATGAAGACGGTACCTGGAAAAGGAGGAAAAAGGAAAAGCAGGCATAAAAGACAGATTTTTCTGATTATATTTACCTATGGTTAGAGATGAACCCAACTCCATAAATTGGGGGACCAGATAGAATCTCCAGGACAGGATACAGGTAGGAGATTAGGCAGATTCAGATCTGGGAGGAAAACTTCTTCTAAAGTACAACACCAGCGTTGCACCCCTCTCTGGCACTATTCTCCTCGGGTGTCCCTTTTCCGCAATGCCTCTATATGAATAGATTTATCGATTGGTATCTCGAACTCTCGGACAGAGTTTCTGTCAGCAGCAGGGTCTGAGACAGCGTCTCGGACAAGAAATGGAGCAGCATACGCATTGGGTCAATGACGAGCCGGAATGACAGATCTGACAAGTCGGACGAGGTCTTTAGCTATCTTACCTCAATTATACTGTTCATGATTCGTGTACCACCCCCCCCATGTATCAACTCTTATGTTTTCCCTTATTCTGATTGGTCGGGATGAGGAGGTGAGTTCATCACACCACTTAGAATTTAAGTTTTTCTCTATGAGCCATTGTTTATGTGCCCGCCCCTTAATTTTCTTTTCCCGTAGCTTTATTCCCACACGCATTTCACATTACTCAGTAAATTAAATATTTTATTCAACATTGTTGCTCTTGCTGGGGTCATCAGTTGAGCTTATCAGGCTTCTTCATTCAAGGTGGCCTTGGCTGAGTGACACGGGAGCCATCATTGTTTCTGGCCAGTCTCTATGCGCATGCGCGCAGTTCATATGAGGTAGGGATTCCAGTCACCCTCCGAGGCCCAAATAAGAACTTATAATAATACATTCAGAAAAAGACACGTTAGAACACAGTAGCAAATAATTTCACTGTTTACCACTTATCTCTACTCTATCACCATTTACTTAGGTAAATCTTTTGCATTAGTGTTTAATAAAACTTACGAGGTTTAGTTTAGCAGTAGCAGGTGCATTAGCATGTGAGTTGGAAGCGGCTATTTTTAATGCCATTGCGCAGCTGCATAAGTTTCCCACCAAAAGCAACAGAGTCATACTATGTAGATGCAGTAGACGCATGCGCAATAGAAATCCCGTGTTTTGTAGGCCATTTTAGGACATTCATGTTACGGGTTAGTAATGCACATAGAAAAGCTTTCCCTAGATAAAAGTGTTTGTGATGTATTGCGGTTTTAGTATTCACAAAACAAATTGGTTACATTATTATACGTTGTTTTAGAGGATTGAATTCAAGCAAGTTTCTTTCATGAATCGTTGCTCCATCACCAGGCGGTCTTGGGAATGTTTGTGAATTCTAGAAAATAGTAAATTTACACTGTCATGCGGGTGTACATCCTACTACTGATCACCTTGTCATTCTACAGGAAACACGGATGCATTTTTGTATAAAAAAGGAGGCTAAAAGTTGGGAGACATCCGTAACATCGCGGTCTTCACAGGTATTACAACGCAAGTCGTCACAACGACTTGCGCTGGATGGCGCTATACACTAAGGAATAGCAAGATTTACTATTCCAACACCTTCCCTACTGTTAGGTAGGCTGAAGTTAGAATAGTAAATCATACTATTCCTAAGTCCAGCACCCTCCAGCGCAAGTTGTTGTAACGACTTGCGTTGTAATGCCTGCGTTGTAAACATATCGCGGTGTGAAGACCGTGATGTAACGTCATATATTCGTCTCCTTTTACTTTTTCTCTTTCTCCTTTCCTTCTGTTATGTATGCCAATTGTCATTACTAGGCTGAAGTTTGATCATTGTAAAGCGCTCCGATACCTGCAAGGGTCATGTGCGCGCTATATAAAACTTTTTAAACAAATAAAGCTCCCTTTTTATAGTGGGAAATGCAATTAATAAATATGAACACAAAAAGGAGACCCCTTAAAGTTGCAGCTTATGCCATTAAGAAAAGTGGAAAACACATATCTGTGTGTATCGATCTTGTCAAATGATACAGTGTAGAATATTTTCCTTGTTAAAGCCGTACAAAGTAGCAGTATGATGTTTATACAGCCAGAAGAGAATTAAAATGTGTATCCATCCACTGGCAATGTCTAAACAGCCACTCGCTACAAAATCTCACTTTTAATATTCAGTGGTGGCCACATTTCACCTGTTGGGAAGTTGGGTTTTGTCAACAATACACTCTAAAAGTTTACTTTGTGGTGTTTGTATATGATATAGTTTTATCCACTCGGGCCAGTGTTTTGTCTACTGAGCCTGTAAGGAATTTTTCTGCAAAAGGCTAGAATCCCCTTTGGAATACCACATACGTGTCCCCTTTATTTCCTGAGAAATGGGTTAAGTCAAGTGAAGCTTTTATGACGGGAGCAGAGAATTCATTCGTCAGAGAAGATTCAGCGATAAGACACATCAACTTCTTAAGGTCAACCACATGAGGATGTGACTGAGCCTTAATGCACGTTATGTTATGCTGTTTAGTGTCAGAACATCACTGTGTGAAAATCATCTTACATAAATATTGTCTCCACAGCTTTGTACCCTCACCCTGTATTTATTGAACTTTGGTCCATCGCAGTAAGTTACATTCGTCTTTGCGATTATGCCACCACCTTCTGGTTCACCTTGTTCCTCTCAGCCTGGTTGTTATCTACCTCTGTATCGGTGTTGTAAAGGGGGAAGATGTATGTACAGAAGGGAGCAAAACAGAACTTTCGTTTTTTCCTGAATTTCTGCAGATTCAGTTCTCTGTTAGGACTTGGTAAAAGTTCTTTCCAACATTAAGGGGTCTATTATGATGTAGGGCCCGCGTGGCGGTGGCGATCCGCCCTACATCATACCCCACCCGCCTCCCATTTCCCCCCGCCTTATTATGATGGCAGGGGGACCGCGGCAGACAGAAAGACCGTCTGCCGCTTTTCCGGCCGGTCAACGGGTCTACCGGGCGGAAAAGGGTTGCATATGGTGGAGGTGTCTGCTAGTCACCGCCAGCCATATTAGGATGCCAGCGGGAAGCACGGAAAGGCATGCGGATTCCTGAGTTGGGGGCCCATTGCGGGCCCCCTGGATGTTGGGGGGGTGTAGCGGGAGGACATGGATATGCATGGCATATGCATGGACGACGTGGCAGGCACCGCGTGGTGCCTGCCACGTTGTGCATGCAAATGCACACAGTGCGTTCCCAGCATTTTGGCGGGCAGTGCTCTGAGCACCGCCCGCCACAATGCTGGGAATAGAGGATGCCACCACCGCGGTGGCATCCTAATTGCCGGTGCGGGACCGCCGCACCACTGGTGGCCGGTTTCAGCACCGCTAGGGTAGGTCTGCCCGCCATCCTAATCGGCCCCTAAGTTGCCTGAATATGGCAGGCTCTGCTTCTCGATGTAAGTCAAATGACTTTCAGAAAAATCAAAAGAGGAAGGGTTGCAGATCTCAATATCTGCCAGGATGAAAACCCTGACATTTTGATGTCCTTTTGTAAACTGGTTTGTGCACCAATCACATGGCCCTATAGTAACTGCTCTTAGTGAGAGAAAACAAGGTAATGAGGTCAGAACTAAAGAAATGTCAGTATGCTTCCCCAGACTAAGAGACAATATGGCCATTGCATTATGAATATCCATCAGTTGCAAAAAATATTTGGCTGCATCACCAAGATTGACATAATTGGATAAATGCATTTATTGTCACTATCCAAAAAGAAATCGGAAGAAAAGGCAAAATAGATGGTTGACCTGGGACTAAAGTGAGTGTTTGGATCCAAAATAACTCTCAAATTGTTGAAAGCCTCTAATCTAGAAACAATGAGTTGGCCATGCTTTCTGGTCAAAGACTTGTGTCTCATAATGGAGACTCCAAGGTGGGCAGCAAAATCAATTTTTGCTGGATTTGACTTCAAAGACATACACTAATCCATCCCCTAACTGTGGTCAGACAGGAGTTCAGAGACAACCCAGGAGAATCCCGAGTGAGATCTGGAGACTGAGAATGACGTGCCCACCATCACCATATGTGAACGCATGTCGACCGTGCATGCAAATGTGGTCTGCTAGAAGCTGCGTACATCCTTTAAGATGAAGAGGCGAGATTGTCGAGACCTGCCCAGTCCATACACTGCCCATAAGAAAGGACTTGATTCATTCCAAAGCTGAGACCTGAACACCGGACTGGGAGATGTGCTAAAGTATGAGGGAGTACTGCCAACGGGTCTAAGGCTCTGGTTACGATGGCGGTTGGTCAGATGGCCTGTCGGTGGTGGTTCTCCCGACATCGTAATGAGGCTCTAAAAGAATTAGGAACAGAAAGACAAGAACACAGAAGTGCTTAACAATACTAACTATACCTACACACTATAGTACTCTGAGAGTTCTGCCCTTTAAAGCGTCCTTGTCTGGTCCACTAATGTGTAGTGGCCAAATATTAATCAATCTGTTTTTCTCCTTCCTGTTTTCATTCTCATACTTCAGAATCCATATTTGTTTTGTTCTCTTTATATCACGAGCTGTCTCCCTGCCTGCATTGCCTGTCTCAGCTTTAACAGTGTTTTTAGCACAGTATTATGCATTGTAAAGGTGTGCTATTATTTTAATCCATTTCTATTTGTGACGGTATAACTTCGAACAGGCTTAAGAACACATTCGCCTTTTGAAAAAAAATATTTGCTTCAAAGTATTTAAGGGGGTTATTGGAAACCCAACTGTTGGTCAGTGTTCTTGAAAGGAGACCATATTAGTCTGCTTTTTAATCATGTTAAGGGTGCAGTACACATATTAACCACAAGGAAGTGCTGCAGTGTCAACTAAACGCACTCACACTTTCAAAATGCCAAAAGCTAACAGCTTAAACGTTATATACCCAGTTGGAAGCACATAGCAGATGTTGAATATTGGCTGGGAAGGGAAAAAAAGCATTTCTCTGTCAAGGTATTTTTTCACACGTGAAAGTTAGGAGGAGGAAGAGACAAACGATACAAAGTGAAAGGTCTCTCACGCCCAACTCCTCTAAAACTGAGGAACTAAACTTTACCCTTGACTTGCTGTAATATGTATCATCATTCAGAAATTTTAGGGGCATATCAGCAACAACCGGCGATAATTATCGCTCAGCACTCTTAGCGTGAGGATAATTATCGCCGGGTAACGTGGATTTTTATCGCTGAGATAGCGTGCTGTTAGCAACGCTTATCTCCTCAGCGATAAAAATCCTAGCGCTAACTGCCTAACGTGAAATTATCGCTGGAAACCCAGCGATAATCTCCCGTAGTGTGGCGTTAGCTTGCTGATAGGGACTCACAAACTTAGCCATGATATCCTCCTTCCATAGGATATCATGGCTAAGTCAGTCCTGAAGCAGGCGTAAGGAAAGTAGCGATAACAGGGGTTATCGCTACTTTTCCTGCCGCTATGCTTCGTAGCGTGGGGCTTGATGATAGGAGAAATGACGCTTAGCGACATTTCTCCTGTCATGTTAGATCAGGAACGCCCACTTTGCATCTCACTAGAGATGCAAAGCTAGGCGTTGGGAATCCCCACGCTAAAGCAAGGTTTCACGCGTTAGCGTGGCCTTGCTAATTAGGCGATAAAATTATCGCCGATTTTCGGCCGAAAACAGCTGCAAAAGCGGCGATAATTTTTTTATTGCCAGCTTGTAAATATGGCCCTTAGTTTCTTTTCAACCCATTAGACCTTTATTACCATTCACTGAAATTATGCGATTATGCCGCTTTGGCCTTTACCACATAATTATTGATTTGCCACATAATCTATCTGCTGCATAATCAGCAGATTTTAACAAAAAAAAATCTTGCTTAAATGGATCAAAAGTTATTAAAACCGGGGCAAAACATGATGTCATTCGGCTGCTCTGCAGCATGACTGAAAGTTTTTTTTTTTAAGTGCTATGACGCAATAAGTGCTGGCTGCGTCATATTGTTTTTTTTCATTGCTGGTCGGAGAGCGGGACAGGAGGCATTTCAGAGGGAGGGACAGCATGCAACAGGGAAAGAGTAGACGCCTCCTTTTTCAGCCTCCACCAGCAATAAAAATAAAAACACTATGGGGTCTATTATGATGTAGGGCAGATTGCCACCGCCCGCATGGCGGTAGCGATCCACACTACATCAGACCCCGCCCGCCACCCATTTCCCCCGCCATATTAGGATGGCGGGGGGGACCCCGGTGGACGGAAAGACCGTCGGCCGGTTTTCTGCCAGTCGACCAGTCAGAAAAAGGTCTTGATATGGTGGCTGTGTCTACTAGACACCGCCATCCATATTAGCATGGGAGCGAGAAGCAAGCTTTCCATGGTGGCATTGCAGCCACGGAAGGGCATGCTGATTTTGCTTTCGGGGGCCTGTTGCGGGCCCCCAGGGTATTGGGGGTGCACATGAGAGGTACCTATGGTACCCCCCTACATTGTCACGGACAAGGTGGCAGGCACCACACGGTGCCTGTCACCTTATGCATGACAATACACAACTTGCATTCCCAGCATTGTGGCGGGCGGTGCTGTGAGCATCGCCCGCCACAATGCTGGGAATGGAGGATGCCACTGCCACGGTGGCAGTGGCATCCTAATTGCAGGTGCGGGACCGCCGTATCACTGGCGGCCGGTCCGCCCGCCATACTATTAGGCCCCTATGTTGTGGACAGCACTGGACCCCTTATAGTGCTTTTGAAAAAAAAACTTTCAGCCATGCAGCACAGCAGCCGTGCTGCAGTACTATATGGCAAAAAATATTGACAAAGCCAAAAGGTCACTTAGGCAAAACCCACTGTCTTTGCCAATGCCTTTTTCCTGGCAGGATGGGGGGAGGGGAGAGGCAAGCAACAACACAAGATGGGGTGGGTAGCAGCAAGCGACAATGCAGGATGGTGTGGGGTTGGACAATCAACAACATGGGTTTAAGGAACAAGTAACAATGCTGAATGGGGCAAGAAGGTGATAGGGGGCAAACAACAACGTGGAATAGTGTGGCAAGGGGTAAGCAACAACGCTGGATGGGGCGGAAGGTGGCATGCAACAGTCAGTGCCGGAAGGGGCGGGAGGTGGAAAGCAATGGGATAGAGCTGGATGGGAGAGGGCAGGCAGCTGGACAAAGGGCGTGGAAGTGGGCAAGTAACAACACAGAGAGCGGTAACAGGTGGGGGTGCAAGAAGCAACATAGAGAGGGTGATATTGGTCAAGCATCAATAAGGAGAAGGACGAGGGTGTTTTTTAATCCTGGCAAATTAATAAGAGACCTAGCATTAAATGTGTCACAAATTAAGCCCTAGGAAAGGATCTGTTAATGAGACGTTTCAGGGAGTGCAGCAATTTAGCTCATCTGTATACGTTGTGCTGGTGCTTAAAATGCATATGACCACTGTTTGTACGGCCCCTCTGTCTTATGTGTCTTGGTGTCACTGCACCTGCTGCACCAATAATGAATACGCATAAATCTGAACACTGAAGCATGCCCATGTTCTTAATAGGATCTCTGCTAATATTCTGGTGCACATTTAAATAGGAGTCTCAGCAACTTTGAAGCATTAATTATTGTTTTTAAAAAAAAAAAGGAAATACAGTGAACAGTTGCGGACACTGAGGGTATGTAACTAGGCATGATAATGGTGATAACAGTCTGGCCGCAACAAACGTGCATAACACTGCTATGCAAAAACGGTAGTAACCAGTATCATTTAATTATTCTTTATCTGTAGTTCAGAATCTTAAAATGCAGATAACCAGTGATTAAGAATCCCACTTTCCTGTGTGTCTTGGTGTCACTGCACCTGCTGCACCACTGATGTATACGCCTAAATCTGAAGTGTGAACCATGCCCATGCTGTTAATAGGATCTCTGCTAACATTACAAAGAACAATTTAATAAAAGCCCCGGCAACACTTAAAATACAATTTCAGTCCAGTAAACGCAGCTGTAAGAGAGATAGTAATACATTGTATATCATTCAATAAATAGCTCTGTTTTAGCCTTTAAAGCATGGCTTTTGCCCATTCCTACAGTTTCTGCGCTAAATGTTAAGCAAGCTACCCCTAAATAAAGTATGCTATTTAAACCGGAAAATTAATAAGCGCACTAGCATTAGATGTGGCACAAATTAAGCCCTAGGAAAGGATCTGTTAATAAGACGTTTCAAGGAATGTAGTAATTTAATTTGTCTCTAGCTGTTGTGCTGGTGCTTAAAATGCATATAACCACTGTTTGGCAGGCCCCTTTGTCCTTTGTGTCTTGGTGTCACTGCACCTGCTGCACCAATAAGATATTTGCTAACATTCTAGTACACATTTTAAAGCCTTTCACCACATCATAAGAAATAGAAACAAACAAGCACTGTACTAAAACCAGTGTTACAGAAACACTCGTGTCTATAGATGGAAGCAAGGTTTAGGTTGACTCCTTTTAAAATGTGCACCGGTGTACTCTTCCCTAATCTGTACAGGGTGCGCGCAGTGAATTACACTGTTTCCATGAACTTTAAAAAGTTTATAAATTGAGCAAAGAGTCCAGAGCCGGGAAACTTTGTAAAATGCCGGAAAATAAAACAAAGCAATCACAATACAAAAAGCGCTGGCCCATGGGCACTGCAACATAAGCATTGGCAGTTTGAGCTCCAAAACAACTTTACCAACACATGTGCACAGTTTGTATGCGCACTGTTCAATAAATTAACCGCCCAAAATACACTGTAAAGACTAACTTTTTATAATAGCCCCTGCACCACTATAGCTACAAATTAAGCATTATAAAAGCAAATGTAACAAAGCCATTATTTAGCTGTAGTTTCAGACAATATTGTAACAATATTTTAATTTTAATTAAAGCCACATTATGTATACTTTATGTGCTCTCTGTAACAGAAACCAACAAAAGGAATATAATCCAGGAAGCTGAAAACATTGCCTTAATCTTCCAAGTAATGTGAACCCAGGCACTTTATTTTTCTTGACGAAATAACTACTTATAAAAAAAAATATTGCAGCTACACTTCTAAACGTGTAGAAAATATAAGCAGTTTCGTGTTTACAAAAAAAGTATATGTTTTAGGCAATACGCTTTAAGCAATTTAAACAAAACAATTTGCGTACGTTTATTTTGTAACTGGGCAAATCTATTGTAATGCATTCCCATTTAGTTTGAACGAAAAACACAGACAGAAAGTCTGCTATAGTGTGACATGTTTTCACCAGTTGGAAACAAAACCAGACCAGGCTAATTAAGTGCTTTAAGCCGTGTAGTAAAGATTGTAATCTGGTGCCTAGCAGCATCTGGGAGATGCAAAACAACTAACTGCAGGATGCTAAGCTCCGAAAAATAAATGGAAGTCACTGCTGAAGTAAGGGCTAAAAACACCCCCTCCTTCGCAATCGCATACTTTGAAATGCACACAAAATGCTATTACTTTGTTGTCGTCAAGAAATAAAAATAGTTCATGTTTGCCTATATTTTACAAAGAGTACGGCCCCAAGAAACTCCATCAAAAGCCATAAAATAAATTACAAGAAAGCACTAAAAACAAAGCGCTACAACCAGGTACATTAAAAAATTAGCTTTACTTAAAATATTTAGTCTTTCTTTTTGTGCATATGGGCGTCCAATAAAAAATAAATAGTTATTAGCCTATGGTTTGGTGTCACTGCACCTGCTGCACCAGATATGTATACGCATAAATCTGAAGTGTGAACCATGCCAAACCTGTTAATAGGATCTCTGCTAACGTTACAAGGAACAATTTAATAAGACTCCCGGCAACACTAAAGATATAAATTAATCACAGTAAACGCAGCAGTAAGAAAATGAGTATTCAATCGCCATTAATGCAATAAATAGCTTTGTTTAAGATTTTAAAGCACTAGTCCTGCCCATTCCTACAGTTTCAGGGCTAAATATTAAGCAAGCTACCCGTAAATAAAGTATACTATTTAAATCTGCTCATTAATAGGCACACTAGCATTAGATGTGTTACAAATTAAGCCCTAGGAAATGATTTCTTAATGAGAAGTTTTAAGCTTAAAATTTGTGCAGGAATGGAAATATTAGCATATGTGTGTGTAAACATAGAAATTGTAAAAAGTTAGCACCAGGCGCTCTTTTACAATCCTTCCAACACATCTTAAATGCACAGTTTTAATGCGTGCAGCCTGGGCAAGCGCAAACAAATTGGCAATGAAATACTAACAATTTTGCAGCGCATACTGCAACAAGACCAATTTAGAACTGGTAACATACGGAAATGCTAGAAAATAAGTAAATCTCAAAATTGTAATAAATTATTTAAAGACGCTTTTAAACAATTCTTAATAAGCACCATTTCAATACGTGCAACCCGGGAAAGTGTCAAAAAATGTGCGATAAATACAACAATTTTGCTATGCGAGCTGCCACGAGAACAATTCCACATGCGCAGGCAGGTATATGTTCAACTAGGAACATTGAGAGATCGGTACTTGCCTTTTGGTGACGTGTTTGACTGTCTTTACTTGTGGCGCTATCTAACCTGTACATGGGCAAGGTGCAGAGGCGCAACTAGAGTGAAATTTTGAAGGGAGGGCCACGCGCGCTACATCCTGTGCCTCACACCATCTTATTGGAATCGGCATGGAGGGGGGTTGTGAGGCAGCGTCGAATGACCCGGATAGATCGGGATTCTAGTGTGCTTTGCAACTAAGATATCAAACACTGCAAATACAGAGCAAAGAAACTCCTTAAATACCGATAAAGAAAAATAATAAAACAAACACAAGTATATCCCCCCCCCAAAAAAACCACTACATAGCAGAAAGCAATAGCCACGAAAGAAACAAAAGAGTTCCAACAGAAACACTTCAGGCCACTTACTGCATGTTTACTGTAGTTAGGCTGTGCTGCATGGGCGTTCCTGAAAAAATAAAGGCTGATCTACAAAGCGCATTAGCCTGTCAAAAACGAAGACAAGAAAACAGACAAGCTCAGGAACCAATTACTAACAAACAGCTGCAGGAGGCGGAGATTCTACACATATCCAGATTACTTCATGCCTCGTAGAGGCAGCACATGCACTGCCCTATGCGAGACCTAAAAATAAGTAACTCAGAAGGAATGAATAATAGAAGGAAACACGTATTTGGGCCATGCTCCATGGGAGGGACGTGAATCCAGCATGCATTGACTAAAGAAAAACAAGGAAATAAGAGTGGCTGTGAAGCCAACCAATGGTAAGCAATGGTAAGCAGTGGGTGGGCTCTAAACCCCCTGTAAGCCAACATAGGGGCCAATTCCGATCCGTGTAAAATTTTCTCCGAATCGTATCAGGTTTTTTTACCGTACGAATCGTACAAGTCCCGTACAAACTGGCAAGTACGATTCGTATGTGAAAAAATCCATACGAATCGCATTGGGAAAATTCCCCCACATGTCCTCGGGTCGGAAATAGTGTCCGACACGTCCCCGGACAGTTTTACCTATGAATCGGGAAACTGAAGTCCGAGCGCGCAAGTACGATCCGTCCCGTCCGTCCGAATACACAACCGTATGGAAAAAACACCGTACGGTGCGAACTCCCATAGCAACTATGGAGACGTCCAAATATGTGCCCGCATACGCGCCGAACACCGCCCCCCAGCACACCCCTCCACGTACGTGCCGTACCCCAGCACCCCCCCATGTCCGCGCCGTACCCCCACCTCACCCCGTAGGTATGGAGCGTACCCCCACCCCACCTCGTAGGTACAGAGCGAACCCCACCCCCCCGTAGGTACGGAGCGTACCCCCCCTAAGTACGGTGCAGACCCCCAGCGTACCGACGGGGGGTGGTGGTATGCTCCATACCTACGGGGGAAGGTGGGGGTACGCACCATCCATAGGGGGGGCTGGGGGTTCGGCACGGACATGGGGGGGCAGGGTGTACGGCACGTACATACGGGTGCTGGGGGTACTGCGCATACATACGGGGGGCTGGGGGTATGTGCTGGGGGACGGTGCATACATACGTGGGCTGGGGGTACGCACCGTCCATACGGAGGTGGGGGTACGCACCGTCCATACGGGGGTGGGGGCACACACCGTACACACCGTACCCCCAGCACCCGGTATGTACACGCCGTACCCCCAGCCCCCCCCCCATGTACGCGTCGTACCCTGGGTTCACGTATGTACGGCATGTACCCCCAGGCCCCCACACCCTGCCCGTGCCTGTACGCACCCTACCCGAGGCCCCGACACCAGCACCCTCACCCAGCCCTGCGCATGTACGAGTCGTACCAAGCCATAGCAAATGTGAGCACTGTACAACAACATAGCCGATGTACGCACCGTACAGACGCGAAAAACACACGTACTGAACCAGGGCACTGCAAAACACCACAAGGAGAGTCAATTCGAATTGCACAACACCACAAAACACGTCCAACAAGCCCAAAGACACCCAATACACTGACCTGCACCAGCCAAACAGGTAAACAGAGGCCCAAAACACAACCACCCCTTATAACACACCCACCCAAACTTCAAACACAGCCACACCCACACATGGACCAATAAAAAGGGCCCACACACACAAACCATGAGCCTTTGCAACAGACCCACTGCTGCCAGACCCCACAGACAACCCACAGCACCAGACCTCAACCTTTACTACACCTTACACTTGCACACCTTCACACAACCACCTTCACAAACACCCCCTCATCACATTCACACACACACCTTCACAACCACACACACCCACAACCATCCACACCCACACCCCACACCATGCCCACAGACAGGAATCCAAAGTTCACAACAGCGGAGCTGGAGATCCTTGTCAATGAAATCATCAGAGTCGAGCCACAGCTCTTCGGAACATTGGTCAGACAGACCAGCGTATCAGAAAAATCAGCCATGTGGCAGAGGATCATCGAGAGGGTGAATGCTGTTGCGCCCATCCGAAGGACCAGGCATGAATGCCAAGCCAGGTGGTATGATCTGCGGAGGACGGTCCACCGCAAAATGACCGACGAACACAACCAGGCCAACATCACTGGAGGTGTGCCGCCCCGCAGACCGGTACACTACCATCCCTGGGAGGAGAAGGTGATGCGCACGCTGCCGCCGGTGGGAGTACACGGACTAGAAGGACCCGCCGAGCCTGGTGAGTACACAAACAAATCACCCCACATGGGGGGAACCGCATCCACAACCCAACTCCCGATAATGCACGCAACTACCCCACATCACCGGACGCAACCACATTCCAACAATACGCACATGCCACTATCAGCTCCATGCCCCATGCACCAAGCAAGGCCATGCCAAGTCACAGGCCACACAAAACACCAACACAAGACAGGATGTCCGTGATTCCGGGAGGGGGGGCCTTCAAAGTCACATTGTGCAACTCAGAAGCAGACACCAATGCCCTCAGCCCATATGGCCTAGGGCAGAGCTATACAAACAGTGTGTCCCGACACTGTACTGTGTCACCTGCAAATGGCGGCCGCGTCGCAGGATGACATGGGTATGAAGGCCCAATTCGCACAAAACAGCAGCCAATGAAGAGGCAAAACTGTGAAAGAGTGTCAGCACACACCGCCGCTACAGAGCAGACTCAGAGACACTCTGCCCAATGGGGTGCGGGAGATTCCATGCAAAGCCACATGAACAAGCCAATGGCCTCCTTTGAAATACCTGCAAAGTGTGTGTGCCCAGGAAGCTGGGCTGAGGTGACAGAGGGTGACAGACAGACGGAGGGAGAGGGTGACAGAGGGCGACAGGGTGACAGACAGACGGAGGGAGAGGGAGGGAGAGGTAGGGCGACAGAGGGCGACAGAGGGTGACAGACAGACGGAGGGAGAGGGAGAGGGAGGGAGACAGAGGGCGACAGAGGGTGACAGACAGACGGAGGGAGAGGGAGAGGGAGGGCGACAGAGGGTGACAGAGGGTGACAGACAGACAGAGGGAGAGGGAGGGAGACAGAGAGAGACAGAGGGCGACAGAGGGTGACAGACAGACGGAGGGAGAGGGAGAGGGTGGGAGACAGAGGGAGACAGAGGGCGACAGAAGGCGACAGAGGGTGACAGACAGATGGAGGGAGAGGGAGAGGGAGGGAGACAGAGGGCGACAGAGGGCGACAGAGGGTGACAGACAGACGGAGGGAGAGGGAGAGGGTGGGAGACAGAGGGAGACAGAGGGCGACAGAGGGCGACAGAGGGTGACAGACAGATGGAGGGAGAGGGAGAGGGAGGGAGACAGAGGGCGACAGAGGGTGACAGAGGGTGACAGACAGACGGAGGGAGAGGGAGGGAGACAGAGGGAGACAGAGGGCGACAGAGGGTGACAGACAGACGGAGGGAGAGGGAGAGGGAGGGAAACAGAGGGCGACAGAGGGTGACAGACAGACGGAGGGAGAGGGAGGGAGACAGAGGGTGACAGACAGACGGAGGGAGAGGGAGAGGGAGGGAGACAGAGGGCGACAGAGGGCGACAGAGGGTGACAGACAGACGGAGGGAGAGGGAGAGGGTGGGAGACAGAGGGAGACAGAGGACGACAGAGGGTGACAGACAGACGGAGGGAGAGGGAGAGGGAGGGAGACAGACGGAGACAGAGGGCGACAGAGGGTGACAGACAGACGGAGGGAGAGGGAGGGAGGGAGACAGAGGGAGACAGAGGGTTACAGACAGATGGAGGGAGAGGGAGAGGGAGGGCGACAGAGGGTGACAGACAGACGGAGGGAGAGGGAGAGGGAGGGCGACAGAGGGTGACAGAGGGTGACAGATAGACGGAGGGAGAGGGAGGGAGACAGAGGGCGACAGAGGGTGACAGACAGACGGAGGGAGAGGGAGAGGGTGGGAGACAGAGGGAGACAGAGGGCGACAGAGGGCGACAGAGGGTGACAGACAGACGGAGGGAGAGGGAGACAGAGGGAGACAGAGGGCGACAGAGGGTGACAGACAGACGGAGGGAGAGGGAGGGAGACAGAGGGAGACAGAGGGTGACAGACAGACGGAGGGAGAGGGAGAGGGAGGGCGACAGAGGGTGACAGAGGGTGACAGACAGACGGAGGGAGAGGGAGAGGGTGGGAGACAGGGAGACAGAGGGCGACAGAGGGCGACAGAGGGTGACAGACAGACGGAGGGAGAGGGAGAGGGAGGGAGACAGAGGGCGACAGAGGGCGACAGAGGGTGACAGACGGACGGAGGGAGAGGGAGAGAGTGGGAGACAGAGGGAGACAGAGGGCGACAGAGGGCAACAGAGGGTGACAGACTGATGGAGGGAGAGAGAGAGGGAGGGAGACAGAGGGCGACAGAGGGTGACAGACAGACGGAGGGAGAGGGAGAGGGAGAGGGAGGGAGACAGAGGGAGACAGAGGATGACAGACAGACGGAGGGAGAGGGAGGGCGACAGAGGGTGACAGAGGGTGACAGACAGACGGAGGGAGAGGGAGAGGGAGGGAGACAGAGGGAGACAGAGGGCGACAGAGGGTGACAGACAGACGGAGGGAGAGGGAGACAGAGGGAGACAGACAGACGGAGGGAGAGGGAGAGAGAGGGAGAGGGAGGGAGACAGAGGGTGACAGACAGAGGGAGGGAGGAGGGTCACTGTCATGCCAGCAGGCACCATGAGGGGATAGACACATCACCTGGTAGACCCAATGCCAAATCACACCACACCCAACAGCATGCCCGGTCACACCCCCCCCCCTTACACAAGCACACACCCCCGGGGCAGCCAACGTGTTGGAAGGGCGATCCCAGGGGGGTTACAGAACACGTTCCTGACCACCCTGTGACCCGCCTCTCCCAGAACCAGGCCGAGCACCGGCGGTGAGGCCCCTTCAGGAAGGGCGGTCTCGTACTTGGCCTCGCACGTGCTGAGCTTGCACTACGTGACAAAGAGACACCACACAGTAGGTTTCAGTAGACGGAGACCTTTATCTAAGATTCGTTGGACCTTTATGATCCGCAAGGTAGTCTTTGGTCGGTACAAGAAGCTTGGTAATTCTTGCACAGGGTGGTTGGGGTAGCGGGACAGTTCTTGGTTCAGAGTCACTGCCGAGTATTCTTCGCACAGCTCTCAATCCTCGAGCCGGGGGACACGGTGCAGTCTCGGGTCCAGCCGGACCACTGTGCTCTTGAGCCGCGACCAGGTCCTCAGGGCTCTCGTAGTTCCAGGTCTTCTCTCCCCCAGTCCCCTCAGCACCCTCTGTTATACGCCTTCTTCCCTTTGAATTCCTGCGTCCTCACAGAGAGGGGTCTTGGCGTCGGGGGGCTGTGTGTTGGGATTTCCTGTCGCTCGGCTCTTTGATCCTTTGAAGTAGGGCCGGGAGGGACTCCAGACACCCAGCATGCGGGGAGCCAGCTCCCTGGGGACCCGGAGGGCGATCGAAACCTCCATTGAGAGGAGGTCAGAGGTGCGTCAGAGACTACTGCTCCCTGTCCTGCTTGGGGGGGTTCCCTCTCCCTTGGCCGGGCATGGCGCGTCTAAGGTCTAGGTTCTGCTGGGGCCCTGGGTCGGCCATCGGGACATGGTGGCCGGGGGTCTTTAACCAGGGATCAGGGGGGGTGGCATGATTCGGGTTGGAGGGACTAATGGTCAGGGGGGGTCCACGCCACGAGGCCGGTCCCACACAACGCAAATTAGCACTCCCACAATGGATATGTGACACAACAAGACCAATCCATAGCCAACTAAGCATCCCAACACTCATCAGACAGGCCAAATAACCAGGAGTACATATCAATCTGACCCCCGCAACATACCCATCCACAAGTGCACTGTGAGAGGAAGGCTAGACATATCCAACTACCAAGAGCAACTGTGCCAACTTGAATATGTATGAAACATGGATGACGCATGTAACACCATTAACATTGTCTCTCTCTCACACACAGGGCAACGTCGTCGATCTCCCCCCAACACTGGGGGGGAAGACACACAGGACCCGGCTCGGCGTGACGATGATCCCACCGGCAGCGACGACTCTCACCACACCGTGGATGACCCCGACCAACCTGGCCCCTCTGGTGCCCAAGCACCTGCAGCACCTGCGTCAGGTACAACTGTGCCATCCACCACCCCCATTCCTGCCACATCCCAGGATACACACAGGAGCTCTGCTCGCACACAACGCAGCCAGTCTGACCAGGAGGGACGAGGGCTCCCGGGCACCCAGGAGGAGGCAGGCGACCCCGCAAATGCCATCCCTCAGGGGTCCCGGAGACCCGACATGCCCACAAGGGCAGGCCAGGCTCAAGTGGGCAGGGGTGGTGGGAGTGGAGGACGGCGGAGGCGCGAGCCTGACCAGGATATGTCACACGTCCACAACATCCTGGACACATACCGGCGTGACTCCAGAGGCATCGACCAGGTCGTGTCAACACTCTCCGAGATGCATGGGACCCTCGATGAGGTTAAGAACCTGCAGGTCATCAACAACACCAAGGACGGATGGAGGCAAGACTGGCTGAGCTCCTGGCGGTGCACAGGGACGTGAGCCAATCACTCCGTCAGATCGCCCAAAGCCTGGCTAACCCTCCCTGTGCCACCAGGCATAGACCACCACCAGACACAGGGAGGGAGGAGGAGGAGGATTCATCTGACGGAGCGTCCCCAGCATCGTCAAGGTCTGCATCTGAGGGTCCCCGCAGGAAGGTGGGTCGTCCACGCAAAAGACCGTGAGAGTCAGCGGACCATCACCATCTGCCAGGTCACCTGGCCTGGGACCTGGCCCCCTGGCGCAACAGTAGCACCTCATCCTATGACATTCTCTGCCACATGGACTTGCTGGTCACTGTCTGACCAATGTTGACAAAGACTGTGGCATGGACTCTGATGACTTCCAATGGCAAGTATACCATCTCCCCCTGTGAACTTTGGATTCCATACCCCCGGTACAGCATCTAATTGCATCCCCCCAACACGTACCCCACCACCAATAAAAACATTACAAATCACGAGATGATGCCGTCATTTAGCATTATTCCACTACATGTGTGTGTTGGCAAGTCAAACCATGCCTGAGTTTTGAAGTAACTCCAACCATGCATACCCGGGGGTCTGAGTCAGGCACAGGACACACATGGGTCACAATGTATCATCCAATACAGACATGGAGCACCATACTCACCCGTGATGGGCCCAACCAGCTGAGGGGGTGCCTGCACAACTGTGCGGACAGACCTATTTCGAAGAGCAACAGTCATGCGCAGAGGTCAGGGATCATGTGGAGCATCCTGGGGTGGGGGTCCCAGGTATGGGTAGCCAGGTGGGAGAACTATGTCCTGCAAGCAGGAGTCAGGTGGATGTGGAGAATGGTGGCTAGGCCAAGGTTGGATGCATGGAGATGGCACAATGGGGTCTTGAATAACAGTGCCACATGGTTGTGTTGGGGGCGTGGTCGTGGGCTGCATCCTGAGTGTGGATGTGGATTGTGAAGGTCATCCTGCAGATGACAGTGATCCATTGCCGCCATCCCTGTTGGACGGTGATGTGGCTGGGTTGCCGGATGTTGAAGCAGAGCTGTGCAGATGAACCCTGGATGTGGACAAGTGTCATGGGAGTTGTAAGGTACTTCTCCCTAGAGTGCAGGGTAGGATTGGACATGGATGTCGAAGTTGACCTGGGGGATGGTCTGTCTTGCCTTGAGGTGGGTCGAACAGTGGACCTTGTGCATAATGCAGAGTGTGCTGAGGCCTGAGGTACAGATGCTGGTGATCAGCATAGCACATGTGGGCAAGCTTTCCATGATGCACACCAGCTCATGTGCGTGGACACTGTGTGCCTGTGCAGGGCCCTTGCGGGTGGGACACAAGCAGTTGACCCAGCTGTAAGGGGACAATCCGCAGATGAACACCTCAGTCGTGTACAAGTCCAGCATCAGGTGGCCAACGTGCAGCCATCTGCCAATGGATACCATGCATTATTCAATATGGGAACTGGCAAGGACTGCGTCTTTGGGGAGGGTGAGGAGCACCTGGCTGGCAATGGGACACCAGATGATGATGAGATGCAGTGCGCATGTCATGGTGTAGAGGGGTATCCTGGACACATTGTAGACTGACACGCTGAGACATGATACCTGTGCCATGTGTCCCACAACGACACCATACTACATGCAGAGGCATGGAGTACCACTCCCATGGCCTTGTTGGGGTACAGAGCCGGTGGGGAGTAGGAGGGACATGACCTGGTTGGTGTGACAGGGCCTGGAAGGCGTGCCAGCGCTGTGTAGGCAGTTGGAGTTGCACACTCATTATGCAAAGGTGTTGTGTGGGCGATGAGTGCATGCCTAAGTGCATGCAACAGATGTATTGGATGGACATTGCTTGGTGGGTTGCCTCAACATCATGGTGTAGCGTGATGTGGCACATGCAAGGACATGAGGCACGTGCAATGTGCACGTGGCATGTGCAGACGGTCCAGCCTTTGCCACCGCAACTGTGTCACACACAAGCAGATTAAACCAAAATGAATGGGTAGAGGGAGGAAGGGGGTTGCTTCTCAGAGGTGTGTGTGTGAGGGCAAATTTATAAACTCTGTGTGCCCTTGCTGCAGGGCCTGCAGCAGCGGGCGCCATGTCCTGGAAACCATGCCACAAGTTGCACACTAACGCAAGCATGTCAGAAAGGACCACTGCAAAAGGAGTATGAGAAGGGAGGAGTGTCTGGTTCAACATGGCACACACACAGACAATGGATGCACATGCAGCAAAGTGGCCGTTGAGGGGACTGAGATGGCAAAATACCTACACAGCCATGTACATCATACATATCATAATCCCTGACAAACAGCTTGCATCTTGCTACTCTACACATAGACTCATATGCACAATCTGTGACAACTATGCCAGACATGCCGCATGCACAGTGGCAAGAGACCTGCATTGACAGAGATGAGGCACCTTGGAGGCTGAGGGACACCTTTATTAGTCATGTTTGCCGGAAGGCAAATGCATCTATATTAACAGATGCACAGGTCATGTGGATAAACCTGTGGAACCTACACTGGCACCCCCCTCTGCACCACAGATGCAGGAAACCCATTAGAACTGGCACACAAGTGCTGCTCACGGAGAGACTGCAATTCACCATTGAACCACTAATGGGGATGTCCCACACTATGTCAAGCCGGTGCATCCCGTATGTGTCCGAGGGCAGTGTTACACACATTGATGCCTTCATCACAATCCACAATCACATTACAGATGACTGTCACCAAGTGTGACTATCAATTCAGGTGAATCCAGCCCCATGTCATGTGACCCATGGTGATTCCACATGTATGCTAAGTAACCAAACATGAACAGGAGCAGTGCACACACATTCCAAACACATAGCACACCCAAAAAGCCGTGGTGCATCCCTTACCCTAAGGTGATTTTTCGACATGTCCGTGCATGTTACGCTGACTCAGCACACGTTGCTGTATTCATGAGGAATAGCAGGAGCACAACAATGCCACCAGCAGACAGCATGCGCAAATACCTGGGGATGAGAGACACACAAGAAGCGAGCCAAAAGAAGCACATCTGCATGCATGGGCATGTACTCGACACGTATAAGGTTGTCAACATGCTAGGTAAAAATAGTGTCTTAGGTAAGACATACAGTCATTACACCATCACTCCAGTGACACATCCAAACACACCTCTGACTCACTTGCCATACATGCAGATGGACCCACACATTGCAACACATGCCACACAAGGCTCAATGCGTGTGCACTCAGACACTGCAACTCACCACTAAGCAAAGAAGTTGCGTAAGAGCCGACTCCGGATGTCCTCTTCCTCCTCCTCCTCAACATCGCTTGCCTCGTCACCAAGCCCCTCGTCCTCCACGGGTGGATGTTCCTGATCCTCCGGATCCAGGATGAGTGGCACAGCTTTCTTCACTGCCATGTTGTGCAGCATGCAGCACACAAGGAAGATTTTGCAGACCTTCACCGGTGCATATGGGAGTGCGCCGCCGGTCTTGTCGAGGCACTGGAATCAGCTCTTCAGGAGGCCAAAGGTCCTCTCTATCACTCGCCTGGTCTGGCTATGGGCGTTATTGTACCGGTGATCGGCAGCCGTTCTGGGGTTGCGGAGAGGTGTGATCAGCCATGGCATGTTGGGATAGCCAGAGTCCCCTACATGGAAACATCATGGACAGAAGTGGGTCAGGAGAAGCAGTAAGACAGAAAGATGACGCTAAATACAGGAGTAACAGAGTATACCCACCAACAAGACATGCCCGTTCGTTGCGCAGCTGCAGCATCATTTCAGGCACCCTGCTACGCCTCATGATGTAGGCATCGTGTGATGATCCTGGAAAACGAGCACAGACATGGGAAATCACCATATTAGCAAGACACACCACAAGGGCATTAATGGAGTGGTAATGTTTCCTGTTCCTATAGGCTACCTCCTGTGCCTGTGGTGGTACCAAAGCCACATGTGTCCCATCAATAGATCCAATGACATGGGGCATCCCTCCCAGGGCATAGAAGTCACCCTTGACACCTGTCAACTGCTAAGTTGGGAAATGTATAAACTCATCCAGGTGACCCAACATGGCCTCTAAAAAATCATGCAGGACACGGCTAAACATGGTTTGGGACATGCCACCAACATGAGCAATGGTATGTTGGAACGTACCTGTGGCAAAGAAATGTAGGGCTGCCATCACCTTCATCTTGGGTGTCAGTGCAGTAGGATACCTGTGTAGCGGTTGGAGGTGTGGTGCCAGCCTTGCTGTCAAGTTCAGAATCAACCGTTGGGTGAAGCGGCAGCGGCAGCGGCGTATACAGTCACGTTCCCTCAGGGCAGCCAAGTCTGGGATTGGTCGGGGGAGAGGCGGAGCACTGCAGTAATTAGGAAGGGACAACAAAGAGTGAGTACAGTACAACAACACTGTCAATGTACTGAGCACATGTTGAACAGCCTATACACATATGCTACATGCAGAGTCAGGTCTGTGCAATATATCCCGGACACGTATGCCAGGCAGGTGACACTCCTACCAAGAGCCATCTACAAACGTGGATTCACAAGCTCAACATGACATGGCATGAGACTAGCTGTGGGCCAGTGTAAGTGAACAGGCAGACGCATTACAGGAGTGACAGACATCCACATGTGTGCAGAAGAAGGATGTTTATCATACAGACAGGTTGCGGAACACTAGAGGCACAGGTCACATGTCCCTGAAATAAGGACAGACCACACACCTTGCCATGAAGGGGTACATGTCAGAACTGATCCCACATACATTGATACTACGCAGATATGTCCTTGTCTCGCAAGTCCATGTTCGATGCATACATACACACGTTACGTCTGATTCCACATGTGTCCTGGTGTGCATAATAGTGTGCCATGCCCATCCACACACATGCACATGTTGGATGCAGCAACTGCAGATGCATTTGACGGAACACAAACAGCAAGCTTATGGGAACACGTGACACACACATGACATACTCACATCGTGCAAAGCCGGTAGTCACATGTCAGGTGTCATTATCCGTGTACCTGGCATCAGGGGACAGTTGCGGGTGTTGGCGACTGTGCCATGCCAGTGACGCAGTGCTCAACAAGTCTGTACTACATGCACACATGTCAAAGGTGTGAAGGGGATGTGTGGCACATAGTGCAGCTTGACACATGACATGTGTACACAGCTCATCACACATCTACTGGGTTCAAACATGAGGAGATTTGTGCCACATCACAGCCTGACACACCTAGGCCCGAGACATGTAGGACTGCACTGACAATGACTTGATGTCCAGCCTCGGCCAAGTATGACAGCTCAATTCCTTTTCTGTGTGCCGCCTGTCACCAGTGTAAGGTGTGAAACGCACCGTACACACGCTCTGAGGGCGTGTGTAGGGTCCGTACCACTATGGTAGTGCAGCTGTAGGCATACGCCATGGTGATACGGTCCGTACACGCGTGTGTAGGGTCCGTACCACCATGGCGTACGCCTACGGCTGCACTACCATAGTGGTACGGACCCTACACACGCGTGTACGGACTGTATCCCTATGGCGTACGCCTACGGCGACACAACCATAGTGGTACAGACCCTACACACGCGTGTACGGACCGTATCACCATGGCGTACGCCTACGGCTGCACTACCATAGTGGTACGGACCCTACACACGCGTGTACGGACCGTATCACTGGAGTAGTGGTGCCCTAGGGGCGTGGAACGCCCCGTACCTGTGTGTGTATAGTGAAATTACATAGGGGACACATGAGGGACAATTATAAGGGCCTAAATGCATGCTGGTTGTCATGGAGACCCAGTTTCAATTTAAAAATTTTCCATCAGGTGGCCAGCAGAAGTCGGTTGGAGACAATATACAAAGTTGCAAAGTGGTTGTTGACTTGACATCATGCTCATTTTTTATAACATGCAAAGGCACCCACTGGGGTAGGTTTAAAGGGATTGGAAGAAACGTAGGATGCAAATGAGATTGACCAATCACTCTGTACTCCTGTAAATGAAACAGGCCAGCAAGGCAAATATAAGGCAGCCAGGCCCCATTAGAGAGCACTTGCCTGCACAACCTTTCATTCCACACCACTGCTGCTGCTCGTGATTCCTCTGGCACCATGTCCAGGTCTGTGGAGAGGGCCCAGACATTCACCCAGGAGGAGAACCAGGCCCTGCTGGACGTGATCCTCCCACAGTACCCCAGCCTGTATGGGAGACTAGGGGAGCAGGTGAGTGCAGACTCCATTAGCTTAGACTGTGCCCCTTTTTTGTGACTGTCACTTCTGGCATTGTGTCCAGGTGTGACAGACATGCAATGTTCTTCAGAGTGGGTCCCAGGGGGGGGGGATGCCTCATGTCTCCCATGCAGAGCATGCAGTAGTGCATGTCTGCACTCCACACTTGCATGGTGCTTACTGTGACACTCACTGCATGGTGCATGCCACATTCAGCCTGGCTAATCCTCTTGGGAATGTGGTTTCTACAGTCCTGATGTGATCCTGTGGTCCCCCTAGTGTGACAGGTGACTGTACCCACAGATATGTGTGAGTTGATTGTACCTGTGGTGAGAGTGTCCAAATGATGTGTTCGTCCCCTGGACATTGGTGTGTGTGTAAGTCCCCTGTCATGTGGGTGAGTGTCTATGTGGAGTGTTGCACCCCAGATGCATGAGGGATGCATATACCCTACCCATCTGATGTGAGCAGGGAGCAGTGCTGTGTGTCTGACGTTCTGAGCCTGCCCCACACCTGTGACACCCCCCGGTCTAGTGCCACATGTGCAGAGTGATGTTTGTACCCGCAGTTGCCAATGGCAGGTGATTGTCCTGTGCCTGTGTGTGTCTGTGTACCCTGCTGAGGTTGCGCCAGTGGCCAGGGGCATGTGACTGCTTTGAGGTGCTGTACATAATCGTAGTGTAGCTTGTGATGCACAGTGTGTGCCGGGATCAGTGATTGTGTTGCACCCCTCATTCCACCTGTGTACTTTCAATGCCAAGTCATGACTTTGGCCTTCCCCAGGGGATAATGTCCCTATGATGAAGGTGCAATGATTTTGCTGCATACTATGCCCTGTTCAAACCAGCCAAATTGTTCTAATGTGTGTCTCTGTGACATGTAGCAGGTGTATTGATGTTGTCTCACTTTGTCATCCTCACAGGTAGGCGTCCATGCCAAGGGGGAGATCTGGAGGGAAGCCGTCAGTGCCGTGAGGTCGGTGGAGGGTCGGAGGCGGCGCCTGCCCCAGGTGAGGAAACGCTGGCAGGATATCCGGTGCTGGACCAGGAGGATCGCCCGGGTCCTGCTGGGGGACTCACCTGAGAGCCACAAGAACCATGGGCGCCGGCGCCTGACCCACCAGATGAAGCGTGTGCTGGCGGTGGTCTTCCCTGATTTGGATAGGCGCCTAGAGGAGATGCAGCAGCAGGAAAGGGGTAGGTACATGTGTGTTTGTTGTGTGTCACCAGCTTTTGGAGGTGCGCAGTTGCATGGATACACTGCCAGGGTCCATATGTGCAGTACATATCCTGTTCCCCATAGTAAACCGGTGCTGTTCTTCCTCCCTTCCCCTCCTTGACACGTGTTCCCTGGTCTGTGTGTAGTCACTCTTGCACAAGGTCATCTGGGCTGCCAGTTAATCCAAGTGCCCAATGCTTGCAGCGTCATGTGTGGGGGTGGTGTATAACATGTGTTGGGACCTTGCCTGTGCCCTAGCCAGTACAGTCAATGTGGGGTCCATGTTAGTTGGCACTGATGCTGAGTCCCGACATAGGAGTGTGTCTGAAAAGTGTACTGCCTTATAGCATGCATGACCAATGTTGTTGCCTCAGACATGATGTGCATGAGTGGGAGATATGCATAGTGCAGGGACGTTTGCTTCTGTTGCAGTCATATCCATCCCGGACCATGGAGGAGTGTGGCCACTACCGTCCCCTGGGGCACCTTTTCCTAGGTATCATGTGTGTCATCCAACAATGTGGATATTCACTGTGTCTTCAGCATAGGTTGGGCTCTGTGGCATTGTACCCTGGCCTAATGTGTATATACGTAAAGTGTGCTACATGTGTCCACTGTACAGGGTGAGCCAATTTGGCTTGTGCATACTCACAGTGGCCGGTGCCAGTGTGTTTTGGGACAACTATCTGATGATGGTTGTTTGTCAATTTTATGTGTGGACAGGCGCACGAGGGTTAGTTCGTGTACATTCAGGATTTATTGAAGGGCATTTTAGTAATCCCTGAGTAAGAGGTGTAAGTACTTCCTCTGTGTCACTCACATTGTCTCAGGTAGGGGGAAATTTATGCGGGAAAGGCCTACATGTCCAAAACGTATGTGTCCTTGCCAGGTCTGGCCTGTGTGTGATGATTGTCTGAACATACACTCAACATGCAGTGACCCAGTCATGTTGGGCAGGGTTAAATGTATTTGCTAAGCAGCATGTGCCAAAAGTTACAAGACATGGTTCCTGCTCATGCCTTTTTTGGCTACGGTGTGTGGTCCAGATGCTGTACTCGACTGTCCCCAGAGTCTGGCTCCTCAGTCTAATTTGATTTAGAGTTCTTTGCTGTTGTGTCATGCTCTCCATTGTTTCTCAGTGGCATGGTGGGTCAACCAACTGTGTGGTGCAGGGCCTACATATGTGCGTAGTATTGTAGATGTTACTCATGTTGCTTTTCATGCTATGCACTGTGACCTATGTAGTTTTGAATCATGTGTCATATGTATACAGGTGTCTGATTATTTCTTGTCTCTTCACCTTGCCCACAGCATCGTCGGGGGAAACCGAGGGAGACACTGGCACGGAAATTGAGGAGGGATCCAGCAGCGGTGCCACCAGTGCTGGCGTGTCTGGCTCAGCGAGTGGCACGGAGGCGGAGGGGAGTACGGCGGAGGACCTGTCCAGTCCCACCACCGACTATGACGCTGACGGGTCCAAGGCTGAGCTCCCTGAGAGGGCGGACGCTGCTACCAGAGCTGAGAGCAGCACTCCATCTGTCGCCGCCCCCTCAATTCCCATCACCCGCCTCCCACCTGCTCGGGTCCCTTCCCACCGTGCTAGGTGCCAACAGGTCTCCTTCGTGCCAGGTACCGCACCCCCTGCACCTGTCTCCCCTGCTGCCGTCAATGCCGAGTCTGTGGACATTCTGCAGCAGTTGCAGGTTGGTCAGGCATCGATGCTTACTGTCCTCCATGGCCACACCACACTGCTAACACAGATGCAGTCATACATGGAGGCCATGTCAGCAGCGATGTCTGATCAACGGATGTTGCTGAAGTCCATAGACTCCACACTGACTGCAGCAGTGGATTTCCAGCAGCGCTCCGTCCCCCCCCTACCCCTGCACCATCCACACTTCCTACTCCCATGCCTGTCCCACACACACCCAGACGTCACCATGCACGCACCCCACCAGACACAGACAGCACACCACCAGGGAAGGCAAAGCGCACTCCTCCAGTCATGCACACACAGGGGGAAGTAGGCACACCCACTGGGTCTGGGGGCAAACGGCATCCACGCAGCCAGAGTGGGAGTCCACATTCCTCAAGACCCACTTCCTCCAAAACCACTCCCCTTACCTCTCCTGGCCAACTGTCACCAAATGAGTCCTCGGTGCCCAGTGTGTCCCTCAGCCCCAGTGTGGCACCACCCCGCAAGCGGTGGAGGCAGTGCCCGGCCACGGGAGTAGAGTCCACCCCCCTGTCCACACCCTCCCCTGGGAGCGCTGCAACCAAACCCTCCGCCCCCCCCCCTCCCCTCCTTGGGGCCTGTGGTTCATTCGGGTGCAGGGGAGACGCTGGGCGACCTGGCAGTAGTGTGTAGCGCCGTGCTGGAATCCACCTTTAGCGCTGCCCCACCCCCTGTGGTGGAGTCGTCCGTCCCTGCACCCACAACACATACCCGTGCCCCTCCTGTCCCTGCGGTGCCTGGTCTTTCCCCCCACATGATGCCCCCCCTTCTGTGGATGAAATGGACATGTGAACTGTGCAGGCAAGCTAGGGGACACACGTCCCGATGCGTACCCCCCCCCAGGACTTTGCTGTTGGCCTGGCCCATGGGCCTTGTAAATAGTGGACATTTAAAGAAAAATATTTTGAAGGCTGAATAAAGCAGTTTTTTTTGTCTTTTGCACACTAATGCTTTCCTGGACTTGCTGTTGGTGATAATGTGTTAGGTGTCTGGGAAAAGTTGTAGTGTGCTGCTCATGGGGTGGACCCTGGTATCTGTGTGCCATCACAAGGGCTCTGCAAATAATCTTTGGTCATGTGTGCTCTTACTGTATGGTGACATTGTCCCAAGGAGTGTTCCTTCCTCTGTGGCACCTGACTTCTTCCCGGCAGGGTGTTTCCCAATTGTTGTGCTGACCTGTGTCTACAGTTCCTTGCTGTGTGAGGGGTCCCTTCAACTTTGCCCATGCCTGCTCAGCAATGTCTCCGCCTGCATCGTCTGTGCCATCCTTGGTAGTCACTGTACTTGTGTATGGAGTATGTTGCCATGGCTTAATGTGGACATGGTCCCTTTTCCACACTATGCATGTGTGTACTCCCAGCCTAGCACACATGTGTTACTTGTTCTGCAGGGTATTTGGGCACCTGACTGACAATTGTGGGCATTGTATCTGTGGGTACTCCACCCTTTTCCTTCCATGGGAGGCACCAACTTGTTGGCTGCCCCAGCACCTGTACATTCCTATCAGTCCTGGAATGTGCGTGACAGTGTGTGTTCCCTTTGGGTTTCTTAGTTTAGTAGGGTGGCACATGAGTATACAGTCTTGTTGCATGCTCTCATTGTGTGTATTGTGCTGCCAGCACCAGGGGTGGGTATGCATGTGTCATATGTCTGGGCACTGCTGGGGGGACTCTGCACCCACCCCTCCTATGTCTGGGCACTGCTGGGGGGACTCTGCACCCACCCCTCCTATGTCTGGGCACTGCTGGGAGGACTCTGCACCCACCCCTCCTATGTCTGGGCACTGCTGGGAGTGATAGGCACCCACCCCTCCTATGTCTGGGCACTGCTGGGGGGACTCTGCACCCACCCCTCCTATGTCTGGGCACTGCTGGGGGGACTCTGCACCCACCCCACTTATGTCTGGGCACTGCTGGGGGGACTCTGCACCCACCCCTCCTATCTCTGGGCACTGCTGGAAGTGATAGGCACCCACCCCTCCTATGTCTGGGCACTGCTGGGGGTGATAGGCACCCACCCCTCCTATGTCTGGGCACTGCTGGGAGTGATAGGCACCCACCCCTCCTATGTCTGGGCACTGCTGGGGGGGACTCTGCACCCACCCCTCCTATGTCTGGGCACTGCTGAGGGGACTCTGCACCCACCCCTCCTATCTTTGGGCACTGCTGGGAGTGATAGGCACCCACTCCTCCTATGTCTGGGCACTGCTGGGAGGACTCTGCACCCACCCCTCCTATCTCTGGGCACTGCTGGGAGGACTCTGCACCCACCCATCCTATCTCTGGGCACTGCTGGTAGTGATAGGCACCCACCCCTCCTATGTCTGGGCACTGCTGGGGGGACTCTGCACCCACCCCTCCTATCTCTGGGCACTGCTGGGAGTGATAGGCACCCAGCCCTCCTATGTCTGGGCACTGCTGGGGGGACACTGCACCCACCCCTCCTATGTCTGGGCACTGCTGGGGGGACTGCACCCACCCCTCCTATCTCTGGGCACTGCTGGGAGTGATAGGCACCCACCCCTCCTATCGCTGGGCACTGTTGGGGGGACTCTGCACCCACCCCCCCCTATTTCTGGGCACTGCTGGGAGTGATAGGCACCCACCCCTCCTATGTCTGGGCACTGCTGGGGGGACTCTGCACCCACCCCTCCTATGTCTGGGCACTGCTGGGGGGACTCTGCACCCACCCCTCCTATTTCTGGGCACTGATGGGAGTGATAGGCACCCACCCCTCCTATCTCTGGGCACTGCTGGGGGGACTCTGCACCCACCCGTCCTGTGTCTGGGAACTGCTGGGGCTGATGCCCACACACCCCTCTGTGTCTGTACACTGGCGTGGTAGGACCAGTACCCACGTCCTACGGCCATACCACCATTGCAGTGGTGATGTAGGGGTACGCTTGGTACGTGCCGTACCCACGTCTTGAGGCATGGGTACGGGTCGTACCCCCATTGTTGGGGTGACGTAGGGGTACGCGTGGTACGGGCCGTACACACGCTCTGGGGGCGTGGGTACGGGGCGTACCACCATTGCAGTGGTGATGTAGGGGTACGCATGATACGGGCTGTACCCACGCTCCTGGGGCATGGGTACGGGCCGTGCCACCATTGTTGGGGTGCCGTAGGGGTACGCACCGTACCCATGCCTTGGAGTGATAGGCACCCACCCCTCCTATGACTGGGCACTGCTGGGGGGACTCTGCACCCACACCTCCTATGTCTGGGCACTGCTGGGGGGACTCTGCACCCACCCCTCCTATCTCTGGGCACTGCTGGGAGTGATAGGCACCCACCCCTCCTATCTCTGGGCACTGTTGGGGGGACTCTGCACCCACCCCTCCTATCTCTGGGCACTGCTGGGAGTGATAGGCACCCACTCCTCCTATGTCTGGGCACTGCTGGGAGGACTCTGCACCCACCCCTCCTATCTCTGGGCACTGCTGGGAGTGATAGGCACCCACCCCTCCTATGTCTGGGCACTGCTGGGGGGACTCTGCACCCACCCCTCCTATCTCTGGGCACTGCTGGGAGTGATAGGCACCCACTCCTCATATGTCTGGGTACTGCTGGGAGGACTCTGCACCCACCCCTCCTATCTCTGGGCACTGCTGGGAGGACTCTGCACCCACCCATCCTATCTCTGGGCACTGCTGGGAGTGATAGGCACCCACCCCTCCTATGTCTGGGCACTGCTGGGGGGACTCTGCACCCACCCCTCCTATCTCTGGGCACTGCTGGGAGTGATAGGCACCCACCCCTCCTATGTCTGGGCACTGCTGGGGGGACTCTGCACCCACCCCTCCTATGTCTGGGCACTGCTGGGGGGACTCTGCACCCACCCCTCCTATCTCTGGGCACTGCTGGGAGTGATAGGCACCCACCCCTCCTATCTCTGGGCACTGTTGGGGGGACTCTGCACCCACCCCCCCTATTTCTGGGCACTGCTGGGAGTGATAGGCGCCCACCCCTCCTATGTCTGGGCACTGCTGGGGGGACTCTGCACCCACCCCTCCTATTTCTGGGCACTCATGGGAGTGATAGGCACCCACCTCTCCTATCTCTGGGCACTGCTGGGGCGACTCTGCACCCACCCGTCCTGTGTCTGGGCACTGCTGGGGCTGATGCCCACACACCCCACTGTGTCTGTACACTGGCGTGGTAGGACCCGTACCCACGTCCTACGGCCGTACCACCATTGCAGTGGTGATGTAGGGGTACGCTTGGTACGTGCCGTACCCACGTCTTGAGGCATGGGTACGGGTCGTACCCCCATTGTTGGGGTGACGTAGAGGTACGCGTGGTACGGGCCATACACACGCTCTGGGGGCGTGGGTATGGGGCATACCACCATTGCAGTGGTGATGTAGGGGTACGCGTGATACGGGCCGTACTCACGCTCCGGGGGCGTGGGTACGGGCCGTGCCACCATTGTTGGGGTGCCGTAGGGGTACGCACCGTACCCATGCCTTGGATTGATAAGCACCCACCCCTCCTATGTCTGGGCACTGCTGGGGGGACTCTGCACCCACACCTCCTATGTCTGGGCACTGCTGGGAGTGATAGGCACCCACCCCTCCTATGTCTGGGCACTGCTGGGGGGACTCTGCACCTACCCCTCCTATGTCTGGGCACTGCTGGGGGGACTCTGCACCCACCCCTCCTATCTCTGGGCACTGCTGGGAGTGATAGGCACCCACCCCTCCTATCTCTGGGCACTGCTGGGGGGACTCTGCACCCACCCCTCCTGTGTCTGGGCACTGCTGGGGCTGATGCCCACACACCCCTCTGTGTCTGTACACTGGCGTGGTAGGACCCGTACCCATGTCCTACGGCCGTACCACCATTGCAGTAGTGATGTAGGGGTACGCTTGGTACGTGCCGTACCCACGTCTTGAGGCATGGGTACGGGTCGTACCCCCATTGTTGGGGTGATGTAGGGGTATGCGTGGTACGGGCCGTACACACGCTCTGGGGGCGTGGGTACGGGCCGTACCACCATTGCAGTGGTGATGTAGGGGTACGCGTGATACGGGCCGTACCCACACTCCGGGGGCGTGGGTACGGGCCGTGCCACCATTGTTGTGGTGCCGTAGCGGTACGCACCGTACCCATGCCTTTGGGACGTGGGTACGGCTCATACCAGGCTAACCCTACTTCACCACTGCAATGGTGGTACGGGCCGTACCCATGCCTGTGGGACGTGGGTACGGGCCGTACCACCATTGCAGTGGTGATGTAGGGGTACGCGTGATACGGGCCGTACCCACGCTCTGGGGGCGTGGGTACGGGCCGTGCCACCATTGTTGGGGTGCCATAGGGGTACGCACCGTACCCATGCCTTTTGGACGTGGGTACGGGTCGTACCACACCCACCCCTACGTCCCCCCAAGAATGGCGGTACGGCCCGTACCCATGCCTTTGGGACGTGGGTACGGGCCGTACCGCCATTGTTGGGGTGACGTAGGGGTGGGCGTGGTACAACCCGTACCCACGCTCTTAAGGCGTGGGTACAGTGCGTCCCACAATTCTTGTGTTGCCGGTTCGCGTCCATGTTGACTTCCGTTGTGGCGGACGCAGGCCTTGGTGGAGACGCCCCCACCCCCGAAGTGACCAGGCCCTGGGGGTCAGGTATGTACGGGACATGTTTGATTTTGGACTTGGGTGGGGGTTATGTTTCCTGCCCCTGCCCCCCCCCCCTTTGACCCTGGGTGTTGTTCTGACCTTCTGCGGCGTCTGTGTCGGTTCCTGTACACCAGGTGGACTGCAATGAGGGCCGGGATGGCACGTAGGTTGGGGTCCATGGCTGTCCGTCGCGTACAGGTGCTCCTTGTGCGCGTCGTCCTGATTTCCCGGCAGTTTTTGGCTCCCGTAAAATATTGTCCGTGCGGAGTGACGTCGGTACGAATCGTACTTGCTGGTTCGTGAAACGCTGCCTGACTCCGTCCAGACGTCACGTCCGCGGTGTCACGGATCAGAATTGTGGGTATTTTTTGTTCGGTCGGTGTTTTTTACGATTCGTACGCAAATGGTGTTTGCGTACGAATCGTACTTGCATGTTTGTAAGGTATTTCGACCGGGTACGAGTCGGACGGAGAAAACGCTCCATCCCACGGTTTGTACCCGGTTTATCCAGGATCGGAATCGACCCCATAATGTCTCAGAAGCGACAGCTCATGCACTGTTTCAGGTGAGCCCTACAACAGCTTAGTCAGAAGATGAGTAGTCATGGTTGCAAGCTTTTCCTTCATAATGGAAATCCCAGACAACTGACTTGAACCATTAGAATTGACTCCAGTTCCAGGTACAGATTTAGCAACTCTGAGCAAAATCTGGTTATGAAAGTATGCAATGAGGCATAAACGTGAGATTTAGAGATGGATGGAGAGAATGCATTATGGAGAGATGAATGAATGGATGGATGGATGGAAGGAAGAATGGACATGGAGAGAATGATGGCTGACTGCAAGGAGACAAAGATGGATCAGAATGGATGGATGGATTGTGAAAATAGAACAGATTGAATGGATGGATTGAGAGAAGGAAGGATATATGGGTAGAGTAAAAAAGGAAGGCTATGTGGGGAGAAGGCATGATGGATAATGAATAGAAGGAAGGAAGGGAGAAAGAATGAATGCAGAGAGGGAAGGAATGATGGATTAAAGAAGAAGGGAAAAGGGCAGAATGAAGGATGTATGTATAGAAGGAAGAAAGAATGGCTAGCTTAAAGATAAGGCGTGCATTTGATTATTTTGTGAGTGCCTTTACAAACATTTTTCAAAATAAAATAAAATAAAATAAAATGCATTCAAACATGGCAGCTGAGGATGCATGTGCAGATAAATGAGTATTTTATTTGTACAAATCCTGTAGAAAGATGGACTCCCTAGGTGCGCATAGATATGCAGCACCTTCAAAAGCATTTAGTTTGTTTTTATAAATCCCATTCAAAGATTTCCATGGATGTTCACATCTTTGGGACAATCATTGAATGTGAAATGTAAAAGCAGAAAAACTGAAAGACACTACTTGCCCAAACAAACAGCCATCTTGAAATGGTCAGAAAACATTCAAAGATGGCCACCTGCAGATAGAGTGGCAGATTGGCAACTGCTAGCTGTAGGCTCTGAAGAGCCTGGGGTGGCAAGGGGGCTGTGGGTGGATGGAAGGAAAAATAATTGGGGTCAACAAGAGAGGAGTACAGGGGCACATGGAGAGTAATAAAGACAACATAGACCCTGGCATGTATTGTGATACAAGGTCTGACATCAGCAATGGAAGAACACATCAACCATTCAAACCAATGCGGTACCAAAATGTTCCTGAGTGGGACAAATACAAGAAAAGGGAAAAAAGTATTTGAATCAGGTAGGGAAGTTAGATAGACAAAAAAAAGCCAACTAATCATGAGCAAGGGTCTGACCCAAAGCCAACTCTATGTATATGTAATCTATTGGAACCAATAGGTCTTGCCAACAGACAGCTAAAGCTGTCTGTAGCTGGGACCTAAAAATGATTGTATCTCCTTGACAACTGGCACAAGCTACAAGGCCAGATGCATCATTTCCAAAGCCACCAAGACAGGCACCCCCTCTTATTTGATTGGCAAGCTCATTATCTTCAGTGGCTATCAGCACATGTGCAGCCATTATGCCATCAGACTGAAGATTAGGAAGTGCAAGAAATTAAATGTAGGAAATAGGATTTTTATATCTATGCATCTAGGATCAGTACAATGTCTATAGAGACATCGGGGCCACCTCTAACTTTCTTCAATTTATGAAGGAGCTGAATTTTTTTTTACAGTGCACTACATCCCAACATAGTAAATAATCTACCTCTGTTTTCAGAACCAAGCACACTCGCCTAGATTCACTCTATGATGGTATCTCTTACAGCAACCTGTACAGTGTTCCACTGTTTCTCAGTAAGTTTTGTATTATACGAATACCACATACTTGCTTTAATATATGCAATCATGACTGGCTGGTAGGAAACGTCATCTGCATAATATTTTTGCTGAGCACATTTCAATCCATTGGATTTTGTGACCAAGAGAGCACCTCATCCAGGGTAGTGAACATTGCCGGGACAGTCTGTAACAATACAATGATGTCTAAGCCTTGGGCTAAAGTATGGCTCCATATATGCAAACGTTCTTCTTGTAAAACCCTAGTAACGATGTTAGACAAGCTAGGTCACTGCACAGCATTGACTGAGCAGTCAAAGCCGTGCAGGAACAGGGTGCATGCACACAGAGTGGCACTGTAGGGCCCCGTTTGTTTACCCACCACCAGCCTTTTCATGTCAGGCTCACCTCCATGAAAACGCTGGCGGTGGGGAAACTCGTAAAATGCTTAGTGGTGCCGCAGCAGCACCACCCAGCATATTGCTTCCCCTAACTGCTGCGCCACTGCCAGGGATTGTGGAACTCTAGTGGTTGTAGTGGTCCAAAAGCGCTCCATCTGCCGTACTTGTAATACGGCGGTTGGACCATTGGTGCGGCAGTCCCCAACTGCCAGCGCACTTCCACTGCGAGTGTTGTGGTCCAATGCGTTTGTGATATGGTGGATAGGATATCCACCACATTTTTGATGGAGTAATATGTCTAGCAAACTCTAACCAGGCCCTTAATCTTGAGGTAGCTGCTGCTCAGACACAATTGGAACATAATATCTCGCGAGCCTAGCTGTACAATGTCACGAAGCATTAGAGGATCTTCCATAAATCCAAAGGCACATGAGCTGTAAGACACTCTCTCATGGACCTGCAGAATATACGTATTTATGTGTATGGTTGGTATAAACAGGAACACAGTCTAGGAGGCAATGAAATGATATACAACGAATAGGGGACAATTCATGGTTTTGTGCACATGAGAAGGGAAGTAGACACACTGGGAGAAGGGAAGTCTCTTTGCATCTATCCCTATTGACTGGAGCCGGAGGTGTGCCGCAGTGCGACACAAGCTAATAAATAAGCATTGGTTTTATATTCAATTCAGTGTTGTTACTTTCATTTTAAACTTAAGTGAATTAGCAGTACTTCTAGGTTTAGGAATACATTTATCTACAGTCGGTTTTTCCCAGGAGGTAGGTCTACTCGTGCATTGACAGGCAGAGAAATACAAGGCGTGCATGGATCAAGTGGATGTAACTGTGCGGCTCTCTACAGAGGATATTTACCTTTGATGACTAATGTAACCTTGGAAGCTGCTCCGCTACAGAATATCCAAGAGGTGTGTTTGGCGAAGGTAGAGTAAACTGTGCTTGTCCCGACACGATTATGTTAATCCAGGTATCCCACATTACCATGTACACACTCTACTTTGACTCTAATCTCATCTGTCAAAGAAAATTTTCATTTACTGTACAATCAACAAAGTAGATAAATATTTTCACATTTGTCGTAAATAATGCTGCTCGTCACTTGAGCGTAGCACATGTATAACTTTGCCGTTCACCTCAATGTACTTTTGTTGCACAGTATCGCAACAGATATTTGTACTCCAACACTATGGCAATAGTTGCTAAGCAGTCATGTCTGGGCCACTGCTCAGGGCCCTAGCTACTGGTAAAGGCGCACCCTGGAATCCAGTGTTACCTCCCCTGCCAGCTGTGATGGCTAAGTCCTTCAGTCACAAACACCCCAATTCCACAAGGCAAACCTTAGAAGGCAGAGTCATCTAGAAGGTCCAGCCTGTCTCACAAATCCTTGCTTAAGTGTACAAACTAAACAAGTAGGTAGCAAAGGCAAATGGAGTTAAGAAATTGCAGAACCCTACAAATTAACAAACTTCAGAAATATGTATCAACAGTGAAAAGCTATCACTGATTCGTTGAATCCATGGGGCAAAGAGGGAATAGAAGTAAAAGCACAGAAGGAAACAGATGTCCATTTTTGAAACGATAAACAAAACCCACTCTCACCAGATACAGACATAAGCAATGAAATAGCTATAATGGAAAGCCTTGTGTCCATCCGGGACCACCCATAGAGCATATTATGGGAAGGGGCTAGTACTGAATACGCTCCTTCATAGCAGGACTGACTAAGATCTATGACCAATTTCTTTTGAGATGTATTATACATCTACATGTCAAGGTAAGCATTTTCAACACATTACTGAGACAGGTCACCTTCTCAGATTGTTGTAAAAGTCCAAAATGGGACATCCAGAGATCACAACATCTTGTGGTGTTTGTGGGGACAAACTCTAACTAGGTATACAGTTTTTTTTATTATGGCATGTCTGTCCATCTCTTCGAGCCACTCATGTATCAATGGGCTATGGGGGATGCCCAGCATTTTCCAATATGTCTTCTGACCAACAGGAACCCTAGCCTAATTAGACTGCTAGTGGTTCTTGGGAAACTCTCCTCTTTGATTATCCTAAATAGTCTCAATTTGGTGGACAGGTTGATGGGGAGCTGAAGTACTTTAGCCAAGATCTGTGATATGGAGACCCAATATTATTGGAACACTCAGCATGTCCAGGTTAAATAAAAGAAATCTCCCCTGTCAGTATGTCGTATAAGGCATTTTAGGGAGGGAATCTTACCCATTTTCCATAGAGGCACAGGTGCTTAGACAAAATATCTAAGAAACAATATAGTGATACAAAAATATTGTCTCAAGAATAAAGGGATGTCATAAATATCATGGATAGGAATATCGAAGGTAAGAATGCCATTTTGAGTGTTGTTTTTAATATTGATGTAAAAATATGGTTTTATGAAATATAATTTAATATAATATCATTTGAAAGTGTTATTGTATATGTATATTATTGTAGTGTGTTTGATTTTATGTGTTTATTATTCTTTTATTGGTGTGTTTAGTAAGATGATTTATTACTTCTGAAATGTTTGCATTTTTTTAATTGTATTAATATGCACAAATAATGTATATCTATGTTTTTAGTAGCAGATTGTTGGGATTTTAGGGGATTAGGGTGGGGAGATTGTTAAAACATGAATATTTTGATTTAAATGTAAAGTTCATTATAATATTGGGATTCTAATGAATATTGTCAAATGTATAAATACATTTTGTTACATTATTCATGTTTATAAATAACATTTCATAATTATTTTGAATATATTAATAAATGATATATTTTTTAAAATGTATTGTAAATATATATAGAATCTAATTATAGAAATTTTGGGCAAAATTTAAAAAATGCAATTTAAATTTAATAATGTAAAAAATGTGTACATTTAGTTTATTCAATATTTTGAATCTAATAATTGTTTACATTAACTTTTTTTAAGTTTAAAATAATTTTAGGGATTTTTTAAGTTGATAATTATAATGAAATGGTTAGCAAATTGTTGAATCTAATTTTAATATATTTTTAATTTTATTTAGAAGATATTTGAAATGATGTATGAAAATAGAATAAATATGTATTATATATGATGTATACATTAAGATTTATTTGTATATTTGTACGTTAAAAGTGCATGTATTTAATGTTTATTAAACACAATTTTAACAATGGCATTTCTCTTATTTCTATTCCTGTAATAATTCTGTTAACGGGAATATATATTTACAATATTATTAAAGCAAATTTTATACAAATATTTTTCAATATATGATGTGACAATTAATTTCATATGTTTTTATTTTTAATTTTAAAAAAATCAATTTTGGGTTATGATGTTTTTAATTTTATGTTTTAAAGTTTAAGAATATTAATAAATATTAATACAGATATATTATCTATAACTAGTGAATATTCTTTTATATGTTAATGTTTAATTTGAAGTATAGAGGTTTTTAGTTTGGGTTATTGTGTTTTCTACGTAATTTTTATTTTATTTTATACATCTAAAATTATCTGTGAGTATGGAGTGTTGATTGTGTATATAAAATCTCTAGTGTCTAACACCTTTCCCAAATTAGGAAAATAGTAAATGTCACCCCTTTAGAGTCCAACACCTACCTCAAATTGGTTTAGATTGGAGTGGGAATAGTAAATGTCACCACTTTAGTGACCAACACCTTCCTCAAATCACTTTAGATTGGAGTAGGAATGGTAAGTAAATGTCGCCCCTTTAGTGTACAACATCTTCCCCAAAATTGTATAGATTGGAGTGGGAATAGTAAATGTGACTCTTTTAGTGTCAAATGCGTTCCGCAAAATGGTTCAGATAGGAATGGGAATAATAAAAGTCCCCTCCGTAATGAATCTCCAAAATGGTTTATGTTGGAGTGTGAATATTTAATTTAACCATTTAAGTGTTAAATTCCTTTGTTAAAGTTTATTTCTATGCATCAGGAGCAGTTTATGCAAATTAATTAGCTTTGGTTGTGTTTAGAAAGATAATTAAGAAAGTAGTTGGTTGTATATTTGCAATAAATGCCATTATTATTTACATATTTTCATAAAATAAAGATATGTAACACATTTTTCAATTTGTATTTATGTTTTGAAAGTTTATTTAATGCATATTCTTTTTTTTTTAGCATATATATTTCTAGTTATAAAAACATTTATTTCACATTTTTAACCTATCTTTTCATACATTTTTACAGTCTTCTTGTTCGTTTAATTTAGTGGGCACTATTTCTTACCACTACCTTCTATTTTGTTGTCTATTAGTGTTATTTTTAGTCTTTTTTCTGGGATCGAGGTGCTGCTGTTCATCAGAACAGGTAAGTACTTTTTAAAGGTTTGTTTTAGGGTTTTGAGGGAAGGGTGTTTAAGGTGTAGTTCTAGAGATTAGTTCTAGTGTTGTTTGTGGGGTTTTCGTACATTTTGGGGCCGATTCCGATGTCGGACGGACTCAGGTCCGTCTGACATCGGTCAGGAGCCGTAACTGACCGACCTGCTGTCGTCGATTACGGCCCTGCAAGTACGATGCGGCAGGGTTTGGTCGCACTCGCATACTTCACAATGGGAGCATGCATTCCGAGCGGAATGCATGCTTGCATTGTGAAAAGCAGGGGTGCAGTTCATCCCTGCACCCTGTGGCCGGCACCCCAAGGTGCCTGCCACCGGGTGCAGGGATCCACAGAGGGGCACCATAGGTGCCCCCAGGCCGCCTTTTGGCAGCCTTGCACCCATGGGGTCCTACTGGGGGCCCCCAAAGACAGTTTCCGACTGCCTTTTCGTGCCGGAAAGACTGGCACGAAAAGGCAATGAAAAACTGACATCGTATTCCCTCGGTCGTAAAGAGGCAGCCGGGGGAGTACTGAGGGATTTCCGGACGGCAGACGGGCTCTCCGAGCCTCTCGTCAGCCATCCGGAAATCCGAGTCGGATTCCTTTTTGACTGAGTCCATCGGAATGGCTCGGTCAAAAAGGAATCCGGCCGACACGTTCCGATTCGGTCGGAAGGGCTCCGACCATCGTTCGGAGCCCTTCCGGCCGAAATCGGAATCGGCCCCTTAGTTGTACTAATTGTAGTTTTTATCACTTGTGTGTTCGTTTAGGTTTTCGTACCATGTTTCAGCAATGTATCAATATGTTATGTTATATTGTGTAATGTTACTTGCTTTTTGATAGTTAAAGAATAATACATATGCACTTTTGGGAATGTAATGTTTTATGTGTTCATGTTTCCTGTTGTACGTTGCAGGTTTTTCTTTATGAACATGTCCTCTAGGCATTTGGATTTACCTTTCTTTTTAAGGAAATCTGTTTTGTTTTATGATAAACCAATATTTTTATACTTTGATTTCCTTTTTTTCAGGTTTCCAAGAGCTTTTCTTTTTTTAAAGACTTTTTTTTTATTTTTTATGGTTTGTAGATACTTTGAATTGCTTTGATTGCTACATGATGCCCATGATTGCTACATGACGCCCTTGGCCAACATCATCAGAGCCCATGGCATCAACATCATATCCTACGCAGACGACACTCATCTCATCCTCTCAACACTCAGTAGACTGATCCACCACCAAGACCGACTTCCTCAAGTGCATGAAGAGCGTCGCAAACTGGATGAAGAACATCTGCTTAAAACTCAACTTGGACAAAACAGAAGTGTTTATTTTTCGGGAACAACAACTCCCCTTGGAGTGACTCCTGGTGGCCCTCCGAACTAGGATCCTCACCCACACTGACTGACCACGCCTGCAAACTTGGCATCATCCTGGACAGCAAATTCACTATGCACAGACAGATCAATGCAGTCTCCTCCGCCTGCTTCCTCACTCTCCGCATGCTCCTGAAAATCTTAAGAAGGTAAGTAAGTTTTGTACTATTTACACATTGACTGGACTGGACAAATATGGTCCAGACTCCAGCAATGTGAAAGTACTGGTAGTAGGTATTTTTTCACGTGTCATGCTTATGTGTACACTCCAGTAAATAAATATACACCTGCATCGCCACATATGAAGAAAAAGACATCGCCGTCAGAAACAATGACACTGGCCCATGGTGTAGATTGTTGGAGTTGTCTCCATATACTTGGGTGGATATGGTAGTAACAGCCTTGCATGGCTTTGTGTGGGTAAACCTTTAAAATGGTTTGCATCATGGCTTGTTCAAAGTCTATGATTATTTTTTGTGGGTAGTAGTTAATTGTTTTATGTTTAATGTGGTTTAAAAGTTTGTAGTAAGTGCTACTTTGTTTATTTGTCAGAAGGGCATATATAAAAGCGATATCTGTGTTTTGATATTTACCATGTATGCTGTATATCAGATTGAATGGTTTGGGGCACATTTTAAATGTCCCACCATCATCCAGGTATGACACTGGCTTAGTTTTAGTCAGTTATCTGCTGTAGGGGTTCCTCATTATGTGTCACTTTTAAGTATTAAGGTTTTCCTATATCTTGGTATCTCCTTGGGGCAGGAGAGGTATCACTGGTGGCTTTTTCAGTTCATGCGATTAAACGTTTTAACGTGGGTATAGTTGGTAGTTTGTCTGTGATATACTCGGGGAGAGTATCTTTTAGGATTTTTGTTGTGGGCTCTTGGGAGCTAGTGTTTGCCGCTCTTATATCCAGCAATACCGCCCTTACTTCTATTTCAGTCACATTTGGGGCTGGTTGTATTCCCTTACATGAATTACAATGTCATTTTTTTATTTGCCCCTGATAGTATGCAGTAGAGTAATATTTAGGGGCCGATTCCGATTCCGTCCGCAAAACAAACCGACCGACACGGACCCGGACCGATCACCGACCGACACGGACCAGCGCCGTACGACCTGTGCAGTACGATGCAACGCGTGTGAATTACAACCGACACGTACGGAATACAAGCCGTAGGGAAAATAGTGATCCGGCCGGAAAACCGACGTGGATATCACCGACCGACACAAACCTGGAATGAAGCCGATCGACCCGTACCCGCGATGTACGATTTGTGCAGTACGATGCAATGCGTGTAAAACCAGACCGACTCGCACGGAGAACAAGCTGCACGACCGACACGCACAGACAATCTGGCACACAAGCAATAGAGACCGCCGCGTACCAAACACAGAAGATAGGCAGTGTGAACGAGGCGGAGAAGCAGCGTCCGTTTCCGTCACATGAACGTCTCCTTCATGCCTACAAAATACAAAGGAAAAAAGACAAAAAAAAGGACCAAACTAGCAATGACAAAGCCAATAAATACCACAAAAAAAAAATTGGGACAAAGACACACCCACCACTCCAACTATATAAAGGACTACAATCACTACCATCATCCCTTGCAAACAGGTGACACAGCCAGCAGCAAACACCAGTACACAGCAACCACAGACACACTTACAACTCGCCCATCACACAACTCACACACCATCAGCGCCTCATACATAAGCACACACACATACACCCAGCAAAACCAACACCAACCCACCATCACTTGCACCCTCACACACACATCCCTCACCACCACCACCCATCACCATGCCTCCAAAGAAGAATCCAAAATTCACAGATAGTGAGTTAGAAGTGCTGGTATACGAGATCATCAGAGTAGAGCCACATTTGTTTGGTACATTGGTCCAAAGGACCTCCATCTCACAGAAAACAAAGATGTGGGTGAGGATTGTGGACAAGGTGAACACCCAAGCACCAGCAAGGCGCACAAAGGACGATATCCAGAACAGGTGGTATGACATGCGCAGGAGGGTCAAGAAACACATCGAAAAACATCACGCCCTGAGTCAGTGCACCGGCGGTGGCCCTCCTGCCAAAGCAGTCTACTTCAGGACCCGGGAGGAGAAGGTGCGGGACATCCTACCACCAGAGAGCGTCCATGGCCTTACAGACATCCCAGAGCCTGGTGAGTACACAAACAACATACCCAAGATTGTGTGGCAGAGGGACAGTGAAACCATGCACCGCAAGCAAAGCTACACTAACTTATAGATAATCAGCCCAGGATGTGTATGCCAGTCAGAAAAACACAATACCTGCCATCTCATAGTGACTGGGAACTGTGTCATGACATGCACCAACCTACAAACAAATAGTGCAAGCCAGTGGCACTAAGCCAAATAGACCCTGCCCGCAGTTTGACACCACAAACACACCACCTCACAGTGCAGCTGACTGTCAGGAAGGAATAGTGGGGATGCAGGTGAAGTGAGTGTAGCCAAAAGCATGATGGGGCATGTAGTCACAGATAATGCTCCCCCTCCTGATTGGCCCATCAAGACCTCTCAGAAACATGCCCACACCACAGGGAGTGGAAAATGACTGACAAGATGGCTGACACTGGCTCCTGCTGTGGGGAGCACAAGGCCCTGCTAGGGCTTGTGTGCAAATCAGAAGCAGGACACCACTGACTGACATCCTGAAAGATAACTTGCACGCCCTACAATGGAAGCACGTTTCATGATGGGAAGGAGGACTGACAGCCCTGACCATACTAATCAGCATGGGGAGACCCCCCTCAACACAAACTCCACACAACTCCCCGGGTACAATGCATTGACACACACCTCATTGAAATATCAGCAAAAGATACCTTGTACTGGGTGCTGCTGTGTGAAGCACAGGGGCTCACTTTGGACTTGTAGCCGAACAAACACCAGGATGTCACAGTCAGCCATCTTGCCACTGCTGTCACACCCCCTCACAGGGAAGCAGAGTCAAGAGGGAGGAAGTATGGGCATGCTGGGAAGGGTGGTGTAGCCAAGAGTATGATGGGACTCGCAGTCACAGACAACCTACACCCACCCACATGGCCCAGCAAGATCAAACTGAACCATACTTGTCTCACAGGGAGTGGGTAGGGACAGACAAGATGTCTGACACTGGGCTCTGTTGTGGGGAGCACAAGGCCATGCTGGGAAATGGCCAACAACAATATCAAACTCTGTCCGTGACAAGCTGGGAAAAAGCAGTGCTCGAAAAGTAGAAAATGTCATGTTTGTCAACCAACAATGCATGTAGAAACATAAATAACATTGTGTGTCTCTTCCAAACACAGGTGGTGCTGGGCACCCAGCACCAAATGATGAGGATACCCAGTCCCAGATTCTGGTGGACACTGAGCTCTCTGGTCTGACTCTCTCACTGTCCTCTTCGGATGACGACGACCAACCTGGCCCCTCCGTTGTGAGCGATCATGCAGCACCAGCAGCATCAACATCTGCCCCCCCTGTACCCACGCCTCCAGCATCTGGACACCGACAGGGCACCCCCGCCAACACAGACAGACCAAGGCCAATCAACACGCACAGCACAGGGACACAGGACCCCCCCGGAAGCAACAGCAAACACCACCAGCAACACCACCCAAGGGGTCCCAGTGTCACCTGTGCGTCCCGCCGCTGGTCCTGCCCGTGTGGAGAGGGGTGCTGGGAGGGGTGAGAGGCACAGGGCACGCCTTGCAGAGGGGTCTGGACTGCATGATGACCCCCACCTGGCATGCATCTTAGATGCGTACCAGGATAGCACCGGAGGATTTGGCCAGGTCGTGGGGATCCTCAAGGACATGCAACACGAGCAGGTCGCCCACCATGCCCACATGGAGGCCAAGTGTGATGAAATTACTGCGGTGCATCGTGACATACTACAATGCCTCCGCCAGATCAACACCAACCTGTCCACACCCCCCTGTGTGCCCACAACATCTGTCGCAACACCATCTGCCAGCGCCACAGGGAGGGAGGAGGACTCTGGCGGAGAGTCCCCTGCACCGCAGAGGCCTGCACATGAGGATCCCCCCCCGGAAGAAGAGGGGTCGTCTGAAGAAGGACATGTGAGAGGCAGATGTCCCAGCACATCCCCCAGGGCCTCTAAACCTGTTCTGGACAATGTTCTTTGTGCGCAAAACGTTCACCTTGTCCAATCGCACATAAGTCGCCCACATGACATGGAAGGTTCATGTTGGGCCAATGTATCAGATGACTGGACTTTACTCTGGACATTACATCTACCAGCACTTCCAACTCCAATGTGAACTATGGATTCCCAAACCATTGTACAGCACTCACCATCCTGTGCACTTCCCTCACACATGTCTGTAAATAAACTCACCAGTACACCATACTTGCCTCTGTTGTGATTCCAACTTGTCATGTTCAGGAGGATGTCGATCTGCTACACAACACAGTGCATGCCAAATACTGCAACAATGTGACCAACATAAGGTGAGTCATGGGGATGTGACACATGTGAGGGAGATACACCACTATGGCAACACAAAGCATACTCACCATGGCCATGTTACTCATCACACACAATGATGTTGACATGTGGCATGCACAGACACAACACCAACCCCAGTCAGTGGTAACAAGTCCACAGGTGAGGTAAGCAGATGTCACTCAGATGTGGGAAGACCGACAACGCTCAAAACAAAGCGTATCACAGGTTCATTACACATCAGCAACACGTTTATTCCACACCAGTTGCATGGTAATACTATGTAACAGTGGACACACGCTCTCAAAGTGTTGGAGAATGGAAGTCCAGGGATGTGTGGTACATCAGTTAACGGCAATTGTCAACTTCCACACTGGTGTTGGCTTCTGGGTGTTGGGGGTCAGTGTTGACCGCACAACAGGCAAAGTACCCTGGGAAGGAAAGACAAAATACAGTCAAAAGCACAGAAGAACAGGAGAGAAATGCAATACACATGCACAAAACATGTTGCAAGACACCTACACAAACACTAGTCAGCAGTACTACCCTATAGTGGAGTACACACCACCTGAATGTACACATGCACAAAGTGCCAGCCAAAAAAATAGATGTGGCCCCCCCCAGCACCCAGGGAATGCAGCATTACATGCCATGGGACACTGTGTGGCCAATGTTGTAGTGTGGTAGGTGTGCACAGGTGTCCCTGGCCAGTATATGTGTGTTGCATCTGCATAATAGTCACACTAATGAGGTCCGACGTGGGTGACAATGCGTACGCATTGCACGGGTCATGTCTGAGCCGTGCGTACGCTTTGTTATTGAATGCAATGAGGTCCGACGCGGGTGACAATGCGCACGCATTGCACGGGTCATGTCCGAGCCGTTCGTACGCTTTGTCCGATGCGGGTGACTATCATGCATACGCGTCGGACAGGCATGGTCCGAGACAGGCGTACGCCTTGGCCATTGAATCGTATGGAGACGGGTGCATGTGTATATTCAAAATACGTGTTGTACAGTCAGTTGAACGAGCCGGGCGCACCCATTGGCTCCGGACTGTCATGGAGACGGATGCGGATTCAAAACGTGTACGAGTTGTGTACTGGAAATTCAGTTGGATGCCTACAACAATGTTGCAATTTCAAGTGTTCCATGAAGGTTAAGATTTGAACGATGCGGAAGGCGTGTACGAGTCGTACTTTTAAATGGATTGGCCAGATTCATAGAATGCAACCGTGTTGGACCTATCACTTGGGACACATGGCACAGATTCTGCCTCTGCAGCACAGATATAAGGCTGGCTGGCCCCCAGGGAGCTCACTTGCCTGCACTACATGCTACTGGACCACATCCCTGCTACCCCTGCTGCTGTCTCTGCATCCTCTGGCTCCTGCTATGGCACGTACTCTGGAGAGGGCCCCAGCCTTCACTGAGGAGGAGAACCAGGCCCTGCTGGACGGGCTCCTTCCAGAGAACAGCAAGCTCTATGGGAAACCAGGGGAGCAGGTGAGTGTGCAGTCCACTGCCTTCCTAATTATGCATGTTGTCTGACTAGCAGTACTAGCAGTGTGTACACCAGTGGCAAGCATTCTTACTGACTACTTTCATACACCAAAGTGTGTAGGTACATGTAATGAATATTTTTCCTGCTGCTAAAGTGCATTATTGCAGGCTTAAACTATCCAGGCATTGTTAACATGTCAGACATGCAGGTGATTTTTCATTCCCCATGGTTGCACTACCTGTGTAATTCATTTCCCTTTGTGATGATGACATGGACATCCAAATGTGTGCTGCACAAATCTGGGGCATGTGTGTTAATGTACTTTTCACTTTGTCATCCTCACAGGTTGGTGCCCACCAGCAGCAGGAGATCTGGCTGACCATTGCCCGGGCTGTTCGTTCTGTGCGGGTCTACAAGCGCCGGATCCGCACCTGACAGAAGAGGTGGCAGGACCTTCGGGCTGGACCCGGAGGATAGCTAGAGTCCAGCGGAAGCTGTCACCTCCACGCAGGAGGGGCAGACACCGGACCCTGACTCCCCACATACTCCGTATCCTGGCGGTGGTCTTCCCGGACCTGGATAGGCAGCTGAAGGCCAGACAGCAGCAGGAAGGGGGTAAGTCCATGCCTGATCTGTGTACTATGTCTGACATGCTAATAGCAGTCTTTTGGCCTGGTCACACTTCCACCTTACGTAGGTCTCGTAGTTCAATACTCGGGTCCCTCAAATGTGTGATGCACCCTCCTCATCTGTTCCGCAGGTGTGGCCCGTCCAGTCTGTTGCTTGTGTCACTAGGGCACTGTGTCCCTGCAGTCAGGTATGCTTCAGCTACAGGTCAGCATCTGTTCCCGTGACTCTGTTGTGTGTTTCATGGGCGGGTCAATTGTTTACACAATGCCTGAGATCTGACATGTTATCTGTGTGTGCCCTTGAGATGTGTACCAATAGCTGGTCTGACTCGCAACATGTGGCTGGGGTATTCCAAACAAACCCATGCAGCAGGGGACTCCAATTTTTGGTCCTCAGGAGTATGTATATCAAGTATGTCACACTTGCTTAGCCACCTGACTACTGTCCAGGGCCAGACACGGTTTCACTTAGACCTGGGCAGTCATGCCTCCTCAAGGGCATTTGGAAACACTCTGTAATCCCACTCATGTGCATGAAATTGCAGGTTGTGCTTAGTGACATGTGTCCTCAGGTGTCTGCCTCTGTGTCATTAGGGTGTGGCTTGTTGTTACGTACAACTGGGGTGTCCATGATTCAGAGGGTCAGCATGACATCTGCGATGTAACTGTGAGAGACATGACCCGTGTGACATATAGTTGTGTGATCATCTGACAGCGCACAATGGTGTAAGCAACTGTGTTCTTCATGCATCTGGGTTACATGCATGGCAGACTGTGATGTGTTAATGTACAGGGATTTGTGTTTGCAGAGACTCATATGTATGATTTGCATGATGTGGGGTCTTCTGGGTCCTGGATATGTTGTTTGCATGGGATGGGCAAGTGCGCCGGTCATCTGCAGAGTTAGCTTTACGCCTGAGCTAGGATTGTGAGTCAGTGCATATTGTTGTTGTGTGGATGCCCTGCCCCTGTGACAGGAGACAGTGTTGACTGACTTTCAGGGCATCCCAGTGCCATGGCATTTAACTTGCTATGAGTGATCCTACATTGTGTTCAAGTGTGCACCATGCACCCCATTGTGGCATTGCCCATCAGGACATGAGTACATCATAGTGTGTGTTGCTGGCATGCATCCCAAGCATGTGAAATGAGTCTCTGCCCATCCCTTCATCCGGACACCTGTACTGAGTCAGTAGCAAGAGATGTGCTGTGTGCATAGTGACATACTCCTACATGTTCACTTGCATGTACAACTAATGTGTGGGTGGTGCATGTTGGCACATTGGGGTGTTAGCATCCAACATGCACGGACATATGTGTGAAAGTCAAGGAGGGATATGTGTGCCATGGTTGATGTTGCGAATGACAATTGTCTTATCCTAAACAGTGTTGGCACTTTGAGCTGTGTTCAGCTGATGATGCCAGGGCTTGCCCTCTGATGTGATGTACTCACTGTGGTGTGTGCAGTTGGTGCAGGTGACTGATGTTGTTCTCTTACTTCATATTCCTATCCAGATACATCCACGGCCACAGGAGGGGACAGCTCCTCGGACCAGGAGGAGCCACAGAGCCTTACAGGGGCAGAAGGAGAGGAGTCAGGTGGGCCCAGTGGCTCGGAGGACGAGTGGAGCCACACAGAGGAGTCGTCAGCACCATCACCCCCAGCTGAGGGCCACAGCAGCTCTGAAGATGACTCCCTTGTGGAGGCGGAGTCAGCAGCCACCAAACCCCAGCTAGAGAGGCTGTCCCCGCCACCACCACCACTACCACCACCCCCCTCCCATTGGCTCCCATCCCAGAGGTCCCTGTGGGCTCCCGTGTTCGTGAGCATGTCTCCTTTGTGCCAGGCACTGCACCCCCTGCCCCTGTGTCCCCTGCTGCCCTGAGTGAGGATTCTGTGGACTTACTTCGAGAGATCCATGTAGGGCAGACGTTGATGCTGAAGGTCCTCCATGCACACACGGGTCTGTTGACACAACTAGTGTCATTCATGGAGGGCATTTCCTCGGGCATGTCTGCCCTACCGAGGACCAATTAGTCCGTGGCCTCCTCCCTGACGGCAGCAGTGTCCCTCCTCCAACAGTCCCGCACTCCACCCACGATTCCTAGCACCCTACCTGTCCCAAGCACAGAAACCCCCAAACCAAGGTCTAGACGTGCACACAAGCAAGCGCAGGGGACTGATTCCACACTCACAGGGGCTGGTTTGCAGACACACACACAGTCATCCACAACCACACCGCAGTCCTCCGAGATCTCTCCCTCCCAGCCCCCTTCCCTTGCCTCACCTGCAGAAGCTCTTCCTCTGTGACCTTGGCCTCTTCCCCACCGACCCTGCAGATCCTGATTACAAGGGGAAGAGGAAGTCCCCACACACAGAGGGGAGTGCCCCTCACACCCAGACACCCTCCCCCAGGCGCAGTCAGACAGAGACCCCCACCTGCAAGTCCCCCCGGCGCCAGAAGAGCAAGACCCCCCCCCCCCCGCCACCACGCAGCTCCAAGGCAAAGTCTCCAACCTCCATCCCCCAGGCCACCACTCCAGAGGTTCCCCCGCCACTCCCTGCCCTGGGTTCCCCCACCCACAGATACACCATCCCCAAAATGCTAAGGCTATCCCCCCTAGCATTTGCTCCTCCACACCTGGTCAGACAGTTAGTGCCACTGATGTGGGGACCGTGTCCCCCCCCCCGCCCTGCCGACCTCACCTGTCCCCCATTCCGCTCCCATGGATGTAGGCACTGCTTTGGAGTCCACGACCACCCCGTCTGACTTAGGCACTGCAGTGGTGAGCCAATCCACTCCATCTGACCTGCCCACTGGAGTTGTGCCGGCACCCACCCCATCGGACTTGTGCCCCACAGTTGTGACAGCACTTCAGTCAGCTCCACTGCAGTTGCAAGTGTCTCGCCTGCATCCCCCACCTCTTCACTGCCTCCTTCTGCTGTGCCCTGATCCTGTCCCTGCGGTGCCTGGCCTGCCCCCATGTATGCCCCTCCGAGGGGATGACCCCGGTCCTTAGCAGTGTAGGCAAGCAAGGTGTGACAGTTGTCACTCTAATTCACTCCTTGACCTTTGGAAATGGACTGGCCATTGGCTTTTTGTTTGCACAGACATTTCATTTTTAAAATGCTGAATAAAGCTTTTTTCTTTCTCCCTGTGAACTAGATTTAGCTGTACATTATGTTGATGATGTTTAACATGCCCTTGCACCTGTGATGCTTTGTTTACAATGTTGAATACTGATGTGTTGCTGTGAGGTACTCCCTGTGGTCCATGAGATATGTATCCTATTGTGGTGGGTATCCATGTCATCCTTTGCAGCTACCTGGGTGTGTCAGGATCAACTATTTGTGGACATCTCTCTGTGAGCATTTCATTTGCATGGTCACATCTCTGGCTTGCACCCATGCACATATGATGTGCTTCCCATTGTCCAATTTGTCACTTCCACATACTTTGTGCTCATCAACACTGGACCTACAGGTGTGGGCATCATTGTAATAGGAGCAACTGGGTCCTCTGTGCTACTTGCTAGACATATCTTTTGGGTATGTGCAGATGACATAGGGGAGACTCATGTACCCAGGCTGTTGTGACCAGAGCCTTCATTGTGTGGTAACTGATGGCTGACTGACCAAGTGTTCTGCAGACATGAGTGTGACTTGCGGTGAATATGTTTGGCACAGCTGGGCTTCCACAGGAGTTGGATCCCCTCAAGTAAGTGTGTTGTCCAGTGACATGGCCTGGGCCCATGGTGTGTGTTGTATGAGCATGTGTGTGTGTCCACATCTCTGTTCATACACAGACAGTGTCCCCTTGATATGTTCCTGTTGTTGATGCTTGCTGAGTGGTACTGGGTTCATCCCACTACTTTTCCATGGGCTACCAGATGTGTAGGTGCATGACACACTACTGTTAATTGGTGTATCATTTTTGGGATTTGTCAGTTCTGAGTGGTGATGATGTTGTCAGACACAGATGGGACACAGTTAGGGTTCCTCAAGGTACCTGTTTATTTGCTAAATCATGTAGTTGTCCCTAGGTGGTAGTTTTCAGTGATTGAGACATTTGTATGTGTGTGTGCCTGCTCCCACTTGTCGGGTTCATGGCTGCGATGCTGGCAGGTGTCAGCATGTGTGCCTTGTGGGTCTCCTTGGCTTCTGCATTGTCCTAGGACTGTGGCAGGGATTCTGGAGGTTACGTGAGCTTTGATATCATGGCCATGTACCGCATACTGTGCAGTATGTGTCATTCCCCAGGGTTGTAAACTGTCCTTGTGTGATGTGTCTGTGTACCTTAGTTCCTCCCAACATTCCTGTGTTTGTCTTGGGTGCATGTGCAATGTCACCTGTCCATGTGGGCTTCACAGATACACATCGTTGCAGTTCAGGGTGTGTGGTGTTGAGGGTGGACTGATGTGAATGTTTGCATGGATGGTCCCCTAGCTCCCGTTTGTCCATTGATGAGGGGCCATGCTGAGTGATTTGTGTTTGTGTATGTGTGATGTACGTTTGTGGAACAGGACACATGTCGGGGTTTCCCAGTTTGTACGACATCTGCCTTTGTCATCACAGTGGAGGTGTCATGCATGCTTGTGTCACCCCAATGTCTGGTCCCTGGGGGTAGTGCTGTTGTGTGTCAGTCTCTTGCTGTGTTAGTTGGTGTTCATTCCAGCTTGTGTCACATGTGTCTGTTGTGCTCCCTCTCATCTCCCAATGCCTGATTGCCCATTGAGGGTGTCCCAATGATGGTTTACTTTTGTATGGCACTGTGTCCATATCTGTGTCACTGTGGTTCTTTCCCCCTCATGTGTTGTGTAGTTGCCTGTGGATACTGTGACACACACACACACATGCTGTGTCAGATGTGCAGTGTGAGTTTGCCTGTTTGTGTTTGTGCATCTGCACCAGTGCATTGGTATTGCTGTTGTGGGCCTTTGTCTGGATGCTGTTTCTGTGATTTTGCCTGCTGTCCCTGTGAGTCATATCACATCATTGTGCACATTCATCCTGGTTGTTAGGTGCCATTGCTGGCATGGAATGTGAGTTTGTGAGCTGACACCTACAGTCTACACATGTTTTTTTTGATTGGTGTGTCTATTTTCGAGATGTGTGCATGCTTGTTGATGGTCACTTCTGCTCTTGTGTCATTGTACACTGTATGCATTGTCAGCCCCCATGTGTGTTGCTTGTCTGCACATGGCCGGGAGTGTGTTATGTTTTCACAGCACTGTTAGCCTCACCACATCTCTGTGTGTATGGGACACAACCACTAGTTTGCACCAGAAGTGTTTAATGTGTTGGGAGCAGGGATCATACATGTTGTTTGTTATTTGCAGCTTTGACCATGATGACACTTACCTTTTGGTCACTGTGATGAGGGAGGGTTTAGTCCCCATCACCACAATGCTCAACATCTGCTGCATTTTGGAAGCCCACACTTAACTTCTGTTCTACACAGTGAGGGGGTGTTCTTTTTACATTGCCACAGTGCTATGGTGATGCTTGCCTTGTGTATGTCACACTCATGTGTTGGTCACACATGTGCTGTTACTTACATTGTATGTTCGTAGCTATAATCACTGTTGTGGGCATTTGTCACAGACTACACACTGTTGACATGATGTTAGGGGGGATGTATTTTGCGGACATACCTGATGTTGGAGTATGCTGGATGTGTTGCGCATCACCCATCCTATGGGTGGGGGTGGCAGGGGTGATGTGCAACAGGTCCCCTATGGGTGAGGGTGGCAGCAGTGATGGGCAACTGGTCCCCTATGGCTTGGGGTGGCAGTAGTGATGGGCAACATGGTCCCTATGGCTGGGGGTGGCAGTAGTGATGGGCAATAGGTCCCCTGTGAGTGGGGGTGGCAGGGGTGATGGGCAACATAGTCCCTATGGGTGGGGGTGGCAGGGGTGATGGGCAACAGGTCCCCTGTGAGTGGGGGTGGCAGGGGCAATGGGCAACAGGTCCCCTGTGAGTGGGGGTGGCAGTAGTGATGGGCAACATAAGCCCTATGGGTGGTGGTGGCAGGGTTGATGGGCTACATAAGCCCTATGGCTGGGGGTGGCAGTAGTGATGGGCAACATAAGCTCTATGGCTGGGGTGGCAGTGGTGATGGGCAACATGAGCCCTATGTGTGAGGGTGGCAGTAGTGATGGGCAACAGGTCCCCTATGGGTGGGGGTGTTAGTGGTGCTGGCCATGCAACCCCTATGGTGGGCTGTTGTTAGTGGCCAGGATGTGGATCCCCTGTGTGTGTGTGCCATTTTGCGGGTACGTGTTGTTTGTTTATGTGGTAGGCGTCTGACTTACCGCCTGCGCCGTCGGCGTCGGTTCCTGAGCCGGTCATAGATGTAGAGTACTGGTATGACCTGCGCGATGGGATTAATGATGTGTTTGTGTCGTACACGCTGCTTGTTGCTCCGTCTCGTACCCGCTGCAAGCTGGTCCGTCTCGTAGCCGTGTATTGATTTGTGGTGCGAATCGTAGCTGATATGCTTGTTTTCCGGATGCTGTGTAAATGTAAATGTAAATTTGATACTTGTATAGCGCACTACTCACCCGCAAGGGTCTCAAGGCGCTTGTACGAATACCGCTGTGGAACCCATCCTGGCTTTCCCTGTGAGGCGTCCACTCCTGGGCACCCCCAAGGTGGAGGCCAGGCATCCTTAGCGTTGTGGGGGCCGTTGTGGAGATTAAGCAAGCTATTGCCCAGAGTTGCAGAGTGGGACTCCATGATTGGAATGGCACCGAGGCGAGAATTATCAGGTCCGTGGAATTTTTGAGCCCAAGACCCGCGAGGCGGGGAATTGAACCCTGGTCCCGGGCTAGATCTCTGCATCAGGGTCTGCCGCTCTAACCATTGAGCCACACTTCTCCACTGTGACGTCCCGTACGTGGCGACCCGTCCGGCGCGTAGGTTGTACGCATCGTACTTGTCATGCCAGAAACTGCTATGGATACTGCTTCCGGGTGACTCAGTTCAGCGTTTGGAGTTACGGCTCGGACGGAGAATGGAGCTTGAATCACAGCCTACGTGTCAGTCGTGTTTTTGGCAGTTATGTGCATCGTACTTACTCTACAGGACGGACCGGCTCCGGGTACGTGTCGGTCGCACAGTACAGCTACGGACAGCTGTCCGACCGGCTATCGGAATCGGCCCCTTGCATTTTCAATTCATAGTTTCTATCAGTGTACTTTACTGTTTGTAGGTATAACCCATTTGACTTAATAATTGCTTTGCTTTCTTTGATGTAAGGCATCTTGCTTTTTCTGTTTTATGTCTGAAGATAGTGTAATTATATAAAGAATTACAAATTTAAAATGTTTATACGTTTGTTATTTTCATATAACAATATGCAATTACTTTTCTTACTTATACTTACATGTATGTTCTTAGGGCCCGAATACGATGCCGTAGGAAACGGCTCTGACCCACGGCATCGTAATCTCCTGTTTGGATTAATTTCCTTCCGACCCATTTTGATGGAGTCAGTCGGAAATTAATCCAAACAGGATTTACGAGTGGCTTACGAGGGGATAGGAAAGGGGCCTGTAGTCCCAAGCTCTTTCCCCCCGAGGGATTACGATGGCAGATTCCCACAGCCTTTTTGTGCCGGCCTTTCCGACACAGAAAGGCTGCGGGAATTTTACTTTGGGGGCTCCCAGCAGGGCCCACATGGGTGCAAGGCCTCCGGATGGTGGCCTAGGGGGGCACCTATGGTGCCCCACTGTTGATCCCTGCACCCAGTGGCAGGCTCCTTGAAGTGCCTGCCACGGGGTTCAGGGTTGAAATGCACCTCAGCTCTTTAGTATGAGAGGAGACATTCCGGTTGGAATGCATGCTTCGATTGTACAGAATAGGATTGCGACCGAACAGTGTTCGGTCGCATCCTACCTGCTGGGTTGGAACCGACAACAGGAGGTCGGTCGGTTCCAGTTCTCAAACGTAGTCGGGCAGACTCAGGACATTGTAATCGGGCCCTTAATTGTTTCACACTTTTTTGCAGCTTTTCCGTTGGGGGTGGAATAGATGCTTTCTTTTCTGTTGGAAGAAAAAAAGACTGTCAGTTTTATTTTAAATGTTTATTGTTGGTAGTTGGTAGACGTTGAGGTCATTAGATTACATTTTTTCAGTTTTAGGGTGAGTTTCTATTTTATATTAATTTGCATATACTTACTTTTTGAAGTCTTTTTTTCTGGTTTATGATCTCTGTTGTTTTTCAGTAGGTTAACATTGTTGTAGTACTTTCCTTCAGTGGTTACATGCAAAGTGATCAAAGTTGGAGAGTGTTTGTTAATTTTTTGTTATTTTTTCAATGTTCATTTTATTTTAAAAAGTAAGTTTTAGTTTTAGTATAAGTTTTACTTAATTTGCCAGGTAGTTGCCGAGATGTATATATTTCTGTTTTCAAGGTCTGGTCATAGAACTCAGCAGAGTTTCCTCTTCTTGTAGCTTTTATCGATTTTGGAACTATTAAGTTGATAACATTTTATTTTATTGATTTAATTGTTTTTGTGATTTTATTGGTCGGTTTGTTTATAGTTTGATTTTATTGGTTTGTTTTTTTTGTTTTGAATTTTTTTTATCAGTTATGTCCTTCTCTGGTAAATGCTAATTTATGTTTTATTTGTAATATATAATTCAATACTTTTGAATAATGTTTTATTTATATGTATATATTTATTAATATTTAAATTGTTCTATAAATGTTTGTAGTTTATGTATCTTTTTGGGTCAAATTGTTATGTATTTAGTTATTTTTAGTGATTTGTAATTATTTTGGTGATGCAACTTTTTTTTTGTTTGTTAAAACCTGTATATATTGCTTAATGCTTATTTTAATGTTTTGTTTAATGTTAAAAATAGGATTTTTAAAGTTTATTCATGATAATGTAATTATTTTGGCAATATTATTGTAGTCAATATTGTGTGAGGCAATATTTTTTACAAATCATATGTTTATTTAAAGGTAACAATATTTTTGCTTCTAATGTTTTTGTTGTTTATATAAGTAAAAATCAATATTTTTAACAACGATATTTATGTTCTTATTATTTGTGATTTTATTTGTCTGTCCTGTACCATTTGGAAATATGGAGTAATGGGATCTTGCTGCTGCTGCCCCAACCTCCTGTGTTTTATTTTCTCTCTCTCATCCCTTCCCCTGTCCCCCGCTCACAAGTCCCAACGGGCCATTACTATTCCAGTCATAGAGTTGTTTAAAGTGGAGAAGGGCACCAGAATCTTAAGACCACTTGGTACCCGGAAACCTGACATCAGCTCTGAAGTAATCAGGTAGAGAAAAATATATTCTTGGAACTCTGGGAGGCAATTCTTGAATGTGGTTGAATGGCAGTTGGAGGAAGAATAGTCTAACTATTAGCTACTTCTGCAGCAGCGATGAGAGGAAGGATCACCCATTCAATAGGGCATGTAAGAGAAAGGTTGAAGCGGAGATCAAAAAAGCCCATAATCCATTCCATACCTTGGTCTGGTGTTCCAACAGGGGAAAATTGGAAGCTCTGAAACTAAAAGCTCAACCGGACCTGTTTATCAAAATTTGATGGCTAAAGTAGAAGCACAAGTCCTCGAAAGACCTTAAGAAGGCAACAAGTGACTTAAGTTTACCCTGAAAGAAAACTGACAATAAGGCACCTAACCCAGACAATTCGTAGACACTTATCAGCCCAGCCTAGACCAACCTCCAATCCACACAGCAAGCCCAGTAGCCAAACTCCCACCTTGGCAAAATAGTCAATCTGCAATCTTAGCAACATTGTATCTGCTGTGCATACTGCCAGTGGGTCTAACTCTAAAAAAAATAACAATTAATAATAAACCTTGAACACTACAGCATGGGTCATGTTTTTTAAAAACGTTAAGTGCCAGGAATAAATGACAAGACGTTTAGAGTTTCAACAAAGGAAAGAAAGGATGCCATCATCACTTACATTGCCAAGTTGGTAAACAAGAACCTTTGGGGGTGCTACCGAATAAGGTTGAGTAGAAGACATGGACTGGAAGGGGCCAGGACAAGAGGTCTGAAAAGGGATAGAAAGCTTTGTATAATCGAGTTGGAACTATCCTCCATAATAGTCGGCTGAGAAGCAATGAGAAAAAGGCTTAGTAGTGTTTTATTCTATGCCCGTTCCCTTAACAGGTTCACGAGCACCAAAATCATTCCTCAAAAATATGCCAAATTTAATCAATTTAAAGGGTATAGAGAGGCCACTTGAATTAGGATTCAAACTTCATTCCATGCTCCCCTTACAGGCTGCATCTATCTTCACCCTCACCAGATTCAGAGAAAGGCATATAATTGTTTCTATCCTAAAGGAGTGTTTTCATTGCTTAATTGTGCATCAGACACTGTCAGTATCACACTTTTGTGTGTTGCATTATATTCTTTCGAAATTATTACTTTGTTGTACACAGCTTCCAAAAGAAGCCTTCATCGTGAACAACTGGATCTAAATCCGGCTATTCACTGCTGTGACAATGAAACAGTGCTTACCCAAAGTGGATAACCACTGCTGTGATGTACTTTGTTGTACACAGCTTCCAAAAGAAGCCTTCATCGTGAACAACTGGATCGAAATCCGGCTATTCACTTCTGTGACGACGCAACTGTGGTTAACCAAAGTGGATAACCACTGCTGTGATGTACTTTGTTGTACACAGCTTCCAAAAGAAGCCTTCATCGTGAACAACTGGATTGAAATCCGGCTATTCACTGCTGTGACAACGAAACACTGCTTACCCAAAGTGGATAACCACTGCTGTGATGTACTTTGTTGTACACAGCTTCCAAAAGAAGCCTTCATCGTGAACAACTGGATCGAAATCCAGCTATTCACGGCTGTGACAACGAAACAATGCTTACCCAAAGTGGATAACCACTGCTGTGATGTACTTTGTTGTACACAGCTTCCAAAAGAAGCCTTCATCGTGAACAACTGGATCGAAATCCGGCTATTCACTGCTGTGACAATGAAACAGTGCTTACCCAAACTGGATAACCACTGCTGTGATGTACTTTGTTGTACAAAGCTTCCAAAAGAAGCCTTCATCGTGAACACCTGGATCGAAATCCGGCTATTCACTGCTGTGACAATGAAACAGTGCTTACCCAAAGCGGATAACCACTAGGGGGCGCGGCTTCGTCGGCTTGCGATATGGCCACGCATTAGCGAGGCTCCGCCGGCTGAGAAGAATTAATCCTTCAAAATCCGGCAATTTCACCCCGAGATAGTGCTTGCTGCTGTTACATAGACTGGTTGCAGAGGCGACATCGCCCGAGCCAGAAAATACACAAGTCGGAAGCGGCTGGAGCCGGAGTTCATGTTGGGCCTGCAGGCAAACAACCCTAGCGAAGCTGGGACCTCAGGTAAACCCGAGCCGGGAGGCCCTGAGTCACGGCTGGAGGACGCATACGTGGTGGAGCGGCGGCGGCTGGCTTAAGGTGAGAGCCTCTTGGACAGCGCCACGAAGAAGCTGGGGGCTGCTACAGGCTGGCGAAAGGCAGGCGGAGGATGAATTAATGTGGAGGACTGAAGAATCCGACGTGCGCTGAGGCCCGGAGGGTGCGGTGCGGCCCGATAAATCTGCTGCTCCAGTCGGCGCTGAGGGGCAATTTGTAGAAGTGACCCGGGAGACTTGCGGGGACTACACATGCAGGCGTGATGCTCTCCCCCTGCTGAGGCCTTACAGTGGGTCATTGTCATCGAGAGGCGGTCGGGCCAATGTAAGGGCTCGCCTGGACGCCGCTATGGAGATAACCCTTGCAAGTAGCGGCGAGCTTGTGGACACCAACGACGCCGTGAGCTGGTTGGAAACAGAGCGCTTAATGTAAGTGGAGAGACACTGACAATCCGGCTTGCTGATTATGCTATGCGGGTAGACGGTGCGCCACATGGGACGCGGCTGGATTGAACTGTGAAGGAGTTGAGGCCTCCGGCAGAGGACATCCGTGCCATGTTTAAGGACCTTAAGGCGAGCCTTCAGGGTCTTGATTCCAATATGAACTCCCAGGCGATGCGAATGGATCGGATAACGCAGAGAATGGACAAACAGGAAGGTCGAATGGGAGTGCTGGAAACTAGAGTCACGGAGGCGGAAGGGGGCAGACGGAATTGGATAAAAAAAATGCGTGAGATGGATGGGGTGCTACAGGTAATCCGGTCAAAGAATGAGGATTTGGAAGCACGTTCGAGAAGAAATAACGTACGTATCACGGGCGTATCGGAAACCACAGACATTCAAAACATGGAGAGATACATAGAGACCATGATGAAAGAGCTTTTTGGCCCTGCTTTGTCCCCCATGTTTCTCATAGAATGTGCACATAGATCATTGGGCCCTAGACCGCGACATGGCGCTCCGCCGAGACCTATCCTGGCTAGAGTCCTAAACTACAGAGATCGAGATGCGATACTTCGATCGGCGCGAGAGAAAGGAAATGTACAATATGACGGAAACACCATCGCCATTTACCCAGACTTCACGTTGCAGGTTCAGACGGCACGCAGGGAGTTCCTGCCAGCTAACAAGATCTTCCAGCAGATCGGAACTAAATACTAGCTGATTTATCCAGCTAAGCTGAGAATACAAGGTCCTGGCAAACCCACCTTCTTCACGGATGCGAGAGCTGCCCTGACGTATGCCAAGCAGCTGGCCAAGGAGCAGAGACAAAAGCCGCAGTCAGAAGACGCACCTGAAGCAAATAACCTGAGTGACAATGATTGAGGAATTTGAAGTGCCGCACTGGATGAGCAGCTAAGTACATGATATAGAGACACTGTGTTGAGATGTGTTAGTTGTAAACGTTGTTTCGGGGGCATAAGACTTTCTCAGATGTTGGGGATATCCCAGCCCATAAAGGAATACTGTTGTTCAGACATAATGGCTTCTGGACTTGGGGGACCAGTACACAGCTCGGCCCATCTTGCCATGAGTGTAGGGGTGCTATGCCGGTGGACTCATGATTCCTGTGGGATGATTCCCTCAGAGCTCCTACTATGGGGCCTTTGTTTTCAAGTTTTGGGTACTGGGTGGGAACTCACAACCTGTTTGGGGGGTTGGTGTGGGAGGGGATGGGGGAATAAGGTTAGTCTTTTTCTGGGTCATCTGCCACAAGATAAATATAAGACCAATAGTCGATGGCTGTTGGCACGGGAGATATGTTCATATTGAGACTCTGCTCAGCTGTTAATGCAGAAAGCATTTGGTTTCAGGATCTCCGCGTAGCAGCACTGGGAGATCATAAGTTCCTTGTGGGTTGTCCTTGTGAACGGTCTATATCACCACGATGTCATATCTAAAATGTATTACTTGGAATATCAGGGGTCTGAATGATCACCGTAAGGCGAGACTGGTACACTCATACCTCACCAGACACGGAGTGGACATATGTCTGCTGCAAGAGACTCACCTGACGGATAGCATGGAAGGTATGCTGCGAAACAATAAATGGGGGGAGATAATTGCCGGTGGGTACTCCAACTATTCACGGGGGTTGCTGTGCTGTTGCGCAGGGGACTGCAGTGGCGCACACACCGCACAGTGATTGACAGAGAAGGCCGCTACATTCTGATACAGGGTACACTATACAGAACACTCACGATGATCATAAATATCTATGGCCCCAACACGGACGACCCTGGGTTTTTTCATAACATTGGGCAACTGATGCAAACATCAAACAACATCTCGGTCATATGGGAAGGAGACTTCAATGCGGTCCTCTCGGACGTGGCTGATAGGCATGGTATAGCATGTGAGCACCACCCGAGAGCAGCTGCGACGCTGCAAGACATTATAACTGACATGCAACTAGTAGACTCATGGAGAGCGCTACACCCGACACTTCGAGAGGGCACATTTGTGACGCGGCATTGCGGCGCTTGGTCGAGGCTAGACTTTTGGCTACTGTCTAGGGACATGCATACTTGGGTAACGGAGGCTGAACATCACCCGCGTACATTCTCAGACCATGCACCAGTGTTGCTGACAATGAAAGTGCCAGGTCCATATATTGCCCCGTTCAACTAGAGATTTCCCTCCGGGGCGCTGCAAGACCAAGTCTTTAGAGAGGAATTACGGGGGAAAATAGAAGACTACTTCACACTAAATGAAGGCTCAGTGGACTCCCGTGTCATGTTGTGGCAGGCGTTTAAGACTGTGGTGCGCGGTAATTGAATTGCACTCAAGTCGGGGGTACTTAGAGATATCCGTACTTCGCTGCGACGACTGGAGCTAAAGATAGGGAAACTAGAGGAAACGCAGATTCACTTCCCAACACCAGCTACTATGGCGCAAATCCGGGCTAAACTAATAGAATATCAGGCAGAGGCGGAAAGAGAAGCGGTGTATTTATACAAAAATGCACAGGCAAGGCGCTATGGAGAAGGAGATAGAGCCGGGAAAACTCTGGCGGGTTTACTCAGGTCGCCGACGGGTGCGGAATACATAACTGAAATAAGTACGGAGGACGGGGAGCTGGTCAGGTCACCGCTGGAAATTCTTGACACAATGGCCCGGTATTAAGGGAAGTTATATACATCCAAGACGGCCCCTTCCCAATCTGACATAACTGACTACCTCGATACCATGGCACTGGCATGGTTCAGCAATAGTGCAAGGCAATATATGGAGCTTCCTATTATGGTGGAAGATGTTCGGCAAGTAATAGGTAGTATGCCGGCTGGTAAAGCTCCGGGGGCTGACGGATTGACAGCAGCATTTTATAAATACTCTGATTTATTGGCACCACGCCGGTAGGTATACCACGAGGCTATGGAGACTGGTATCCTTCCCCCCACATTGAGAGAGGCTATTATTATAGCCATGTTGAAACCTGGCAAGGATCCCACAACCCCGGACTCGTATCGCCCCCTCGCCCTGATAAATCTCGATGCTAAAATCTATGCCAAACTCATAGCCAACAGGCTGCAACCCATGCTACCGCAAATAGCGTTGCCAGATCAATCTGGTTTTATACCGGGCCGATCAACTGCCCATAACTTACGTACGCTGTTTGGAGTGTTGCACTATCTGGCCCCTCATGTCCAGGCAATTGCTGCACTACTAGACGCCACCAAGGCGTTTGATTCGTTAGAGTGGCAATTTCTCTTTGTGTTGCTGCCCCGCATGGGGTTTAGCCCCTTGTTTATTAAGCAAATACAGTTGTTGTACACGAAACATATGGCTAGGGTGCGTATCAATGGGCAAACGTCGGAACCTTTCGCCATAACCAGGGGAATGAGACAGGGCTGTCCATTGTCGCCGCTGTTGTTCGCTATCGCCACTGAGCCATTGGCGGCTCGGCTCCGCCAGCACCACACGCAGAGCAGCATTGGGTTTACGTCCAGAGGTCTGCTGATCTCAATGTATGCGGATGACATGATAGTGTACCTAACAAATCCCAGGGACAATTTCGTGTCAGTAATGCGAGAGATTGTCCGTTATGACGGCCTTACAGGTATACAGGTGAACTGGTCCAAGTCTGTGATAGTCCCGCTCACTGACAACACGCTCCAGTTTGACACGGAGTACCCCATCAAGTGGGAAGTGGAGGAGGTTAAATACCTAGGAATATGGGTAAGCAGGTCGGTAGAGGAAATATGGTTGGCGAACTATGGTAGGGTAATGGACTGAATAGTGAGCAAGGTTCAGAAATGGAAGCAGTTGCCGTTGTCGTGTCGCTGGTGGGGCGTATAGCCATCGTAAAAATGGTGATACTTCCCAAGCTCCTCTATTTGTTCGTCAACATACCAATGCCGCTAAACACGCATTTCTTTAGACAATTGCGATCACATGTCCTCGAACTGTTATGGGCGGATAAACAGCCGAGAGTGTCCTGGAAGCTGCTGACACTACCCTTTGCTCAGGGGGGCTTGGGTGCTCCCGATTTCGAGCTTTATGCGTATAGCGCGCAGGCGCAGTTTTTGCATTTTTGGCAGCACCATACGCCCTTCCAGCCCCATGTAGCGATAGAAATAGATAGGGTGGCTCTCGAAACGGCGCTGTACAAGCCTTACAAGCGGCCCCACTCTACAATCGATACGGTAGAAACAATGAGGTGGGCATGGAAAGGTATAGCTAAAAAGGCCAATATAGAGGAATTATATGCACCATCTATGCCGCTGAGGGGCAACCCATTGCTGACTCCACTAGTGGACATGGCGATAACGCTAAGAGCAATGGCTCATGCCCTAGTGAAGGGCGAGGATCTTTTCCCGGGTAATAGTTTCCTAACAATACAACAGATGTGTATAGATCAAACACCCACGGCATTAGATACACTCCTGTACTATCAACTACGGGCCGCGTGCCGGGCTCGATATGCTTCCTTCCCGCAAGCACCGGAGGCAATACCTGCGTTAGAAAACATGCTGGTAAGTCCGTCTCCTCGCAAATTGATCACGCGCATATACAGCATAACGCAAAAAGAATCACCGATAACAAGTTGCATGGCCACGGCGGAGTGGGAGGCGGAATCAGGTTTAGTTATTAAGGATAAGCAGTGGAAATACTGTTGCTCGCAGCTAGAACACCTCACGCCTAACTATAGACTGAGGCTAACCCACTTCAATTACTTGCACAGATTATATAGAACGCCATCACAGTTACATCGCATGGGCATACACCCGGACACGAACTGTTGGAGATGCGGGGCTCCTAGCGCTACATTCTCCCACTTAGCATGGGACTGCGGTCCGATAGAAAGATACTGGGAGGCAGTGTTTGGACATATTCGGCAAATCACAGGTCAGCAGATGCCGGTCACTCCACTGATGGCGCTTTTGGGCTTTGTAGCTGAGGTCCCAAAGAAATCCCGTAAGCTTACGGCCATGTTGTTACTGCTGAGGAAGAGACAGATGGCACTTCACTGGAAAAAACAACAGCCCCCTACTATAGCGGCATGGCTAAACGCAGTGATATATTGTAAAGATCAGCTGTCCCACTATTGGGAGTTAATGCCTAGCAGATCCAGACCGGCAGACATCTGGACACCACTGGTGACCTGGCTGGCCACGGGGGGCTCTGACCTGCAGAAGCGCTAGGCAGATAGATGCTGGAGGGGTAGTCACAATCTGTGTACCAGAACTAATCTAAGTAGCATGCGTTACACATTTTGAGAAGTGACGGGAGAGGCTCTTTGGGATCGCGAGACACACAAGGGCCTCCAGAGATGGGTGGACCGCGACAACCAAGTTGACTGCATGTCATGCTGGGTGACGTCGAAATACACTAGGTGTAGGCAGATGGGGTGGGGGGAGGAAAGGCTAGTTGGTTTGTTTAGATTTTAAACATACACGTTTGCAAAACCAGCTGTAATAAGACAACGAATGGGCCCAGCGGATGACTTCCAACGGGTCTGATATATCGCTGCCGGCCCGATGGGTTGTAGGCACACAAGCTGTGTTCAGTTGATAATGCTGATGTCAGAAATAAGCTGCAGGCCTCTGGGTTGTAGGCAAAAAGCTGTGTGAACATATTTGCTTGTGTATATCTTTTTGAAAAATAAAAAAAAATAAAAAAGTGCCTAACCACTGCTGTGATGTACTTTGTTGTACACAGCTTCCAAAAGAAGCCTTCATTGTGAACAACTGGATTGAAATCCGGCTATTCACTGCTGTGACGACGCAACAGTGGTTAACCAAAGTGGATAACCACTGCTGTGATGTACTTTGTTGTACACAGCTTCCAAAAGAAGCCTTCATTGTGAACAACTGGATTGAAATCCGGCTATTCACTGCTGTGACGACGCAACAGTGGTTAACCAAAGTGGATAACCACTGCTGTGATGTCACTAAGGGAAGCACTCATTACCACTTTGTTCCACTTTCTCATTGGGAGTCTCCAGAGACCCGAGCCAGCAGGTTGGAGGATTCACCTGCCTACTTCCACCTCTCCTCTTTAACGACCGGCAGGAAGGTGGTAGAATGTGGATGGTGCTGTGCCTGCAACAACTACCTTCTTCCCTGTTAGCACGTATGTCTACAGACCCGCAATGACAGAAGAAATCAACCCGCGCTCACAAGCGGCTCTCTTGCAGACCCATTGTTGGAATGGTGCCAGCTCTCCTCTCTCAATGTGAGAGAAAACAGCGCAACTTTGGGCAGGGAGGGGGTGGAATTAGAGATGGAGCTTCACAAATTAACATGGAAAGCCAAGGATCTAGATTAGCTATTAGAGCCTGTGCATGAGCCAAACACTGAAAAGGTTTACTATGTAAATAATTAAACGAACATCAGGTAAAATATGCTAAAGTTTTCAAAAATATATATATATTTTTTTAACACGTAGAAGCATTGACATTAATATGTCACATTATAGCACTGTACTTAAAATTGATAGTTTTTAAACATGAACCATTAGTGAACTAAGAGGCAAGACAGTTGTCACTGTAAATCCTGTAGTGGCCCAGTTTTATTATAGAGCAACATTAGAGTCTAATAAATCAAACACAATAGGATTTTGTACAGCTGGTATTTTGAATTCACATATTTGAAAGTGCTTTCATATGTGATAATGAAGAAAAATGAGATTTGGTGAAATAAAATGCTTGCCTAGGATCAGACAATTTAAGCGGTGAGGCCGTGATTTATCCTGGATTCTGGTTTCAGTGTGTACAAATCAGCCACTTAATGGGTATCTATTTGTCTTTCTTTTTTCAAGTTAACGCTTTTACCTCTGTGCATTTTTCATATAGCGAAAACTCGACCTGGAGGTATTTTTTATAGGAAGAGAGAGATTAAGGAGGTCAAAACACCCCGCTGGACGGCCTGTTACCCCCCGCCACATTAGCATGGCGGGGGGTACCGCGCCGGACGGAAAGACCATCCACCGCTTTCCCACCGGTAGGCAATTGTCACCATTGCCTACTGGGCGGAAAAGGCCGACAATATGGTGGCATTGCCTAGGATGTTGGTGGTTTCATGCCTTTCCATGGCGGAGACTCCGCCATGGAATGGCATGCAGGAATCGTTTTGGGGGCCTGTTGTGGGCCCCCAGGGGGGTGAGGGGGCTGCACTTGGGGGGTACCAATGGTACCCCCCTACATTGGCATAGACAAGGTGGCAGGCGCCGCGCGGTGCCTGTCACGTTGTGCATGCCAATGCACAACATGCATTTGCAACATTGTGGCGGGTGCTGCTCACAGCACCGCCCGCCACAATGTTGTATATGTGGGATGCAATCGCCACGGTGGCGGTCGCACCCTAATTGGCGGTGCGGGACCGCCGCACCACTGGTGGCCAGTCCCAGCACCGCTAGGGCAGTCCGCTCCCCATCCTAATGGACCCCTAAGTGCCTGATTTAGATCTTGACAGACAGGTTCTCTGTCACAACTGTGACAGATATCCCGTACGCTGAAATATAGATTGTTATGTTGACGTCTGCGGCTGTGGGAGGCCGGTGGCCTCTCCCGTTTTCGGCCCTCGAACGGGCGGGTAAGAAAATAATTAATTTGTGCAAAAAGAATTCGTCTGGTGATCAGATCAGAAACTTTGGAGCAAAGGGAAACTGCAGTAATTGAAGTGGGTGTAAGCTTTTTGTTTGCAAGATTTCTTCTGCCACGCTATGCAGCAGGACTGGTATGGAGTGGGAAGAGCAAATGTAAATTTACCTTTATTCCTCAAAGGCAGAAAGACCGCTTTTTCTCCTCTAGCCACTGGACCTATAGTAATACAGCCTTCACCTTGCTTTTTGAGCAGCGGTTCTGCTCTGGTAAAATTCTTTAGAACTTTATCCACACTACAGCACCGAAAGTACAGGTATCTATTTGTCTTTCTTTTTTTACGGTAACGCTTTTACCCCTGTGCATTTTTCATGTAGCGCAACCAAAGGTATTTTTTTAGGCAGGGAGAGATTAAGTGCCTGATTTAGATCTTGGCAGACAGGTTACTCTGTCACAACAGTGACAGATATCCCGTCCGCTGAAATATAATTCCCACTATATGCAATGGGATCTATAATTCAGTGGACGGGATATCCGACGGAGTAACCTGGACATCAAGATTTAAATCAGGCCCTAAGTGATTTGCCCAGATTTGCAGGATGTTGACCCGACATCGAAACTCGAACCTAGGTCTCCAGTTCCAAAGTCAGCAGTTCTGGCTGGAACACCAGATCCTGGGTAGAGGGAGGGTAGCTGGCAGAAACCACATGGAAGCTCGACTCATTACGTACTTGAGATTGCAAGAGGACCTCGAGTTGAGCCAGGTTGCAGGCTCGAACCTGGCTCAAACTTTCAGTGGCTCACCCACCACTACAGAGGCTAGTTGGGGTGGGTGTAGGATGCCAGGTACTTATTTTGCAGTTTGAGCTGGGAGAGGAATGTTTTGCAGGAATGGGTGGGGTGGGTGGCAGGAGGCTAGGCATTTGTTTTCCAGTTTGGGTGAAGGGGTGTTGCTGAGGGTGGTGTGAGTGAGTGGTAGGAACTCAGGTATTTGTTTTAAATTTGTTGTTGGATGGGTGAGGTTTTTTTTTTAGAGAGTGAGGGGTGGGTGGCAGGAGACTAGATTTTTTGTAAAACGTTTTTTTATTGTACATATAGCGCCCCCATTACTCCTCTTCCCTGGATATGTGCTGAAAGCAGGTATGGATTATTTAGGGAACCATACACAATATAAAATTATAGATGAGTAAAATATGAAAAAAGAGTGTTTTTCACCTCGGGTTCTAAATTGGGTCATAGACAGCTCGAGCTTCACTCGCATTGACTATTTCATATTACTCAAGACCCCTTGATAAAAACATACGGTTGTTCACAGTTACTGCCCCTTCGGGTTTACAGGTGAACTCTTAATGAGACACATTGAGTGTTTATTGTTTACATTATTTTCTTACTATTGTTCAAAAGTGGTATGCAAAATGGAGCATCTTCCTGAAATCTTTGCATCTATTTATTTCTATGCACACACAGCTCTCGCTGTGGCGCTTCTGATGCACGCGCTGTATCAATTCAATGGCAAACAAGCAACACATGTTGTTGACATACAATGCCAGCTGGTGGGGCAGAGATTTAATTGGGCTGAGTCCAGCCAGGTCTGAGCACCGGCAGTAATTAAAAACAGGAATTCAAACGGGTCCGATTCGGACTCTATATTAATCCTCTTAATTACTGAGCTGATAAAAAGAGGGTGTAGTATTTCTCTTATTGCCATTGTTGTTGTGTTCCTTTCCTCGCGCTTGGAGTGTGCGTGTTCAGGGGTTCGATCGGCTTCTGACAGTTGCAGATCGAGCCTCTGAGGGTGCGCTGCTCCTTGCCGTGGCTGAAGCTGTGCTACAATAAATTACTTACTTTTAAAAGAAACGTGGCTCTTTCGTTGACTTACCACATTTGGCGACGAGGATGGGATCCAAAGGCCAATCTTATTGTTATAGATGTGGTTCGAAATTCCACATTGGTAATGTTCCTGGCTGTCCGGCATTGGGTAAACGGCACTTTATTTGTAAAAAAATGGGTCATTTTCAAAAACTTTGCAAGAGTCAGTGAAAACCTATCCAAGTGAACAGTGTAAACGTCGAAATGGACAGGTGTACCGAGTCCTGACAATTTACTGTTGAAATTGGATTATAAAGATTATCTATTAGAAATTAAAGGCCCCTTATGTGACCCTTTAATTGATGGAGTGGTAACCAAGGTTATGGCTGACTCTGGGTCTCCAATAACAATTCTTCGTGATTCTTACTTCTATGAGACATGGGGCAAAAATTTTACTTTGTCTCATACGGATGTGAACCCGAAGGCCTTCGGAGAGAAGGACATTGACATGTTGTTGTTTTTATGTCTAATGTTGAAGTCTTGGGCCGCAATATGTTTACTAAAGTGTACGTGGCTGTAAAGGGGAAGAACATTGTGGGCTGGAAAGATCTTGCTAGGATGGGTCTGTATTTAGTGCCTGGTGAAGATAATCCAGTTAGAGTCAAGGAAGCCTCTGTGTGTAGTGTGGGTGAATCAGAAGTGGATTTTAAAAGTCTGTTGGATGAATTTAAACCTGTGTTCAATGACCGCGTTGGCTGCGTGAAAGGTTTCAAACATAAAATTAGGTTATTACCTAATGCTTAACCAGTGATCACAGGGTCAGGCCTGTACCCTTAAGTTCGAGAGAGGAGTTAAGATCCATGCTTGATGGATTATGTTCTAAGGGTATCATTCAACCCACCAAATCTTCACAATGGGTGGCCCCCATTGTCGTTGCTCGCAAAAAGACTGGCGAGAATAGGCTTTGCGCGGACTTGTGGGGTCTACATAAGAACATCTTGATCGATTGCCATCCGCTTCCCAAAATTCATGAACTTCTAGCAAATTCGGGAGGAGCTACATGTTTTTCTCTAATCGACCTAAAGTCTGCCTACCACCAGATTCTTCTGGCTAGGGAGTCTCAGGAAGTGACGATATTTGTTACACCTTTTGGTGCTTATAAGTTCCTGAGGCTTCCCTTCGGTCAAGCATCTGCTGCTAGCATCTTTCAGAGGATAATGGATACAGTTTTTAAGGGCATGAAAAGCGTGCAAGCCTATTTAGATGTCATTCTAATCTTTTTTGAAAATTCGAGAGAGCATTACGATTTGTTGAAGAAGGTGTTGTCTGCTCTTGGTGAACACGGCATGACTGTAAGAGAGGATAAATGTAAGTTTGGGGTGAGGGAGCTAGATTATCTGGGTCATACCGTATCTAGTGATGGTGTCAAACCAAACTTTTCTGTTATCAGGGCCCTTAAAGAGCTAAAACACCTTGTGATAAAGATACTCTTCGCTCTTTCCTAGGGCTTGCTGAGTATTACGCTAGATTTGTTGGGAATTATGCTCAAATTGTTGATCCCCTCTGTGTCTTACTCAAGAAAGTTCAAACATTTTTGTGGTCTCAAGATCTGGATAAGGTGTTTGCTAACGTGAAAGATTTAATAGTTTCTGCCCAAGCATTGCATGCTTTGCGGGATAATTGTCCCTCCATGATTACAGTTGATGCAAGCATGAATGGTCTGGGAGCTGTTCTCAGTCAGGGAGTGAATGGCAAGGAGAAAACTGTGGCGTTTGCATCGAGATCGCTCATACATTTTGAGCGAAATTATAGCACCATTAAGCGCGAGGCGTTGGCCTGTGTATGGTGGCTCAAAAATTCAAAAAGTATATTTGGGGTCGCAAATTTGAAATCTTTACGGACCACTAGCTGCTCACTTTTATTTTCAGCAAAGTCACTAGTAATACTATGTCTGCTAGATTGACTTGTTTAGTTTCCAGTGGTGGCGGACAAGGATAACAAAAAAACACACTGAGTACCCAGTCACTTCCACTTTATCGGCCTGAACATGGAGATCCCCCAGTGACGGCTGAGCCCGCCCGTTCACTATTGTGTGCTACCGAGGGTTTCGACGGATTGGTCTTCCATTAGTGTGTTTTTTTGTTATCCTTGTCTGCCACCACTGGCTTTCTCTCTTTTGCATTGTGACTCTGACCGGATTGGCATATTCTACCGATCCTACGATTGTTTGCGCTTTCACTCACTTCAGCCCTGAAGAGTCACGGGTGACTACCCGATTTACGAAACACGTGTCGGCTGGTCTTTTCCTTTTGATGCTTTGTCTTCTGATGAAGGTCAAAAATATACCTCACCCAAAAGAAATGCCTTGTGTCCTTGGTTTTTGGCATCATGTTCATATCTCCATTTATGCTTGAACAAATACTACGTTTATCACAGACTTTGTTAATACTCTTACTACGTGTGCACAGGACTTGTTGTTTCAAGACAGTGGACACCGGCCAGGTCATTACAATTAAAACAAGCATTGGCATAGCCAATAGGTCTCGCCTTTTGGACCTTATAAGTGTTTAGCCATACAACAGTTGTGGAAGAGGTGTGGTGCAGCGGCCAGGGTGCCTGACTCCGGACCACGGGGTTCCCAGTTTGATCCCCGGCGCCGGCGGCAGGTCAGCCCAGCACCATGTGACTCTGGGCAATAGCTCGCTTAATCTTTCCGAGGGCCCCCAGCGCCGGGAAACCACTTCGGAGGTAGCTGTGCGCTTTACAAATTCAAGGTTATTATTATTAACAGTTGATGTTGTTGCACCAAGGATATTGTGCTGGATAACTAAACACTTATAAGGTCCCAAAGGCGAGACCTATTGGCTATGTCAATGCTTGTTTCTCCTCTAGCCGCTGGACCTATGGTATTTTAGCCTTAACCTTGCTTTTTGAGGAGCGGCTCTGCTCTGGTGAAATCCTTTAGAACTTTATCCAACTACAGCTCCGAAAGTACTGTTTATATAGCATTTAATACCTCTGAAAAGGCGCTGAAGTGTACTTGTTTCTTTGTGTAACTCTCACGAACATCTTTACTCAAGGTCTTTCAAATACAAGGCTTCCATACTTATGCAAACGGAAGCCCAGAAACACTCAGGGGCACATTTACAACGAAGTGACGGCGTGCGGCATTAGCCTTCCTGGCTTAACGCCGCACTCCGCCACTTCAGAAGCGCAGGTTTGCACCATATTTACATCAATATGGTGCAGTCATGCATTTCCCTCTGAGCTGGCGCTAAACTCAGCAGCCTAGCGCCAATGCAGGCACCCTTATTCATTTATTTATTTATTTCTCTGGTAAAGCGCACAAATCACCCCATGAGGGTATCTCAGCGCTAGAACCACATGAGCGAAATAAGGAGATCGAATTAGAAGAGTGAAGTCTTCATCAATTTCCTAAAGGTAAGGTAGTCAGTGCATTGACGCAGGCGTATGGGGAGATCGTTCCAGAGGCGTGGGCCAAGGTGATAAAAAGCTTTGCCACCTTGACGAGACTTTTTAAAGCGTGGAACTGAAATCAGGGCTTTCTCGTCTGATCTGAGGGGTCTACGGGGCACATAGTTAACAAATTTGTTATTAAGATAACTGGGACCCAATCTGTATACTGCTTTGTAGGCCATACGGCATACTTTGAAATCAATCCTTTTACGTATGGGTAGCCAATGCAGTTCCTTCAGCAGAGGGAGGGAGGCTGTTCTTGGGGGGGCATTGGTCACCAAGCGAGCTGCGGTGTTTTAGACAACCTGTAATCTGTTTATGTCTTTTTCATTGGCTGAGATTAAAAGCGCGTTACAGTAGTCTAATTGGCTTAAGATCAATGCCTGAATGAGGGTTTTTCTCGAGGAAAGTGGAAGAAAAGGGAAGACTCTTCTGAGCATGCTAAGGATGTGAAAGCAGGCTCCGATGGTAGTCGAGACATGGTCTCTCAGGGTGAGTTTTTGGTCCAGTCGGACCCCCAGGTTTTTCACCACATGTTTAGGACAAGGGGAGGGGCCTAGTTCCACTGGCCACCATCTAGGCGACCACCTGATATTGGCATCACCAAATAGCATTATCTCGGACTTGGTGGCGTTCAATTGTAGAAAATTTGTTTTCATCCATTCCGCTATAGATTTCATTCCGCCACAGAAGAGTTCTTGTGTTTTAAAGTCGGATTTATCGAGTGGAAGGAGTAACTGGGTGTCATCAGCGTATGATATGGGGGTGAAGCCCAGTTTTCTCAATAGTCTGGCTAGGGGAGCCACGTATATGTTGAACAGGGTGGGGCTTAGACAGGACCCTTGGGGCACTCCTTTGGTGACTTTGGTGGTACTGGAGTGGTAAGGGCCTAGGATGACGGTCTGTGTTCTATCTGATAGGAAGTTGGTTAGCCATTTGAGTGCATTCCCTGTAATAACTATCTCACGTAATCTTCTGATTAAAATCTGGTGGGATATGGTGTCGAATGCTGCGGAAAGGTCAAGCAGTACAAGAAGCACAGCCTGACCCTTATCTAGCAGCATCCTGATGTTGTCCGTCACTGCTACTAAAGTGGACTCAGTGCTATATCTGGGGCGGAATACAGATTGTGAGGAATCCACGCTATTGGTGGATTCAATGTATTTGGAGAGATGTGTGTTAATATGTTTTTCTAATATTTTAGTTTGAAGGGGAAGAAGCGAGATGGGACGGTAATTTGTGACGTCTTCCGGTGAGATTTTGAGATTCTTTTTAATCAGGAGAATCTGTGCTGCTTTCCATTCGGGAGGGAGAGCTCCTTCCTTCAGAGAGCTGTTGAGAATATTGCAGATGGGGTCTGCAAGTTGTTTGGACAGGATGGTGGTAAGTTTAGCCGGTATCAGGTCAAGTGGAGCCCCTGATTTAGTGCTTTTTAAGAGAGCTTCAGTATCTTCTATGGTTAGAGGAGGAAAGTTTTCTAATGAATTGGTGGCAGGTGGGGTGTGCGGGGGTTTGATTCCTGATTTTGGTTGGGGATTGGTGGTTGCCGTGATTTTGCTATAGATTAAATCTATTTTCTGTGTGAGATGGCTAGCGATATTATTGCATAGCATTTGGGATGGTACAGGTGCCGAGTCGCACGCCAAAGGGTTGGTGAAGGTTTTTAGGATCTGATAAAGGCATTTTTGAGAGCTCCCAGCTAGTTCGAGAGAGGCTGCGATGTGGGATTTCCTCGCGTTTTTTAGATTGCGGTGGTAGTGGTTCAAAGCCGCTTTGAATTTTACGCTATCTGAGGGCTTTTGAGAGCGGCGCCAGAGGCGTTCAAGTCTCCTACAGGATCTTTTTTCTAGCCGTAGGGGACTCGAGTACCATGGGGCCTGGGTCCGTTTGATGAAAGAGCGACATTGTTTCAGAGGTGCTAAGCTATCTAAAGTAACAAGCAGGCTAGCATTAAAGGTGGCTAGGCGTTTCTCAACCTTGTCTGCTTCTGCGTGATGGGGTGGGCAAAAAGCATCTTCAAAGAGATTTGGAGTGATCAAATTCCACTTTCTATAGATTTTATTGGGGTAGCATTTGGGAGCCGGGTGGGTTTTGTGGGTGTTGATCCGAAATTCGACCATGGAGTGGTCAGACCATGTCAGGGGGGTTGAAGCTATGTAGGATATGTCGGGCGAGTTAGTTAGGATGATGTCTAATGTGTGCCCTGCCTGGTGGGTAGGATCCTTATTTATTACCGTCAGGTTTAGTGCGGCCAGTTCAGACAAGAGAGATGTGGCTTCCGGGTTGTCTAGGATTTCACTATGTACATTGAAGTCTCCGAGGAGAAGAAAGTTTCTGGAGGAGATTACATGTGGGGAGATAAGTTCAATAAGCTGTGTGGTGGTATTGGTTAGTGGTCCAGGTGGTCGATAGACTAAGGCTCCTTTGCAGCAGATATTGTGGTGAATCTTCATACTAAAGATCATTATCTCCAACTGATCGTTACTTATTTGGTCTAAGATGGAAATAGTAGTAGAGTTTTTATAGACTATGGCTATTCCTCCCCCCATCCTGTGAGGTCTATCTAATTTTAGTATATGATAGTCCTCAGGGAGGGCTACTGCTATATCTGGAATGGAGTGAGGTTTAGTCCACGTCTCTGTTAGGAATCCTACCTGGGGATTGTTAGAGGACAACAGGTCCCATATATTAGCTGCATGTTTGGGAAGAGATCTTACATTGGCCAGGAAACAGTTCCAGTCCATGCTGGAATTTGTCCTGGCAGAGTGTCCAATTATTGTGTGATGAGAAGCAGCGTCAGAGTATTGATTAGGCTTAGTATTAACTCTCATGGGGGAGGCTAAGGCGGTTTGGTAATTACATTTCCTGCAAGAGAATGGACCCATTACTTCCTTGGGGATGGGGCAGATATTAGTGGGCAGCTCTCTGTTAGTATTGACGTTTCTGATCGTCCTCAGTTCTTTACTAGTGTAAGTAAGAGAACCCCTCACCTGTTTAGGCTGAGAGTGGTCAGGACCGGCAGGAGTTCCTGCTCCTGGCGACGGCCTGGCGCAGATGGGCTTGCCTTTGGCACGCCTTCGGCGCGCCAACAGCGCGCGTCCGCTGTGCGTCTGACTAGGCATGTGTTTTTATAGAGTGAATGCTAGACCGCTAACCTTTCGAGGAGATAGAAGGGAAGTGGTCACACCATAGTGCCTTCCTGCACATAAACAATCTTTAAATGGCATTGTGTAACTTCTGTGTGCTGCTTAATGCAGCACACATAGAAGTTGCAAAACGTCATTTTTTGGGGGGGATTGTTTGTATGCAGATAGGGTCACCTTCTTGCACATACACAATCAATGGCAATTTGCTGTTTCTATGTGTGCAGTACAACACAGCACATATGGAAACAGCAAAAAGGAGGAGGAATAAAGCATTTCTCCTCGTTTCGCCTATTTAAGACCAGGTTTTCCCTGGTGTTAATTTTGGCGCTGCCTCCAATTCATGCCGTGCTTGTAAATAGGGGGCAGCGTCAAAATCAATGGATGTTGCGGTGGAACGCCCACAGCAACACCCATTGACCTCCCCTTTCAAGCTAAGTACAGTGTGAAAGGGTGCCTTATTTACAAGGCAGCTTTAAGCCACATTAAGTGGCCTAACGCTGCCTTGTAAATAGCCCCTATCGCCACCACAAAGTTGTGGCGGCGATAGGGGCATGTAAATATGCCCCTCAGTTCATGGCTACCTCATGCAACAGTGTGATGGGTTTGGTGAAAGGTTCTTGTAATAAATATAATGCCTCTCATTACCTCACAGAAACGTGCATGCACCTTGTAACGTGTTTTATTGCTTATAATTAATATGCTGCTGCTGATTTCTGTACGTTTGTTGAGTAAGACTTGATGAATTTGTGAGGAATCGGATTCTACACTCACTTGATTTAGGCCCGCCATTATTTATTTACCCTTATAAAGCACTATTCGCATGCCTATGTATCCACGTCCTTATTAGAGACCCCCCCTCCCCCCGTTTTTTTTATCTTAAAGCTCTAGGGTGGGGCTTAACAACTGATTGACACTGACCTCATATTTCCTATTGTGTTGCTTAGTTACAACAGGGAGGTACCTAAAAACTATTTATGTAGACAGTGTGTTCAGACGATGAGACTCGTGCTCATAAGGTGGGGTCATTTGGCGGTATGTCGCCTTCCTCTGACGTGAAGCTTCACATCGGCATTCTAAATACCATAAGGCGTCATACCTCAGTGGACATTGCCTGGTAAGGTGCTGGTCACTTCCTGGTCTGTCCTGGGTACTGACTGAGCGAGCGCGCTCCTGCACTGATCACTGCGTCACAAACAAGCACACGTGTAGAGAGCTGTGTGGAAAAGGGCGGGGTCGAGTTTGTGCATCTCACTGAAAGCCTGCTGGACTTCAGCCCATTTCTGTCTCATCTTCCGGCTCTTCCTCTTCCAAATATGACTGACTCATCATCACAGATACTTTGTCGGAAGGAAGCGCGTGTTATGTTTGGCTGTTTGAATTGAGCACTATCTAAGTATCTGGAAATTAAAGCAAAAAAAAAAAACATAAGCGTCGAAACTCACATTGTGCAGGCGCTGATGCAATGTATTTCCTGACAAATGAAAAAATCTGCCCAACTCAATGCACATTTTAGTTCAAAAGCAATGTACGTACTGACAGTGAAGCAACGTATGTATTCTGAAAATGGCAGTGCAAGATTGTGCAGTATTGTTTCGCCTACTACACTTATGTGGTTCTCTGAAGCATTAACCCACATGGATAGGAAGCTACACCACAGAGGTGCATGTACCATGTTATGGGATGCAGCGCGGGAAGGTGAGATTGGATGAGTATGTGTGAGAGGGAAGCTCACATTATAATTGTAATAAGGACTAAAACACAAATACACTTCCAGTAATCCATCTCGCAACATGCATCAGGCAGTGATGGTGCTGAACCAGTACAAGGATGCCAAAAGGGCAAAACAAAAACAAGCATTGGCATAGCCAATCGCCTTTGGGACCGTATATGTTTTTAGTCATGCTTTACATTATCGTGAATATCGGGCTCCTAGAACCAAGGTTGAAGGTTCTATTGTGTCAGATGATCCAGCAAAAGTCGAGTCATTCTGGGGCATAGAAGGTGAGCGCCAACCGCAATGATGTTCCCCACTCCCTTCCCCCCGTTCCTCTCCCCCACCCGATTTCCATTTTACAGTATAGGAGGAGAGTGAATGATAGCATATACCCGTTTCAATTGGTTTTTGTATTCATACATTTTGTTTGTAAAGGTTATCAGTCTTGTACCAGTGTTGAAAGTGATAAAGTATGGGAAAAAAAGAACAGGATTGTCATGAAGCTTCCTATTTTGGGAAGGGGGTGGTTGGGGCGGCACTTGGTTATATCTTGTTAGCCCCAAGTGGTAATGTGTGATGCACCTCACTCTTCGCCACGACTAATTAGGCGCATCTGAGTGCTAATTAGGCAACCCTGCCAGAGAAACCTATTCTCAGGGCTTATTAGTAGATGCATGAACCCTCACTCCAGACCCCGGAAATAGCAGAAACACACAGCTGATGATATTTTCAATACAACGATGTTTATTATGTATAATAAGGCTTAAAACCTTATGTATGCGAATAATGGTAATCATTATGGCAATCTCAGCAGTTGGTGTACATGTTATGTTATGTTATAGGTTTGTTGAGCGCGACAGCTGCCCCAGCAACGGGGCGTCCCGGCGCTAAGAACCCTAGCACAACCTACTGGGGGGGGGGGTAGGGAGAGTAGAGGCTACAAAGGTGGGAAGAGGTGAGTTTTTATCGCTTTGCGAAAAGCGGACAGAATGTCGAGGCGGCGGATGTGGAGGGGTAGGGAGTTCCATAGTTTTGCTCCCAATAGTCTGAAGGAGCGACCCCCGATACGGCAGAGCTTCGTGCGGGGGACCACTACTAAGTGTTGACCCATGGAACGAAGATTGCGTTGGGGGGTGTAAGGTGTTAGCAGCGATCGGAGGAGTTCGGGGCCATCAGTTTTAAGGATTTTGAAAGCAATGGTAAGGGCCTTAAATTGAATGCGGGCTTCCACCGGGAGCCAGTGAAGTCTCTGTATGGTGGCTCTAGCAGAGCACCTTCTGGGAAGGCCTACAATTGCCCTGGCTGCTGAGTTCTGAATTCGCTGAAACCTGGTTGTCTCGGCTTTGTTAGCGCCTAATAATAGGACGCTCGCATAATCCAACCGGGCAAGGATGGTGGATTGGACAATGAGCTGCCGTGTTTTGGGGTCACAGAAGCCTAGAATGGGGTTGAGGCTTCTCAGCAGCCCAATGCATGTAGCTGCTACTTTTTTGGTGTGAGTTTGGTAGTTCAGCGCGGAATCCAGCCATACTCCTAGGTTTTTAACCAGAGATTTGGGAGGGGGGATGGGGCCCAGCAAGGGGGGCCACCAGTGATCATTCCAGCAACTGGTGTTCTTGCCCAGAAGTAGCACCTCGGTTTTCCCTGCATTCAGTTGTAGGCAGTTTGCAGTCATCCAGTTGGCGACTGCGGCCAACCCATCCCTAAATCTTGCGGCAGAGGTAGAGGGCACCTCAGTGAGGGTGATTACCAGCTGTGTGTCGTCGGCGTACGACACCAGCGTGAGATCCCATTCTTTGGCCACTCCCGCAAGAGGCTGCATATACAAATTAAAAAGGGATGGACTGAGGGCAGAGCCCTGCGGGACTCCTTGGCCGATAGCATGTGATTGGGAGATAAATGGGGGGCTGACACGCGAAAGGATCTGCTCGTGAGGAGCGATCGGAACCATTCAAGTGCCAGATCACTGATCCCAATGCTTTCCAGGCGGCCCATAGGATATTATGGGAGACCGTGTCAAAGGCTGCGCTGAGATCGAGCAATATCAGCGCAGCACTCTGACCGGTGTCCATAATCCTCCGGAGGTGTTCAGTGGTGGAAAGAAGGGCGGACTCCGTACTATGTCCAGGCCTAAACCCGTGTTGGGAGGGGTCCAAGATGTTATTTTTGGCCATATGGTCAGTGAGTACGGTGTTCGCATGGGCTTCTGCTAATTTGGACACCCAAGGGAGCAGTGAGACGGGCCTGTAGTTCTCCGGCTTTGTGGGGTCTAGATTGGGTTTTTTAATAATGGGAGTGACCCAGGCCTGTTTCCAACATATGGGTACTGTAGCCGATGAAAAGGAGAGATTAAGGAGCATGGCCAAAGAGGGAAGAAAGAAGTCCAGAGCTCCTAGAAAATGGGCTGGTCTCATGGGATCTGAAGGGGCACCGGTTTTCACCTTTCTGCAGAATTTAGCTAGGTCCTCAAGAGTGATAGCTGGCAGATAGGTGAGCCTGGAACCTTTGAATGAGAAATTGGGGGAGCTAGTGCGGTCAGAAGGGATATGTGAGAAGGTGTTGTAAATCTTCCTCACCTTTTCTGTAAAGAAAGTGGCGAGGTCCTCGCACTGCTGAGTGGAGGAAATACACGAGGCAAGGTTGCCACTGTTTTGTAGTTTTTGGACCAGTTTAAAAATTGTTTTCATGGGGTTGGGGCTGGAGTCAATTTCCTTGGCATAGAAGGATGCGCGAGCAGTGCGTATAGCTTTATGATATAACTTGAGTGTGGCCAAATAATAAGCTTTGTCCTTGTCCCTATAGTCTTTCCTCCAATAACGTTCCGCTCTTTTGCATTCCTTTCTAAGAAGAAACACTTAAAAAAAACTGAAGTATATTACATCACACATTCCTACTGGTAATAAAAATTAATCTAATCCCTACCTAATACACACTCGTCTATGTTATCAGCCTATATTGGCTGAATGCTTAGTCATTTCCCTGATGTTCTAATGCCCAGCCATGTACGTATCGGCGCATACCTCAAAGCAGTCCGGTCAGCAGCCGGAGAACGGCGCTCAGGCATCACCTAAAAGTCTACGTTGTCTGCCCATCCTAAATGTTGGCTCTCTATACCCGTCTCTCAAAATATTCTTTTTCGGTGGTGGTGGGGGGAGGGGGGTTGCTGGGTAGTTTTGTGTATCGGCATTGTACAGAACGAGCAATGTCTCAGTCAGAGGCTTGTACGGAAGACAAGTAAACGTATCCAACTTTGCTTCCTTCCAAATGTGTTCCGCATGTGGCCCATGGGCTTGCAACATTAAACAGTAACACGTCAGGATCGCCACATCGCCAAGCTCTGCAGAGGTTGAACCCTCCCTCACCTGTTAGATTTTATATTAGTTTTGCACAATAAAGAATACAAGAAGACATTGAGGGTGACATTTTGTATGGTGCTTCTCACCAATGAAACAAAGAATCAGAGCGGCCACTCCCTTCTGGGTCCGCTGCATACGGGTGGGGTTCAGGATAGGGGAGGGTTTTCGACATCAAGAGGTGTGGAGAGGGGTTTCTTTCCCATGCTTCCTTGCCTGCCCAAACAGCCCCATGACAGCCAAGGAATCTGTATTTAAAGGAGCTGGCATTCTGCCCCGTTCATACGTCATTTCTGTAGCCACGTTTCAGACAAATGACCTTTACACAGCTTTGCATTTCACTCAGCTGGGGGCATCAGTGCATAAACACCAACTATCTAACGTGCGCTTCCTAAGGTATGTTCCGCAGCTGGAAACGACGTATTAGATTTTGGGCCACATCAACACCTACCCTCCTCTTTCCGCAAGGGGAAACACGTCACCTATTTATTTTAGCAATATGAACAGCCACAGGCGCGTGCAATATTATGTTAACTTTAACCGTGCATGCGGTACTCAATAGACTATTACAATATTTGTAAAAAAAAATCCAACTGGCAGCCTTGTTTCACGATATTGAGCGTTTGACATTTCACGGCTAGAGATTAACAGTACATTTAAAACATTTTCAACGTATCTATGTTTAAACATTTTCGATTTATATTAAAGGCAGAAAAAAACTGTTCAGCCAACCATGGCACCCTCGAGATGCTTTCACGCTATAATTTCAATTTAAAACAAGCGCTGAAAGACAAGCGTGGCCCCGCTGCCACGAACGTTAAAGCAACGTGCACTCTGGACTTGAAGGGTACGTTTATGTGCTTCTAGGCAAACCCAAGGGGGTTTGAGTGGAGTGCGGCCAGAAACGCCACGGTAGGGAATGGGGCGCGGCTTCCAGGCTCAGTCCATCTACAGCGTTTACCTTACGGGAGCGAGCAGCGGCGGGCGCGATAATTGAAAACAGATGGCGCCGCTGCTCGCTCCCGCAAGGTAAACGCTGTACATACACGAGTACTCATTGGAAACAGTGCAGTACATGCACGAGTTTCCAAAAAAGTATGCAGTGATTCCAAAAGGTCACTCCAAGGCAGCCCTTGCGCACTGCATAGGCGAGACCTAAACAGGAATTGGTGACAAGAGCAGTAAGCATGCATTTTTTAAAGGCAATGATACTACCTACAGCGGAACATATGCACCCAGAAAGAAGGAAGCAGGTGGAAGAGCAATCAAGGCAGGCAACTGAGCAGAAACTACACAATCTTTGAAGGCCCAGTTTCAAACTACTCCTGCTAGACCAAAGAAAGCCTAAAGCTTGAGTCGTAGTTCATGCCTCATGCCCCTGTTTGGCTCCCAGAGGCTTCCTAAGATGGGAGAGCCCTAGTCGGTCATGGCTCAGACCTTAGCCAGACTGGCACCTTGCACATTCTTGAGTGAGAGCCAATGCGCTTGTTTGATTGCTGCCCTCACAGCACAAAACCAGATTGACAAGCCTCAGGTTACGCTTCTGTCCTCCCTGCAAACTTTATACTTTTCGTAGGTCTCAGAGACCCTTGCTCTTCCTAGATTGCATAAGGAGATATCCTCCTAACCAGAATTTCCTGCCAGGCTACGTCTGCTTTCATTATTAGTAGTGAACGACATTTCAGGGTCAAAAACAGACAATGGGACGAAAGGAGACGCTATGACGTCAAAACAGCATAGATTTTGTTCAATCTTAGCCCAGCACTTCTCTGACCTGTGAATTTTGCAGAAAACACCTTTTATATGTCTCCACAAGTTAACTTTCCTTCAAACCTCCTCTGCCTGGTCTTTTCTCATTCTGCAATATGTAACTCCTCAGTGAGCATTGAGAAGCATGTTACTGATCAGTGAATTATAATTATGAGTTAACAAACATGTGAAGAAGTGGATTACATGAGGCCGAGGGATCAACATTTAGAAGATATCAACCTGCTTGAGGCCTTTGAACAGAGGGAACTGTACCAAGTTCTGACCTTTACCACTGCACACATGTTCGTAGAACACCTTCTTTAGGGGGCCAACTTACAAAAATGGAAAATAGGGGTGCCCAATAGAATTAAGACTGATGTAACCCACATCTATCAGAGCACTTGAACTTGTGTATGACACTAGAATAGTAAAACAGATAAAAGTATTTTGTCCCAATCGTGTATATGTTTTGACTTGACGCTTTCTGATCTATACCTCTTCTCCCACACAAGTGGGGGACTACAGGAGAGGTTCCTCCGTAGCGTGATTGCTTGGCATAAACCTGGCAGTTGTAGGGTTAGTAAATGCACTAGTTGTGCATGTTCACCAGTGTGCTTTCCACCTAAGCTTCGCGTGCTGTGACTTCACATGAGTACCACATGGGTGCAATAATATGAAAAAGACAACGAATGTCCACATGCAAAACAGGAAACATAATAGAATGTAATAAATAATTTAGATCATAATGATAGCCATGATGTTTTATCCACAGGTGAAGACATTAGACGGGCAGTTAAGACTTATTCTTACCTGAATGCCCATGACTGGTGCAATAAGGACAGACAGAAAGGGTACCTTTGACTGCCCCGATGAATACGAGAGATCTTATGGAGGCTAAAACATGTTGGCAATGATAAGTTGGTGCGATGGTTTTATTCCAACCCAATGTACCAAAAAATAAAGGTAATATCCAGGTGTACACTGAGGCTGTTTTAGACAAGTATCTGGACACCGCATATGGCCAGAAAACAATTATTCTGATCTCCATCCTCAAATGAGGGTGAGACCACCATGTTAGTATCATCTTAACATGGTGGGGCGGACTGGCCGATGATGAAGCATATCACAAAAGAGTGCACCCAACGAGGACAGGAAATGTTGTTTGCTTGTTTAAGAGAGCAGCGCAGGTGCATATAGGATGTGTCACTAGGCATCAAATTAGGAATCATCTGATTCGTAGTTAGGGAGTGTGGTGCATATGTGTTGGCAGCGTATTGTGCCCGGGAATTGTGGTCCTGTGGTGCAGCGTGTGATGTGCGCTAGAACCATGGGAGTTATAGTCAACTGGTGTGGCCTGTGTGCATCAACCGCATATTGTACACGGGAATCCCTTTGCTGTGCATTGTGTGCCAAACTGGTTAGGAATTGTATTCGCAAATGGTGTGGGGCATAGTTACAACAAATTGCTTTGAGGGGTACTTATTAGTTTATTTACAATGGTTAGTTTCAGGCTGGTTAGTGATCAGGAACTCTCTGCAAGGACTGATCCTTCTATTTGCAATGATTCATTTAATTCAGATACTCGAGTCTGATTGTGTATCAAAAAGTGTTATGTGATACTTCAAGAAATCGTTAATTGCACCAGAAACCATCTGAAAGGAGTGGTTTTTAGGTCTCGCCTAGCGACGCAGGGCATGCGCTGCACGCCTTGGCGAGATCTATTGTTGTGGGTTTTGCGTCTGAAGGGGGATGTTATGTCGTGGGCCTAGGCCCACATGATGAACAATGACTGGCACAGACACCGTGGCTATCGTTAGCTAACTGGCCACGAGCACGTGCACTCGGGCCCCTTTATTCGCCGGGTCACCTGACTGGTGACGTCCGTGTTGGATGGGTGAGGGGGTGTGTGTGTGGGCCAGCCCTCGGGGGAGTGGCTGGCAGAAAACACTAGACTGTGTCCAGCAGGACACAACATTCCTCCCAAATTTTAATAAAACGAAAAACACCAAACAAAAGTCCAACCTATGTGAAGGAATGAGAAAAACAACTAAAATAATGGAAGTCCCACAGTTCAGAGATGTAGTTCGCAGGACACCGATGGACAGGTGCAGCTGGGAGCACCCGGACGTCTTTGCACATGTCCATACTTTAACCAGGTATATCTGGGGATGAACACGATGCTGCTGAAATCCGGACCTTCCAGCTTCGCTTCAGTTGAGGGATGGTCCACCTACGTGATGTTCATCGGTCCAGCGTACTCTTGCTGTGAGGCAATCGGTATCTTATTGTTCAACATGGGTGCATCAGGAGCGTATAGATGAGTCCACTGTAACACACCAGACGACTGCGTCGCTTGATCCTTTGACGACAGTCTTGGCCTTCTGTGACCTGTTGAGATTCTCGGTTGGATGGCCTGGGTACTTCCTGGAATCCATTGGTGGGGCACAGTATAGACCATCTCTCACGCTCTGGGAGGCCCCTTGGATGAGTTGCCCCGGGACTGCATATGGGCTCTGACTCTGGAGCCACTGCCTCGTCACTCGTGCAAACTTCAGGGGTGGATGTGTCTTGGCCAGAAACATGCTCTCGCTACCAGGATCAGGACATGCGCTGGTTCAACAGATGGTCACTGTATTTTCGGATCGTCGCTGGTTCTGGCAAATGGTGTGGGACTCCAGTTATTGTTCTTGACGCGCCAACGATGGCAGTGATGCACATGACAGATGATGGAGTGGCTGCCATGGGACGACTTGCACCACATCTGGTGATAGCTGGCAGTGAATAGGGATGACTGGCGAATCTATGCAGTCATGATACTCGTCGGACACTTGGTGCAGCTCTTCTGATTTTGCATTTGTGTAAGTAGAACAGGGATGCCCTTTTCTTTAAGCAGCCGGCGACAGGTGGATGACGGTCGCTATGAAGAATGATGTCACCCCACCCCAGTGGCTGTCGTATCTTAGAAGGTGCACTCAGGTGATCGTGCGAGTATTTGTTCTAGTCCCCTTTTGTTGATTCCCACTGTTCCCTTGTTGTCGTCCGTTTTCCTGGAATAGGACTTTCACTGTCCTATATCTCGCCACTCCTTATCTTCTCTAGAATGTGTCAACAGACCACGTAAATGCAGGTCGCTTCTTGCTGCAGTGGCATCTTGCTGCAATGACATCGTGTTGCAGTGGCATCGTGCTGCAAATGGCATCGTGTTGCAGTGGCATCTTGCTGCAATGGCATTGTGTTGCAGTGGCATCTTGCTGCAATGACATCGTGTTGCAGTGGCATCGTGTTGCAGTAGCGTCATGCTGCAATGGCATCGTGTTGCAGTAGCATCATGCTGCAAAGGCATCGTGTTGCAGTAGCATCATGCTGCAAAGGCATCGTGTTGCAGTAGCATCGTGCTGCACTGGCATCGTGTTGCAGTGCAAGTCGCTTCTACACCTGTGCTTCTCAGGTGCGTCAGCCATTTCAGGAACGGCAGTGGAGGTAGGTGAGTTTTGATGGATCCGTTGTGTAAGACCTTCCATACCCTTCCTCTCCTTGACAGAGTATTCCAGCTGTAATTTCGGATCGCTTGGGAGGTATGTATCTCCCTTCTCTTGCGTCAGTGGTGGTGACGTGCAACTCGGAGTGCTGGACTCTCCTCCCGCCTGCACCGGACTGTTGCACACCAGTGTCTTAAGGCAGTATTGGGGGCACTCCCTGAATAATCTCTGGCTCACTGCTGGGCGACGTTGGTGCAGGTGGGGTGATTACGATCTCTCCTCCTCCTGCTTTCGGGCCACACAGGGCCCCTCTCCCTTCTGGGAATTTCCTTGGTGCTTTACAGATGGCGGGTAATCGCCCTTCCGTCTCCTCTTTTCCTTGCCTCTGCTCTGGCAGCAGTGGCGCTGTATACTTGCTTTTCTTGCTGCGGTGGTCACTTGCCACAAATAGTGTATATACTTGTCTATCACTTTTTCTGAGAAATATCAGCCAGGTTCTCTTTACTGCGATGGGACTATTCACCGCAAGTTGGCGTGCAAAATGCTCGCATTTCTCAGTCACTGTTGTGTGGCTTCTTCTCTCGGTTCACTACACTTTCAGCTTTCCAGGGTAGGTAATCCTCTGACTGAAGACATTGGTAGTGGCATCAGGGTGGCTCCGTGTGCATGGCAGCAGGGTGTCTCTCTCTCCTGGTCGGGGGTCTCTCTCTCTCCACCGGCCTGGGGGTCTCTTCTCTCTCCACCGGCCTGGGGGTCTCTTCTCTCTCCACCAGCCTGGGGGGTCTCTCACTCACTCCACTGGCCTGGGGGGTCTCTCACTCTCTCCACCAGCCTGGGGGATCTCTTCTTCTCCCTCCACCAGCCTGGGGGGTCTCTCACTCTCTCCACCGGCCTGGGGGGTCTCGTCTTCTCTCCACCGGCCTGGGGGTCTCTTCTTCTCTCCACCGGCCTGGGGGGGTCTCTCACTCTCTCCACCGGCCTGGGGGGTCTCTCACTCTGCATCAGTCTCTTATTGTCAACCTGACATGCAGTCCATGGGGCAGGTGGCACCATTCTGATCCATCTATTGCTGTGATGTCTTGACCATTGCTTAGTTCCTCCCACTCTGTCCTCTCCTTATGTTTGGCTGGGGTGACCAGTACAGTGGGCGTGGGCGCTTTTCGTTTTAGGTGCAGTGTTGTGTTACGTCATGCACTCACTGTGTGGCTGCGTACGTGCTTGGCGCTGTGTGTCTGTGCTCCTGGCGCCTAACTGCGCCTTATCTCTTCATCCTTAGAGCTGTGTAGTTTCTTGGCACCACTTTGGCATGGCGGCGTTCCTGCACACTCACTTTATGCCCTTGTCAGACTTCACTGTGTTCCTGTTCAGCGTTGCCTTTTTCTTTCTGCTAGTGCAATATTGTCCCTCACTTGTGTAGTGCTGCAACAACCAGTTCGGTGCTGCTGCTGGCACTGGTTGTGTTCTTTAGCGTATTATTATTATTATTTATTTATTCTTTTTAACACATGGATAACATTCTTCTCTGGCACTTAGTGCATGCTGCAGAAATTGGATCCTTTTTCTGGTCTGCTTGTCGATATTATTCTTTTCCTTGGCCGCAATAGCGCAAAACGGCCACTAGATGGCGCTGCAGGGCAAACTCTGGCCGTCTGCGGTCGTTTTCCTTCGTTCTGGAACCACGCTCGGTTCCTTTATGCTGCCGTTTGTCCTGTACTCCCCGGGCTTCGATGGGGCAGAGGAATGGAGGGCAGGCACCTCGTGGAGGGTGCTACCTTCTTCTTTCCAGCCCCGATGCCCACCGAGCTGCAGATACACCTGGACGTTCCTGGGCCTCAGTGCACGGCACCAGCGGTCCTCGTGGCGCCACGGCCACTCTCTACTGCGGTAAGATTTCGCTCCGTTTAATTTCTTTTCTGCACAGATCTGAATGGGCATTTAAGCTAATGTTACTCCACACCCGGCAGCCCTCGTGTGCTTCGGCACTTTTCATTGACGGCCGCCTGGACAGAGTTTGCACTTGCGATGCTCTGATCGTCCGCTGGCGGGACACGGTCTCTTCCTTACTCCACCCCATCGCTGCAGCCTCGCAGTTCACACGCTGCGCGGGGGGGGGGGGGGGCGTAAGTTTAGCGCAGCTGCCGGTATGGGGCAGTGTCAGTCTCCTTCGAGGGGTGACATAGCGGGCTACCGCTTTACTTCCTACTCTCCCCTCATTACGCTCTCTTCAATGCCCCCGATGTCCCGCAGCCAGGGCTCACCTTACACCCGCGGGAATTGTAGGCGGATCAACAGCGGGATGGGCCCCTGCTCCGCTCGATTGCGTTGTGGCCAGCCTTCATCCCTGCAGTCCTCGCTGGACACAGCTGTGCACCGGCGTTTCTCCGGTCAGCAACGGGCCGCTTCCGTTTACTGTGCGGAGCTCCATGACAGCCTGGCACTATCGCCATCCCGGGCTCACCTTGGCCCGATCGCTGGACAGGCTCACTTCTTCCTCAGGGCAAGTCTCAGCAGTCCGGCCTCGCCCGTGTTCCGTCTGCGTTCATGGGGCTTTACCTCACGCCAGCGGTAGGAACTGCAGGATCGTCATGCGCGGGGCGGGCTTCCGCCACCTCAGCTTCACCGTGGGGCCCTTCACACGCCCCTCGGATACGTCGACGATATGATCACCTGCTTCAGGGTCTGCCCTCTGTAAGGGCGATGCACAGTCCCCCTTCTCTTGCGGGAACACGGCGGCTGCACACGCGGGATAGACCCGCTCGTCGCCAAATGTTATGTCGTGGGCCTAGGCCCACATGATGAACAATGACTGGCACAGACACCGTGGCTATCGTTAGCTAACTGGCCACGAGCACGTGCACTCGGGCCCCTTTATTCGCCGGGTCACCTGACTGGTGACGTCCGTGTTGGATGGGTGAGGGGGTGTGTGTGTGGGCCAGCCCTCGGGGGAGTGGCTGGCAGAAAACACTAGACTGTGTCCAGCAGGACACAACAGGGGACAGGAGATGTGCACGCGCCCGGACAGCCGGTGTGCACTTGTATGGTTGTCAATATAGGAGCAGCACCATCCCTGTTGCTGCTCGGGGTGCTGCTTGCAGCCAGCCTCATCGCGGCACCCACTTTATGGACGTCGCACTATAACTTTTAAATATGGTTATTTAAAATAAAAATAAAACAATTCTACGGTAAGCACATATTTAAAACTGATACGTGACTCGTGTAAACACAGAATACTCAAACTGTTGTGGGCCAGTAGGTACTATAAGTATTTGGAACTTGTGGAATGCCCATAATTTTATCAGTCCAATTTTTCCGCTAATGTAGGTTAGAAACTCCCTTTGGTCTGCTTAGAGAAAGTGTACGGTACAACACAACCACCTGGTTTGTCGGAGAACCCCTTTTGTGTCAATGATGCCTAAGCTCCGTTCTGTGTGTGCATTGCTTCTCAGGGGCTGGTCTGCTCTTGCAAATTGGTTTCTAATAAGAGCAGAGAGCTCACCGTTGCTAAGCACCAGTCCTGTAGGACGCGTGATAATTTGGTTGTATGAAGCGTGGTATGTTGTAGCCACTCTTCCATATGTTAAACTTATCACTATAATATCACGTAGCATTATCCCCACGTTTCATCTTTGATCTTCTCTTTGTAAATACACGCATGTTAGGTTAAAAAGCGGAGTTTAAATAATTATTGTTTTTTTAAATGTCCACCCGTTTTTACAACGCAGAAGCACATTCCATGAATGGTTTTCTCGAGGCAAATGAAACATGCTTTGATTTGCGTTTTCTGAATGCCTATGCCTATTGCATTTAACAGGTTCTGTAAATTTGCAGCATGGTACCTTCAAAAGTATGAAGTGTTGTGAAAAATCTTTTCACTTTTGCCATTATTTAGACTATACTGAATAGTGTCAATGAGGAGTGCTGTAAAGCACGGTAATCGGGGATCAAAGAACCCGCCAATTAAAGACCATTGTATAATTCACCAGACAATATCTACATTTGTTTCCATTTTATACGAGGTTTAGCTTTCTAACCACTCTGACTAACCCATTGAACAGGGGCGGCTGGTGTTAGTGGGCAAAAGGGGCGTCGCCCTGCCATTCTGAGCCTGAGGGGAGTGGCAAGAAATGAATTTAAAAAACCAAGCAGCCGAAAATAAATTTCTACTTGCTGGCTGATCTATTTATTACTTTTAATGAGGCAGCTGTAATAAACTGCAGACGACCTGCTGCGCATGTGCCTTCCAGGGCGAGGTCATCTTTCGACCTGCAGGCACAAGCTACAGCAGTGACATCATGGCAGGGAGTGTGCTGAGTTAGAATGCCATGGATAAGGCTGCTTATCGGGCGTTTACAAATTGGCCATGGGAGGAGTTGGCAGAACTCTATTCCTTTCAATGGCAGGGGGTGGGGCAGGCTGAGAGGGAGAAGGAGGTAGTGGAGGGCTGCAGCTCACTGCTCTCTTCATTCCTTTCCTCGTGTGTAGTGTGCTTTCACTTTTGAAAGCGTTATGCAACTGAAGCTGAGCCATGTCTCGTGCTTGTTACAGCATAGGCTCAAAAAACATACAGGGTGGTAGGTGCCTATTTTCACTTTAAGCTGTAATTAATATACTTATTACTTAACTTTTTGTGGATTTTTTATTTGCGTGTAGTTGAGCAGCCTTGAGGTGATCACTGTGAGTTTGTAGTTAATTACAACCCAAAGGTATTGGCGCGCATTGCAGGAGCGCCCGGGCCACATTACTGAAAGTCAGATTTTTTAACAAAACGATTTGCCCAGAATCTAAGGATATACTTGGGCCGAGCGCTGAGAGTGACCTCACAGTCTCCAGGAGGCCGTTCGTCTGTTCCCTGTCAATACAATCTCGCTCTCTCCGTTTGACTGTTGTTTTCCGGGCATGAACGCTTGCTACTCTGCTGTCCACATTGTGTTCCTGTTTCGTTGCAGTGCACATTTTTTGGGGCAATATATTTCGTCCGTAGATGCGTCTTTATTTTTTTTTCATTATATGCCCATCCCTCGCTCCCTTCATCCTCCACCGCTTCTATCGTCCCTGCACATTTATATTTGTGGGATTTTCCTTGCAGATTACGGTCACAGCAATTTTGCATTAAAAAGGCAACTCGGAGCACAATTTCGTGATTTGTCAGAGCAGTTAATTGTTCAAGCTGCTACTGAAACAAGGTGCTAGGGCACACTTTGAGTTGAACACAATATATGCTAAATTCACATCTTTGTAGCTGCAAACCTCACACACAGGCAGGTTGGCGGGGAGGAAGCGAAGGAGCTTTTTTTTACAAGTAGGTTCCATTTCTTCCTAGCAGGGGAACTAATATTGGCGTCATTTACAGCTGGTAGCACGCTGAGATTGACATTTATTGTGAGGCAATTGAGTTAAGGTATTTTATTGGGTATTTGCAGGGTCACTGGAATTGTGCAGCAATGTAGGCCCAAATTATGTGGTAGGGTTGGCTAAATTATGTGGCCTGATAGGCATATTTTGCAGCATAATTTAGTGAAAGTCTTGCTTCATTATTATGTCATTTTTACACGTTGGCGCTCTGTGGGCAAGGGTTTCACCACTTTAGTATCTGTTTCACACTCAATTACAGCAAAAAGCAACAGAAAGTTGACCAGTCAAATTTTCCACTGCGTTTAGTAACTTTTGAGCTACAATTTTTTTTTTTTAAATCTGCAAATTTTGCATCAAATGACTGAATATGTGGCAAATAAGGCAAATCCGTTTTGCCACTTTAGGGCCGACTGGTGCCTTAAGTGGTTGATGAGCTGCAGCAGCACTATTTTACCACCTTAGAAAGTGGTAAATAGTTGTTTATGACTGGAACTTTAAAGGAAAGGGCTGCTTTCGGCTGCAAATATAGCAGCGTTTGTCGACCTATCTAAAGTAAACCACTAAATATAACACAGTAACATACACAAAGTAACATAACACCACAATTAAAACATGACATCACACATCACAAAAACAGTCAAAACAGAACACAATGCAAAAACTAACAAAAATCACATTTAAATAATGCAGCTGAACAAGACAGCAGCATGAAAAACAGATGTCATCAGCACAGCAAAATGCCGCAAAGCAAATGTGCAGTTATTCATATTAGCAGTAAAATGCACCATTTTGTCCTCTGTTTCAAATTTTGTTCAGTGAGGGACCCCTACAACCATCTATTCCAATCATGCTCGTTCATCACGCCTCACCATTTTCAAAAGTCACCAGCCGCCACTGCCATTGAATCAATTTGAGTGTTGGAGCCATTCAGGACACCATCGCACGATTACTCTTCCTAGTCTTACAAAAAATGGTACGTTGATCAAATAGACCTCAATCAGTTTGATTTACACCTACAAGCTCCGTGCCTCCGAAATGAGCACACCACAAAACAGTTGCTTACCTTCTCGACCTTTTAGCCATTATTCCCTTTGAAAAATGCTTGAACTGCAAGGTTGGTGGAGGGGTGAAAAGCATGAATATGAAAGATCTAACAGGAGAGGATGTGGCCTTACAGCTAGAGCAATCGACATCGAAGCTGGTGAACTGGGTTCGAGTCTTGGCAGGAACGCTCAACATCCTGTGATTCTGGGAAAATCACTTAGGGGGTTATTATCCGGAACGGCGTTAAAATTATTGCCGCTTTAGCGGCAGGAAACTGCCGCTAAAGGGTCGATAATGGGCTTGATAATATACCCTTGAGAATTCCAATAGAAGCCCAGGTTCACACCAGAACATGGGCTTCTATAGGAATTCTCAAGGGCATATTATCAAGCCCATTATCGCCGCTTTAGCTGCAGTTTCCTGCCGCTAAAGCTGTGATAATTTTAACGCCGTTTTTGATAATATGCCCCTTAGTCTCCCCGTGCGTAAGAAATTAATGTTTCTGTCTGTAACGCAGCTGGTGCTCATATGAAGCACTCCGATACCTTCGGGTCAAATGTGCGCTATATAAAACTCCAGGGGGGGGGGGCGGGGGGAATGAGGGGTCAAGAGAGAAAATCTGAATGATTTTTGGTTATAGTTCATCTTTTGACTTTGACCAATACTGGACTAAATACAGGCCTAAAAGATGCCTGGTGGCACGCTGTGCTTCATATCTTACACCGGGCAAAATTTCCTTTCTCAAGATTATTGCTGAACAAGCATTGGGGGTAGCTTCTGTTCTACCAGCAGTTGCATCTCATTCTGTCTGTATAAGAAGGGTCCCTGTACATGGCCCGTCCTCGAACAAAAAGCAGCCCTGCTAAAAATGTTCAAACCAGCCCGTCCCCTTCTTCGTCTCTCATCAATCCCTCACCTTCTTTCTCGTCCCTTTCCTCTCTTTCCCTCCCCTAAAGTTCCTGATGTGCTTGATGTAATTTAACCTGGGGAAGCGCGAGTGAGTGGCAGAGGCGCCAGCAGTGACCTCGGACCTTCAAAAACTAGCATTCATTGGCTTCGGCTCACCAGGGAAATGTCCAATGCAAAAAATGGGCAGTCGGCATGGGCGTCCGCAGGGGAGGGCAAGGGGGGGCGCTTGCCCCCCCCCTGGATCGCCGGTGCGGGCCCAGTCATGGTCGGCGCTAGGCATGAGCAGTGTGGGCAGCTGGGCCTCGCGGCTGTCTAACTAGGATGGGCCCCCCCACGAGTACATTATGCTTTTGAAATGGTGTACAAGTTACAGGCCCCTCCCTTTGGGTTCGCCGATTTGGTGAACTGTGAAAGACATAAGGCTGGGTGGGGGGATGGGAAGGGGGGGCCTCTCCAGGGCCGGGCTACCATGGGCTGAAACGGCAACATGACACCGCATCCCTTTGAGGTGCTGCAGACTGGGCAGGGCAGGGTTTGTGGCCGTGATTAGCTTTCCCTGCCTCTCATTCTCTGAGCTTAGTCGCTGCAGCTGCATGATAACAGCGTTAGGCAGACACTTGAACTGGTGTGAGGTGTGAAGTGAGCCCTGCCCCTGCATGAATGAAACGCAGAGCATCCTGCAGGGCTCACAACAAAAAAACAGAGCAACCTCACATCACGATGGGCACTGCTCACTTCCAAAGAAGGGAAAGGGAGAAGAGCAGAAAACGGAGAGAGAGGTGGTTATTATTATTTATTTTTTACAATTCTGTTTTGTTTACTCTAGCATCTTTTGTCGTCTGGGGGTGGATTCTGGAACCCTGCCCGGGTTGGGCCCCCTTACCCAAAAGTGAAAGATGCGAATTAGTTTCTTAACCTCTCAAGGGCCTCATTATAGTAAGGAGGCGTCTAATCAAACCAAAGGCAGGCAGGAGGAACTTCAAGCAGAGACAAGCTTGCATTTCCTCTTATGTTATTTTAACAGGGGAGAGATTTTACTTGGGTTTCTTCGTTCAGTACTGCAGGGCCTGTGTCTGATTTTACCTAGGAGCAGCAATACATGAATGTGCCAGACAACGTTGGACGGATCTGGTCATTACTCGTCCTTACGCCACAGGTCAAGGCAATTCTAAAGGCATCATTCACACACCAAAGCCTGATGGCACGTCTCTGGCCACACAATGGACGATCACCGATTTAATTTTTTGGTTGTGTTCGAAGCTCACAGACACAGAATGTAACCATATTTGCTGCTGTGGGGAGCAGGCAAAAAGAAATAAATCTAGGTGTTCCCTTCCGACTCAGAAAACAGATTAACTCCTATGATTGACAACATTAAATATTTGAAGAGAGAAACAACACCATGATCGTCAGCCACAACCAAAGTAGAGCTACAGTTACAATATCTGAAGGTGCTTATGAACCAACAGCCCACACAAGTGGTGGTAGTGGCCGACTGGCCACTAACAAACGTTTGGGGACGGGGACTTTTTTTCTTTTCTTAAAAATTAATCTCTGAACTGGATATAATGTTCCCCTTTCATACACCTCTACGCGGGGAGATTCGGTTCAAATTAGAACATTTCCTCACTTCGCAGTCACAGAAAGGAAACTAAAACAGAGGTCATCATGTTAAAATAATTACAGCAGTTTGCCAGAAACGGTTGCCTGATATTTAACAGTCTGTGTCGGAAAACATACTAAATGATGACAAACGAAAAACATATGATGGGGTTCTATTGTTAATTTTCCTACTAAAACTTTTCAAGTTTTATGGGATTGGTTCATCAATTCTTGCATCCACAGTTCCAACTCACTGACTGTTCCCACGTTTGTTTCTCAATATGTAAGAACCTACACTCCTCTAGGACCGGTGCTTAATTTGTAAGTGGAAGCCCCGGGGCTCTCAGTTTTGCACAGAAGGAGCTGCTGTATGTCAGCACGCTGAAAGCCATGGCTGCATAGTCTTGATTCCGCCACCTGTTTCCTTGTTCCACAAACTCCTGTCCCGTTCTTTCACTCTTGCATGTTCTTTCTTTGAACCTTCGTCACTTTTTCCGGCCTTTTTCTTCCTCCTTTGCTCCTTGTGTGTTTTCCACTCTCTTGCTTTGGATAAAAGTCTGACAAAGAAATATAAGTACTGGTCCCCAAAAATGAGTGCCAGTGCGCACCCCCTCACCCACTGGCTCAAATGAAACACGGTCTAGCCCATGTATAAATTAATTCCATTCGTCGACCTTGGTTCTGAGGTTTCTACAAGGTCTCCCTCTTCATCTCACATCTATTCTTTCACACTTGCTCTTAAGACTCATTTTAACTCTGCTTTTCGGACAAATCTTTGGATAATTTATCTGATAACTTCGTAACACAAGGGTTCCCTTACTGCCAGCAGGCCTCCAGATAATAGTGCGATCTATAAAGGTTTTAATAATATAATGTAATATAACAAAACATTTTGGAAAGGGAAACAGGCTCTGACAACTTCCCCACTGCAGAACGAAATAAGTAAAGGATGGAAGCCACCAATTAACCTCAACCTTGTCTACCAGGGGGAAGCCAGTAGTGATCCATAGCAGCAGGCCGGTGAAAACGGAGGCCACAAGGGTACGCAGTGACACAGCGATACATAGAAGAGTCCTTCAGACTAACAGGCCATGGTGACCCATGAAGACCCATGAAGAAGGAATGAAGCCTCCCAGACTATCGCAACTTATGGGTGGAAAGTTACTTTTAATTGCCCTCCATCGATTTCCCAGGTCCCCTCAGATACATTTCATGGCAGTGAACAGGTTCTTTTCAAATGACATACAGGCCACTCAATTGATCTGGGTATATAAAAATCTTGAATAGGAGAGCATATGACTTCTGTGTCTAAATGCCTAGTGCAAGATGTTACAAACTGCTGTATGTTGTGCAAAAGTGTCCCCTCCGGAAACCCTGTAGACCCAGTTAAAGTAAGTCACTAGAATATCCATTGCAGAAAGGTGCAGTCAAGGAAGAGCTACCAACCAATCTCAAGCCTGTATACCTCTCAGGAGGCGCCCATAATAGGGAAATTTCATCCCGTGCACCAAAATCGCATTCCGTACCATACCCCTGACTGTGTGAACTGGTCGATCATGTGGGCATGACAATTTGTCTACTTCAAAGAACAACAAGCTTTGACATAGCCAATAGGGCTCGCCTTATGGACCTTATAAGTGTTTAGCCATGCAACAGTTGATGTTGTTGCTCCAAGGATATTATGCTGCATAACTAAATACTTTTAAGGTCCCAAAGGCGAGACCTGTTGGCTATGCCAATGCTTGTAATTAAGTGACCTCAAAACACGATTTCTTCCCTAGAATGGGCAAGGCCCCTGAATAACGTAAAATAGGGCTAAGCTTATCCTCCATTTTCTTGCCCCCCTACTCCTAGCTGAATGTAACTCTCAAGTCTCTCAGAACTCCATCTCACCAAAACCCATGAACTCCATTCTGTCCATCCTTATTGTTTGCCTTTTGGTCTCTGCCTTTGTTCTAAAGAGGTGTGCATTGGAGGACATGTAGCCCTGCCACTTCCATGTTCAATGACTTGCAGAGTACACCTAAAACCAACCATTTATCAGTCCCCTGCTTCCTTGTTTCAGTTTTTCTGCACCTGACCTTTACTTCTGCACTGAAATCTCCTTCTCTTGCTTTTCCACAGACTCTAAAGAGGAGGTAGGCATTATTCTGTCCATGTTGAAACCTGGCTTTCCCAATGAATTGTGCTGTGTGAGAATATTACAAGGAACATCTACTGCCAGTGTCTAGGAAATTGCCAATATTATCAATTTATTGTTCACAGCTGGACTTGCCCCCAAAGTTTGGAAAGCCAGTGTTGTTAGCCCTCTGCCTTCAAAAGATGGTTTGGATGTTCCAAATGTTTATATCTCTGATCTCAAGGTGCTGTTACCCACTTTGGAAAAAAAGGCAAAGCAAATAATGTCTGAACAACTTCCCGACCATCTTGAAGAATTCAATGCTGTGTACACTCCTCTATGAGTTTCTTTCCAAGTAGATAGATGGAATCAGTCATGGCTTTCGGTACTTAATGAGGTGCTTCATTAATATTATTTGATACGATGTGGCTTAGCGAGGCTGATCCTACTAGCTCTTGAATTTGACACAATCGCCCACTGTACCATCATTGAAAGGTTTGCTGATGTGGATCTCTCTAGAACCACATCAACCTGATTTAGAATGTTTTTTTTTTTTCCGGCCATTTTTAGTTTTTCCCTCTGTTTCATTGTAGTTGCCAGGTCGTCTGCTGTGGCACCTCACAAGATTTTTCTATTCCCCCTATCGGTTTCTTTGTTTATTTAAGCTCTTTGTCTTATTAGATTTCTAAAAAATGTATTTAATACTTGTGCTCAATCATGTCGGAGGATGGTGATGAAGTTAAAAATTTGCCCCCCCCTGGAAACATTTCTGCGGATGCCCATGGCAGTCGGGTCCTGTCACTATACCCGTTTCTACTTAACAATGCATGTGCGCACCAGGAGTCCAGAAACTAGGGAGTGCTGAGTTATTGACCTAAGTTGTTCGCTTTATGGTCCCAAGTGGACAACTGAAGCTATTTATGGTGTTGTTCTTGCTGTGTGTGGATACGGTGAAGAGATCTTTCATCTGGGGCAATATTAACATACTCCTGGAACACAGACTTAATGGTACCAATAGGCACCCCATCACAAAAGGTTCAGTAGCAGAAAATAGTCATTTATTTGGGTTGGCTAATTCTTGGAGGCATCTTCATGGTCAAATAATGGGATCACTCTATGTTTCATCAGTCTATCATACTCAAGGACATGTTTCTGGTCGTTCTTTCCAAGTACACCCCATGGTTATATCTGACCATATTCCATCGACAAAGGGTTTTACTTCTGCAAGACATTTTCATATACAATGTGTGTGGACCAGCAGGAGTGAATACTGTCTTTCTATAGAGAGCGAAAATGCTTTATGTCTCAGCATCCCAGCAATAGCACTTGCTGTCTTAGCCAGCGGGAGGGGAGGGGGCGCGGCTGGCACAGTCCTCGACCGAGGGCATACAGTACGTGTGGGCACTGGTTCTTGTGTAAATGCCTGGGCAGAGCCGGGTCGGAAAGTAAGGGATGTGTGCATGTGTTTTTTTTGCCTCAGAGAGGGCGTTTTCGAGCCATGCGCTCTGAATAGGGAGTGGTGCTGCTGTGTTTGTGTTGGTACCTTTCAGTTTTCATTGCATACAGAGCGAAACTTGCTCTCCTACAGCCGGTGGACTCACTTGTTCACTTCCACAAAAATATGGGTTTTCGTATGGTGGGAGCAGAAATATACCCCAGTTCCTGCCCGTGTGCATGCGAGGCAGCGATGGCTGCTTAAGAAGAGTTGGAAGTGGATTTCTAGCCCTCAAGAAACACGAGCGCAGGAGAGGGCGTCTGCAATGTGAGAAGAAAGATGGCAAACGCAAAACATAGCATGCGTCGGGCTTGTAAGTTGATACACGTTTTGGTGCAGGTCGAGTCTATTCGCACATGCCTCGTCACGCATGGCCTTTCATGTCTCCGTTGTCATGTACTGGCTTGGCATGGCTGCGCTGTGTGTGTGCTTTACTTTGCACAGAACCAAGGCCCAGATGAGGAAACAGCAGTAAGGGCGGGATGGAAACGCTGCCCGTGTTACAGAAGGCGATGGTGTACAGTGGGGTTCGAATGCACCCCTTTTGTCTCGAGAATGGTACGCCCTGGACGGACACAGTCAAGTACCTTTTCGCAATGAATGGGTCCTTGAACTATATCAATACAATCTGTCCTTGCCTTTACATAAATAAGCACAATGTTATCTTGGTTTCAAGGCCCATGCATGCTCCCTGTTGCATTTTATATTTTTTCATATAAATTATTGATGGTTAGGGTACTCCAACTGATGAACATTTACTTGAAATAGCAGATCACGTATTTATACTTCTGCTCATAATGACTAAAGACATGCAGTTGTTTCCCGGGGACATCGTGAAGGAGCACAGCTTCTGTTGTGGTTTCTATATTCTGCAGCAAAGGAATGTGAGTTGTAGTTCTATAGGATCTAGTAATAAATGCATCTTTTTTTACCCCGTGCCACCTCTTGTACACGGTCAATGCCATGGGCAGGGCTTTCAGCGAGATGAAAAAAACGGGGTGGTCTCTCAAAGGGGTGTGGCCAATGTAATTAAGGGCATGGCTTATAAACACGCAAGCTAAAAATCTGTGCTTGGCATAGTGTGCCGCCCGTCTTGTATTTTGCTGTTACTATCATTGCATCCGATATATGATTCAAGTAACAGCATACCTACAACAAGTCAGGACTATTGCCTTTGTCAATAGTTGTTAGTTGCATAAGATAAATAAGCAGCAACTATGGCTTGCATATAATATTGAAAAAGCTTCCACTTACAATGTAATAGGTCTCGCATTTATGCAAATTTGAGCTATTGACATTGCAAACGACAATGCCTTTAACCCGTTCCATGCTCATGACGGAACCACGCCGTCATGAGCCACGGGCGCCGTGTGCTCATGACGGAGTGGTTCCGTCATGCTGCGGCCGTTGGCGGCCGCTCCGCCCACGCGGCGCTAATTCCCCGCCTGTGCGGGCGATTAGCGCAGTGGGTGGAGTCATGACGGAACCACTCCGTCATGAGCACAGCTCAACCGTGACTCATGACGGAGTGGCTCCGTCATGAGCACAGCGCCACCGCACTGCCCCCAAACCCCCCCCCAGCGCTGCGGCGGAATTCCTGCCGCAGGCAAGGGGTTAATTTTTGTTTTAGTTTTTAAAACATAAATAAAAGGCATTGTGATTTACAATGCCAATAGCTTAAACTTGCGTAAATGCGAGACCTATTGCATTGCAAATGCTTGTTCTTCTTGCAATGGCTAATTAGGTCAGAGAATCGAGGCTGGTTTATAATCAGAGTGGGTTACATGATACTGCAAAGGAAATGATAAAGACATTGTGTAGGCAGTGAAGGTTGTAATTGTCCTTATACTTCAGTATTCAGCCAACCATGTTGGCATTGAAACATATGCCAAGGGGTATTGTGTGAATTCGAGTAATACCATGTGAGTGTCATTGAGTGGCAAGTCTATGATTGAAGGGAGCATCTGGTAGTGGACATTCCAATTTTCATTTAATCTGGCCCACATTCAATCATGTTTCCAATTAATCTTGTTACAGAGGAGCTCACATAGCAACTTGTAGCCAGGGTATTTTATCGATAGGCCTAGTATATGTGTTTTAAAACGATACAGCGCTGTTCCTTGTTTTTATTTTATTTTATTTTTTGACCTATGAACCTTTTTACTTGGAATTTCTTTATTGTTACTTCTCATAAAGCAGCAGTTATTAACCATTGTCTGATGAATATTTTGTACAACATTCTCATTGTTACAATATAGTGACTGCATTAGCACAATAGCGATTCCACTTTTAACAATGCGCTCCAAAACTTTGAGATCATACCTAAGGCTCCCGGTTTTATGGGATTCATTTTTTTAACCTTTCCGTCTGTATTTATCTATATTTATTTTTGGGCCATTTTATCTGCATTTATCCATATTTATTTTGTGCTTTGCATATAAATGTAGTTCTGTAGTAAAACTGTACATTTCCATATTTATTTAAATGATAGACGCGCACTGATACTTTGATATCTGTCGTGTTTTAGCTATTCAAGTTGCCAAAATTTACATAACAGTACATCCACTGGCAAATATTAGCATTATACCACAAATGTATGTTGACAAATGCAGTTATTTAAATAAATTTCATCCTGTTTTTTAATTTCCCATGCTGTTCATCTGCTCAGCTATTAGGCTATAATGAAAGACAGCACAAAGAGTCACTTAAAAGAAGCACGTTTCCTGCATTTATCAATTATTAAATAAATACAAACAGAAAACACACTATTTTCTGTCTGTATTTATCTGCAAAAATCCGTAAAAACGGAAAACAGGGAGCCTTAATCATAACTTGTAAAACATCCGTCTACCCTCCTCCCCCCAACCAGCTTCCGTCTGTTAAGATTGTGTGTTTTTTGTTTTTGTGTTCGGTTCGGTGGTCAGGAGTCATCCAACATTTCCCTTGTTCGTCCTTCCTGTCCTCGGGAGTCCTCTGTATCCGCTGGTCTCCCTCCCCTGGATCTAGTTGGGAGGACTGGGGTGTGGCTGTCACCTCCTGTATCATCATTCCCCACGCCAACAATACCTCTGGTAGTCTCTCATCACCTCTGGTTTTCCTCATATGTTCCTCTTCTGCCATCGCCCACTCCTTAAAATCTGTCTTCCATTTTTCAATGGATGGGCCCAGCGGCATCAGCCAGTGGATTGCTATTTGTCTCTTTGCTATTGTGAGTCCTAGTATCAGAAAACGTCTGGTTGTTTTCCGTTTAGGATTGCTGGGTATTAATCCCAAAAGGCACGTTGTAATCTCTAGAGCTACCTTCCACTCCGTCACTCTATTGAGTTGTTCAAGTACTTCCTTCCAGTATTCTTGTATATGGGGACACTGCCAGACCATATGTGTAAAATTAGCTTGTGGGTACTAGCATCTGGGACATTGTGGGTCGCGGGTGACATTGATCGAATGTAATCGTCTAGGAGGGAGATGTGCGTCATATGTATTATTTTATATTGTATTAATTTAAATTTGGCTCCTATTGACACCTTACGGCCTCCCTTATGAATTTTCCTCCAGTCGGACGGCTGTAGTGGGTGTTCAATAACCTCCTGCCATCTTTCTTCATGTGTTGTTCATTGTTGAGAAGTTTCTGAATAATGTTACAGTTTTGTTTGACATCTATCTTTTCTAAAACTACCCATTCTAGATCCTTGTCAGAGTGTTTGTGTTCCAAATAGTGGGTGGTCACATGTGCAGTACTTCTCTTACACTTGGATTACTCCAGTGTTCACCTACCCTGATGAGTACCTTACGTGTAGGCATGCCTATATATCTTAATGAACAAGGGCATATTATCATATAGATAACATTCTCACTATTGCAGTGTGTGTGATGCTTAACTTCCCATGAATGATCTGTGCCAATGTCAATTTCCTGGTATCTTTTTGGGAATGTACAGACCAATCATTTTCGGCATGGGAAATGTCCCTGCCCCGGAGGAAGGTCCCATGATGTATTTTGTCTTGGTATCGTTAATGCTGGTGGCCTATTGCGTGTGTGGACCAGCCTATCTCTCAGGCTGATAATCCTTATGGATGAAAAACGAGGGACGAGACAGTTGTTTCCTGCTCTCTGTAGAATATTCCAGTTTTTTGTGACAATCCTCTTCACTACATTAGAGAACTGGGTAAATGTGGTTACAAACGGAAGCCAGTCTGTTTGTTCTTTGGGATATGTTTCTAATAAAGAGTCCCTGTTATTGTTTTTTGCACTTTTTTTCTTGCTTAATATTGATTCTTTGGTATTGGCAGGCAAGGAGTATTTCAGTTAGTCTGTCAGCGTGTTCATCAAATGTAGCCATATTCAAACAATTACTCCTAATTCGAAGCTATTGTCCGAAGGTGAGATTTTCCCTGAGTGCTCTGGGGTGATGGCTATCAAATCTAAGTAGTCTGTTTTTGTCTGTTGGTTTCTCTAAAACTTTAGTTATCAACTTGTTGCCTCAATCAGAATTTCTAAACCAAAACATGATGATGTTGCTGTTAATGGTATGTGTGAATTTCAAAAAGGGTTTTTTGGTATGATCCATTGTGTAAAGTTTGCGAATAGCCATTGGATGTATGTTTTGTAGTGCTAAAAAAGTACTACAAAATGCAGTTTGTGTATCAGGCCCTGTATGTGTTCTGTACTGTAGGAAGGTAGGACTCTTCTGCATGATTACCCCCACGTTTTGCCTGGTGCTAAGCTGTTTTTGACCAGTCTGACTGGGATCCTGCTAATCAGGACTCCAGACTCTCTGCTTTCTCCGTTAAATTGTTATGTTCAGTACTTAGGTACATGCCAGATTGGATACTGGGGTAACCTTCTCAGTCCTTAGTATATGGTACTAAGGTACCCAGGGCAGAGGTACCCAAGAGGTCCCCCGTGGGCTGAAGAATATATTATGCCACCCATGGGAGACCATTCAAACTGCAACTACAGGCCTGCCATTGCAGCCTTTGTAAAGGGTGCTAGCACCGCTTACTAAAGATATAGGTTTCCTATATCTAGGGTCACTGCACTTAAAACCTATACGTCGACCCTATAGTAGTCCTTTACAATCCTGAAGGCAGGGTGCTTGGTTCTAAGTGTGAGGGTGCCCCTGCATGAGCAGGACACTCCTACAGCCTACGGAGTCCATTCTCCCAGGTTGTAAGTGAAGGAGCCATATACCATATAGAGGGGCACCGTGTAGTTACGTAATGACCATCTTGAAAGTGGCTGCAACGAATCCTATCAAGTTTGGTATCAAACATGTTGGAATCATACCCCCACACTGTTAACAATGTGGGGGTATGATTCCGTCAACAGTTTGGGAGGTAGGATTCCAAGCACTGGGAGAGCCCTATGTTAGGCTCTCCATGTACCGGTACCAGCCTTCCAGCACAAAATGGTTGCTGCCGACCAGAGACACAATTCTGCCCTCCTGCTGCTGAGCCAAGCTCGAGCAGGGGAGGGCAGAACAATAGGCATCCTGTCACAAGGCGGTGCGACCACCTCCCAGACAGGATTTAGTGTATTGGAGCAGGGTGGGTGCGTTTGTCAGCGCCACTCAGTCTGCATGAGGGACACATTTGGTGTCCCCATGCATAGTCCAGTTCAAATCAGTTCTGGGAGCCATTGGCTTTCGCGAGAAACGGGACAAAGGACATGGGAGTACCCTCCCCCCTGTCCAGACCCCTGAATCGTCCCAACCCATTCCTAAGGGTACTCAAGGGATCACCCGTGATGGGTCTTTTGATTCAATTCAGACACCACTTCTTCTTCTACCGTCTGGGCATTCTGGAATTTGTTTGGGCCCGACTTCATTTCCCTTCCAGTCTGCTGCATTGTCTGTACCTGTGCACCCTACAGTAACCTTCCAAGGCTCGTGGTCATGATGATGATGATGATATAAAGCTTATTAAGCGCACGAATGCCGAGGCGTCTTGGCGCTGGTGTGTGTACGCAGGGCAGGGACTGAGCTATATCTACTAAGGAGTAAACAGCCGGGATTTCAAGGCTTTCCTGAAGGATAAAAGGTTAGGCTGCAGTCTCAGTGCCACTGGCAGTTCAGTCCACAGTTGTGCTGCACAGCTAGACAAAGACCTGCCACCTCATCTGGCCCATCGAAACTTTGGGGTACAAATCAGGCCAAGACTGGCCGACCGTAAGTTTGGTGAGGGGGTATAGAGCCTGAACATTTCCTGACAGTCATCTGAGCCCCCACCGTATCGTGCCTTGTGCACCAGGCAGCGCGCCTTAAATTCAATTCTCTGCTGGACGGGGAGCCAGTGTAATACCCTTCTTCCCTGTGACGTAGGATGACCCTTAGGGAGCTTTAGGATTAGTTGTACCGCAGCATTCTGCAATGATTGAAGTTTGCTGATCTGATGTTTATCAATACCCAGAAACATCGCATTACAATAATCCAATTTGGACAGAAAAAGAGCAACCATTACCGTCTTCTGTAGTATGAGGGGAATAAAAGGGAACATTTTACGAAGGGTCTTTAGCAGAAAAAAACTGGCAGACGTTAAACTGTTGACCTGTGCCGACATATTAAGTTTATCGTCAAAAATGACCCCAAGATTCCTCACCTTCCTAACAGGGTGAAGACATTCCCCAGCCTCCGATGGCCACCAAGAATTGTTCCATAGCGGTGTTCCATTGCCAAACTCAATCACTTCTGTCTTTTCTGTATTAATCTTCAGAAAGCTTAAACTCATCCAATTCATGATGTCCTTTAGACAGGAGTGAAAGCTGGCAGCTGTTAACTCAGGCCTGTCCGACAGGGATACCACCAGTTGTAAATCGTCTGCATACGACACAAATGTGAAGCCATGTTTCCTGACAAGTATTGCCAGTGGCTTCACATAGACGTTAAACAACGTCGGGACAGAGCTGATCCTTGCGGAACACCACAGGGCAGGTTGAAACTGTCCGATTGTAAACCGTCCCAGCTCAAACTCTGTTTCCTGTTCTCTAAGAAAGAGGCGAGGACGGCCAGAGCTGAGTCACCGATTCCTACCTCCCGTAGTCGCCGCACCAACACCGTGTGATTCACGGTGTCGAATGCGGCTGACAAATCCAGGAGAACAAGGATTGCCCTACCTCCGCCATCAACTACTCTCCGAATCCCCTCTGAGGCTGCAATCAGAGCGGATTCCGTGGAGTGTCTTGGCCGACAGCCATGCTGGGTGGGGTCCAATAGCCTATTGCTCTCTAAATATTCTGTCAATGTCTTATTGACCGATTGTTTGAAAACCTTAGCTACAAATGGTAAACCCAAAATCGGTCGATATTTTTTAATTCGGTAGGCTCTAGCGAAGTTTTCTTCGAACTTGGCCTAATACACGCAGTCTTCCAGGCCACAGTGTAAATCCCTGATACTAGAACTTGATTGATCAGAGGAGTAAGAGTTTCACTAATCCTCTCAGCGGCCAGGTGCATAATGGCAGGGGGGCAGGGGTCATTGGGTGACCCGGATTTGATAGACTTTAAAAGGTTCATTACATCATCTCCAGAAAGGGGGTTAAAACATGTTAACTTGGATGGCACTGTCTCCCCCCACGAGAGAAGTTTGATAACGAGCTGCCTGAACATTTAGTGGGTTAACAAGGCCATCATATATCATTTGTACCTTATTCTGGAAGAAGGCAGCCAGCTGATTACAGAAAGCCTGATCAGGTTTAAACGAATTGACCTGCTGTGGTTTAGCTTAAAAAGTAACAGATTTAAAAAGCTCTTTAACTGAATTTCCTGCTTCTTAAAATTTTGCTGTAAAATACACTCTTTTAGCTTCCAGAATAGCCTCCTTATACATTTTCAAGGCACCATTGTAAGCGTCTTTGCTCTTTCTACTATAGTCTGCTCTCCAGAGGCGCTCAAACCTTCTGCATTCCACCTTTAGCCCTTTAAGTTCAGGGCCATACCAAGGTGTCACCAGTGGGCGCCTCTTCGCTGTTCCGATATGTTCTGGGGCAACGCAGTTGACCGCACTCAAAATCCACTCATTAAACTGGGACGAATCGACCTCATTGTCCCTATCTAATATCGGAGGAGAGTGGTTGAGAGCATCCTCTAAGTCTTTACTTTTTACTTTGTTCCAATGTCGAAACGTGACCCTAGTTGCTTTAGGAGGGGGGCACTTCTTTAGGGCCTTGACCCTGGCCTCAAAGAACACCGCATTGTGGTCGGTCCAGGGAAGTGACTCCACTCGTGCCAGTGTGATATCGGGATTATTAGAAAAAAGTCCATCCAAAGTATGACCCCCTTGATGTGTGGACTCAGATACTAGCTGGCAAAGGCCATACGCCTCCAGATGGTATAGGAGCCTGGCAGTCTCGGAGTTTGTGCCCAATTCCAGATGGTAATTGAAATCTCTGAGTATTGTAAAGAATTCAGAGTCTATGCAAGATTCCATATAGGACAAGAGAGCCTGTGAAAAGGCAGCTCTGGGGCCCGGCTGCCGAAACACCAGTAGGCCCTGAAACTTAAAGGAGTCCTTGAGCCTAGCGCAAAACCGCATAGCTTCAGCCGGGAGGTCTCCCACTGCTTCCACATGAACCTTCAGGAAGTCTTTAGAGATAATAGCTATACCCCCCCCCCCTCTGTTTCCTTGTCTATCTTGATTACATAGCGCATAGCCAGGTGGCAGGGCAGCATTCCAGTCTGGGACAGAGGTGTCATCCATCCACATTTCTGTTAAAAAGACCATGTCAGGATTATGTGACTTCAGCAGAATTTCTAGCTCATATTTGTGCTTAACAACAGAACGTGTGTTTTAAGAAGTATACAATGAAGGCTATTTTCTCGTGTGGCCACAGATCCTGTCATCGACCCCTGATCATTGAAAGTGGGAGATGTATGATCCTTGGCCAAAGACTCCACTGACTGCCCCCCTCTGCACGCCTACCTTCCTCCCCAGTCTACATGACGCTATTGTCAAGACCCCCCTCCGCCCGGTAAAAGCAATGTGTACACAAAAACGTTCCCAACTTACCCTCCATACTAAAAATAACACAGTCCCTGCAGTGCTCCCCACGAAGCTTCAGCAACGCTTCTCTAGAATAGACTTGGACCCCAAAACAACCAGGGATCCTGGCGCTGGGCACGCTCCAGTCACCGACAGGCACAGACGGGCTTGCCTTTGGCATCAAAGACACCTGAAGGAATCTCCATTGAAGTGAAGGAGTCACTTCCCTGCATTCGCAGGCACCGCAACTAAGCTGACTGGTCTGCTGATCCAGAGCTCCTATGGACTCCGAAAGGTTCTGCAATACAGTGGTAGTTCTCTGAACCCCTGTACACCGCGTTAACATGCAGTTGCAAAGGCTTGTTTGCTTCCTTCCAAGAAGATCTTTGGGCTCCATGTAGCCCCAACCTCGAGCATCACCAGTGACCAGAATCTTTGGCCACATCGCATTGTTTGCTTCGTGGCCTGCATTTTTTTGTGAGCTGCTTGAGATCCTCTCGAGACTCCAGTGCCTTTGGCCTGTGGGTCCATTTGAGGGTCACCTTTACTGCTGTTGGGATCCCTTGATTGCTTGGGGTCTGCCCTGACTCCCCTGCATGTGGTGAGTCCCCTCGACCTTGCTGGTCCCGCTACTGAACCTGCTTCAACGTCTGCGTGGGTTGCATTTGCCAATGCTTGTTGGTGCTCCCGCCGGACACCGACCCCTCAGCAATCGACATCCGATGTGGGACAGCTCATGCATGGCTCCTGGTCTTCCTCAGCATTGCCTGGTCCTCACAGCTGCAGAGTCAAGGTCTTCTTCAACTCTCCTGCAACACCCGAGATCGGTGGGCATTTGTTTTCCTCTCAACTAGAATGCACCTTCGTATTCCACCGGACACTTTCTCCTTTGTCAGCAGGGGCACTTTCCTGAAGTCCTCCATTGGGTTTGACTGCGGTTTCCGACACCTCTTTACACCTATGCATCCAGCATCCCTGGTGTAGGTAACGTGGGTACTAGGGTATCCACGGGTGGAGTGGCTCTCCAACCTTCTGTCTTCCACGGGGTTTCTTCAGGGTCCACTGAGAAGGGTCCTTAATCTTTAAAAATCAAACTACGACTTACATGTTGTACAGAGAATGCGGTCGTGTTCACAGACTGCACACGATCTTGGTGGGGTTCATAGTTACTCACCTTGGGTGTTTCCTTGGGGGCCCAGCACTACTACGTCCTCGCGACATTGTCTTGATCCAAGACGTGGTTCTTATACCACATTCTTAGTTTATGGTTTGGTCCTCCCTGGGGTCCACTGTGTATTTTGTGCTATTAACAGGGATTTCTATGCAAAGTATTGGGTGCATTGTGCTTCTCTCCTTGTGGGAGAAATCTATACGTGTTAAAGAGTATTATATAATAAATACATATTTTTATAAATACCTTGTGTGGTTCTTTGTCACTTAATCTATACATATAAGATTGTGTTCTGATAAAACAAGCTGCTTTACACTCCTTCTGGACTAAACCTGAATGCTGATCTCCACAGCTACCACTTAGAGAGCTTTCTATGGTTGTCTAAGACCTTCTAAATCACCATAAGGGTTGTCTGGACTGGTTTAGGGTGTCCACTTACATAAGTGTACATCATATACCAGGCCAGCTTCTCACAGCTACTGACCTCTATGCTGGGTTCTTGTCTGAGGCGGAGAGCTCGGCCAATAAAGCCTGCTTGGCTCTCTGGGTAGCTTAGTTGAGCAATCAATGTCTTGCTCATGGGAGATGGTGTGAATTATGAGTTTAGATACAGTGTAGCACAGACTTTATAATCTCAATAAAGATAAAACGCTAAGCCAGAGTTGTTACTGTGAAAAATCCCAACATGCTACTAATATCTTAAATATATATGTACAGTCAAAAGCAATGCAAATACTAAGAAATGACACTAAATAAAAATAAAACATTAATACTGGACGCTTAAAAGATACTATTGGTAATCCTTGCAACATCATGATTACTGTCAGTAATCTGAAGTTCTTAAACTATAATATAGAGATAACTATCCACCTTTTACACAAAACAATGGACTAATGTTATACTAATGTTAAAGACTACTTGTTATCAGACAAAAAACGTCTGCATTGGGAGGATGGCAGACAACACACTCACTCTACGGACCATGAGACCAAGCTACCTGTATCTTCGATCCACAAGCAATTGGGATGTAACTCATGTCTGGATCAAGCCCACCTTGTCCCAGGCATCGCTCCAAGGACTGGACCATGTACTACCCACTTAGCAGAACTCAAGGCTACTCACCCTGGCTGAGTGCAAATGTCAAGCGGGGGCTTGGCAGTGTCACAGGACCTAGGTCACACTTTGGTGGTTTGTTTTTAAGTTACAAAAGCATGCAGGCCACGGGGGCATGGGGGCACACCCTTTATTTCTTTTTATTTAATGATTACAAATTATTTATTGATAGAAGTGCAGCATATCATAGGTACAAACCCATAATGGCCAAATTTTATTGCGAAATTCAAATATGAATAAGAATAAGAATAAGAATAGGAATAAGAATAAGAATGAGAATAGGAATAAGAATAAGAAATAGATTGAGATATCGCTCCCTGATATAGAAGCCTACTATTGGGCGGAAAACCTAACCCCAATCAATGACTGGATACACGCACCGGGCGCTCACCCCACCTACAGATTAGAGAGGGAAGCCATGAGGGGGCGTACATTCCTGTATTATTTATACGGAGGCAGAGGTAGGGGGAAACTCCTCCCGGCTACCCAAGCTACAATAGAGTAATGGAGAAGAGCAACGAAGGCAATGGGATTGGAACATAAACTCACCAAAGAGACACCCCAATGGAATTGCACCTGGCGAAAAGAAATGCAGATACTAAAAGGATTTGGGGAGTGGGATACCATAGGAATTTCCACGATAGGAGACATCCTAGACAAAGGTAAACTCAAAAGCTTCAATGCCCTCAAGGCTGAATTTGCACTACAACCATCCCAGTTTCTCAAATATGCACAGATCAGAAACGCATGGCAAGCAGAAAGCATAGAGGACCCCCCTTTGCCAGATTATGCACCACTGGAGGGGAGACTGCTCCAGGAGCATATCACGAGCAAGGCCGTATCACTCAACTACAAGACCCTGAACAATAACACACCAGACAGACTAGGCAAGTTGAGGTCTAGCTGGGAAAGTAATCTGGGCACACTAGAGAACATAGACTGGGAGGCAGCCTTGATGCACCCTAAGGAGGTGGCGATCAAATCACGACTCCGCCTCACCCAATACAAAATACTACACAGGGCTTACTACGACCGAGTTAGACTACATAGGAAAGGGCGAGCAAGTGATCCCAAATGCCAGAGGTGTGGACACGGGGAAGAAGGCTTCCACCATACCATTTGGGAATGCGCCAAGATACAGGCATACTGGAGAAAGATAATACAGGAACTGAACAAAATACTAGAGGTTACTATACCCTTAGATCCCAAATTTATACTACTGGGAATCCCGAACGACGTTGTTTTGGGTAGACCACAAATAATCTTTACCACACTGGCAATGGTAGGGTCACTTACAAGGTGAGGGGCTACCTGAAGAAATTCCACAAGTTGTGGGGCAAGTGGAGGAAATATTATGGTTTTGATGTAATAGCAGGGGCCATTCAAATGGACCCCGGAGGGATATCCCTACTAGGCTCAATGACATGCTGAGCGCATCTCGGTACGAAAGGGGAAGCCACACGCCAATGTACAAAAGTCTCTGATTTATGCGTGGCTATGCAACAAAGGAGTCTGCAAAGGCTATGAAGATGTACTGTTTTATATAGTGACTACTAACATAAGGTACTGTATGACTGTAACTGAATTTTGTTTTGGGTTCACTATTTTGGAAAATAATAAAAATAGTTTTTTTTAAAAAGAATGAGAATGAGGATACGATTAAGAATAGGGATAGGAATAAGAATTCAAATGAGAATTAGAATAATATTAAGAAAGTCAAACATATTAGTAAGGGCAAATAAGTGTGGAGAGATGAGAAGGTTGCTTATGAGAATGTTTTGCTGAAAATGTTCCAGGCGTGTTGGTAGGGCGTTTTCAGGAAAAATAAACCAGTATCCAATTCAAATATGGTGATCAGTCCTCCTCCTGACTGGCGTAAACAAAGAGTCTGCCATCCCGCAACATTCACAGAACAGCCGCTACGGTCTAATGACATTGCATTCATTGCTTCTAGCAAGACATCAATATGTGCCTCAATGGAGTATTGCCCATGTTTTGTGTCTTGTATTTGTGCCTTGCCAATTATGCATCACTTCCAGATTATAAAACAATAACAATTTCATTGAAAAGAGAGAAATATGATTATAGGCAGACTTCTGTTTGAATGGATACATCTGGTAATGCATTTTATACATATTTGAATAAATTCTGTATTTTTGGAAATCCTCTGAATGTTTTAGAACTGTGAAGCTATCCGCTGCAGACATGGGCCCATAATTATGATGCCTTTGCGTTGTCCTTGCATCACACCTCGTGTGACTTTGAAAAATAATGTAACGCACAGCAGCTGCTTGCTTTGCGTTACATTACATTTCAACTTCTAAGGCTTTTAATGGGTTGAGCATGAGCATTTCCAGGCATCCACCCATGGATTTTGGGCAGGCAAGAGGGGTGCAGAAAGAAGTAAGCAAGGTACAGAAAGAAGCAACAGAGGTGCAGAAAGAGGCAAGAGAAGTTCAGAAAGAGGCAAGAGAGGTGCAGTAAGAGGGAACAGGGGTGCAGTAAGAGGCAAGAAAGGTAAAGAAAGAGGGATGAGAATGCACAAAGAGGCAATAGGGGTGCAGAAAAAAGCAAGTGAGGTGCAGAAAGAGGTAAGAGGGGTACAGAAAGAGGCAAGTGAGGTGCAGAAAGAGGCAAGAGAACTGCAGAAAGAGGCAAGAAAGGTGCAGAAAGAGGCAAATGGGGTGCAGAAGCAGGCAAGAGGGTGCAGAAAGAAGCAAGAGAAGTACAGAAAGCAGCAAAAGAGGTACAGAAAGAGGCAAGAGAACTGCAGAAAGAGGCAAGAGAGGTGCACAAAGAGGGAAGAAGGGTACAGAAAGAGGCAAGAGGGGTGCAGAAAGAAGTAAGAGAGGTACAGGAAGAAGGAACAGCGGTGTAGAAAGAGGCAAGACAGTTCAGAAAGAGGCAAGAGAGCTGCAGAAACAGTCAGGAGAGGTGTAGCAAGAGGGAACAGGGGTGAAGAAAAAAGCAAGAAAGGTAAAGAAAGAGGGAAGAGAATGCATAAAGAGGCAATGGGGGTGCAGAATAAAAGCAAGTGAGGTGCAGAAAGATGTAAGAGGGGTACAGAAAGAGGCAAGGGAGATGTAGACACAGGCAAGGGAAGTGCAAAACGAGGCAAGAAAATTGCTGAAAGAAGCAACAGATGTGTAGAAAGAAGGATGAGAAGTACAGAAAGAGGCAAGTGAGGTGCAGAAAGAGACAAGAGGTGGAGAAAGAGGCAAGAGAACTACAGAAAGAGGCAAGAGAGGTGCAGAAAGAGGCACGTGGGGTGCAGAAGCAGGCAAGAGGTTGCAGAAAGAGGCAAGAAAAGTACAGAAAGAAGGAACAGAGGTACAGAAGGAGGCATGGGAATGGCAGAAAGTGGCAAGAGAGGTACAGAAAGAGGAAAGAGGGGTAGAGAAACAGGCAAGAGGGGTGCAGAAAGAAACAAGAGAGGTGTGGAAAAAAGCAAGATAAGTGCAGAAAGAACCAATGGAGGTGCAGAAAGGGGCAAGGGGGTGCAGAAAGAGGCAAGAGAAGTGCAATAAGAAGCAAAAGAGGTACAGAAAGAGGCAAGAGAACTGAAGAAAGTGGCACCCGTGTTGCAAAAACAGGCAAAACCGGTATAGAAAGAGGGAACAGGGGTGTAGAAAGAGGCTAGAGAGGTGCAGAAAGAAGCAAGAGCAGTGTCGAAAGAGGCAAGTGGGGTACATACATTTGCAATAGAGGTGCAAAAAGAAGCAAGAGCAGTGCAGAAAGAAACAACAGAGTTGCAGAAAGAGGCAAGAGGGGTACAGAAAGAGGCAACAGAAGTGCAGCAAGAAGCAAAAGAGGAGCAGAAAGAGGCAAGAGAACTGCAGAAAGAGGCAAGAAAGGTACAGAAAGAGGGAAGAAGGGTGCAGAAAGAGACAAGAGGGGTGCAGAAAGAGGCAAGAGAGAAACAAAAAGAAACAAGAGAAGTGCTGAAAGAAGCAACAGGTGCAGAAAGTAGCAAGAGGGGTACAGAAAGAGGTAAGAGAAGTGCAGAAAGACGCAACAGAGGTGCAGAAAGAGGCAAGAGAAGTGCACAAACAGGCAACAGAAGTACACAAACAGGCAGGAGAGGTGCAGAAATAGGGAACAGGGGTGCAGAAAGAGGGAATAGTGGTGCAGAAAGAAGCAAGAGAAGTACAGAAGGAAGCAAGAGAGGTGCAGAAAGAAGCAAGAGAAGTGCACCAAGAGGCCAGAGAGGTGCAGAAAGAGGCAAGTGAGATGCAAAAAGAGGGAAGAGGGTGCAGAAAGAGGTAAGAGAAGTGCAGAAAGAAGCAATAGAGGTACAGAAAGTGGCAAGAGAGGTGCAGAAAGAAGGGAGGTGAAGAAAGCAGAATAGATGTGCAGAAAGAAGCAAGAGCAATGCAGAAAGAGGCAAGAGAGGCACAAAAACAAGCAAGAGTTGTTTGCACACCATTAGTACCAATTTAACACCCACATTTACCAATAAGTAAGAGGTGACCATTCTAGGTTTGCAAAGGGCCTTCCACCACCCTATCACACTTGTCGATGCATTTTTGGTAACGTTTTAGCAGTTTAAACTAGAAACAAGTTTTTTTTTGTTCAAATCTGCAGATTATACAGCAGATTATGGATTATGAGGCAAATGCGCAAAATGTATAACTGTGCGAAAGTCGGTGCAGCCAAACAATCACATAATTGGCACTGCTCATACCTCTGACTAGTTCAAGAAATGCTCCTCATGGTTCCTTTTTTTTTTGTCCCATTGAGTTTATAGTCTAGCTTCTATGGAAATGAGGAAGACTAAACCTAAGGTTACTACTCCACAGCACAGACTACCATACCACATAATTACTCTCCATCTCACATAATCCCACTCTACATAATTCCTATACACTAAATACCACATACTTTCTATTCACATAATTTCACTGCACACCATACCACAGAATTCTGCTACACACAACGTACATCCACTCTCCTCCCAAAAAATCTGTAAAAAAACTTTTACATTTACAACACCAATAGCTCTAACTCTTGCAAATGCGAGACCTATTACATTGCAAATGCTTCTTTACCTGGTAGTCGTGTTTGCAGAGTGGTGGAGAAAGGGGGCTGGGCCTCTGACCAGCACTCAGGAATTCCAGTGCGTAGGATTTACAGGAGGTCCCAGGAGGACTTCTTGACCCCCAAAGTCCCTCAGGAGTAAACTGGGCTTCATCCCCCAACCAGTAGTGTGCCAGGAGGTGCGTTTGCAGAGTGGTGGAAAAAGGGGAGCGTGACCTCCGAAGACCTCTTAACCAAACCCACTGTGTGGGACTTACGAGAGGTAATAGGAGGGATAGTTAGCCCCCAAGGACAACCTTGGGGGCCAACCACCCCTCCTATTACCAGCCAGTAACTCACACACAGCTGCATTGGTACGTTCTCATATCAGGCCATGCCCCCTTTGCCCACCAGCCTGCAAGCATGCTCCCTGGCACACTCTTGGATGGGAATTGAAGTCCCCTTCACTGCTGAGGGTCCTTAGGGCCAACAAGCCTACCTGTTACCTCCAGTAAGCCCCACACAGTGGGATTGCTGAGAAGTGGTCATAGGCCACGCCCCATTTCTCCACCACTCTGCAACGCGCCGCCTGGCACACTCTTGGTTGGGGGATGAAGTCCCTTTGCCTCCTGAGGGCCCCTGGGGGCCAACTAGCCCTCCTGTTATCTCTAGTAAGCCCCACACAGCTGGATTGCTGAAAGTGGTCTGAGGCCACACACCCTTTTTACACCACTCTGCAAACTTGTCTCTTGGCGCACTGCTGCTCGGGCGATGAAGTCCACTTTATTCCTGAGATCCTCAGGACACAAGAGGACCTCATCACCCCACCAGCAGTGTGCCAAGAGGCGCATTTCCAGACTGGTGTAAAAAGGGGCGTGGCCTCAGACCACCTCTCAGCAATCTCACTGTGTGGGGTTACTGGAGGTACCTGGTGGGCTAGTTGGCCCCCAAGGACCCTTAGGTTTCAAGGGGACTTAATCCCCCAACCCAGAATGCGCCAGGAGGCTCTTTTGCAGATGCCGGCTTCTCTTTTCTTTTTTTAGAAGGGGAGCTGTGTGGCCCCCTTTCTCTTAATATTTTTTGGGCCCTGGGGACCTCATCCCCCAGGGCCTGAGCCATTTTTTATTTTTTTTATTTTTAAAAACAGGAAGGGGGCTACGGGAACCCCATCCCCCGGGCCAAGGCCACTTATTTTATTTATTTATTTTATTATTCTTTTAAAGGAGTGAGGCCATTTTTGGCCCCGGGGACCCCTTTTTTTTACATGAGGGGGGCCTCGTGGCCACCCTTCCCTTGGCCCCCCTCCAAATGTGTGTAGCCCCGGGGAAGTGGTGGGCCCCACTTCATTGATCTATGCCCCGGGGAGGTAGTGGTCCACGGGGCAGTGTTGGGGGGGGCAGGAGCCCCTCCCCACACTTTCTTTTAATTTTTGAAGCCCTGGGGAAGTGGCAGTCCCTGGGGTTTAGGGGGGCCCGTGAGGCCTCCCCAACCAAAATAAATAAAAGCCCCTGGGAGGTGGCGGTCCCGAGGCAGCGTAGGGGGCAGGAGCCCCCCATGCCTATGTATAAAAAAGCCCCGGGGAGGTGGCAGTCCCTGGGGCTGGGGGGGCATGTGCCCCCGGCTCATAATTAACAAAGCCCCATGGAGGTGGCAGTCCCAGGGCTGTGTGGGCTCCCACAGGTGCGAGCTACAGAATTATATATTGCCCCCGGGACCTGGCCCACCCGGGGGCTTAAAAAACTAAGCGCAGGAGCCCGCTCTTCGTTTTATTTAATCATTTTGTTCAGCCCTGGGGGTCTCTGTGGGACCCCCTGACCAGGCCTAGGGGGTCAGAGTGTTTCTACCCTGCCCCTTTTCTTTTTTTAAGCTATTTTTTCTGTTTTCTTGTGACTCAGTTCAACCGAGTCACAAGATGGCTGCCAACACTTCCTGGTTTGAAGTGTTGGCAGCCAATCAGAATCAAGCTCGAACCCTTGGGAGGGTTCGCGAATTCACAGCGGTCACCACATGTATAAAGATTTTTAAATATGAATATTTTACTACTAAAGGGATTTACACCATTTCAAAAAAAGGTTGCTTTCTGAACCAAGAGCTACCTTTTTTGCCAAATTTGGTGTAATTCTGTTTAGCTGTTCGGGCTGTAGCTTTCTCCAAAATTTCCTATGGAAATTAACATGGAGAAACCCCCCTTTTTCCTCACCCCTGTTTGACGAATTACCCCAAAACTTTCAAGACAGGAGCTGACCGGAGCGCCCCATTAGTTTTGAAAATTTGACGATGATTTGTCAAATGGCGCCAAAGATATTGGCAAAAGAAAAAACGCTTTTTGAATAGAAACAAGGTCCTATACTTTAACTACCTACTGGTGACTGCCAGTAGATATTATATATCCAATTCCAAAATCTTTATTTCGGTCATTACAGACCATAAAAAGTAAACAATACAAACAGTAAAAATGACAATTTTAAACATTTTTTTAAATTAGATCAATTAACTGTCTATAGCACCAATGGAAAAGGAGTAATACAATAATACATTGTTATTAGTTTAAAATGATAAGAACAGCTAAAATCATTAAAAAATACTTTAAAAAAAATAATAATGGTAAAATACGAATCAATGCTCAGTGGAGGAGATTACTACCTACAATGATAAACTTAAGAATCCCCTTCGACTCTGCCAAATTGAATTTAAAAAACGGGACACTGCAAACACGATAGGTGAGTGTGTGTCAGTTCGTAAAATTCTGAATGCCTCTAAACATTGATTACACCCTAGATTTCTACAAAGCAGTACGAGCCAGCGCTGTCTAGCCCTTGTTTAGCCTGGGCAAATGAAGAAAACATGAATAACCGTCTAATCTGAACAGGTACAAGCGGGGCATCCAAGAGGAGGCACTTTCTGCCATTTGTTAGTGAAAGCATGCAATGGCAGAGTTCCTGTTCTAAACTGAATATACAGCTTCCTTGCCACGTTGGGTTGAATGACATCTATAAATGGCTCTATAAAATAGTCAGTTTTAAAATTCAGAAAATCAACCATTAAGTGACCAAGATTGGGATTCCCCTGGATGTCAGCGAGCTTAGCAGATCGGTAGGCTCTTACCAATCCTAGACGTGAGATTGCCAAACATGCCACCTCGGGATTGCTCCACAAGTCGGGGATACCAATCCTAAGGGATGTTTTTTTTATGTTAGCTACCCCTGGGAGACCCATTATCCCCTTTAGCTCAGACTGGTAATCTGCTAGCTCCGGAGTCACCCACAGTCTATGCCAAAAAACCTCATCTGGAATAGGTCTAATGGCCAGATCTAGATGTAGTGGTATAAGGGGTGAGCTCAACGGTAAGCCCAACAACTGTCTCATAAATCTGTTCTCTATCCTTGACAAACCAGCAATGGGACGATGACCCCAAAGTTCAGCCTCATACATTACGGCACTCCTAACTTGTACCTGGTAAATCTCAACCACAGGACTAGGCGGTACATGAGAGGAGTTCATATAAGTTGGTATAAGTCCCCCCACCGTCTGGGCAAGCCTGAGACCTGCCTTGGCTAATTGTGGTCCCCATTCGAATGATTCAGACAGCGTGATGCCAAGATAATCAAAAACTGACACCCTCTCTAGTAGGATGCCGTTTAGGGAGGGGTTTGGGTGCGATGTTTTTGCTGGATTGAATACCATAAATTTGGTTTGAGCTGTATTGATCTCCAGCCCTCTGTTTTTGCAAAATAATGCAAAACTGTCTAATATCCGCTGGATGCCCATAGGGGACTTCGATAACAGCAAACTGTCATCGGCAAACATCATTACCATGCACCATGCACTAATTTGGGGGCATCGTTATCCACTACCTGTGAGAAAGTGGGTTTCTGTTGCAGTAAACCCCCCCTTCTTTTTTTTTGTTGCCAGACTACTGATGCTCTTTGACTTGGTGTGCCCTGGGCTCCTGCCAATCAGGTGCCCAGGGCCTGTGTTCCTTCCCTAAAATTGTATTGAAGCCTAAACCCAATTAGCATCTCTGGCCACATGTCAGCCCCTGGTACATGGTACCCTAGGTACCCAGGGCTCTGTGACCAGAGAAGACCCCTAAGGGCTGTAGCACATATTGTGCCACCCTTAGAGGCCCTGTACCCTGACACACACACACTGCCTTTGCAGGCTGAGTGTCTTGGTGCAGAACAAAACAGAGAGTCGACATGACACATATCCCTGTGTGCCATGCCCACAAACACACTGCCCTGGCATACCTCAGTCACCCCTCTAGCTGGGTGCACTATGCCAGTGGTGTGGGTACAAGTGCATGAGCCCTGTACCCCTACAGTACCCAGGTCCATTCCTGGGCACTGTATGTGCAGTGCTGCCATTAAGAGTATATGGTGCTGGGAAATCGTCATCACGAACTCCACAGCACCATGATGGCTACACTGAAGACTGAGAAGTTTGGTATCAAACTTTTCAGCACATTAAACCCACATTGATGCCAGTGTGTGATTTAATGTAAAATGCACGACAGAGGGCATCTTAGAGGTGCCCCCTGAAACTAACTAACAACCAGCGTCCTTACTGAGAGGCTGCCTAGGCTGCCACCAAGCAGACATGTTGCTGGACCCCTGGGTAGAGAGCCATCCGCTCTCGTGGGCCTGCAACAATGCACATCCTGGGGCAAGGTGCTAGGTCTCCTCCCCCAGGATGAACAGGGGAAGCCTCAAAGGCACGCCGCTTTTGTGAGCTTCTCCAGGCCACTTGCTGTACTCAGCAACTGGCCCCCACTGGTTCTGACCTCCACTCTGGCTGGAAGATCGGCGGGAAAACCCAAGTGAGGAAAGGGGGTGTGCTTGCCTCTGCCAACCCCACCCGTCAGGTGGGGGAGGCGAGGTGAAGCACAACTCCGGGCTCTCACCATCTTGAGGATGGGACCCATTGGTCCCTGACCTGTACCTACCTGTAACACCCCTAAATTTAGTATTTAGGGGCACCCTGAACCTTCCTTCCTCAGATCCCGAATCCGAAACAAGAAGAAGAACAAGAAGAAAGAAGACCTGCCGTGCAGCTGCTAACAAGAAGACGACACCAACTGACTTGACCCCAGCCCTACCGGCCTGCTCCTGCTAAACCCCTGCGTCTCCAGTGGTCAGCAACCTCAAAAACCCCGGAGGACCTGACTGCCTTGTGCCTCTAAAAGACTGGGACTCCCACGAGCAGTGTTTCTGCTCAAACAAGCAACAACTCCTGGTGCCCAGCCAGGAACGGCGAATCCAGCACACTCTGCACCCGCCGATCCCGGCCTGTGCCTGAGTGAACAAAGACCACGAGGACGTCCCCCGGTGACTGTGACCAAGAATCCAGCACCCAAGGACCCTCCTCGACGCTCCTGACGACGCCTGCAGCCTCAACTCCGGGGAACCCCAAACCGCGACCAGCAGAGGGTAAGATTTCCCGATGCCAAAAGACACCCATGCACCCGGCACCCTGTGGCCCCCTGTGCCCAACTCCTGGATACCTACCTAACCTACAGCTTCCCAACTTACCTCTCGAAGTGGTGGTCGCACCTGAAGAATCTCCATCCCTGAGTTTGCAGCCTTTGTTCGTCTTGTAGCTTCTCCATTGAAATACATTGAGCACCCGACGGCTCAAAAGCACCCTGCACCCAGCCGCCCGAGTGCCCCTGGAAGTGCAATATCTGTCCTATTCTACTTCCCCACTTGCCCTGAGTAAGTGACCAGGGGCTCAGCTCCCACAGCAGCGTGGCCTACCTGCTAGCAGCCACCAACCAAAGGCCCCCTACGCGCCATAGGCTAACATTGGGCCTACTCTCTCTGCACCCGGCTGACCCTGTGCCGCTGAGGGTGTAACAACTGTACCTACCTGACCCTGGGAGAACCCTGAGCCTATCCCCAGAACCTTAACTCTACCAGTCGAGTACTTACCTGAAAGCTGATAACTCACTTTTTCTCCATAGGGTAACATTGACTGGTTTTCACTTGGAATTTCTTCTAAGTGCCGAGTTTTGAAACTTTGAAATATTCACTAAAAATCACCCGATCAACGAAAACAAAATTACTCACCTGTTATCAGGACAGCTCCCAGTGCCGGATCTTTGTGCCCAGCACTGACCCTACAAAGCAATTACAAATGTGATTTCCGATAACCAAACTTTCCTCCATAGGATAACATTGCTTGTTTTTTTACAGAAATTCTTCCGTGTCGATTTTTGAAACATACAAATATTCCTTAAAAATCGCCTGTGTAACAAAAACAATTTCTTTCAACTGTTTACAGGAGCTGCACCAGGGCTGAATCCAGGATCCAGCCCTGAGTAAGAAAAACCTATGCAAAGTAATTGAGATTGCCTTTACTTAAAAATTCCCATTGAGCTCAATGTTATAATTGTGTTTAACTTGTGTTGCCTATTGCAACAACTGTAACTATTGCATTTAAGAGTCTATTGCTATTTGAAAGTATTCAACTGGAGCATCTCATTCTGAGAAAGTGTTTTTATAACTACTTGTGGTGCTAAAATAAAACAATATATTTTTATATACAAAACAATTGGCCTAGAGTTCAGTTCTTGAGTGTGTGAGAATATTTGTTGACTGAGTGTGTACAACAAATGCTTTACACTGTCCTCTGATACTGCCTTACTGCTCGACCAAGCTACCACTTTAGAGAGTAAGGTTATATCTAACTTTAACCTCTGCCAAACCTCTGGGGAATGTGGACTCTGTGCACACTGAACCTTACTTTGGTGCAGTATATTCAGAGCCACTTTCTTACACTACCTCGTTAAGTTGGGCCACCAGGGCATTAACAAAAAGGCACAACAGGGTTGGGGCCAAAACACACCCCTGCTTTACACCTCTATCAACTGGGAAACGTGGGGTTAATTCCCCAAGATTCCTGTGCCTAACTTGGGCAGTTACCTGGATGGAGGTGAATGATCAAAGACAATAGGTAAGGGGGGTGTAGAGTTTATTCAATAGTAGAATGTAAGGCTTGTTGCTAGGATAGAATGTTGATGTTTGAAGTGGGATTGTTAAGATTGCAAAGCTGGAAGAGCAAGCTGGAGGTATCTATTCTGTGTACTACAAATAAAGATTACCAACTTCAATCTCTGTGTTGGGGAAGATCTTTACATGGGCGACGACGGACTTGAGCTGCGCAGGGGGCAGACTGCGAGTACCTCCACCCCTAGGTAAACCACTGAGTTTTTATCAAGAAGAACCCACTACTTCAAGAAGAAGAACTGGCTAATTCCTTGGATAAATGTTCAAGATACCCATCTCCTGGTATGTACTGTGTATCTTGCTAGTATCCAGCGCCTTCTTCTACCTTATTTAGCTCTTCCAGCATTCATTACGCTAAGAAAATATCCCCAAACGTCTACAAGACTTACTTGGTAAAATGCTACAAAGTTCTCCTTAATTGAAACTTTAAGGATTGGGCAATTTACGTTTAATTTGGATGTTTCGACTACCCTGTTCAGCGTGCACGATTTGCGCGACAAGGTCGAGTGTGCCTTCAGCAACTTGGGGATTGTATGGTGTGCGCTCTGGGTTCTTTTCGTATTTACAACATTGAAAATCCAGTCCTTGCCGATTTCGTGGGCGATTATTATGATTATCACATGCATGGTTATTGCTGACATATGAACGTTGGGGCAAGCATCTTTCAACTTACCTTGGATTTTCCTCGTGGAGTCTCCTCGCGACGCAACGCCCTCTTCACTTTCCTCGAAACGTTTCAACTTGTCCGCATAATGCATGCGCGTGTACTCTGACAAGGAAATGTTCTTTTTATACAACATGCCCAATCGACTATAGAAAACGACGTATTACACGCACGGCGGCCATTTTAACTAGTTGGGATAACATTTCAGCGCTTTCAACTTCCTGCAATGCTGTTTCAACCGTCTCCTCTTAAACGCTTCATTGGAATCCTTCAATAACTTATAATTCACAATATATTGACAGTAAATTCTTCCTTTAGTGCTTACTAACCATTTTTTTCTCAGGTGAACTATATATATATATTGTGATTAATTGACCAGTACTACTATGGCAGATCAAGGATTGGCAGCGCCTCCTTCCTTTCTTCCAACCCCTGGCGACCCTCCCATTCCTTGGAAAGAATGGAAGAAATTATTCTTAACATATATATTAGCAACTGGGGCTGACAAATATGGACCCATACGCAGACAAGCCATTTTGCTCCATCATTTAGGCATTGAAGGGCGACGTTTGTACGAAAATCTTCGTGAAATTTCCCTGGGAATGGGTGATGGGCAACCTAATAACGTTTATGAGATGAGCATGCAAATGTTGGAGGTGAGGTTTATTACCAAAATTAATGTTGTGCTAGAGAGACATACATTTTTTTATCGTGTACAAAAGCCAGATGAAGATATTGCAAGTTATGTAGCTGCGTTAAGGGGACTTTCTCTAACTTGTTGCTTTGAGGGATTAGGGGATTCACTCATACGTGATCAAATTGTCAGATGCACTAATAATAAAAGGGTGCGCGAGAAGCTCCTTATTAAAGATTGTAAGTTAGAAGAGGCAATACAGATAGCTAAGGGACTTGAACATTCCGATTTGTGGATAAGAGAAATGGACAAATGTAGTAATTCAATAGTACTAAAGCAAGTAGTGTCAAAAGATTCAGGGTCAAAAGATTTAAATTCTAAGGGATCAGAGATCCAAGCTTATGTTGATGAAACTAAAACAGTGAAATATTTAGGGAAAACACAGTCTAAACCACTTAATAAATCCACGGAAAGTCCACGTACCGGAAATAGTATACCAGCGGCCACTACACGATCAGGGAATATGACACAAACATCTACTACACGCAGTTTTAAATGCTATCGGTGTGGTGCTCCTGGTCATATTGCCTCGAGTCCTAGGTGCATGGCTAGAAATGCTGTTTGCAGAGAATGCGGTAGGAGGGGACACCTTGCCAAAGTGTGCAATTCCAAAACCCAGTATGTACAAGAAGTGGACGACACATGTGAGTGTTCATGAGTTAATGCTCTGTGTGGATGGTTCACCCATCCCTAGTGAAGCGAGTTGTAATGTAGTCAATAGTGATGATATTGCTATGGAAAGCACTGATAAATTAGAAAAACCTCACGCAATGATTAGTTTGGACGGCAATAATGTAAAAATGTTGATTGATTCCGGAAGCCTGTACACACTGTTGTCCAAGGACATGTATTTCAAAGTATGGAAAGAAGCGAGTAAGATGGAAGATTGGGCTGTTCCGGATATAAAGGCAGTAGGTTATGGTGGTAAAACTATAGATATACTAGGTTTTAAGTGGATGGTGATTGGCTTTGCAAGGGAACGAGTTTACGGTCGATTATACCTGACAAAACAGGGATCTAATTTACTGGGATGGCGTCACCAGAAGGACCTTGGGATAATGCTAAATCCAAATGCTAATCAGCCGGTTAACTCTGCTGTCGTTCATGATATTGATGATTATGAAACAAGCGTGATGGAAACATTTTCTAATGTTTTTTCAGATTAATTAGGGAAACTTGTAAACTTTTCTCACAAAATTGTTCTAAAACATAATGCTGTGCCAGTTGTCCATAAAGAGAGGAATGTTCCCCACCTAATGAGAGGTCCTCTTCAAGACGAGTTGAATAAATTGTTAAACAAAAGGATTATCGAGCCTATTGAGGCCTCGGAATGGTTGGCGCCCATAGTAGTCGCCCCCAAGGATGGAAATAAAATTTGTTTGTGTGTGGACTTGCGCGACTTGAATAGGAACATATGGGTGGATAGGCAGCCGCTACCCAACATTTCTGAGATGTTGACTGCTATGGGAGGTGGAGTACTTTTCAGTGTTATTGATATGTCGTCAGCTTATCACCAAATTGACCTCAGTGAGGAATCAAGGCACCTTACTTCGTTTGTAACCCCATTAGGTGCTTTCCGCTATTGCAGGATGCAATTCGGCCTGGCATCTGCATCGGTGGTGTTCCAAAGAGTCATGCAACAAGTATTTGCTGGAGTTGAGAATGTTCTATTCTTTCAGGATGACATGTTAGTTGTAGGGAGAAATGGTGAACATCATGACGCAGTAATGGAGGAAGTTTTAAAACGTATCGAAAGGCATGGACTAACTATAAAAAGAGAAAAGTGTCGACTGAGGAAAAGTAGTGTGACGTATTTGGGTCATGAGATATCTGAGGCAGGAATCAAACCTAAGAAAAGCATTGTGTCGGCCATTAATGATGCTCCTATTCCGATCAATAAGGAACAACTGAAGTCCTTTCTAGGACTAGCGGAATATTGCTCTAAATTTGTGAGTGGATTTACAGAGTTAGTAGAACCCTTAAGGCAATGAAAAATGGTGTTGTATTTGATTGGAATTAGGAGTGTGACAAAGCATTCAAATGTATAAAGTACTGCATACTCCATGCTCCTACTCTAGGACACCTCAATGTGAATGCCTATTTGTTCAAGGACCTCCCAAAGTTTTGCACGGGGGACAAAATTAAAAGCCGATTTTAAGTCAACGAATATCAGATAGAGACTGCCACCCTCCTTAGACTGAAGTCTAAGAATTTGATCAATGGACTACATATTTTTCCGAAAACCAGCCTGATACGCGCTCAGTATTCCACCGTCCTCCATTCAAACATGGAGGCATTCAAGAAGGACTCTGGCAAATAGTTTCTGGGTAACGTCTATCAGGCTGATTGGTCTATAATTAATCTGCAAGAGGGGAGAACCCTTCTTGTAGACAGGGAAAATTTCAGCCCCAAGCCAAGAGTCCGGGACCTTCATACCCCTCAAAATGGCATTAAAAATTACACACAAATAAGGTCCCCAGATGTTTGGCTCGTCCCGAAAGAAGTCCCAAGGAATCTTAGCTAGTCCTGGTGCTTTCCCAAAGGGAAGCTTCCCAATTGCATTTAAAACTTCTTGTAATGTAATCTCACAACCCACTTCATAAAGTATCCCTATAACTGCATTTGATAAATCAGCATTCAATCCCAGTAAAGTATAAGCCCTGAAAATAAGCTTTCCAAACAACTGCAGCAATGTTAGGCTCTAGGGCTGGCTTCCCCTCGCAGCTACTTGCGCTCACTAAGGACCAGAACAACTTCATGTCCCTATTGGATAATGCTGCTCTAATGGCAACCCATCTATCCTGTTCCCACTTCTTTTTTGCTGTCTTGACATTAGCTCGGTAGTGGGACCTCACTTGTTTAATTAAGGGTCGGTCCAGGCTTTTAATGGTTTTTATAAGACCTCACCTTTGCCTTACGGCATGTGTCGTCAAACCAAGTTAGTTTAACACCCTTGTTAGACTTGGAATGGACCAAAGGGTTAAACATATTAGTCAAGCTATTAGTAAGTTCAGCATACAATGCCTCAATTCTACCAGTGGATTCAGGAGAAACTGGAGCTCTAACAGTTTCCTCCAGAGCTGAAAATGGAGAAATAATTGACAAATATAATGCAGCTACCTTGTCCGGAGACTGCTTCATTGTGCCCCATCTAATTCTCCTTCTATTATTAGTAAGTTTGAAGTTATTAGCTGGAGAAGAATCAGAGGCCACAGGATTATAAAGGCCTGGTAGCTCCAGCTCCAGCTCCAGCATCAAGGCATGATGGTCACTATCATGTCTCGGTATGACAGCAAAGTCAACAACCCACTGCCATAACCTTGTCTTCACTAGAATGTAGTCCAAGAGGGAAGTTTGTCCTGTTCTATTAAAAGTTAACTTCCCTGGCTGATACGACCATTTTATGCTTTCAAAGAGTGTGCTAGGAGAACCGCATTAATCTGGAGTTAAAATCTCCCCCTATAACCAACTTTAAATTCAGGGGGGCTGCATCTATAAATGGGATTAATGTGTCTATGGTGGGGGATTCCTGGGTAATACTTACCGGGCAAGAGTAGATGTTGACAAAAGCAACTCTATTATTCGGGGAGAACGTAAGTACCGTGCACTGAATATCGTCGGACAAAGTGTCCAACTGTTCAACAGTGCAATTCAAATGGGTGGCAACCAAGGTAGACAATCCCCCTGAGGGCCTACCTCTTCCACCTGAGGAGGCCATCACATTATAATTCGCAAAACCCATCCTCACAACATCTTCCTTTGCCCAGGTTTCCTGAAGCATACACACCTCAAATTCACCCAAAAATTACTCCCAATCAGGGGAATGAAGCTTGTTTTTAATTCCGGCAATGTTCCAGGATAGGACCTTCAACCTTTGGGCACAGTTTAAGTTGCTACGCTGGGGATTACTGTTGTTAAGATTATGGTTTGCTGGGGCCGACAGGGCCAAGATGTCCATTCCAGGTTTACTCCCTGGGGCTTCAAACCTGCAAAGAATGAAAGTTAAAGAGTCAGATGGATGAGGGGCTGGCAGGTTAAGTACCAGCCCACGGGTCCCAAGATAGACTATATCTCCCGCCTGTAATTCTAATTGGGAGCCCTTTTTCTCCTCCCCACTTCCACCATTGTTGGTCTGACTCTTCTGCCCGCTTGGACAGTCCCCATGTTCCCCAACCACCCTCCTGGAACCATGTCCAAAAACTTGGGGAATGGTCGACCCAAGTCAGTCAACGTCCTCAAGTACCCCAAATCTATTACCAACTGGGATGTTATATAAAAAAGGTCTAGAGGGAAGATGTACAATTGGATGCACTTGGGGTCAATTTACTGGGGTCCTGTTGTTTAAGGTCCGAGATTAGCAGTGGGAGTAAAAAAAGTCCAAAGAATGGGCTTTGATCCCAGTATTTGGAACAAAAGGACCAGCCCACTGGGCTACTAAAGTATGTACAGTCGAAGTGTTGTTAAAGTTGATGACTATACAGTCCCCTTGCATGGATTTGGGGTTCTTACCCACCCAACCCACTCTATGGACCATTATTATTTCTCCTGCCCTGTTGTAGGAAAACTGCTTGTGCCTAGCCAACCAAAAAAAACACTTGTTCCTAAGATCAAACTGAGTTTCCTTCTATCCTTTTTTTAAGCTCAGGTACACCAGTCAGTATGACAACATAAGGAAGTGAAGCAGGGGGCATAGTAATGATTGGTTCTATTGATGATCCCTGTCCACTACCTTCTACCTCTACAGGGTCCACCCTATCCCATCCCGCCCCACACTCTAAATGGGCAGGTGTGCTTCTAGTTAGAGTCTCCTTATTCAAAACAAGATTAGGAGACTCATTCGTGTTAGAGGAGCTCACTAGTCCAGTTCCAGCTCTCCTCTCTTGGGCGATGGAATACCTAAATCTTCTAGGTGCCCCAATGGGGACTCGACTGGGTCTGAATTGGAGTTTCCCACCCCACTAGCAGCTCCACCAACAACCCTTAGCCCATTAGTGTGTGCCGCCTCTAAAGGACCCAAATTGCCCAGAAAGGGGTGCCTTATGTTGTCCGTCTGGGAACTACAATCATCCCTTGTCCCTATGGCAGAGGCGGTACTAACAATTCAGGTTGCCTGACTACTGGAGCCGCGTAAGTGGCCAGTACCTAGAAGGTTTAATAGCTGGGCCAGCTCCTTCTTAACAATTTCTCTCAATTGTACCTCTAAGTCCACTATCATCTTCCTTACCCAGATAGGACAGTCTAGAGCCGATTCACGATAAATCCCAACGTTTATCCAATTGTGCAAAACAGATGGGCACGGACACCAATTCTTCTGTATTTGCTTTATTTCCCGCAGCTTGCCATTACGCGTTTCGATCTCCTCAAGTGACCTTGATCACATGGTAAACACTCTGCAAATCATAGTTTTTAACCCCTTGGTGTCGCATGGTGTATTGCATTAGTGTTATTGCGAACAACAATTACCATTTTTTAAATCCCACTTCTGCCGTCAATGTCTACATAGGAAAACATTATCAGCTGAATCTTGTGATACAATATTATACTATCGTTACACAAATTGCCTTAATTATCATAATATTACATATTGGTTGACATGCATTGGTATTAATACCCTTATTAATCAAATGTTTCAAATGTTATCATGTTGAACATTGAGAAATATTTTCTTTGTGTGTGTTCGCGTTGGCTAACGAATCCATTAAAAGCCCTGTAATTCATTAATGCATAAATGCTTAAAATTTAACAGGCATGGGTTCTTGAGTTGTTTCCAATCAAAATATTAAAGTGCTGTGCATATATGTGGAACATCCAACTAAAGTGCTTGTGCTACCCCAAAGTGCTCAGTGCCTGATTATTAAAGTGCTATGTGTTATTATATAAAGCCTACGTGTTTCTTACCAAAGGCAAAAAAAAATGTATCTAAAAGGTTTCGGCAGATAACAGGATTGTGTGGAACTGTATATCTTCTATTTTACTAGCATTTAAGATTTTAAATTTAAGATTTAAAGTCAAAAGTAGATGTCAAAGTCATATGGTGAATAGGCATGGTATATGTGAGGTATGAACTACTCCTATGCTCGTGGCCAGTAACCAGCTAATGCTTCATGATATAGGTGCATGAGAGCCACTTGATTCTAATCCCTCAATCACATTTTATTAGATTTTTCATGCAACAGTCTATCAATTGCACTTAATCCACATTTAATATGTAGTAGCAGCATATAAATATATAAATATACATATCCATATACATTTTAAAAATGAATAAAACGTACATAAATGTGTAAACAAACATCCACAAAATACATAATACATCATCTTAAATTTGATTTCATAAGAAATTGTGCAAATCTTCACTGTTGTTAAGACCTGAGGGGAACTCAGTGTCTAATTCTAGAATCATTCTTGATTCTAATCTCCTGAGCACTTTCTCTCTGTTTCCTCCTCTTCGGAGTGGTGGTATGGCTCCGATTACATAATATGTGAGACATTTTAAATTGTTGTTGTGTTCTTTCTTGAAGTGTCTAGCTACTGGGTACAAGGGGTCTGAATTAACTATGGCCCTTAAGTGTTTGAGTAGTCTTACATAGACCTGGAGTTTAGTACTGCCTATGTATCGTAACTTGCATGTACATTCAAGTACGTGCACTGCATGGTCAGTTCGGCAGTTGTAATTTGCTTTGATAGGTATCTGTCCTGAACTGAACGGAGTAGAGTAATGAGTGGTATTAACTCCAAACTTGCTGGCCCTCCAAGAACTACACTTGAAAAAGCCTTTCCTAGGGGCTAGCCAAGTAGTCGATGGATTTAATTCTGGGCTATTTCTGACCAATGTAGTTCTCATAGAGGAGGCCCTGCTGAATGTGAGAGTTGGTTTGTTGGGGGGTTTTTGTGCCATTATAGTGTCTGTTAAGATAATAGGCCAATTTTTAGTTATTATCTGCCTACATTTATTTTCTTGCCGGCTATAGGTAGCTATAAGCCTGACAGTGAGGTCAACTAACCCCTTCCCTCAGTGGTTGGGTTATTTTTGGCTTTAGCCAATACATTGTCTCTAGTGATGGAATTAGCTCTCACAATTGCCTGGTCCAATATTATGACATGGTTGCCCTTGTCTCCTGCTGGCATTGTTCGAAGTCTTTCTCTGAACTGCATATTCTCCTAAGTCTTAAAAATTACCCATAGGGAATACTATTGATAAGGTGCCTGGGGTGGTGGCTTCTGGCATGTAGTGTTGAATTGCCAGCAGTTCCCTTACGATGCAGTGTTGTTTCAAGTTTATCTTTAGTGGTGTATACTTTGACATCAAGGAAATTTGTAGTGTGTTCATCGATGTGTGAAGTGAATTCTAGATTGTACTGGTTATGATTAATAGCTTCAATAAAGCTAACTGCACTCTCGCTGGTACCATGACATACTATAAAAATGCTGTCAATTAACCTCATCCACTTAATAACATGTAAATCAAACAATGCGCCATGTGTATTTTTGAGGACCTGCTCCTCCCACCAGCCTACATGAAGACATGCATAGCTTGGGGAGAAGCAGACCCCCATCACCACCCCTCTGACTTGTCTGAACACCTCTTTCCCAAATAAAAATAAGTTGTTATATAGGCACCATTTTATCAGTTCCAGTAACATTTTGTTATGATTCAACATCTCAATCGGTCTCTTGTTTAAAAATTATTGCACCGCATTCAATCCTGTTAGATGATCTATGCTTGTATAGAGTGATGTTATATCAAGCGTGATAAGCAGGTATTCCTTAGACCACTGTATTTCTTGAAGTTTCATTAAGAAATCACCTGTGTCCTTGATGTAGGACGTTAGATGTTATACATGTTACTGCAGAAAGAAATCGATGTATTGTGAAATGCGTTCAAAAAGCCAATTTTTTGCAGCAATGATAGGTCTTCCTGGAGTTGGTAGGACCTCCTTATGTATTTTGGGAATAAAGTATATAATAGGAAGTACCGTATGTTCATTATGCATGAAAGAAAACTCATCATTTGTAATAAGGCCCTCTCTTTTCCATCGAAGTAGATCTTTTTTCAGTCTTTCTTTAGTTCTATTGTATTGTTTAGTGTTGGAGGGTTCCTAACATTCTGCATTGTCCAGTTGTCTGTAGGCCTCCGTGATGTATAGCTGCTTAGGCCACAGTACTATATTTCCACCTTTGTCTGAGTTATTAATAATGATGTTATTGTGGTCCGTCAGTTTTTTCATAAGATTGTCATACTGTTTTTGTTGAAATATTCGTTTCCTTGTATTTTGTTTGTTTTTATGTTGCAGTGTCTTTAAATCATCCACTACCCTCTCATGGAATATGTTTATGACATCCTTGGGCATCATTGACATCAATGTGGAATTTGGTTTAAATGGACTCTGGGCTCTTGTTTATATACGAATCCCTAAATCCTGTAATCTTTCTTGAGTAGATATGCTCTCATCATTGTCAATTATTTCATCACTGGCCAAACATTGCATCGTAAGTAGAATGTTGGCATCAGATACTTGCAGATTTGGTTGGTTTGGACTATTATTGTGTCCTTCTTTACTGCTTGGATTTAATCCCTCTTTGATTGTGAAGAATTTGGCAAGTTTTAGTTTTCGTATAAACTTAAAGATAACAACTCTTGTTTGCCCATAATTAAAATTACTTTCAGGACAGTACGATAACCCTAATAACAAGAGTTGAATCTCTGCCTTACTCAATGTTAAATCAGTCAAGTTGATGACCGTTCTATCAGTCAACGTTTCTACTTCTCAATGCAATAATAACTTCCTAGGCAATTGACGTGATTAATAAATTGATATTTAAAATGTGTCCAAATAGTATAGCCAAAACAGTTTTTTTTTTTTAAATTTCACATTAATGTTTATTGTTAATATGATTCTCACGGAATCAAGGACCAGATCAGTAAAAAAAGGGATTCAACAGTGCATTTATACATAATGTAGACATTCAATGTAATAATATTCATCAAACAACAGTTAACATTAAAACAAATCAGTGGCCATATGGTTATCTTCTACGCGCGTTTCGGCGAAAAGTACGCCTTCGTCAGGAAAAGCCACAATTCTTCAAAAGGCAGTCTAGCGTATAGATAGCAAATAGAGGATTTGTCAGGAGGTAGCATGAACAGCCTGATAGTTAGTGCAATGCTATTGGCAATGTACTTTCACAGTGGACGAAAAAACGTTGCAGGGTATTGCTAGTGATGATCGTGAAACCTATTCTATTTTTTGGATGGCTTTTCAGGTATAGAGAGCAATTGATTTGGACGGACTGGGTATTGATTCATAGGTTCAGGATATTTTCTTTATGCAGCAAGATTCTTTTGCTGTGTTAGACGAATGAACAGTACGCTGATATCCGCCCGACCTACTGCCAAGCTAGCGTTTACAAAGAAGCAATCGGTATTTCACCACGCTGCAGATCAGGACATCTGTTCTCAAAACGAGACGCCCGGCATCCACACGGCATCCATTAAAACATCTATCAGCGTACTGTTCATTCGTCCAACACAGCAAAAGAATCTTGCTGCATAAAGAAAATATCCTGAACCTATGAATCAATACCCAGTCCGTCCAAATCAATTGCGCATAGTGAAAAACCAGAAAAAAAAATAAAAAATAAATACATAACTTAGCATTTAAAAAACCGTACAAATTCACTGAAAAAACCATAGGTTTCACACACGTTATAGTTAGGAATTATCATTTACAAAACCTTGCAAATTCACTTAAAAAACCATAGGTTTCACACATGTTATAGTTAGCTGTACATTTCACTCGTAAAAAACCAATGAAATTCCACGTTATAGTTAGATCAGGTAACTTTAACTTGCGCGACCGCAATCCACAATGTGTAATTTCAGATGTCATCATTGATGTCATGAGTGATGTCACTGACCATGTCATGAGTGATGTACTATGTGATGTCATCAGCAGTTTATTGTGGGCGCGCAAGTTATAGTTACCTGATCTAACTATAACGTGGAATTTCATTGGTTTTTTACGAGTGAAATGTACAGCTAACTATAACATGTGTGAAACCTATGGTTTTTTAAGTGAATATATATATATATATATATATATATATTCACTGAAAAAACCATAGGTTTCACACATGTTATAGTTAGCTGGACATTTTACTGATAAAAAACCAATGAAATTCCCCCGTTATAGTTACTGTAGGCAACTATAACTCACGCGACCGTAATCCTCTGCTGATGCTAATACTGTATTTAGACACTTATTTGCCCATGTCTTCTTCCATTAAATTTTAGCTATACATATATTACAAATATTTTTTTTTCATAAAGACACATATGTCATCAGCAGAGGATTACGGTCGCGTGAGTTATAGTTGCCTACAGTAACTATAACGGGGGAATTTCATTGGTTTTTTATCAGTAAAATGTCCAGCTAACTATAACATGTGTGAAACCTATGGTTTTTTCAGTGAATTTGCAAGGTTTTTTAAATGCTAATTCCTAACTATAACGTGTGTGAAACCTATGGTTTTTTCAGTGAATTTGTACGGTTTTTTAAATGCTAAGTTACTTTACGCCATTTGTGGCGTGCGCGCCCACTTAACGCAGTTTGTTCCGTGCGCGCACGGTGCGCTTCGCGCACCGTGCGCGCACATTGAGCACGCGGTGCGCTTCGCGCACCGCGTGCCCACGTTACGCTAGATGGGCCATGAACGCACGATGCGCTTCGCGCACCGTGCGCACATGGAGGACATATGATGAGCATCGTTGTGACAGGTAAAATATATGTTTTGTTTAGCACTATTAAGCCATGCACAAAAGGTGCACTTCGGGCACCTTTTGCACACGGGGTGGGGAGAATGTGGATATTTTTTTTTTTTTTTATTATTTCTTACCGTACGCGTACGGTAAGCGTAATCGGCGAAATTTTCGAAAAAATTAAAATTGCCTTTTTTCACTTGGGGGATCGTTGGGGACTCCCTCGACATGGCTAGGTGCATGGGAGCTGTGTAAACAGCCCCTTTACATGTTTTTGCACTTGGTTTTTCAACCCCCTGTCAGAGTGCGAGAGAGAAAATGGCGGCCGCCGCTTCCTGGTTTCGACCGATTCGAATGTTTACTAAGATCTAAGGGCCAATCAGAATCGCGCTCGCGCACGCCACCGTACGCGTACGGTAAGCGCACCGTAAGCGCACCGTAAGCTGGCTCAGATATATATATTGATTTAAAGGCTATTTTCTCAGAATCTACTGAACAGATTTACACCAAACCTACAAAAGGCACTTCCTTGACCTGAGGACTACCTCTCTGCCAAATTTCAAGTAATTCTGTTCAGCCGTTCGGGCTGTAGCTGTGTCTAAAGGTCCTATGGAAAAATGCATGGGAAAAACGCGTTTTGGGACCCCCCTTTTATCTCAGCCCCCGCTTGACGAATCCCCCCGAGACTTTCAGGGTAGGAGCGGAGCGTAGCGCCCCACCTATTTTGAAAAATTCACGAGGATTCGTCAACCGGCGCCAAAGTTATTCAAAATAGAATGTTGCGGATTTCCTATAGAAACGTGGTCCTAACTATAACTACCTACTGGCGACCGCCAGTAGGTAATATATATATATATATATATATATATATATATATATATATATATATATATATATATTGTCCTGATTTCAGGCTTACAAAGCAGGCGCTGACACCGTGGGATGTTCTGTCAAAGAGAAGTATTTATTCCATAAAGATCACCTTAGACGCGTTTCGGCGGATGAAACCACCTTGCTCACTACATCTGGTATCTCTGCAATGTACTGCTTTTATCTACACGCTCGTAGCACAAAATACAATGGTTGTCACAGCAACCGTCATTCTTCAAAGGACATAGAAGAAGTGATATGTCAAGCATGTTAATACACTCTGTAAAGCACCTAACACCAAAGCATATGTGTGATTTACTGTTGTTAAATTCACAACAAATTAAAAGGTGTGCTATTTACAAATGTGCAGGAGTATATTTAGAGTAAAGCCACTGAATTATAAAGTACAAGTGTAAAAATGTCAAACATAGCGTGGTTGCATCATATTCGGTGCCAGAGGTGGATTACGGAGACATAGAAAAGTTGCCGCTGCCGTGAATTCCACAATCATCAGGGTGCATATGTATAGTACACCTAATAATGCTGCCTTGGTCAAACTGGGAAACTCAACACAAGTGTGTGATGCTTCAGTTAGGTGAGTAAATGTACATGACACGTTAATGGTAACTTTAAGGTGCATTGTGGGTATAACACGATCTCATCTAGTCTCGTCTGGTATCTTGACTCAGGCATGGGAACTTAGATGGTGGATGGCATGGTGTATAGCCCTGGAGGGCAATGTTGGTTTAATACTGTCTCCTGTTGTGTGTGACAATTGTTGCGTAGCCTACGTTAACTATGTGTATACTCAAGTTACAGTGTGGGAATGATGGTCAAAAATATCAGATGATAAAAACGATATACTTAACAGTGAAAATAATAACATTTGTGCCAAATGAAAATATATACATAATAATAAGAAAAGAGAACCTAATGCTGCAGACAGGGTTAAGATGCAAGAACAGCAGCACATATATTGGTGTTATTACGAGGCTAAATTAAATTAAAGGTGTACATTCAGTGCCTCGTCAGCATTCATCCCATTTGGAATTGTACAATCTAATAGGGTAATGTACCTGGATTCCAGTCTCCTGAGTGACAATTGTCTGTTTCCCCCTCTTATGTTTTTAGAGATACTGTCAATCACAAATTAGGAAAGTTCCTCTGCTTTGCCCCCATGGTATGTGTTTATATGTCTTGCTACCGGATACGCTGGGTCATCATTGCTGATGTGCTGCAATATCCGTACATGTACGGGGTGTATGGTGCTTCCCACGTACATTTTGTCGCAAGTGCAACGAAGAACATATACTGCGAAATCCGTCTTACATGAGTAACTTCCCCGGATTTCGAGGGGAAGTTGGACTGTTCGAGGTTTAACACCGTGCTTGCAGGCCTTACATTTTGAACACTTCTGAAGCCCTCTCTGAGGTTTGAGCCAATTGCCTCCTTTGTTCTGTACAGGTGCGGAGCAGCCTAGTTCTTGATGCATACTTTTAGCTCTCCTGAATGTTAGTTGTGGGAACTTAGTGCACGTGGGGTCTATCGTGGAGTCACTACGCACTAAGGGCCAGTGTCTGATAGTATATTTCTTAAGTTGGTATGGTAAGTGTTATATCCTGTGATGAGTCTAGGAGTGTTGTCTATCCCTTTCTGTGTGTCTTGTTTCTTGTGTTTGAAAATTAGATCCTCTCTTTTGATTTTACCACATTTTTGTTCTGCTGTTGTCAGTGTTTTAGTCTTGTAGCCTCTATTCTTAAGTCTCGTAAAGAGACCCTCAGTGGAGTTTTTAAGACTATCATGTGTGCTACAGTTGCGTTTCATCCTCAGGCATTCCGCATAGGGAATGCTCTCTATGAGGTTAGTTGGATGAAAGCTGTAAGCGTGGAGGTTAGCGTTGCCAGATGTAGGTTTTCTAAATGTTCTGGATTGTACTTTGTCGTTCTCTATGTACAGTTCTAGATCTAGGAATACGATAGACTCCTTGCTGATGGTACATGTGAATCTCAGGTTGAGAGAGTTGTTATTAATCTCTGTTGCTAAATCTATTGTACTCTGTTCCGTGCCTTGCCACAAAATGAAAATGTCATCTATGTATCTGGTATATAACTTGACATTTTCAGACATAGGTGTATGGTGTATCTTCATGAGTACTTGCTCCTTCCACCAGCCCATATGCAAATTAGCATAGCTGGGGGTGAAGCAAGTACCCATGGCAGTGCCTTGTGTCTGTTTGTAGAAAAGCCTGTCGAAAATGAATATATTATTCTCCAGGCACCATTCTGCCATTTGTAGTAGCATGAGTGTATGTTGTATATATAAATAAATATATGTATGACAGTCCTGCCACTCCTTGACATGAAAGCAGGCACCAGCAACAAGAAATCCAAACAGGTAATGTTTATTTAGGCAGACGTGGACATCGGATGACGGGTTTCAGTGGACACAGCCACCTTGATCACAATCAACTGTGGTTTTAGGGGAGGCTCCCCATTTCCCGTAACCCAGGTCAGAGGAAGGCTGGGAGGTGTTTGTGGTGTCACTTTGTTTTCCAGCAGTGCGTGTGTTTTGCATTTTTAAACATTATATGGCATCTCATTCTTTTGTAATGTGACCCACCAAAGGAGTTGCTAACACTTACAAACTATCAACTCTTACATTAAATGTGCTGGGGTATATTTATGTGTCTGTCAAACAGTTTATGAAAGATTGTCACTTAGTGTCATCAATAAGGTAAACCACATATTGATATGTAAAAACATACATGTGAAATAAAACGTAACGGCGAAATGTAAAATGTTCTGGTCTTATTCATGTGTGATTATGTTTTTGTAAAGCACACAATCAATCTGGAAGCAACTTCGGAGCGCTGATAAAGTTTACAAATGTTAAAAAAGTTTAAGCACAATGTCACACATTTTAATGTAACACAAATAAGTGCCTTTGACTTCAAGTCTTCCCCAATTCCACCATGATGTGTTCCCAATAAAATCAAAAAATCAAAAACAGAACCCCGAATTCGTGGGAGTTTTCTATCATGGTGTTGGGTTCATTATTCTTTTTTTACTGCCCCTCACCTCGACGGACAGTAAAAACAAGAGCCTTTTGCCTGCCATCTGTAAATAGGATGAACAGTGGGATGCCTTACCTGTGACATAACGCTGCTCCCTCGTGCCATCAGAGGAAGGTTTTACTTTACTCCAACATAGTAAACTGTACTCATCGACGTGAACCTGGTGGTCTACCCACCTCTAAACAGGGGGGCCAAAGCAAGAGTTTGGCAGAAAGGTTACTTGATCACTGTTGCGATGGAGCACTCTCTCTCCTTCAAATTATATCTCTGCCCCTTAATGTCTCAAACATTCAATTAATATATCCCTATACAGAATACTAAAATAGATGCATGAGATCACGAGCTCAAACTTAACCAACATAAGAGAAAATGGAGCACATATCAAGTCAAGTCAAGTCAAAGTATGCTTTATTCGAAGGATATTCATAAAAGCAAGATACAATATACAATAACAGTTCATTAGATACATTAAAATACTATTAAATACAATACATTTCGATACTACATACTTTTGCAAAATCTAATTAAATTAGATCCATAAGGGAGACATTATTTCATTTGGCAGCGGTGCTGTTCAGATCAGATGCGGGTTGACATAATTAAAGCCCTAGATTAGACATTCCGCAATAATTACAGTGGATACTTTTTGTTAAAACAATGATATTTAAATAATTAAAAATTTTAAAAGAGATTACATACAATAAAATGCTAAACATTAGCAGGGGGGGAATAGTGAAAAGACTAGCAGTCTCCCCCGGTTCAAGAGAATAGTCAATTGACTAGCAGTCTCAATCTAATCATCCACGCCCATCCTAGATACTTTGCAGTGGCAATTGAAATCCAAGGCAATGTGCTGGTGCATATGATGCGTAGAGCAACACTGCCACTAGTAGTTCCAAGATTTTTACACATTGGAGTAAGCCATATACGCCGTGGAGCAGCATAGATTTCACAAGAAAACAAGAAATGACCAATAGTTTCATTTTTTGTACCACAGGCAGGGCAAACAGCACTATTTCCCGCTTCCCATTTTGTTGTTAAAGATCTAAGGGGAAGTGCTCCAGCTCTTAGTTGGAAGAGAAGCTTCCTATCTCTTGGCTTGGTTATGATATCCCAATAAGGCTCAAGATGGGGGTACATCTTGGCCTCTAGGAACTCTCTAGTCATGTTACCAACACTTGGGCTACACCAGTTCCGCTGGGCAACCTTCTCCCAATAAATGATCTTAATCGTACTTTTAGAAGGGAAGGTTGCTCCTGCAGGATCTTCCCAAAGAGTGCTCAAGCCAAGCTCAAGCAAGGATGCCCTAAGCGCTTTTAGCCAGCCTATTTTATGATGGAGATCAGTTCTTATGATGTCTAGAAAGCCCCCTGCGTAGTGGGAAAGCGCAGGCGTGGTCCATAACCTGCGCCAGTACAATATTGGGCGGAGCCGTGCCATATCTTCAATGGCTCTTCTGCCCAGGTCATACTTAAGGGGCAGCAGCGGGGTGCTTTTGGGAACGCCGGTAATGGCCCTAAGAAATGTATTCTCTGCAAGTTGAAGAGCCGGCATTTTTTCAAACCCCCACAACTCGGCACCATAAAGTACAGAACCCAGAGCTTTAGCTTCGTAAACCTGTAAAACAGGTTTCACAGGTTTAGTGAATGATTTTCTGTGTTCTGAGCTGATTGCGCCTGCCAATTGCTTATGTTTGATTGTTGCAATTTCAATATGGTGCCGCCAGGCCTGTGCATTTGATATATGCATACCCAAATAAGTAAAATTATTAACTACCTCCAACGGACGGTTGTTTAAGGTAATTTTTGTCTTGAAGCTACGATGGGGATTAAAAGTCATCAACTTCGTTTTTGTGATGTTTACTTCTAGGCCATACTCTTTACAAAATTGGTCAAAGATTGACAAAGCACACTGCAATCCACTAGGCGTTTTAGCTAGGATGAGTGTGTCATCCGCGAACATTAAAATAGGAATTTTAATACCATCTAAAAAAGGGGCATCCACTTGGGCGGAAGTCATACGTGCTACCACATCATTGATGTAGAGTGTAAAAAGGACTGGGGCCATTGAACATCCCTGTCTAACGCCCCTCTCCACTGGAAAATCTGAGGTAACTGAGCCTAAGCCACCCCACTGTATTCTTGCATAATTTGATTCATGGAGTCTCATTATCATAGATAACAAATCGTTTGGGATGCCCTGCTTCTGTAAAACCGACCATAGCTTTAGTCGAGGGACCAGATCAAAAGCGGCCCTTAGATCGACAAAGGCCGCATACAGGCTTCCTTTGCCGAGGACCACCGTCCTCCATTGAATCATGGTAAAACGAAAGACCTGGTCCACCGTACTTGTGGATCGGCGAAAGCCAGCCTGGAAGGTTGATAGGGCCTTGGTCTCTTCCGCCCAGTCCAGGAGCCTGTTGACGATCACACGCCCCACTACCTTTTGGATGGTATCTATAAGGCTTATAGGGCGGTAATTGCCTGGCAATGATCGATCTCCTTTCTTAAAAATGGGGATAATCACTGCACCCTTCCAGGATTTTGGTACTGATGCACCCAAGGCAATGGCATTAATAAGATGGTGGATGTATGAGCACCAGCGCTCTTTATCGTTAACAAATAGATCCGCTGGCACGCCATCAAGACCAGGGGCTCGTCCGCAGGCAACTGCATCCAGAGCCGTCATGATTTCACTAGGGCAGAAAGGTTTTTCTTTTGGGAGGTCTACACAGACTGTCTCATGCCGTTCGGTAGTATTAAAAACAGCATATTGGTTTTTAAAAAACTTTACCCATTCAGTTTCAGGGACATTGTTTTGAGGGGATTCAGGGCCACCTGATTTTCCCCATCTGACAATGTGCCAGAACTGTCGAGAATCCTTGCTATCGCTAGCTGCCTTCAGCTCAATCCAATGTTGCTCATCCCAGGCTTGTTTAGCCCTCACAATACTAGTTTTGTAATTTTTCCTCGCAACTTGGATTAAAGCTGTTTGCCCTCCCTTAATAGCATTGCCCAATGCAAATCTACACTCCCTGCATTCATCGTTGTACCATTTAGCTGGCTTGGGGACCCTGTCACCTTTGTCCTTGGCAGGCTTAAGGAAGTATCCCTTGATTGCATCAAAAAGGGAATTATGAATTCCTTCAACCCTATTCAGGCCATTGCTCAGTGTATTACAATCCTCAAGGTCTAATATGGCTTGATCAACACAGCTATTCATACTATCAATAGCCTGTTGGTTGATTGCAACCTTTTCCCAGCGTAACCTCCTCATGTTGTTGGTGGGAACTATCCGGGGTGGTACGAGCACAGGAAGTCCCACAGGCAAGCCAGTATGTGGCCACCACTTGTGTGACAGGCACAAAGGGTTATGGTCACTCTCCAACCTTCCATCCACATACATATTACAAATAGATGGCCATAACTTTAGGCTGCATAACAGATAGTCAATTCTGCTATTGTGCCTACCGTTATCAAATGTGCTTGCACCTTTTCTATCTCCACTAGTCCTGCCATTCAGTGCTCTTAGCCCCTTACCATAACATAGAGCATTTAAACCAATGATATCAGCGGACCATCGCACTATTGGCGGCAGCTCTAGTTTAGGCACGCCCCATAGTCGATCCTCCTCTTCTCCAAAGAGATCATCATTGCTAATCAAGGGTTCAAATGTACTATTAAAATCGCCCGCAATGATAATATTATTAGTCGGCGAGTGTATGTCAATGAGGCTATCAAGATCTTCAAGTACCTCTGACCTCCCACTCTTCTTCCTCCGGACATAAACATTATAAATGTCTACACTACCCATCTTTTCTAAGTCTAATCTGATTAGTTGGATATCCCTGCTTCTTGTATCAACAACTTTAATGCCCAATTTTAAAGTTTGACGAACCCAAACTACTAGGCCCCCCATAGGTCTGCCCCTTGGGCCTTGTACCGCAGGGACAAAATAGTTCAAGTAGCCCTGCATAAAACATGCTTCACATGCCCAAGTTTCCTGGAATATGCAAAGGTCAAATTTATTAACAAAACTCATCCACTCTGGTGATTCCATTTTGGAGATCAGCCCAGCAATATTCCATGAAAATAGGGTGCCTACTGATTCCTGGGTAATAACCCTAGCATTTTCTGGAGTTGGCAGGGCATGATCGACCAAGTGCTCAAGAGGATATGTATTTATCTCGGGCGCCACAGGTGGTGCTCTCGTAGACTCATAGGTATTGAGTCAATCAACATCCTCCAAGCTTCCTAACACCTCAAATCTGTTTCTTAAGGGGATCATTAAATTATGTTGGATATTGGATGAATCCCCCATCACAGAGGTGACAGCTGGTTTTGGTCGCGGAAAAAAATAGGTGAGTTCCCAAGTTGTGATTGATGAACTCCTATACAGCGTTTGCCAGTTCAGAATATGAGCAACAGCTCTTGGGTCCCTAAAGTTGATGAGGATAACATCCCCGTGTATAGTTTTTGCAGTGTTACCCAACCAGGGCAGGCGTCTTACGTGTAGGATTTCCCCATTAATATAGGAAGGAAGAGGACGATTTTGGCCTAGCCAGTGGATAACTTTGTTTTTTAGTTGGTGGTATCCTTCTGCAACATCCGGTTTTATCATAGGAACCCCTGCAAGCACAACTACCAGGGGGACTGCCTCTGGTGGTAAATTAATAAACAACGGACCTCGTGGTTTAGTCGAGGGATCTATGTTGTGCCCCGGTTTGACAGACAAATGACCCTCGTTCTTTGGAGTGTTTACAGTACAGGTCCTAACCCCAGCCATGGTTGTGCAAGATGATTTAGAGGTAATGGTACTATCTGAATAGCTAACCCCTCCCTTGCCTATTGATGTAATCAATTGAGTCGCTTGTTCATCTGGGGATGAGCTAGAAGAAACTGTAGCAGAAGCCAAAGCTGTAGATGGTATTTGTGAAGGGCCAGATGTGGTCATGTTTTGTTCCATCTTATTTCCCACTAGAGATTCAACTTTCGCTAGTCTTTCTTCAATGTTCTTTAGACTTTCTACAATTGGCAACATAAATTTTTCCATCAATTTGCCAATTTCATCCAGTAACTCCCCATTAGTGCCAACTTGGTTCAAGCAAGATGCAATACTACCTGTGGGGGGTTGTTTCAGCGAACTAAGGGTAGCATTATTACCAGAACAGGTAGCATTAGAGTTACTTCTAGAAGTGTTATTACATTTGTTTTTATGTAACTCAGAGACTATCTTCCTTTTTTTCCTGGGCACTGGGCCGGTCAGTGTGGTCTGACTATATATAATATCATTAGTAGATGTCGACTCATTAACTTGGGGTGATAACTCATGATGGGCATCCAAGATAGTATTTGAGTCATCAGGGGGAGGGATAGGGGAAAGAAGAATAGGTAGGGCCATGTCAGTGCTTTGTTCGTGCACGATAGACGTAACAGGGCTCCTAGTAGAGTCGTTAGTACCCAAGGGTAGCATAGAGTCCTGGAAAGAAGAAACCTCAATGCCCTTACATGGAGCTTCAGGAAATAGCGAGGTTGATGCCATATTTTTTATAAGTTCTATTGAACAACGGCGTCTGGCCCTAAGTTCTGCAAGATCGACCTCCCGGGCAGAGTCAGTATTAGGTTTCTTAAAATAGCTATCAAGAGTTCCCTTTTTCATCTGCTCACTCATGGCGTAGGGATATCAGTATTCACCGGAGACAGTACAGCACTCAATAAAGTTTTTGTCAACACCCAGCTGATTTCTACAGATTTAGTAGTAATAATAACCGCACATACCAGTTCTTGCGTAGTGTCTCCAATTCAATTCAATACATAGAGTAAATGGGGTGGGCCCGTCCCGGCCTCAGTCGGTCCTCTGAGGGCCACAGAGGGCCCGCCCTTTGCCCGGGCTTAGCCCGGCGCGTCCCGCCCGCGTCCCGCGAGGCGGGCCTCTTTTCCAATTTGTAGGCGCCTCCTGGCGCAGTCGCGGCGTCAGGTCGCCGCGCCGCCGCTTGGTCTGCCGGGAGTTGTGGTCCCCGGGGCGGCGACGCGAGGTGTAAGGCTTCCTGACACTGGCGCTGGTGTGTTTGCACTCCCTGGGCTCTTGGCGGTGGCGGCGTCAGCGTGGGCCAGGTCGCGATTCACGGCAGGTAAATGGCTGGTTTGTTCCCCCCTGCTCCGCCGGCCTCTTTTCCAATTTGTAGGCGCCTCCTGGCGCAGTCGCGGCGTCAGGTCGCCGCGCCGCCGCTTGGTCTGCCGGGAGTTGTGGTCCCCGGGGCGGCGACGCGAGGTGTAAGGCTTCCTGACACTGGCGCTGGTGTGTTTGCACTCCCTGGGCTCTTGGCGGTGGCGGCGTCAGCGTGGGCCAGGTCGCGATTCACGGCAGGTAAATGGCTGGTTTGTTCCCCCCTGCTCCGCCGGCCTCTTTTCCAATTTGTAGGCGCCTCCTGGCGCAGTCGCGGCGTCAGGTCGCCACGCCGCCGCTTGGTCTGCCGGGAGTTGTGGTCCCCGGGGCGGCGACGCGAGGTGTAAGGCTTCCTGACACTGGCGCTGGTGTGTTTGCACTCCCTGGGCTCTTGGCGGTGGCGGCGTCAGCGTGGGCCAGGTCGCGATTCACGGCAGTAAATGGAGCACATATCATTAATCTACCACATATAAACATTTAAACGTGTGTTCCGGAGTAGCGTGCTACTTGCCGCAAAATGCGTCAATGCCTCATCAGGGGTAGTAAGCGCTCTATAAATACAGTTTACAATTATAATGCTTTGCATTCACATACAAGTATATGTACACGTATATTTGTTTTCCATACAAATGATATGTTCCATTCATGGTCACATTCATTTATAAAGTAAACACTTTATCTCAGCTTTGAATGTACAAAAGGCCCATTCCCTTTTAAGTCAGGAATATGATAATGCTGTGACATCACTTCCTGTGACATCACATCATGTGACGCCATTTTGTATTACCTATGTTAATTACTCCCCCCTCTCGTTGTATGTGACTTGTGCCCTGGCATACAGCTAAAGCAGCCCAGACCGATTGGATTGCCTGTGCTTGTTTATTACTTGCAGTTGTTCTTAATACGATCCTCTCCAGAGGCGTAAGTTATGCCCTTGCATCGCAGGTGGGAGGCTCAAAACTTTCAGGAGGTTCCCATTTAAACCCAAGGCCAATAAATAATTGTAAGATACTGGAGAATTAGGGGCACCACATCGCGCCCTGCGATGGGGCATCATTCTGCATTTGGCCACTGGTAATCACTCAAAATGATGCTAGAGGATGAATGAGTGACGGAGGGATACGACTACTGTTCATATGCCCACAGGAATGGGGAGGTCTGTGCCTCTAGTATCGCACCGGGTGGGTAGGGGGCACCCCAGATCCCTTCAGTACCAGCAGGCTGTGCCTCTAGTATCGCGCCGGGTGGGGAGGGGGCACCCCAGATCCCTTCAGTACCAGCAGGATGTGCCTCTAGTATCATGCCGGGTGGGGAGGGGGCACCCCAGATCCCTTCAGTACCAGCAGGCTGTGCCTCTAGTATCGCACCGGGTGGGAGTGGGCACCCCAGATCCCTTCAGTACCAGCAGGCTGTGCCTCTGGTATCATACAGGGTGGGAGGGGGCAACCCAGATCCCTTCAGTACCAGCAGGCTGTGCCTCTGGTATCGTACCGGGTGGGAGGAAAGGGTCACCCCAGCTCCCTTCAGTACCAGCAAGCTGTGCCTCTAGTATCGCACCGGGTGGGGAGGGGGCTCCCCAGATCCCTTCAGTACCAGCAGTCTGTGCCTCTAGGATTGCACCGGGTGGGAGGGGGCACCCCAGATCCCTTCAGTACCAGCAGGCTGTGCCTCTGGTATCGTACCGGGTGGGAGGGGGCACCCCAGGTCCCTTCAGTACCTGCAGGCTGTGCCTCTGGAATCGCACCGGGTGGGGAGGGTGCACCCCAGATCCCTTCAGTACCAGCAGGCTGAGCTTCTAGTATCGCACCGGGTGGGAGGGGGCACCCCAGATCCCTTCAGTACCAGCAGGCTGTGCCTCTAGTATCGCACCGGGTGGGAGGGGGCACCCCAGATCCCTTCAGTACTAGCAGGCTGTGCCTCTAGTATCGCACCGGGTGGGAGGGGGCACCCCAGATCCCTTCAGTACCAGCAGACTGTGCCTCTAGTATCGCACCGGGTAGGAAGGGGGCTCTCCAGATCCCTTCAGTACCAGCAGTCTGTGCCTCTAGTATCGCACCGGGTGGGGAGGGGGCACCCCAGATCCCTTCAGTACTAGCAGGCTGTGCCCCTAGTATCGCACCGGGTGGGGAGGGGGCACCCCAGATTCCTTCAGTACCAGCAGGCTGTGCCCCTAGTATCGCGCCGGGTGGGGAGGGGGCACCCCAGATCAGTACCAGCAGGCTGTGCCTCTAGTATCGCACCGGGTGGGGAGGGGGCACCCCAGATCCCTTCAGTGCCAGCAGGCTGTGCCTCTAGTATCGCCCCGGGTGGGGAGGGGCACCCCAGATCCCTTCAGTACCAGCAAGCTGTGCCTCTAGTATCGCACCGGGTGGGGAGGGGGCACCCCAGATCCCTTCAGTACCAGCAGACTGTGCCTCTAGTATCGCCCCGGGTGGGGAGGGGCACCCCAGATCCCTTCAGTACCAGCAGGCTGTGCCTCTGGTATCGTACCGGGTGGGGAGGGGGCGCCCAGACGCAGCCCCCCTCAGCCTGACAGCGCAGGCTGCAGCTCCCACAGGTCCCCGCTCGCTCTCCCATCATGCAGAGAGCCTCGTCTCCGGCAGGCAGGGCAGGTCTGTGGTGTCACGTTTCACTCCTCCAGTGGGCTGCTCCCACATTCCTCCCCGCCCGGCCTTGCAGCGAAGCCTCTTCTCCGGCGCAGGTAGCTCGCTGAGCGCACAGCAGGCTCAGCCCTCACCACGGAGCGGAGGATGGAGGCGGCAGCCGTGCTGGTGCTCTGCGCCCTCGCCTTCTTCCCGCACCCTCTGCAGGCCAGGGTGCTCCGGGCCGACGAGGACGGCTTCGCCGAGTGCAACGTCTTCTTCAAGGAGCAGAGCCCGCCGGAGGGCTTCGCCGACGCCGTCAGGATCTGCCAGAAATACAACGGGGAGCCGCGCTTCGCCACACTGTACAGCACCGAGCACAAGACCCCCCTGTACTCCGCCTTCAAGTACACCGAGGCGGCCCCCGGGAAGGATGAAGGCTGGCTCGTCGAGCCCCAGGTAAGACTGCCTCCTGCCTGGCAACAGCCCCCTGGCGATAGGGCTTTTATGGATATAGCGCCTTGAAGGGCACTGGGAAAGGTATACCTTTCATTGTGATTTTTCTCTTAGCCATGTGTAGGTGTTTTTAACATTGCTAAATATTACTCCATTTTGTGACCTGAGAGGGGCGAAAAGTGGAGTCGACATTATCTGGATTACAACCAGTTACCCGCATTGCCCAGTAACGTGTGTGGCACGTGCATTCGCCCCATACGCTTTTGTTTGATAACGTTTCTACTGGCACGTATGTAAGTTAACAAGCGCCATCTAAATGTAATTCCCAGTGCCCCACAGTACAACTGCGAAGGCTCATTACTGCCTGCGATCGAGCAGAGTGTCCGCGCCTGTTCCTCCCGCCTCTGCTGTAACACATAAACCCGCACAGGGCGTGACAACCGGGGGAATTTAGCACTTCCCAGAAGCTGCTCGCACGAGACATCTACCAGAGGCACCTGTACTGCAGACAAACACCCCGTGCTGGTTCAGTCCACGCACTGCCTCGACTACCGTGGCGGCGAGGCGAGGGTGCCAATGTCATAGAAGAGAGGGCAGTGGGCCCACGGCCTCCTGGGCGGTGGCAAAAGACGGTCACAATTGGGGTGCAGTGGACATCTTACACTCCTGAGACCCCAACACTAGGTGGGTGCACTTGAAAGGCGGGTGTTCTATCCATGGAACTGTGCGACGAAGTGACCCGTGAGACACTTCTCCAAAAGATGCTGCGTTTCTTCCTGCTACAAGCTTTGACATATTACTAGCAGAGGAGCTTGGCCCACGCGCCCTGAAACATCCCTTAGAGTGCATTTTAGCGCTATGTATGTCTACAAAAGGAAGTTAACATAACAGGCAAACCGCTACACACGGAGCTGTTATCCTCTCACAGCTCAGCTGTGTCTCTGTTCCATCTTCCACGGTTCTCACGGGCCTATACGACACTAACCCCACTTTTTCTGTGACATCATTGGACAGCTACCCTCACACACAGTCCACCACATTCTAAAATCCACTTTTTTAAATAGTGCTTAAATTTCGGGTTAACCGGCTTCCAGGCGCCCAGGCTCGAATTGGAAATGCGACTTACTGCTTCATTGTTTACCCTGTTAGGCCATTTTTGCCAAGTGGGCACCTGTCAGCCATACAGGGCCTTAAATCTGCCACCACACCCAATGATGGTTCAACATTTCCCATGCTGCTTCTGCCTGGCATGCTCCTGCTGATTTTTTGGGGTAACCCTGCCCAGCGCCAAGACGCATACCCGAGTCAAATTCCCCATTTTAGCAGCTGTGTTTCTTCCCGGTGCAGTGAGGGGAGGATCAGCCAGCCAGCCCCCCACCTCCCTCCCATCCCTGCCAGCCATTTCTTGGCTCTCCTGACGTGACAGTGTTGAAAAAGCATGTTTTTGTCATGTCAGGAATTCTAAACCCGAGCCTGCCTCCCACTCACGTCTGCAGAAAGCAAAGTAATCATCGGCCCCGCAGCCTGCACTGGGTGGGGCTGGCTGCAAAAGCACTGCAGCGAAGAGCAGCTGACAGGCCCGTCGGCCCCGCACCGAGTCCCCGAGGCTGCGGCAGGCGCACAGAGCCGGCATTGTTTGCAGGGCTGGGGACGGTGCGCGTCTGGAGCGTCGGAGTACGTGACACAAATACAGCGCGCAGCTAGCTGTGGTTATGCGCCTGTGTTTGGGCTTCTCAATAAAGCGTTCTTGTATCCATAGACCGCACAGTGATGCAGACAAGCGCTCGAGAAAGGGGTGGGTGGCCTTCCTTTGGTGTGTGCGCGGTTCCCTTCGAGCCCCATTGTCTGGGCCGGCCTCCCGTCCCACCCTGGCTGAGAGCAGCCCTAACCTGGGAATTGGCTAAATAGCCCTCTAGGGGAGGTTGCTGCTTTGAGGTGGAAGTATTTAACAAGCCTTGGCAAAGGCAGCAGGTTTCACCGTTGTGAGCTATTGGCTTTGCCAGTATCTTTTACCCATGCTGTACGGCATCAGCAAAAAACAGAAAGACACGATGATGTGCTACGCTTATGAGCGCGTGGCGTCATGATGTCATGCGGCTGCAGCCCGTCATTCAGCAGGCACTCACATGCTTCACTGCACATGCATACACCTATTGAATGACAGGTGCCATGTTTTTATTTACTGATCCAAGATGGTGGACTGCACTTGAAGCAGTAAATAAAAATAAACAAAATGACTTGCACAAAAGCAGACTGGCCTGGCAGCAAATCGGAGCTGCCAGGCCCTCCAAAACAAGTAAAAAAAAGCCTTTTAAGAACAGGGAGGTGTTGGACCAGTAAGATTGGGCTGTGTGGGCTTCAGATTTTCCAATACTCAGGCTAGCATATAATGTTTAAATACATTATAGGACTAGCAGGGTGTAAGAGTCCATTCATGCAGCCACCAAAGGAGCAAACTACCAACTGAGCATTCTGCAGAAACTTAAACCCTACCTACCACACGAAGATGTAAAACAAGTGGTCCAAGCCCTAGTATTACCCAGACTGGATTATGGTAGTGCCACACTATGTGGCCTACCTAGATACAAACTGGCCTATTTAAGAGCCTCCCTCAACGCAGCAGCAAGACTTGTCCTTGGAACTAAAAGAAATGCGCACATCTCACCAGCCCTAAAAGCCTTAAACTGGCTACCATACGAAGCAAGAATCCAACTGAAAATTGCTTGCATGACGCACAAAGCGTTACACTTCAACACCCCCAGTTACTTGGCCTAAAAGCTAGAAAAATCAGGGGACAGCAGACCCGCACGAAGTGCGCTCACCGTGCTTCTGAAACCCCAACAAACCCACAGAAAGGAAACTGGGGCTAGAGCATTCTCGGCCATTGCACCCAAGATATGGAACTCTTTACCACCGGACCTTTGCCAAATTTCCTCTACCTCCATCTTCAAAAAAGAAGCCAAATCTTATCCACCGACTAAGTTCTTATCCTAAGTCAATATATCGGTGACTTTGAAAAGGTTTAGATACCAAACTCTTATGTAGATTGTCCTTCCTAGTATTGGCTTTATTCCAGTCCAATCCCTGTTAACCTATTTTTAATTTATGATATGTTTGGCTCTCACGCATATGTTTGCCTGTTGACCAGACCAATTGTTAATCGTATTCTCTTAATGTAAAGCGCTCTTATACCCGCTAGGGTCACGTTCGCGCGATACAAAACTTTATAAATAAATACATAGGAGAGGGGGCTAAGGGGCAAAGGAAGAGGAATGCTCGTTGGTAGGAGTGCTAAGAGAGAAAATGGGAGCAACATGGATCAGGTGGGGGGGCGAGCATTGAACAGTTAATCGGCTCACGAGGGAGAGAGTAACCGACGGGAGTCAATGTTAGACTGGGACAGAAAATAGGCTCAAGCTGCAAAAAAATGTGCTTCACATTTGTGAATTTGATACCTAGAAAAGTAGCCCATGTTTGCAAATTGAGGCAGTTTTGAACTTGCAAAGACAAGCTGTATAAGTATTTTGCAAGGTGTGGGAGATTGCATGGATTTGAGCTGCTGTAGGCCATGTTTGTTTTAATATCAGCGAAATCAACGGTAAAAACCGTCCCATCAGACCATAAAAAGGCCTAAAAACAGCCAAAACACAGCCCACACACTGACATGTCAGACCAGCCCATCGGACATTGCCTGATTGCCCTATAGGCCCGTCCGACCCTGGAGGCATGGGGTAACAGCACGGAGCATAGGGTTGTGTACTGAGGGAGAAGAAGCCGCACACGAGGAAGAAAACAAGAACATCTGCTGTCTGGCAGGCGAGACCTAAAACTACCTCAAAACAGCACAATCTTCAAAGTACATTAAATAAAAAGTAGTAGGGTTTGCAGAACTCCCAATTTCTCAGGGTCAGACGCACGCATTCTCTCTAGACACATTAAATGATGTGCTTGCCTATAGATAGGTACTTTGCCTGGGCTTAATTTAAAGGCTAGAGCTACTGACCCCTCTTCTCTTTTCTTTGTTCAAGCAGAGATGGCGCTGCACTCAGACCACTTCATGTTAAGCTGTGTATAGACGGTAAATCCCGTTACACGTAAAAAGAAAAGCCAGAGACCCCACCTGGAGCGTGCGATGGAAGAGGGGAGTTGTGGCTAACACCTGATCACAAACTCCCCTGGCTGCCACGTGAGGCTCGTTCTCATGCTAACAGAACTCCTGCACATGGTTCAAAGACAGAGCACAGGTGAACAGGGCAGCACACACCTCAGGCACACACACAGAACACCCACACAGAACACCAGGCACAACACTCAGCTTGGGGATTGCCCCTCGTCACCTTCAGCAAGTGCAGCCTCGGCTGTAACCCAGAGCAGCCGTTTCCTCTCCATTTTTGCTCCATATATCCCCGCCCCAGGAGCAGCCCTTAAACCCAGGCTCACAAGGCAAGAAATGGGCCTGCCTGCCCCTCCAGCTAAGAGTCTCTCTGATAAGCTGATTGTGCTTTGCTATTTATCATCCAGACTCACATGTTAGGCCTATAAATGACAGAAGGGTTACTGCACATGTACACATGGAGGTGCACTCAGCAATTATTGCACAGGCACACATCTTTAAGGTACCCCTGTGTCCTCAGTGTAGGAACACTGCTTGAACGAATCCATTCCCTGCTCAGAGCAGGCCCTTTTCAGTGCACTCCCGCCCCATACAGCTCAGCGTGCTTTTCAGTGTACTCCGAGTTGATCAGTGAGACTCCGTTGTGTTGTGTGTGGGCTCTCTCACTCAGGAGACTGTCACCCCTGCAGAGCTGGGTCCTGGTTAGTAGACTCCAGTGGGCCTCAGAGGTGGGGCCTGTGGTCCTTCACCAAGGACACTGACTGCCTGGGACGTCACTCTCTCAGATGCCCTCAGTGCTAGCCTGCCAGGACAGGCTGGTGCGCTGTGCCCACATTCCTGAGCCCACTCCTGGCTGCCAGGGAACAGACAGAGGTCAGAGTCAGGTCAAACACTGACTCACTGATAACAAGCCCTGGCCTGGTGAAAGATCCTGCCAGAGGAGAAGATACCCAGCATGCCTCAGTCTGCCTTTGGCGACACATCCAACAACATGGATACCCAGTACAAGAAGAAACAAAGCACACAGCAATGTAATAACACTGTGGCATGTGGGGGAGTCCTCTCTCATGAAACTCCCGACATTAGAATACTCTTAATGAGATACGTACGTCATTAGCCACACGTGGACATATATTGTAGGCCACTAGAGACGTCAGAGCCCTCGGCAGCACAGTATTGTACATAGCGCTTCACGCCCCTGCTGAAGTGGCGAAGCACTTTGCGGGTGGGCTGCAAGTTACCCTGTTGGGCATACTTGGCTGGAGGGGCGTTGGCTCGTAGTCGCCTATGTGAAAGGTATAGTAGTGATATTTGCAATAACACCAGTTATGATCTTATTGTGTTATTTGATGCTCTACTTTGGCGTGTAATGGAGTGAAAATGAGAGAGAAAAATGACGCTTGAACCTGTAGGGTAGTGATGTGTTTGGTGGGGTGTGCAGCTGGCCTATGGGGAGTGTTTGTATGTGTGATTGGCAGAGGCAACTCCTACCGTCTTGCTCCTAACAAGTAGTTCTACTCATGCGTAGGGTGGTTCTGCTTTTACACTTATTTAATTCTGGCTAACTCTGACCCGGTCGATCCGTAGAGGTGATCAATGCTTCTATCTGGGGTTTGGATTGCACGTAGCAATGGTAGAAAGCAATTTACCTCTTACCTGTCCTTCTAGCAGCCCTATTGTTGCAAAGGTCTACCTTGGACTTAGTGGGTTGTTACCGACTTGACGGTGTAATCTAAAGAGTAAGAGAATAAGGATCTGACCACACAGTGGCCAGAATTTACAATTAGTTGTCATGGTACTTTTTATATATAGGATAAAGTACCCCCTGCTGTACATTCAAATGATATTGCAAGACACTGATGATTTCTGTGCAGTAGCGGCCCATGGAGGGAGTGCTGGGGGGTGGCGGGGCGTGGGAGGAGTAGGGTGGGGGTAGTAAACTGCGGAATAAGGCCTAACGGAGGTAAGTAAACAAATAAATAAATAAAACGAATTTCATTGCGCGCGCTGCATTGGCCGCTACTGGTTCTGTGAACACAAATAGGAGTAAGGCCGAAGATCGAGTTCCATTAGAAGGTCATGGAATTCCCAGGTTACTTGCACCATCCTTATAATGTACATCAAGAGTACTTTATTCCTTATAATACATGGTCACACCATAACTCTTCACACAAACCACTTAAATCCTTGATGTGGGACCCTTTCACATTAAGAGATTGGATGTTTGTAAACATGAAGAATACAATTAGAATCTCTTGTGCAAATTGAAAACACTAAACAGCAGTTAGAGATTTGTTGCAAAAAATATTAGGCTCAGTTTAACACAAGTCAGATTTAAAAAATGCTGTGGTTGAAAATGTGTAGAAATGTGAAGAGAAATTCTACCTTTCTTATAATCACCTACAGCCTGGAAAACATAAACATGTTGCCTTAAATATCTAATTTCTTCTTATAACTGTTCATCTAGAAAAACCGAGTAGAAGAAGGGAAAGAAACATTTCGCTTCAGTTTTTAAAGTTCTCCTATAATTATGCTCCATGACGGGTCTTTACCCTCGGCTGCTTTCCCTGGCAGTAGGTATTGTGATGTCACAACTCAACTGTAACAAGTTGTTTGAGTGGATTGGCTGCTTCATTGCTTAATTATAGGTGACTAGAGACGTCAGAAGTCGCATGTAATAAGGATATAAGTGAAGGGCTTTTATACAGGGATTGTAGGCTCCCATTCATTTAATCCCATAAAACAAGCTTGATTGCTCCTAGTATACTTGTGGGCTGGATTCTAAGTGCAGGTCGAAGTAGCCTAAAATGATGATTTGTGGATTGTCTGAATGAGATAAGATAAAATAGCCTAAGATGTAACCCTTGAAAAAAGGATTACATATAAACGGCTGACAATCTACAGTAAATCCAGTGCTTAATTTGAGCCAGTGGTTCCGGTGCTCGGCACCGGCACTTAATTGTCAACACCGGTGCTAGTGATAGTCTGCCACAAGGTGACGATGCCTGGCTAATTTAGAGATGGCCACGACAAGAGATTATTATTTCAATGTACATTAAAAATGACTATTACCGGCCGCCCAAGCCATCTGTATAGCTTTGGGGGCCTGAAATAGTCTGAATTGTCACACCTGTAGGAGTGTGATGGTTAGTAGTTGTGTTGTTACTATCATTGGAAGCATGCCAGGGGCAATGTATAGTGCAAGCTGCAGGGGCCTCTTGACGAGAACCCGGGCACTTTTTTTTTTTTTTTTTTACAAATTAAGCACTGAGTAAATCCATAAAATATGACTAGGTAATAAATCCCATTCTACAGTAAAATATTAAGTCCCTCATAATATCTTTTCAATTAACCATGAAACTTTTATTACATATACTTGTTACCACACCATAACGGGTCTATCTAAGTAAAACATCAAGAAGGCCTCAGACAGATTCAAAAATGAGGTCCCCAGACTGTGGACCACTCTGGTGGGATTCCTGGTGACATTCTGTCCTTAACTTCCCGATCCACTCAAGCACAATGGGTGTGAAGGAATGTTTACAGCAGGGCGCATGTCATTCTCCTGAGCTATATGTAGGGGCTAACCTTAGGCACACCATTATTAGTTCTAAAAAGTAAACTCATGTTGGTGTTCTAATAGGCCTGTTTGATACTTTGTAATGTTATATTTTTCATATTGATTTTGTGGGGGAAATGGAGCGAGTGACGAAGGCTGTAGAACACTTCAAGCATATTTTTTTTTTATTATGCTTCTTAGGTGGTGACTTGGTCATTTTAGCTGGCGTTCCCGACCATGCCATTCCCAAACATGCTGTGTGCCTCCTTTGTGGTCCTGATGCTTAGTTATGGAGTTATGGGTCAAACAAGGTGCTATGTGAGTGACTGCCAATCCCTAATATGTTCCCATGAGGGCATGTGGTCATCAGATGTTCATTTGCACATCAAACCACAATCAAGCACTTTCTCGGGAATAGTATATATGGGGTAAATGTGAACAGACTGTTTTGACAGGGATTACTCAGTGTAGAATGAGCGAATAACTGAAAATGCATCTTCCTAGTGCTCTATGGCTAAAATGTATTGTCTGCCAGGACTGTGGATTCTGGCTTCCCCAGGATGTTAGCAGGGGGTTTGTGTGTTCACCTCACTAGTTAAGAACTATTTGGCAGGTTAATCTGTGACCTTAAAAGAAGCATCACCTTAGCAGATACCATGGCCTAAGGTATGTCCTCTGCTTACACCTGAACAAAGATCTGTCGAGTGTCCATCCCCACCGCTGTGGTAAGCTCTGGCAGAAGGGACTGAAGCTCAATAACTAGTATCTGAATGGCTGAATATCTGTCTGACTGGAATGCACCAGCTCCAATGATGTTAAGAGATGCCTGCCTTCATCATGGGACCAGGACTTTTTATATGAATTGTTACCAAGAAACTGAACTGAACTTTCTGCACGATGCACTTGAAGTTGAGTGAATTCCTCCAAAAGTCATTGATTCGGAGCGGATGTTTCCCCCTACTACTAACTGACTTTTCATGAGACTGTACGGTGGGCCTCTGTGTTTGGAAAATGTGTTCCGCTTTGACTTCCATTGGAAGCTCTGTGCCCAGCCTGACATATGAATGCAGCAGGAAAAGAAGGTTTTCTGCGCTCCCATTAGCGGCGGCCATTCTCAAAGGATTGAGTAAATGGCTTGCATTACTGTGAGCTCTAGGTAGATTACTCTGCCTGCTTAGAACCTGAATTATCATCTCAAGAACTAAGGGTTAGTTGTTTGAGAGCTGCCAAGCCAATAGCTGCAGAACAGAGAAAAAGCTCTCACCACTACCACCACCTAACAGTAGGGAATGCATGAAGACCACTTGTACTTGTTTCCAGGAGCAAGAGAGACGAACACAGGAAACCTCCAGTGTGGACGTCTACGCCTGGACAAGTCACTCTTCTTCATCCTTTGACTTGAGTGCTGCTTTTTGTGCTCTCTGCAACATTGTGAACCTTCTCACGCTGTCGCCATAGTTCTATTGAGGCACATTTACCTGGCCTTCAAGGTCACACGACATCCCTAGGGTCATGCATTCACACATCTTTTTGTACTGTATCAACAGAGGTCTGCTTCCACTTGAGGACCATGAACACTAGAATAATGGTGGATATTGAGGATAGGTGCTGCACACCACCGTGGCGCTTGCGTGAGACAAGATCTCTCCACGCTTGTCCCTGAGCCCTCGCAGCCACACGTAAAAGCCAATCCCCATGTATCTATCTGCCAGCAGAGACACTTATGCCTGTTGCAAATATCTTCCCAGACGTTTCCAACTTTCCCTTGCAAACCAGAAGCGGTATTGTTAATTCTTCAACCGCAGATTGTGCGTTCATCCTCCCTACTTGAGAGAATCTCACTATTTACATTACTTGAGGTGAAAGTAACTTACTGTCAGTTTAACTGTGAATTAAAGTCATCACCTTACCACTGGAGTTATAACACTGATTGAACTCAGCACCACCCTTCAAACGTAAGCCTTGACGTAAGGGCATCGCTGCTACAGGAGAGTCAAAGCTTAAAAAACAGCTTCCTGCCATTCTGTGACCTCTCAGTTGTATTTGGTTCCTCAAGTAGGACAACAGGCAATACTTGTTAGTTTGCTCGCCCAGCTTCCGTGGAACTGCTTTAATCATGATGCGAGTCAAGAGGCTCACGCCATCAACATTGTTTCAGAGGAGATCACACACTCCCGACTGGCATGCAGAACATACATATGTAGTCATCTTTGAAATATCCTTGTGCTAACTGCCCCGAGGACCTTGCCTGGTGTCTATGAAGAGATCAATGTGATCGCATAATAACTCCTTAATGTGAGTGAGGACACTGATAACTGTATGCCGGCCAAGAGTTCCTGGCGGCATCAAGCGCCTCAAAAGCTGCATGCAGAACAAGTGTTTTACATATCTTTACTATGAGAGGGAAGCTTCTTAAGTCGAGGGCAATACTGAATAACCCCAGTTGACAACAAACCCACAGGACATTAGGTTGGAGAGGGCTTGGAGAAGATCTCAACCTCTGTTGGGTCCACACACCATGCCCAGTGCCTGAATGATCTCTTGGGGGAAGGAAGGTATAAATGTCCTTTTGACTTCCTTTGCCCCCACCTAGTAGAGTAAACAAGCATTAGCAAAGACAATAGGTTTTGCCTTTATGACCTATTAGCATAGGCAATGGTTTTTAGCCATGCTGCAAGCATCCTTAATGCTGTGCATCGTGGCTAAAATTAATTGCTTTTAAAAGAAAAGAAAAACATTTGACCCAAGCACTGCATTGTTTTGTAGGTCTGTGAGCCTACAAAATCACCCAGGCCGATCTGAATTGCAAGCAACCCTAGGGAGGTGGGAAGGACGGGAAAGCCAAAGCAACACTGGGGAGCGAGAGAGGTCAAAGCAGCACAGAGAAGGATGGGAGGGACGAAAAAGCCAAAGCAACACATAAGAGGGACAAATGGATTAAAAATGAACACAAGGGAGGGCGATAGGGACAGGAAAGTAACATGGAGGGCGTGAGTGGTGGGAAGCAACACAGAGTTTGCAGTTAGGCTACGGGTAGAAGCACATAGGTGAGCGCTCTCATGAAGTGCCGAACAAAAAAATGAAGTGCTTGAGCAGCAAGCAGTGGAAGCTGAGGTCCAACCAATCAAAGTCACGGTGAAAAGTCAATACTCCAAGAGAGAGACAACCACAAGATTGACAAGCCGAGACGTGAATAAGAACCAGGCAAATGAGAGTGATAAGAAAGCCAACCAATGGTAATCAATGGGTGCACTCTAAGCCGCTTTACATTCTTGGTAAGCCACAATATGTCTTGAAACAGACGGCGTTCGACCTAAAAAAACACAGGGCTTTGGGTGGATATTCTTGCAAGCACTGTTACCAGTACCCAAGCACCGTTGGTCAAAATGAGACCGTTATGAGCAAACAATCTTAGTCTGTCCCCCAGCTGTACCTGGGTAAAACAAGATGATTGTTGCCTGTAATCCGGAGGCTGGGTTATAGTTCGAGGTGTTCCTGCCAATGCCTCTGCCCTATCGAGCACATCCTCCTCAAGCTGCGGACAGGAAGGAAGTGTTCCAATGAGGATGGTCCTGCCACCCCCCTCTTCTGCAGGCAACTGGGGCTCTTTGAGAGCTTTGAAAGTATGATCAAACCGACAAGCGCTTTTGGCCTTGTCTGACCCCTCCAAAAAGGGCAGAATTAAACACCTCATCAAAGACAGGTGCATCTTCTCTAACACGGTAAATGTGTTTGCAAATTTGCTTCAATCTTTTATGAAAGAATCTCTGAAGAGCAGGCCTTCCACCACGGGGCTCGCCTCAGACGTGGGCAGTTCTGCCCATATAGGGTCAACTTGGAATAGAATTGATCTGCGCCTCTCGGGTGATATGCTGTAGTTAGCCTTTCCTAGAAGACAGATAGCTCACCACGCCAAGCAAGCCAATGTATCAGGGATTTTTGGATTGCCTTTGTTTTTCACCTGGTAGGCCATCTCAGGGTTTTTGGTATTGAGCCTGAGAAGTCGAGTAATTTATCACAACCTGTTGATTCCTTTTTTTGGTGTCTGGTGAACATTTTTATGAAAGTCAACATATATCAGTCAACATCAGGTGTCAGCGCCATTTTTCCCAGTGGCGAAGCTCGTGGACATTTCGCTTTGAGCTTGTTGCAAACCTCTTCTTCAAAAGTCCTTCATTGGCCAGATTGGACATACACGGCCATGGCTGGTCCCGGGAAACAATCATCTGACCTGAGGCGTATTATGTCCAGATCGAGTTTCGGCCAATGATTGAGTGGGTTGATAATGTAATTTTCTATCTTGTACTTTTCTGCATCAAGCTCTCTCTGTAAGCGGGTGGCAGAATTTCTAGGAGTCTGACAGATCCGATGAGCCCTACTCTGTGTTTGAATCACCCTTGCCCTAGGGGTGGGAAGGTGCTACATTCAGGGTCTTCTAAGAAGGCAGATTTTACTTTATCCAGGGCATCAGAGTGAGCGCAGTACTCGGGCTTTCATTTTGCCTTGTTGCCTTATTGTCTGGGACCCTCCTAGCTGTGGGTCACTCTGGCTGGAGATCAGGCCCTTCCTCCGAGTGCATATAATTCTTTAGTAGTTTGGTAAACAGCGACAAGGCTTATGGTAGTGCCGAAAGGACCTGAGAGTAGCATCTATAGCACCCGAAAAGGACTGTGTAAAAAGCAAAATGAGGAGACCTCCCAAAATCTTTCCTCCTGATCATCCAGCGGATTGGATTGACTTGATGCGGTGATGCATTCATCGTGTTAAAATTTTTCAATACAGAAAAACATATACCTTTATTACATGTGGCGTTCACTGGCCACAATGGCAATACAAGGGAGTTGCCCAGGTGAGTATTAACCTTAGGGAGTAGGTGGAGTCTTTACCGTATGGGGTATCGGGATGAAGATGTGCTGGCCCCCTATAGGCAAGACCAGTGTATTGAATTATTGCAACTGATTGGCTACGTTGCTTTGTGCTTCTCCCTATGAGTATCATGGGAGTTGTAGTTTAATACACTTTTGTAACTAATGTGTATAAGAGAAGCACAATCTGAGCCTCCCGTTCTTGCATCAAATTTATTTTAAAAGTGGTAGCCTGGAATGGTAAATACAGTGGCATACAGCTGTGAATTTGAAAGATGATCTTATTGTTTTTAGTATATTTCCATTTGACAATACGGTCTTTCGCTTCCTGTTTCTTCTCATGGTCTCTCCTGGTGAGAAGCTTATTTTGGAAAAGATGCTTAATCATGTACCACTCCTCAAGGACATACACGGGACCTATAAATACACATCTGCACTTGGAGGATGTTTGTAGATGTGTTTATTTGGAGTGTTTCGGATTTTGAAGCCAAAAGTAATGCGTGAAATGGGTGACTATTGTGTTTTTTGGGAGAACACCCGTCCCTTTAAAGGGAAGTTGAAATGTCCCAAATTGTTAAATATCAGCAGTGATTTTTCCGTGATGATAGGCAGGGGGCTGCTGAAAGTGTCCTTAACTGTGAACAAAATTAGATTTTCTTATTTTGTAATGGTGAGGTGGCACCGCACCTCAATGGAAGAACTGGTGGACGGTTCCCAATCGCCCCCATCCAAAGGGTGGCAAGGGCTCTACATCCCACTATTGACTTATAGCAGGATTATTTGGCACACCTTCAACCCCCTCACATTCCCCTTAAGTGCCTCTCTCCCCTGCTTGAGATATTTTTGTACAAATACCACTTCATACAAACATTCACACACACATTCTACAACTACGTCAAAGGGTCATTAAAGGGAAACACCCCCATGAAGACACTTGAATTGTCAAAGACCTTTCTTGCTCACACACAATGTTGATGTGGAAGTTCATAAATGTGCCCACTAAGGGCCACCATGCCTGTGTACTGCCTGGTATCCGCACCAGACCCATGGCAGAGCGCCTTGCTCCATTCTAATATTGGGAGCGCCCATCCATAAGCATGCATCAGCTATAGAGCTGCATGGCCGCCTCTGTTAGAACTAATCAATTGCAATCAAAATATCATTGTAACCCTGCTACACGCTCTCCTAAGGGAGACCTGTTCCATCAGTATGGGTAAAGAGAGGTCAGTGAGGGGCACTAAGGGCTTTTCTGTCCTACTGTGGCAGGCAGTGAACAGGCCCCCTACTACGAAGAATTCAATAAGTGGGGAAATAATGGAGGTAATATATTAAACTTAAAAAAAAACACAGGTTGAAGAGTATAACATGATAATTATATATATTTACTAAGGAACAGCATCAAACAAAATGTAAATAAATATTGAACGATAAAGTAGAGTTTTCCTGAAGTACATGTATTCCCGATTTTCGTGTTTTCCAGTTCTGTGTTAGCTTTTGCTGCTTCTGGCACAGAACCAGCCCTGCCCTCCCAAGCCAGCGTTAAGGTATTTCGTTTTGTGCTAGAAGCACATTGCTGGGAATGGGGGTGGAAAGGGAACTCTGAGCTACCACCACACCAAAACTATAAAATAGATTCTGAAAGTTCAAGGAAAGGGTTCATGGTGTGTGGGAAGCATTGAGCAACACTGTTCTGTTTTCCAATCCCAGGTTAGTAGAGCAGTGTTTCATTAACCTTGTGAAAGCCCTGCTTGCTTTTCTGCACAAACCACCGTATCGGGCATCACTCGAACTTGCAGGGGGGGGGGTAGTTATTGGTTAAACGCAGAGTTAACTCCAAAAAAAGGCCGAAGTCCAAAAAAAGGCTATTGCAGGGAAAGACAAGGTGGTACTCACAAGGGACATCTCACTGCTATAGGGTTAGATGTATTCTTTTGGGATATAAAAATCTCACTGCTTCTGTAAGAATAATTTTCAGTTCTATGTAAATTCCCATTACACACAGAAGCAATAGTTTTCAATGGCAAGAAAATAAGGCCATATTGTTACTTGCCTGGTTACTCCGTCACAACTGTGACGTAAATCTCATGGGCTGCAATATAAATGCCATTATGTACTATGGGATTTATATTTCGGCAGACGGGATATCTGTCACCGTAGTGGCAAAGTTACCCGTCCGCCAAGTTCTAAATCAGGCCTAAAATCTCTTAAAATCTACGAGAGAGTGATTTAAATGGAGCCAAACATACACACTTTTTTTACCGGTGTTACGTATGTTGAAGAGACCATGTCCACATGTCTATCGCTTCTGCTAGGCATGCAAATGAGTTATACACATATGCACCAACATGTTTCTATTCTACCTCTCTACTTGCTGAAGCTATGACAAGGCAAGTGAAAATGCACTTTCCCCCAGTATGTCAGCCCTGGGATTATAACTTGTGAATCATCCGGTCGTCTGTCTATGTCTCTGCTTCAGCTTTCAGGAGGTACATACAAATACAGCTCCTCCCGGAATCATATGTCGGGGGAGCTTCAGCACTTAGAACAGCTAATCGGCCTTCCAGTTCAGACCACGAAGCAAACCAGTCTCAGCTGTACGGCCATGCTGATTCCGCAACCCAGTCCTAAACAGGGCCGGACTGGCTGTAGCGGCCACCGGGCGTTTCCCCAGTGGGCTGCCAGGGTGGGGGCTGGTTTTGGACCCCTGGGGGCCTGTTGTTGTTACCGGCAGCCGGTGCAATATCGGCCCCCTGTAACAAAAGCAGATGCAGTGTTTTTCACGTGACCCCTTCCCCCCACTCCCTCAACCCCCCTCACCGCGGCCGGCCCGACTTAAGTCAGGGCCAGTTTGCGTTCCCAGTCCGGCCCTGGTCCCAAACCCCAGGGCCGGACTGCCCTTTAATCCTATCGGTCATTTCCCCGATGGGCTGGCGTCCTTGGAGGCTGGTTGTGAAAGCCCAGGCCCGCTCCTGGTACCCCTGTCACTTTCCCAAGCTCCCAGAGGTTAATTGCAGCAGGCCCAGGGACCCTTCAAGAGAGAGGGATAAAGGAGGGAAGTAGAGAGAAAGCTGTCAGAGAGGAAGGAGAGCGCGAGAGGAGGGATAGGTGGATGAATAGATGGATGGAGAGCGGGGAGAGGAAGGGAGCTGGGCTGCTTTGACATGTGTGCCAGGGCTACTTTTGGTTCCCAGCCCCTCCTCAGCTAAACTCCCAGAATGCATTAGTACTAAAGAGGAAGTCACCCCCCCAAAAACCGAAAGATCGTGTTCTGCTGGGACCAAAACTCAGCCAGTGCAACCGCACACCCTCATGAGAGTGGTTAAAGCAGAACCTTTCTAAGCCAGTAAAAAAAACATTTTCCAGAAGTTGGCAGTCCAGTGGGAAGGGAATCTTTGATGATTCCCGTAATGTATTCCAGACACACCGCAGAGCCCTGATGGGTTTCATGCGCTTTCCCCATCATTTATTTTTTGTATTTATATCCAAACTACCGACATTTTGTAAGAGCACCGATGCATAGGGTTTTCATAAAATTACACAAAGGAAACAATGCGCTGGTGGCCCCGGCCTACTGGAGAGATGTGTAAACAAAGGCATTCACAGAACAAGGGGGCTTTTCTTATCGTCTACATTCATCCACAAAAGACTAGGCCCAGGGAGAGAAGGAACAAGAAATACACAAACATATAGTTGTAAAACTGGATAGGTAACAGAGCCTGAGCGGAAAAACCCGAAGAGTGGGAACGAAACATAGGACCAATTGGAATTGCACACTAAATAGTTAAAGTAACCTATACATTATTTAAAGCACTCATCCTAATCTCTTGGGAATGCTCTCGTGTATGGATCATTTCCATACTGATTCTCCTAAAAGGGAGACCCAATTAGTCTTAAGACACTTTCAATCGAATAATGTGGACAAATCAATAAAGTCATAAATGTATACCCGAGTGGTGGGGGGATCAAGGGGCGTTTAATGCTCTTTCGCTGACCCTGCAGGCCAGGAAAGGTTTGCTAACGAAGTAATGAAGCTTTGTTATTGATACAGGGCGGCCTCGATGGATGCACTCCCAGTAAGTCTGGTCTCAGGTGACATGTCTGTAAGAAAATTTAGAGAGGAGAAGGCAGTGAGATGGCCCAACCTAAACCGGTTCTTCATGATTGAACCCTTTCAGCAAAGGAGGTAATTACCAGCGGGTGTGGAGGTCTGGGTTAGTTATGGGCGCTGGCCAATAGGAATGGCGGCGGGCTACAAAAAAAAAGTGTCTGCCAGGTCTCAAGTGCTCCATTCCAAGTACTCTTAAGGTTTTTTGATTTTTTTGATAGTGTAACAAAAAGCAAAGGCTTCATTGTTTTAATACAGAAACTATTTTAGCACTCTAGTTTCAATTTCTAGTTAATAATTGTATGGCAAGGAATGATTAACATTAAAATAATATGACTGCTGTTGAGAGTCCAAAGGCACAACAGTAAAAAGGTAGTTCGACATAGCCTTCTCTTCAGGCTGCCAGTCCCAAAAACAGACATGTCCCCATTGTACATTAATGCAGACACCCTATCAGTTCTCATTCCATGTTTTCAAGTGAGTGCCTTCAGGAATTTGGAACATCATCTCAAGTTAAATATATTAGCCTTTTTAAATAAAGAACATATAATTCACCACTTATTAGATAAACAAGTGCACATTGGATTATACTTGTTTTCTTAACATATGTAATATATTCTGTAATTATATTTCTATCAATTTTAAAGATGCACATTCTACATATACTATAGCATGCTACACCCATTCTCATATAGTTTTTTCTCTATTTGTACGCTCTTTTGAAAATTGTGAAAATACGTTTAGAGTTCCTTTCATTTGATGGGAATTGGTTTACAAATTATCGCATGTTCCAATATTAAAAAATAACCAACGCATATCTCTTAAAAACAAGCTTCCATTGGCCAGATAGTAAAGACTGAGGGTACTCTGACTATGTATATACTCAAAACCTCTACAGTGTGTGAACAAAGCAATATGCCCGGGTAACATCTGAGGTCATGTTTGGAAGAAAATAGCTCATGACATCAGTGGGCTAGAAATGCTTTAGGGACCATTTGTGAAATAATCGATCTTAGAATGATCATTTAGGAAGTATGTTCAGCTGGAAGTGTTTCTCCTAGACAACCTCTACAGAGAGAGAGAGAGAGAGAGAGAGAGAGCGGAATTGAGAATGTAGATAAAAATACATCATCATGAAATGTACTGATGAACAATGACAAACCAATGACTGAAAAGGTCTGCACTTCGAATTGTGCATCTTACAGAAGCCCGCTCTCCATGCTCCTTAGGGTGAAGATGATTCTGATCTTGAAGTTGCTCGAAGGGTCTTATGTGGGGGTTTTAAACTGATGGAAAATATTCACCACCCTGTCCATTCCACTGTTTCATCTGACCTTGACAAAGCCGCAGCACTGGAGAGTAGTGGTGTCAGTACTTAATTTGAGGCGGTGGCTGCAGGAGGGGGCCACGGGCGCTTATATTTAGGGACCGTCACTTATTTTTCGGCATCAGATATTTACCGAGCGCAAGAGAGGGAAGAACACAAAGATCGGAAAGACGGAGGAAGAGAAAGTCAGCAAAACCCTCCCAAAGAGACAAAGCAGGAGGCTGCACGCATGGGATAAAAGAGCAGGCAGGGTGTGGAAGTGGATTCAAGTGGCATCAAACAATCAATCAAACAGCATTTAAAAAGCACAACACTGTCACCCTAGGGGTATCTGGGCGCTGTGTCTCTGTCGAAGAGCCAGGCCTTGAGTCTCTCTCTGAAGTCTGCCAGTGAGGGGGCTGTGAAGCTGGAGGGGAAGGCCGTTCCAGGTCTTGCCAGCGATGTAGGAGATGGGGCATGAGGTGGATTTAACACTACACAGCCTTGGTGTTTTTTTTCTTCACACACAGCCACTCTTTCTTTCACAAATCAAGCACTGGTGTAAGGTCACCAAAATCTTAGGAGTAGCAGAAGTGAAGTTACATGCCACCTCAGCATTGACTGCATCACAGGAAGTGACATCACTCGGCTTTGGACTGCGATGATGATGATGGACAATTTTTGAAACAATATTTGAAACACACACAGTAGGATCACATCAAAAATTGATTCATAACAGCTTAAAACAACCAGCTACTAAAAGTATCAGAATGCATTCATACTTATAAAGGCCACGGGTCAGGCGGATTAGACTACAGGGCTTACACAACAGTCCCAGGAGGGTGTGTGGTGTCAAATGACTGCATGACCCTTTATTCTCCTCCCTTGGTTTCTTGTACTGCATGAAGAGCCTGCAGGCTGTGTAGGACGTGTAAGTAGCAGCATGGGAGAGGTGGAGATGTGAGTAGGAGCGTATGACCTGCTATGCAGACAGTAGAGCAAGCATCCACTTATGGGCCTGGTAGAGAGAGTCTACTTCTGAGGGTCAGCAGGACAGGATGACACAATTCAGTCGAGGTTTGTGACAAGTAGTATTCCTCATCTGACACTCTTGGCGGGGTAAACCTGATGGGCAGGAATATTTCAGAGGTAGAATGCCTTTGGTAAGTCGGGGAGGAAAAAATTAAAATTCTCTGGCTCTCAGGACTACAGGGGGCACGTGCGGTGTGTGCCCTTTTTGACTGTGCCCAGGAAAAAAAGAGTATATGTGGGAATCACAAGTCTTTCTTTGTGCTCATGAGTGGTCCGCAAAGGCCTTACTTGTCACTGGGGGCTACAGCCTGTTAAGTGGGTTACTACATTATACAGGTTATGCTTCTTGGAGCTAATAAGGGGCTTGAATATGGCCACAATCAATATGTTTCTACGTGAGATCAGAATATTGTTTGTTAAAGAAGCAGATTTTTGTGGTGTGTCAGATTAGTTGGTTGGGATATTATCCTATTCCAGTGTGGTCAGAGGCAGAGATGCTGAAGGGCTTGAACAGAAAAATCTCAACCTCCCTATGTGACTTTGTGAAATACCACATCATCTGTTGAGGGCACCTGGCTGTGGCACATGGCTTTGTACAGAGTGTGGATGTTCCTACAAGTCATTGCTGGTTGAACGGTTTGTGAGCAGTGCGTAGCACTAGCACATACTGGCAGAGTCAAGGGTGATGCCTAGGTCCTTGATAGTTGCCTTGGTTGATACCAGAGAGGCAAGGACTAGAGCTGGGCAGGCATCGGTCCCATGTCTGTAGCTGGTGAGAGCATTTTGGGGTGAGCAATCCTTTAGTGGTAAAGGCTTGCCAAAATGGAAGCCTAGAGGAAAGACCTGGACGGTAGAACTGAAAGACATGTCTTTTATAATTGGAGGGGATGTCAGATGTGGTTTTGTGGTTTATGTCCCTTAGAATATTTTGGAGGGTCTGCTGCCTTCCGGGTGGTTGGTGGGTGTAAGGTCCTGTGCTGGTATCTGGGTGACCTGTGTGAACCTTGTTATCCATTTGCTGAAGTTGGGGATACTAAATTGTGCAGAACACTTAGGGCCTGATTACGAGTTTCGTGGAGCAGGGGCGGGACTGTCCCGCTGCCGCATGCCAAACCTGTGTGTACACTGCCTGCCATATTATGACTTTTTAAGTCATTGGCCGGCGGTTCTTTGGTGTTCCCGCAGCGGTGCCTATGAAATAGACAGGGCAATGGGAATGTCAAAGCCAGTGCCTGTACAGCACGGACTGGTGCTGTCCACATGCGGTGCAGGTACAGGGGTGCATGCACACAGGGGTGGACAACATGTGCCTCCCTGCATGCACCCCATGACCCAGAGGCAACAGGGGGCCCTGTAGAGCCCCTTTGTTTCCTCCTTGCCACATGTTTTCATGGAGGAGGAACCACAAGGAAACTTGTAATATGCTTGGCAGGACCGCGACGGTCTCACCAAGCATATTGCGGCCTCAAGACCGCTGGGCCACAACCAGTGATCTCTGATCCCTAGCGGTTGCGGTGGTGCAATAGCGGTTCGACCACCCTACTTAAAATAGAGCGGTCGGAAGACCGCCAGTGCCGCACCCCCGCAAGTGTGGCGGTCCATTGACAGCCAGACTTGTAATCAGGTCCATAGTGAGATCAAAGGGATAACTCTCAAAAGGCTACCTTCACTTAAAAATTCAGATAAACAGCCCTCACAAGTGACCGTAGGCATACTGTAATCACTAAAGATAGTCGTATGTAAACTTACTTTCCAGGCCACGTCCCTCCTAAATCTCATGGCAATCTCATCAACAAACGTGTAATAATGGCTGCTCTGTTACTTCTCAAAACTTTGAGTAATGCCCTTAGCCAATGCTATTTTCATCTTGTCTAAGGTCAAATCAAAATTCACTGCCTCTAAACAAGCATTGGCTCCTTCCTGAGCTTCAAGAGACAACTAAAGGATCTCCTCCTCAACTGTCACCATAGCTGAACATCGATCACCCTAGGCAGCATCTCTCTAGACCCTTAGCTCTCCCTATACCCACTCTATGCTATTTTCCCACCCGCATGCCCAATCACTGATGTGACCCGATTTAACTAATTATCCAATCAATCAGTCAGGGTTGGTAAAGTACAACTACTCACCCGTGAGGATCTCAAGGCGATGGGAGGGGTAGGGGACTGCTCCGTTGAGTGCTGGGGTAATCTGAAGAGCCAGGTATTGAGGTCCTTCCTGAACTGGGACAATGTGGGGTATTGCCGGAGGTGGAGGAGGAAGGTTTTCCAGGCTTTGGTTGCGAGGTAGGAGAAGGACTTTCCTCCCATTCTGGTCTTGTTAATCAATGGGGCGATGGCCAGAGAGAGCTGGGCTGATCGGAGGTGTCTTTTGGGTGTGTGGAAGGAGAGGTGGCTGTTCAGGTATGCGGGTCCGGTGTTGTGAAGGGCCTTGTATGCGTGGGTGAGGAGTTTGAAGGTTATTCTTCTTTTGACTGGAAGCCAGTGGAGATCACTGAGATGTTGGGGTATGTGACTGCGACAGTGGTTGTCGAGGATTAGTCTGGCTGCAGCGTTCTGGACAGTCTGGAGTTTGTGAAGGAGTTTCTTGTTGATTCCGGCATAGAGAGCATTGCTGTAGTCCAGTCTGCTACTGATGTGTGCGTGTGTGACAGTTTTTATGGATTCGGTTGGGATCCATCTGAAAGTTTTTCGAAGCATGCACAGGGTGTTGAAGCAGGTCGAGGATAAGGCGTTGATCTGGCGGTTCATTGTGAGCGATGAGTCTAGTATGATGCCAAGGTTTTGTGCGTGGTCCATCGGGGTGGGGGGATTTCCGTGGGCAGAGGGCCACCAGGAGTCGTCCCATGCAGAGTGGGTGGAGCCAAGGATGAGGACTTCTGTCTTTTCTGAATTGAGTTTAAGGCAGCTGTTCTTCATCCAGCTGGCGACGGCTTTCATCCCTTCTTGGAAGTTGTGCTTGGTGATGTTAGGTACGGTGGTGAGGGAGAAAATCAGCTTTCTTGAAGGGGGTGAGTGTGTCAGAGCAGTTCGTGATCCAGCAGTGGAAGTTGCGCGCTGCGGTGTTTGTGCCTGACGTAGGTGGTTGTGGGGTGCTGACGAGGGCGGAGGTGAGCTGGTTTTCTATGACGTTGTTCCAGCTTCTGCGGGGAGGCGATGGGGGTGCTTGTGTACGGTGGGTTTTTTGAAGTAGAAGTGGATGCAGTGGTGAATTGTCCAGAGGAGATCCCTCGTGTGGCTATAGGAGATGCTGTTTCCTCCGGTGAAGATGGGGTCGAGTGTGTGTCCTGCTGTGTACATGGGGGCGGTGACTAGTTGTTTCTGTCTTATTTTGGCAAAGTTCTTTCGGAGGAGGCAGTGTTAGAGTCGTCGTGGTTGTAATTATTCTGATTACAATCGTTATGCTGATGTTAACATGTATGTATGTAAAGCACTCTGATACCCTCGGGTCTTGCCAGCGCTATTAAAAACTCTTAAACAAATAATGTAAAAAGGGCAGGCGGTCCTATAAGTAAATTTGCTTCCTCATTGATACGCGAGTTTGTGTGAATGGTTGTATGGACTGATTATGGGCTGAATGTAAAAATGAGCAAGTGGTTGGATGAGTGTATGCATAAACACTGAGCCATTCTCCTGTGCTCATATAGGATTTAGAATTATTTCCAGAAGACATTCTCTTCTTGCCTTCTGGAGCCCTGACTTCTGTGTACTTTCCTCTCCTCCTCACTGCTGATGTTCATCATGAATATTGTTCCTACATCTGCATTGCTACCATGTACTAAATCTTGTTTCCCTGCAAGGTTTTCCACTGCGCCTATTGCTGAAGTTCGCTATATAAAGATGTCTGCAAAAGAAAATAAATGTGCTTCTTTGTCCCTTTGCTTACCTCTTTGTGCATGGTGAAAGGAAATACTTTGGCCAATCGCGGCTGAAATACTCTGGGTCATGTTGCCATCTTGCCCCTGCTCTGGCCCGTCATTTGCAGTGAAAATACCCTCACTTTTATTTTTTAATAGTGCTTATTCAGTTGTATAGCACTATGTGGCTCTAGATCCTTCAGAAATGTCTGTGTACAAAAACACTGAACATATTGTCGCCTTTGTACAAAATTTCACATGGTTATGATTCTGAATACAAATAAGGACACACCTACAATACACTGGATCTGGATAGAAGTAATGTTGGGGTCAGTCAATGGCAGAAGAGGACTTAGGAGGATTCCACAGGCATGGGTTCACGCCACCGCATTTCACAAGTTAGCTATAACCTAGCAATTGGACTCAGCGTCTGGACTTTGGGCGCGTGAAAGACAACTGGGCTAAATACAAGGGCATAGAATTAATTTTGTTGTAAATGCAGTGTTTAGCCTCAGAGAGTGATGCATTATTTTCTCTTGAGTCAATGTCATGCGCATTAATTTGAAATGGAATGATGATTAATTTGACAAACTGGGGTGATGAAATACTTGTCAGTCGATGTTATGTACTCAAGCAATTTAAGTGGAATAAATAGAGCATGTGGTGTTTACTCACTAGAGAGCAAGTATTTCTGTCTTTAGTCTGCTGTGTTCGTTAATTTAAAAGTAATTTCACTCAGCACTAAAACGTGGTAGGTTGTGCCGTCTCATGGACGTCAATTAGGGTTGACTAAGCATGACATGTAACTCCTTACCACCACCCCTCTCAGTGATCTGCCACCACCCCTATCAATGATCCACCATCACCCCTATCAATGACCTACCACCAACCTTATCAATGATCTACCACCACTCCTATCAATGACCTACCACCACCCCTATCAATGATCAACCACCACCCCTATCAATGACCTACACCACCCCTATCAATGACCTACCCCCGTTCCATCAATGATCTACCACCACCCCTATCAATGACCTACACCACCCCTATCAGTGATCCACCATCACCCCTATCAATGACCTACCACCACCCTTATCAATGATCTACCACCACTCCTATCAATGACCTACCACCACCCCTATCCATGATCAACCACCACCCCTATCAATGACCTACACCACCCCTATCAATGACCTACCCCCGTTCCATCAATGATCTACCACACCCCTATCAATGACCTACCACCGCCCCATCAATGACCTACCACCACCCATACCAATGACCTACACCACCCTTATCAATGACCTACCACCGCCCCATCAATGACCTACCACCGCCCCTATCAATGACCTACCACCGCCCCTTTCAATGACCTACCACCACCCCATCAATGATCTACCACACCCCTATCAATGACCTACCACCACCCCTATCTATGATCTACCACCACCCCATCAATGACCTACTACCACCCCTATCAATGACCTACCACCACCCCATCAATGATCTAACACCACCCCTATCAGTGATCTACCACCACTCCTATCAATGACCTACCAGAGCCTCATCCATGATCTACCACCACCCCTATCAATGATCTACCACCACCCTTATCAATGACCTACCACCACCCCTATCAATGACCTACTACCACCACCCCATCAATGACCTACCACCACCCCCATCAATGACCTAGCACCACCCCTATCAATGACCTACCACTGTCCCATCAATGATCTACCACCACCCCTATCAATGACCTACCACCGCCCCATCAATGACCTACCACTGCCCCTATCAATGACCTACCACCACTCCTATCAATGATCTACCACCACCCCTATCTATGATCTACCACCACCCCATCAATGACCTACCACCACCCCCATCAATGACCTACCACCACCCCCATCAAAGATCTACCACCACCCATCAATGATCTACCACCACCCCATCAAGGATCTACCACCACACCTGTCCATTACCTACCACCACTCCATCAGTGATCTACCGCCACCTATATCAGTGATCTTCGAAAAGTAATTTGTACATTTGGGCGCTCTTTACCTGGGTCTGTTATGAATCCTCACAGCTTATTAACAAATTGAAAAATCTACTTTTTTTAAAACCAGTCTACCCCACTGCAAGTTTCCAAATCTTTTATTTCATTTTCTGCATCTAGAATTTGTAATTAGTAAGGTGCCAAGCCTATTTCCAATACATGCCTGTTATTCTGTTTCCTTTATGACATCCCACTGGTACCAAGAGTGAGGTCTAACACTCACCGGGTCCCTTAGGGTGTTCATTGACCCCAATTATATATTTTTTTATTAACACTGCCCTGTTTAATGTAAGTGGTGCACGTGAACTTTCCACTCCTGCACAACAGTGTGATACATTTAAATGGGATCTCTTATTTTTTTGGCTGCCATGTTGGCTCTTGTCAAATCAAAGTGTACACATGATGTCGACCGACCAGTGTATAATCATGCGACCGCTTTCAGTAATTGAATTATAAACTAATATCTTATAGCTGGAAACAAACAATTTGATATAAATCGTAAAGCATAGGTCACTTTAGGTAAAACTAACAAATGTTCCAATTGGAATGCATGGGATGACTCCTGGTTTCCCAGCTTCCCGTGTATGGAGCCCTACAAGATGCCACTGGTGTGTTAGCGGGATCCATGTTCACATGTATGTCACAGTTGCTGTTGTTCTAAAGCATGCCACAGAGTTAAATAAGCTTCCTAGCACTCCACAGGTACCACTGGAAGACTCTATCTATTGCTTTGTCCTGCTTCTCTTCTGTGGCAGAGCTATGTGCTCAAATGTCCAGAGGCCCTCCAATGAATAATCCTGGTGATTTAACGCTTTCTAGGCCGCACGTTTTGTAAAAGAATATGTATGACATATTTACAAGCCCCTATCGCCACCACAGCGTCACTTTTTCTGATGTTGTTGTGGCGATAGGGGCTTCGCCTTATTTACAAGGCAGTGTTAAGCCACTTGATGTGGCTTAACACTGCCGTGTAAATAAGGCACCCATGCACGCTAGGGGCTGGCAATGGGTGTTGTGGTGGGCGTTCCACCGGAACACCTATTGATTTTGACGCTGGCCCATATTTACAAGGGTGGCGTAAATATGGGGCAGCGCCAAAATTAAGACCAGGGAAAACCTGGTATTACCCTGGCGCAACGAGGAGAAATGCATTGTGCAGCACACATAGAAACAGCAAAAGGCTATTGATTGTTTATGTGCAAGATAATCATTAAAAAAATATATGTTTTGTAACTTCTATGTGTGCTGCGTTAAGCAGCACACATAGACGTTACAAAACACCATTTCAAATTGTTTATGTGCAGGAAGGTGTCCCCTCCTGCACATAAACGATCTTCCTCTGCAATGCAGGCACCCTTGCACTATGCTGCAAGGGTGTCTCTGGCTCTAGGTGGCTAGTGGCTAAATTAGCACCAGCGCAGGGGGAAACGCAAGGCTCCCCGTATCCTTGTAAATACAGTGCTGCCCTGCGTTTTAGGCGTGGCAGAGGGCGGCGTTAAGCCAAGGAGGCTAACGCCGCGTTCCACCACTTCCTCGTAAATATGCCCCTATTTTTGGTGATAACTTGTCTAGTCTTTGAAACTGCCTGGCATATGGTTAGGGGATTTTAATCCTACAAATACCGTTAGGTATTATTTTTAGATGTTTCATTTCCATTTAACCCATTAGCAGCAAAATGGGTTGGATTATTATTATCCCTCCACAAATCATTTTTCTCCAATTTCCTCTTTTCGATTTTCTTCTCATTTATAAGTATTTAATAGCTAAAATGTGTTCTTTGTATGGACTTGTTTTGGACATTGTTTACTGTTTCACCTGCATTGATGTTTCTGTGTTTGTACCCTTACACCCCAATTTCCAAGAGTAATTCTTAACTCAGGCTCTGCCTAGGCTACACAGAGAGAGGCTAGGATGCTTCTGAGAAGTCCTCATTTGCCTCTGAAGTCCCCACCCCATTACTAAGTAGTTGTGGGAATTTAGCAACCAGACATAAAATGGGTAGTATGTCAGAATGCCAAATACAAATATTTCATAGCCAGAATACCGACTACCAAACCACCACAAAGGTAAGCATACATAGATAAGCAGAGATTTACTTTTCCTAACTCCACATCTACCTACTTTGAAGACAGTTATACTGACAAAGTGCATGCATGTAGAGTTAAGTATAATAAAGCTATACTTACCTTTGTGATATCTTGTTAGTTGATATTCTGGCTATGATATTTTGGTGTCCCAATATCTAACTCTTGCTATTCTGGTAATAACAGACCTCCAAAAATAAATGCTGAATAGGGAATAATGTGCTTGTGTTAATCAATTCAGTTGTCTGTGTTCTGCTTTAAACAATAAAATACTTGATCACAGAGTAAGTGAAGGTCTATCTGGAAGGAAGGCTGGGCTACAGAGACCACCTAGTAGGGATGTCCCTAAAGGAAGTTGTAGAGGGGATAGCTAGTGTTTGAAAAGCATGTGTCATCAGATAATCTAGACCATAGATGGCCATATGAAACAAAGTTACTCTTACTAATTTCTTTCCATTCCTTTACAGTTGGACGACCCGGAAAGCGGTGCTGAGGAAATGATGGATGAAGCAGAGGCCAAAGAAAGCATTGCTGAGCTGGGGTCTCATCAGAGCGTATATGAAGATTACGCATCGTCAGATTATCAGCCTGTCTCTTTGAATCCAGATTTCCTCAATGAAGGGGACTTCCAGCGAGCTGCACACACACTGACCAATGTGGTACCCGTCACTCCAAACTTCCGAAAGGGTTGGTATACAGAGGTGGAGCGTATTGTCAAGGAAGCATTAGTACCTCAGTGCGAAAGCAGGGAAAATCTTTACCTTATTGCGGGAGCCGTACCTTCTGACCAAACAATGACCAGCAATGTAGCCATACCTGAATTCCTGTGGTTGGCTGCCTGCTGTAACGCTGATGAGGCCTGGTCCATGGGATTCATTCAAAAGAACATAGAGACACATCCTGAAAGCCTATCAGTGGAAGAGCTCAAGAAGCAGCTCCCTGGAGACATCCAACTTTTTGTAAACAGCTGTGGAGAAGGCACTGAAAATGCTCATCAAAGTCAAGTATTGGAGACAATCAGTCAAAGGAGGTCCGAAGAGGCAGAGGAAGCGATAGGACCTTTCTTCCGGTTCATCCGATTCATTGCCCGTGTTGTATATGGAATTTTTAGAACCATATTCTATATTGTGTGGTTTATTGTAAGACAGATCTTTAGCATCATAGCAGGAGGCCTCTGCTGCCTTTGGAATGGGGTCACCTCTTACCTGCTGGCCATCAGCAAGGTGCTGGTGAACATTCCGTATGATATCCTACGTGTGTTTGGGAACGTCCTCATGGGCTGTGTCCGAACCCTTGACCATGTGCTGAGTGTGGTAGGCATGATAGCCAGGATACCGCTACGCTTTATTCTTGACCTTGGAAGCTTCCCTTACTACACAATCTGTGCAATCCCAACCGTGGCAGCAGAGATTGCCACTGGACTCTTTGGTTCTTTCGGCTTGCTTTTTGACAGCCTCTTTGGCGTAACGGGCGGGTCTTATTCTGTGACGTCATTTGCATGCAATAGGTTTATCCAAAGGTTTGCTGGCCTGACTGGAGGCTACGAGGAGTGATAGACCCATAAAAGTATGGCAGATCATTTTGAAAGTGAACACTTCACATGTGTCCGGCACTATTAATTCTTCAAGTGGTCATCCTTTTAATTTTGTTAACACAATTTCGCATAGATTTCTAAACTGATATTCATTAATGTCCACATTCTGTAGAGTGTCCAGAGCGACCAACCAGCTAAGAGGGATATAGTCTCATTATTAAACCACATAGGTGACGCTGCACATTGTTGCATGTGCTGAGTTTATTTGATATTAGTGTGCAAAGTAACCGCTGACTGGATTGTTCCCTGCAAGAATACAATAGTGCAAAAAGCGGGTTTGCCTCTCTATGCGCCTCATGGAATAGTGGGAGAAAGGCGTCACCTTTAGGACCCTTTCTCGGCTAGCCTTGTGAAAATGCACTTCATATGCGTTCTGCCTGATTGGTAATGTTGCAGACTACAGCTATAAGCGCACACAAGAGACAAACTCATGTATCTAGGGGAGACTTTATAGAGTGGAGCACTCCATTTGTAGGAAGAGTAAAATCTTGGGGTGGCAGGTTATAATGGGCGGCATCTTAATATGGATGCCAAGCAATGTCCATGCCAAGAGAAGATGGTGCCTGATGTGGCCTTCACAAAGCTAAGCAGTTTCTCATTTTGTCTCTAAGAACTCACAATAATGTAAGGAGCCTTCTGGCGCTATTGCTAATTTATTTGATGGAGATCTAGGTCACCGCGATCCTGGTTACGTGCATTGCAGACACCTGTAATGATAAACAGTTGCAGAGCGCAGCATGTCCTAACCTTCCTAGACTGCTACGCAGATATTTTTCAGCATCCGGCACCTCCCCCAAGTCTTTGATGGTCTCCCCAAATACCTCAAGATGCACTGCTGGCTCTACCTAGGTGAATTCCCTCTGATCTAGCATGGGCTGAAAGAATAGGTTTCTTATCATACCAGGACACAGAAACTTCGCTTCGGTGAAGCACTCTGCAATCCGCGCATCCCTCCTGTCGAAGGTAGTCCTCTATGCCCTATTACCAGTGGTATTTAAAAAACTGGTAGGACTGAATAATTGTAAGTTCTTTGTGGTCTGTTTATGCTATTTTAGGGACTTGGGGTTTTGGTTACTTTTGTTCAGGTGAAGCTGTATGGCATTTTATTGAATGAAAAATGTATTTTAAGCAACAGTTGCAATTTATGTGTACATGTGTATTGCACTTTGTGCAGTAGGATCACAGTGCGATATCAGACATGTTTAAAGGGTGAGCTAGGGACACCAAGATGTTTTGTGACCTCTCCATGACCTTTTCCATGCTCCACTACCTTTTGGTTAGGTTTGAGCTATAGAACTACCATATACATACATATATACATACAAAATAGTGAGGCAAAATTTGCAGTTTAAAAAAACATATTTACCAGTGCCTCGTGTCCTTGGGTCCACGAGACAGGTTCTCTTTATGCAGCCCACCCACAGCTAGACTCTTGTATAAGCAATAGCTATGCTAGCACAGAAAAGTGGTGGGGCAATAATAATTAAACAAAAAAGAAAAGAAAACTCACCTGAAGCCCACCACCTCGATGCTTTTTGGCTCTCAATGCACAGGCTCCCAGACTCCCCAGCACCAATCCTGACGCTGCTCTCATGCTGATATTACCCAGCATGAGCGAAGCCCTTGGATTGGGCAGAGCGGGCTGGTTTTATGCTCCATCAGGAACTGGGAGCCGTGCCTACTGTTCTCCATGCAACAGCCTGGAGATATCTAAAATATCTCAGTGCGCATGTCGGTTTGGTCGTCCTAAGACAGCCGGCCAAGTCCCACCACTCCTCCTGCTGCTGTGAGATGATGGCCTCGCCCTCAAGACTCGGCTCCGGCTTCGTCATGTAAAATAAAGTGATAATAAAGCAGTTTTATTAATTGCTTTATTACCATTTTAATTTACATGTTTTCATCTGCTGGCTCCAGCAGGGAGGCGACGCTCTTCCGCCATAACGGAGAAGCCACCACTGTGTATGAGACCTAAAGTAGAATAGGACTTGGTTAGCCTCCTGACATGCTAGCGCCTTCTCTAATAAACATTCAACCTCTAGTATATGCAACGGTAAGGCCTCTCACGGAGAACCTAACCACGAATAGCCGGAGTGCCCAAGCTTCACCCTGGTGGATTAAAATACAACGTCCTGGAGTTAGAATGAGGGAGTGAAACAACTCAAATACATAGAAATGGGCTGTATTCCACATTTAAAGAATAGATGTGTTCACAAAAGCACATTTGAGGTAAACAAACCCAAAATGCATTCTCGGTGGCCGCTAGATGGTCAAAAAAAGAAAATGATACTCTCTCTCTTTGTATATGTACTCTTAGCAAAAGTAAGGAAAGGAGTGAATAATCTGAATGTAATGCAATTTAGGGACAGTTCGTTTTTACAGTGTTATTTTTCAAATGGCTTTTAGACATGCACTGAAACTGGAATATATGTGTTGTCTTATTTAATGTACGTTTTTTTCCACAGAAAAAAATAATAATCAAGAAATTGACCCTTAACTAATCATTCCACAGTGGCTTTTAAGGCTTCCGCCATTTTGTTTCTGTTAAAAAACACTTTATGGACCTGGGTCATTCATTGGTGGGATCTTTGATGCAGGGATGGGAAGAATAGGAGGCTTGAGGGTTAAAAAGAGCAACATTTCCTATCAATTACTGAGACTGTACCCTGCAGAAACGTGCACTGAAACTCCTGTCTCGTTTCCCTGCTCTGTAGTGTAAATACATGTGTGTTATTCTTAAGACGTCTTTTCTCATACGAAAGTATTCCTGCTTGTGGGGATGCCGGAGGAGTCCTGTATTTCTGCAAAGGGCAGCTTATTTTGGGATTGTGAGTTTTGGCAACAGCAGCAGTGTGTCATTTCCTCCTCTGAGATTAATAATAAAAAAGATTTAATAAATTAGATTGTTTGAGACTGGTTTGTCTTCACCTTTTAAGCGTTGCTTGTTTTGTAATGTTTTTTTTTCCTTTCCATTGAATACTTCATTGTCTGCAATTAAGTTGAACATGACAGATCTGAGATAAGGACAAATGTTAATCTCCTGTAATATGCAGAGGGATGATTGGAGATTTAAACTGAAGAAAGTGTAGGATTAGGCCTTCAATACACTAAGCACAGAGTAGCAGTACAATAACTTAATTCTTTCAGAGGGGCTAACTTGAACCTAATATTCCTTTGTGTCACTTAACCATTCACATGTCTGAGACTCACACTGGGAATAAGTCTCCAATTTGTCGAGGCTCAGGCGGGGCAGCGCATTAAAAGCCATGACAGCCATCTTGAATCCCACTGGGAATCCCACAGGTTGATGCTGAATGTAAGAGGGTGTGTGTTGCATGCAGGAGGTTGAAGCATCATTTCAGTAAATTAGGAGTAGGTTGGGCAGGGTGGGGCTCACTCTTGAATGTTCCTCTATAACCACTGCTGTGAGCAGCAGACCCAGTATAACCAGTTTGCGGAATCAAATGCACCAAGACTAAGCTGCTGGTATAATTAGTTTCTCCTGAATGCTTTAGTCAAACATACAACATGTTTTTCACTCTGTATGACCAGCTGGACTACACTATTTTAGCTCCATTCTGTCCTGGATTGTGCAGTACACCACAGAGTGCTTTTGAGCCAAAGGGGCACACAGCACATATCACAAACACACTATATATGTGTGAAAAACGTGGCTTTATTGAAGACAGGTGCACATCACAAAATTAAACCTAGGCCTTTGCCGTACGAAACTAAACCTCACTATACATTCGTTCACCTACTTACACTTCCTCCCCCACCCCTTACATTCCCACCCCTTTTACATTCTTTTCTTGCAACTGTTTAACTCCTCCTTTGTATTTACCTGGTTATCTTTAACTCCTGTAAACTTCAACCTACTTCTATTAACATCTAACTATCTAAGTATCTTATATCTTAACATCTCATTTGTTGCTTCCTACCGGTGTAACTTGTTCACAACTCTAATCTTATCCTGTAAACCATGTAAAAAGTAGCTGCCAACCGCCTTACACCTGCTCCTAGCAGCAATCATATTCAAACAGCTCCCCTGTGCTCAAATGAAGTGACCGGAAACAAAACCAACGTAACCGAAAAAAAACAATAACAGGGAGGGCAGGAGGGGAAAATCTTTTTAACTCCCAATTAGTACGGCTGCCGTGTCACCTTGTTAAAATGGTGACACTGGACCTAAAATGGCTGGCTAAATACTAATGAAAACCAGCCCAAGGATTTGAAGCCCAAAAGAGCCCAATTGGGCCCATGCTTCACCATTGGCCCCAAAACCCCGGGATGCTTACCTCCCTGCGCTTGGGTGCCCCCCTCCCCAAAGCCCCATTGCATTATTTTCTTATGTTCACATTGAAATATCCAGTGGACATTTTGGGGTGTAGCTATCCTAGCCAGCAAATCCTTGTGATGCTTTTTGGGGGGTTCTCAGACAGTCAAGTGTTACTGAGTAGCATTCTGTGAGGGTACTGTTATTTTGTCACTGATGTACAGGGCCTCAGTACTAATGCACTCTAATTGGATAACTAACTTACCCTTTTTGGCCACATAACTCTCTGAGGGCAAGGAGGGTGAGCAGGCAAAGCTTACTGTGCAGCATATTTAATACTGCCAAGTTATGAGCAACCCTTGAGTAACTCCAACGTTCACAATGAGCCCTCAGGATATTGCAACATGGACTTGGAAATGTTTAAGCACACCAATTGAAATTATGCAGCAATCGTGCAGTAGTTTCTTTTAATAAGGCTCATTCATTTAGAATCCACTCCAGAATATCCTTGAGAGGAGAGATTTATTTGTCTGAAAAGGTGTGGCACATGTATGTGGTTCAGATAACAAAATGTTAGAGTGGAAAGACTCTGTCTGAAGGGTGTCTGCTTTGTACTCAATTGCGAGGTTGTGATACTTTTGATTCTGCCCTCTGTGACATTGTTTTCACTCCTTTTGAATTTAAGATAGCAGAAAGATCTTTTTGTGATTATATTTTTGCAATTGTTTTAAACAAAGCTTTGCACCATGTCAGAAGGATTCATTTGTCTTCTTTAAAAGTGTTTTTGTGACTTATTTGTGAAGCTGTCTGTCTGAACCCCTGTCAGGGGCCACGGGGTACACAGGGATTACTGAGTCCAGCTGTGGTGGTTGAGGCCTTTAACTCCCGATGTCCTGGGGCCCGGCCTCCTATGGATCCTCAGCAACTGGGCCAAGTTCCTTTTCTGCACTTGACTCTCAGTGGCAACTCTTGATAAGCAGTAAAAGGGTGTAGTGTAGATACAGCTGAGTGAACACAACTCATAACCTAAAGAGCACCCAGCAATGTAAATACATCAATGTCCAGTAAAATACATATTTTCATTTTAAAAAGAAGTATTTTATTTCTAACAACGCATTCAAAGAAGTATTACGACATTCATAAGCAATAACACAATCCCTTTGAGGTCAGGCTCTAGTGTTTCACTGGCAAATTCCTGCCCCACCCTCTCCATGAGATGTGGTTGGGGTTATACTCCATTCACTGGTGGCTACATAGACGGAATGATCAGGGCCGGACTGGCCGTAGCGGGCACAAGCCGTTTCCCCGGTGGGCCGCCAGGGTGGGGGTCGGTTTTGGGCCCCTGGGGGTCGGTTTTTGTTACCGGGGGCTGCCAACATCGGCCCCCTGTAACAAAATCGGCTGAAACCGGCCCTAGCACACAGCTCGGCTGCTCCCGCCCCCCTTCCCCCGGGTGGGGGGGGGAGGGCAGCCGAGCAGTTTGCCAGGGCCGGCTTCGGTTCCCAGTCCGGCCCTGGAAATGCTCACTAGTAGGCCTTACTCAAGAGTCTACTTAAAAAGTAGTCAAAAGTATGATTGACACTGCAGCACCTTTAGCAGCGAGTACCACAGCACCCGGTAGGCCCATAATAAGTCTTGCCTGCTCCAGCAGCGAGGTAGCTTTCAGTATCTCAGTGGGTGCCCCACCACGGGCACTCGTGATGCTCCAGTTCTGCTCAAGTCAAGTTGGCCTACATACCGGAGGTGCAGCAGCACTGGGCAGGCTCTTCGTGAGCTTACGTAGCTGGCTCCATCAGCGATCCACTGCTTCCTTCTACACAGTAAGTTTAGTGGGGGAGTGGGTTGATCCTGGCACTCCCGATCTGGTCCAGCGATGTGTTGATGCAATCACTGCATCCTCAGTCCACGGGGCAGGCCAGTGTGGTAAATAATTTAATTACCGGGACTTAATTTGATACAGAAACATAATAAAAATAGCTCAGTAAATAAGAGGCAGAATCCGTGGTATTAGAGGTTCGGAATGGGCTTTATTCCAATGGACGATTCGAATCGGTTGCTCCAAGTTCCATCACCACGAAGGTTCAGGAAGTGAAGTACATACATTATTGATAATTAATCACTTTTATACAATAGGCATTACAGTGAAACAAATGCAAGAGGCGTAACAATTGATAGTGTAGATAAGACATACATACGTAGCAAAAGTAGGTGGAACTGGGTGTGACTAAAGAACATCATCAGGTGTGATGTCATAATAGGGTGGTTCCATGAAAGAATTTCGCAATGTCAGCAGAAATACTTGGCAGAAATGCGTGCGCAGCAGCATGACGCGTGATTGACGTGCAACTAGGGGGTGAAGGGGACTTGACATTTAGCTCTACATGTGGCGACAGATGTCTGGAGGGTCAAGTCAACCTAATCCCCAAATCATATCTAACATCCTATGTTTAAAGAACTATGTTATCCAAAAGAGAGGTCTCTTAGAGTAGAATCTTATTCTATACTGACTATACTGACTGTTAGTGCGTGTACAAGCGTCTAAGTGTCTACACTAGATGCGAGGGCAGAAGTCTTCCATAATAATAAGGCTATGAATTACTTGCATAAAGACAGAGAAGCCGGGCCTTTGCTCGGTAGCTGGAAGAATGTTTACTGAAACTACTAGACAGGAATGCATTGGGCAGGGAGCGGAGCAGATAATTTCGAAGGTGAAATACAGTTTCTTGGCAGGCAACAGGCTGATGTCAGGCTTCGTGAGCCGCGCAGGGAATGAGACAAAGTTCATGGTCACAGATGCAGGCTCAGACTGGAGCTTCAGAGGCAGAAAGCAAGAAAAGCTTGATGACAGAATCAGGGCCTACTTGCCTGGACTGTAAAATGGCATAAGTGAACCATATAAAGCCGGTGGCCTTTCATACTTAGGAATGGAATATCCGGCCCATTCATGGCTGATCTGAAAGAGGACATGTTGACGGTGGACGCACATGTGTTTGCGTCTTCATAACTGGAACTGGAGGAAACATACATGTACTTGTGATTCATACATGAAACCGTTGGGGTCCAAGATAGGGGACATAACTGATCAGAAAAATCCATATTTCCACATTCCCTCCTTGTCCCCTACTTGCCCGTCAAGAGATATCAATCTTCATCAATCCATTGATCTGTTCATATAGCATCATTTGTTCTTCTTTTTTCTTCTGGGACGAACGAGATCTTGGTGGTGGAATACACGATGTGGCACACAGACCACAGATCGCTGGTCCACATTGTAGGCATAGACAGCAACTGAATAGTATGAGAAAGCCAATACCTAGGAAGGATAGGACCTTCCATCCAAAGGTAGATAATACACTCCAAAACCAACCGGACCAAGTCCAGGTGCCTGGATTCTGGTGTATCTGGCTTACAATCTTATGAAGGCGAGTTATGGCTTTATATACAGATGGCGAATTTTCTGGTATGAAAATACAACAACTTGATCCGATGACCCTACAAGCTCCGCCCCTATCGGCCAGGATGACGTCAAGGACAAGACGATTCTGAAGCACAACAATCCGCATAGCAGACTGTTCTTCTGTTAAATTGCCTAAGGCGGAAATAGTTTCATTCACTACTGCTTCAAGGGTTCTAGTTAATCTACGTAGCAGCTTACTATTAGTAACGGTACCTATATAGGGAAAGAGACCTTTATTGAAATCTGTGTATTTTTCCCATGCTGTTTCAGTGTAATCGACAATTGGGAGATCTCTCCTTTCTCTATTGTGTACTAAATGAGTATTTCTGTGATAATCAGGAGGAGCTAGGAAAACAGGTGGCAAAAGAAATCCAATGTAACAGGTACCATCCCAATCTAGAGGTAGGCGTACATATGCCGTCTGACCACATATGAAATAGGAATGGCGGGAAGCTCTAAATATCGACTTGCCTTGATCACTGAATTCTATTACAGTGGTGCATCTACTATGGCCCATATGTATGGAACCATTCTTTCTTACACATAATTCACCTTTTACTGGAAATATTGACATGGCGGGCAAAATTGGAGTAGCTTCGGATTCGACATTTAGGATCATAAGATTAAGCGTAAAATTACCTAATCCATATACTTCATTTTCTAGATCAGTTCCTGTTCTCTTGGGAAGTCCCTCCTTGTTAGGGTAGCAGACTTTAAGTAAAACTAAGTTTAAATTTCCCCATACCCAGTTGTCTTGATAAACTGCAGAATTTGAATCTAGGGGATTAATTAAACTAAACCATGCTCCACAGGAGCCGTTGTGTGTGAATGGGTATGGAAAGAGAGGTAGAATTCCTTTATAATTCTGATAGGGAGGGAGTCGGCCACATATCCAACAATTTGTAGCATTGCTAACCTGATGGGAATGATGTAACATACTAATAAACGTGTTATTGCGCAGCGCAAATCTATAAGACAACTCATGCGGAGGTAATTCACTAACAGAATGTTCAGCAGTAACATTATAAACATGTCTAGAAATAGGATAATATATGTGCAACAATATACTTGCAGTAATTATTAAAAGACTTAAGAAAAACAAAATTAATAACGTCACTGTGCAATGACTACGCAGTGATTTACAGTATGCATGTCGTTTCAACATTTTTCGGGTGTTTTCTCTATTCAGATCTAAGGGATACATGTCAGGGACAAATTCAACCGCTTCACCTTGGAGAGGACTTAAACAATCAAATTTCCCGACCGGTTAGATCTGAGTTTTAGTTTATATTGTTCGTGACTACTTGATTCAACAAAAGGAAGTTTTGAGTCAATGGGTGAAGACACACGAGGTGTGGTGTTTACGTCCGATGGTAGTCCATGAAATTTCTTGATATGACTTGAATGTATCCAGCCTTTTCTGCCTTCGATCTTCACGGCTGTCCTTGTGGTGAGCAAGACCAGTTGCGGTGACTTCCACCTAGGATCCAGCTGAGTCTTTCGATCAAAGTTCCTCACGAGGACCAGATCCCCCGGAACTATGTCATGGGGTTTCACCTCAGTGTTGTCAGGAAAAGCTGCAGCTACCTGTGAACGACAAGATTGTAGTGCAGACATCAAGGAAGCCAAATAATCTGTCAGCATATTACAGTCAATATCAGTTATTTTACGTGGTATAGGCGTCCCCCACATATTTGGTGGTCTGCCAAAGATCACCTCATACGGGGATAGCCCTGTTCAAGAGTGTGCTACCATTCTCATGTAAAAGAGTGCAACTGGTAAGGCTACTACCCAGTCGACACCTTTCTCTCTGCATATTTTGGACAATCTGATTTTCAGGATCTGATTATGTCTTTCTACGAGACCTGCTGCCTCGGGGTGTCGGACACAGTGGAATTTCCACTGATAGCCTAACAAAAGTGAAACGTGTTTCATTAGTTCGGATGAGAACGGCTGGCCGTTATCTGAGTAGACAGCACGTGGTAAACCGTATCGTGGGAAGAATTCTCGAACTAACTGTTTGGCAGTAGTCGGGGCAGTGTAATCTGAAACCGGGTATGCCTCTGTCCAACGGGAAAGAGCACAGACAACTACAAGAACATATTTGAATCCTCGACATCGTTCCATCTGGATATAATCCATCTGGAGCACTTCAAAAGGGTGATCAGGAGACTGAAATCCACCCTGTTCTACGGGAACGCTTTTTCCTGGGTTAAACTGACAACAGATCATACAGGTACGAACTTTTTGCTTGGCTGCTGCTCGTAAATGTTTATTGAACCAAATGTGTTGGATGCTGTCTAGCATAGCTTTTTCTCCTAGATGCGCTGGACTATGTATAGTGTTAATAATAACTTGGACCATTGAATCAGGAAGGAAACACACAGATTTTTCCTTCGTCATCCATCCTTGATCCTTTTGGATCCCTCCTAATTCAGTCCATTTCTTTATTTCGTCTGGTGTAGCATGCGTCTGTATGTCAATTACGTCAAGAGCGGGATCTTTAATCGTCATACAATGTGTTGGCGTCGGGACTATTGTCTTTGTCATGTCGGATGTTTGAGTTTGAGCAGTCTGTTTAGCTGTTCTGTCAGCTAGATCATTGCCTTGAGAAATGATATCAATAACTTTCGTATGAGCTTTACATTTCATAATTGATATTGCAGTGGGTAGATGTATTGCATCTAATAAGGCATGAATGAGGGGTCCGTGCTGAATGTGGGCACCGTGAGAAGTTAAATAACCTCTCTCTCGCCACAGCACGCCGAAGTCATGTACAACTCCGAATGCATAACGTGAATCAGTGTATATGTTGACTCTTTTATTTGTGGCTTGAATACAGGCTTGTGTCAGAGCGACGAGCTCTGCGGCTTGAGCTGACAAGGTATTTATGCAATTTGTTTCAATGATTTCAGTGTCTGTTGTGACTGCGTAAGCGGCCACTAACTCTCCTGTACTTGTCCTCATACATGAACCATCTACATACAACGTCAGGTCTGGGTCTGACAATGGGACATCTGTCAAGTCTTGTCTGGGTTTCGTCGTGATTGTAATAACGTCAATACAATCATGAGCTAGTGGGTCTGTTCCGATTACGGGTAAGAGTGTGGCAGGATTCAATGTGTTACAACGTCTGATTTCTATATGTGGCTGAAACAATGTTAATTCATACCCTGTAAGTCGCGCTATAGTCAAGTGCTGTGTTTGCGTTCGATTCACGAGAACCTCTACTGCATGTGGTACTTGAACTGTCAATGGATGTCCTAACACTATGGCATCGCTTTGTCTTATTGCTAAAGCTGTTGCTGCCACCGATTTCAGGCATGCAGGCAAAGCCTGAGCTACGGGATCTAATGTACTAGAAAAATAAGCACATGGTTTGTGGGATCCTGCCTGTTCCTGTGTGAGTACTGACAAGGCAGTACCTTCGCGTTCTGTAACAAAAAGTGTAAACTGTTTATTGTAACATGGTGTTGCTAAAACCGGTGCTTGACATAAAGCTTTCTTTAAGCTTTCAAAAGCTTGTGTATGTTCCTGAGTCCAAGGGAGAACAGTCGATGTGGCTGCCTCCTGTGTTGTCAATTGAATGAGTGGTTTTGCTAGAAATGCATACTGAGGGATCCACTGCCTACAATATGAAATGAGGCCTATGAAAGCCCGCACCTCCTTTTGTGTCTTGGGTATTGGCATGTTAGCTATTAACTGAATGCGGTCGGGTGTAAGCTGCCTTCCCTCCTGGGACAGCGAGTGTCCAAGATAAACAACTCGCTGGACACAGAATTGCAGCTTAGAAGGGGACACCTTGTGCCCCTTTTCGGCTAGAAATTGTAAAACTGTCAGTGATGCTTTCTCACATTCAGGTTCGCTTCTAGCGGTGATCAGCAGATCATCGACATATTGAAGCAGGGCAGTGTTCACTGGCATGTGGATACTGTCGAGTTCTCGTTTCAGTGCTTGGCTATAGATGCTGGGGCTTTCTGTAAATCCTTGAGGTGCGCGTGAGAATTTAAAGCTACGTCCATTTAAACTAAATCCGAACAAGTATTGGCTTTCCGGATCTATAGGGACGCTGAAAAAGGCATTCTTGAGATCAATTACAGTAAAGAATGTTGCTTCAGAATCAATAGCTGTCAGTAATGACGAGATATCTGGGACCACAGGGAATTGTGGCACAATGCATTTGTTCAATTCGCGCAGATCAATAACCAATCGATATACTGGCGGGGCCTTTGGATCTGTTCGTTTAAGAATCGGAATTATCGGTGAATTACATACATTGGAGTCTGTTTCCACAACCACTCCTTGGGCAATGAGCTCGTCAATGATTTGTAGTAAAGCCACTACAGCATCTGGTGGTAACTTGTATTGTCGCATTCGTGGTAGTACCACTCCTGCCTTTAGTGTAACTCGATATGGTGTAATATTCATGCAACCAACGTCAGTAGGGCCTTGTGCCCATAGATGTGTAGGTAAAGTCTGCAGTCGGGGATCCATGTCTCGAGACACATAGTGACCTTTGAAATCACGTAAAAACAATCTTACTCCTTCCGGAGAACAACATATTATAGCTCCTAGAGCTTTCAGTGTTTTTATACCTAACAAGTTTTCTGGACATGATTTAGTAAGCAATAAATCTGTAGTTCTGGTCAAGGGTCCTATCGTAAGTGGAAGAGGCTGTGATACTTCATTAACAATAGGTTTTCCTGAAAAACCAAGGGAAATATTCTGTGAGCCTGAGAGGGGTGCCCCTGGAACTTCACTACGTTTTATGGTTGTTCGACTTGCCCCTGTATCGAGTAAAAATTTTCTATCTTGGCCTAATAATTCACTATGTACATAAGGTCCTTCTTGGTCTACCGGGACCTCGATAAGGGGTAAGTCAACTTCCCTCTCTAGGCTTGTTCATGCGTATCGTTGATAATCAGGATAGTCGTACTGTGCGGTCTGGTACAGCTGTCGTGTCGTGGTTTGTGTGGCAGCAACCGGCAGTGCTGGTGCAGCTGGCACAAACTGTATAGACTGTTGTGGAGCTGGCATGGACTGTGCATGCTGCGGGGCTCCTTGTTCATTCTGATCCTGTCTAAGTGGCCGTGGTCTTTCTTTTGTAATACCTGTGGCGATATTACGCTTCAGGACTGGGCAATCGTGTATATAATGACCTGGTTGTTTACAATAGTTGCATGTCCCTTTTACAGGTCCTGCTGAATCACCGGAATGTGTTGTACCCTTTTTATGTCCTTCAGCTGGAACTGTCTGGGAGACTAGCATTTTCATTTTCGTGTCTTTCATGCGTCTTTGTTCATGATCTTGTTCCTCTCTAATTCTATTGTGATGATACTGTAACATTTGTAACATTTGTGATGGGGTGTTACCTTGCCAGGTACTCTCGAATTTTAATACTCTATTCTTCACTTGGGGCAAGGAATTTTCAACTAATTTTGTCACAAACAGATGTGGGTATGATTCGCTACTTGCTTTTATGCCACTATTTATACCAAAACATTTTTCAAATCGTGCATAGAAATCACTAGTGTCTTCATCTTGCTTTTGTTTACAGGCTGAAATTGCACCCCAGTCTTCCTTTTTCGTAGTTAATAAACGTGGCAGTACCTGTACTAGTAAACCTGGTAGTGCTTTAGTTTTGTCCCCAAGCCCCGAACCTGGACCTCGGGCCTTTTCTTCATTTTCTAATGCTGTCCAGTCTATCTTTTGGTCTCCCACCTCCCACTCTTTTTCCTTGAGTTTTTCATAAATGCCAGCAGGCATCAATACCTTTAATATTGTCATAATGTCGGGATAGGTATACTCTCCCATGAGTAACATGTCTTTAATTTCTCGGTGGAAACCCGCTGGGTCTTTGTCATGACTGGGTACCACTTTCTTCATCTCTAACAATTCTATTTTCGATATGGGTGTATATACAAATACACGTTTAAACTCATTGTCCTCGCCCTTTATTGGGTGTACTTCTCGTAAGGGATTCTGTCTATCCATGTAATACGTCGTTCTTTCCTTGATGGGCAGTGAGACATGTTCTGGACATACAAAAAGAATGTACTGCTTTCTTGATTCTAGTATTTCTTTAATTAGCTTAGTACCTGAACCTCTCCATCTATTCGTGAGTAATTCAGTCAATATATCAGGTAAAGGACCAGGATCTGAATGTTGGCTTTTATATAGTATAAGAAGTTGTTGAATCATATAAATCCCAGCTAAACGCTGTTCATCTGGGGTGAGATTCAAAAATGTGTGGGCCACGGTATCATCACCATATTTTCCGGGACTGTCAACCCAATGAACGGCTGACCTGGCTAATTCTTGTTCATCCATAGAATCGAGAAAATGATAACCCCTTCGTTCTCGCAGTAATTTGTCAGCGGCTTGGAACGAATGCTCGGGGGACCTTATATTTATTATAGGTGTTTGGAAATTCCTGTTATTATCTGGACATATCGGACGTATCGGGTCAGTAAAACATCTAGTACTATTACAAGATCTTCCTCTACCTACATAGGCTATGGTTTCTGACTGTCCTGTGGGCAGTCCTGATCCTTCCTCCTCGCTTTGTTCGAACTGGTCTACCGCTAATCTCTCTTCGTGTAGGCGTTCTATTTCTTTACGGATCTTTCGGCACATGGCTATTATACAGTTTTGCTTATCATGTCTCCCTTCTGATATATTCTGGCTCCATCTGGTAAGAGTTTGCATTGCTTCCGGGTCTACCCCCGGTCGGTCTTGATTTCTGATCACACAATTTATAAGGAAACGTAACAGTTCCCCCTGTATCTCCACTTTCTGGTATTCCATAGCTCTGTTAATACATTCAGAATCTCGCCCTGTTTGGACAAAATGATATATATTATCTAGATGCACAGTCATTCCTGGTAACTTCCCTAAATACACCGCGGCTCGTCTGATACGTAATGATGCCATGATCATTTCGTCCTCTTTGCCGGGCACAGGGTCATATCTACAATCTATAAGAAGTTCCTTAAGCGTACGGGCATTTATGAGTTTGGGGGTACGTGGATGTGCTGATTCTTGAAAGGTAAGTTTATTTATTCTGGGTGGCGTAGAAAAAATATTGGTAGCACCTCCGGTAGCCCCGTCTGGGGTATCGGGCGTGAAAGGATTCGTTGAACGCGATACAGCAACTATAGGTGTGGACACAGCTATAGAAGTAGCTGTAGGAACAGATGTAGAAACAGATGTGCTTGCCGGAACTTGTGTCAGGATTTGTCGCTGTAGAGATACAGATACAGGATCTTGGCGTTGAACCTCCCCGGCCGACGGTCTATGTGGGGCGGGGTTAGCGTACTCGGGAGCTGCGTCATCTAAATATGAGGAAAGAAAAACATCTTCTGCGGTTCTAGGATGCCCCTTAGGATGTACTTTTATTGGAAATAATGGGGGTGGCAAGTCTTTTGGTATCCCCGGAGTAGCCTTAGGTAATCCCTCGGCCAGAAGGGGATACATACCCTTCATAAGGGCATTTCTTTGTCTGTCTACTTGTTCTAATTTCACTCGTGTACCTTCTTCAATTAATAGATTTTCTCGGACTTTATTTGGATTCTCCTTATTTTTTCTCTTCCTGTCGGAGTGCTTTTTCTGTACGTCTATGAGATTCTTTACGCCATAACTCAACGGCGTCTTTCTGTGACTGTCTGACTTTCCTTTTCCATAACTCTTCCTCTACTTTCATGATGCACTCTGCATCCCAGGTCCCAGCTGCGGGCCACCTCTGACTTTCTGGTAATTCCTTGGTGTAGTCTACCCATAAATCAAGAAATAATACAGCGTCTAAGCCGTGTTTATGATACATGAAGTACCCTGGAGTGTCCCTAGGAGGAATAGGAACAGCTTCTTCGAGTACCCCTTTTCTAGTTGTGATCTGTCTTAATTTCGAAAAGAGCGGCATATTGAGAACTGATCTGATACTTGATCTTGAACAAACTTAATACAATAAACACGATAATGAACAGTCATTCATACCACAATATGCAGAACGTATTAACACATTTAACATTTAACATTTAAATGAGCAAACAATGATGATGACGATCTAAGGAAAACTTAATCACTAAACATAATACTCGGCATTATCTGGATTATTCTGAATTTATATACTTGATATACTAGATATACTGCTAAACAGTACAGATACACTGCTGAAACAGTGCAGACCGGATTTGTGTACCCAAACCCGTCTTGACCGGCACAACCTATGTGCACGTCAGAACGCCTCCCCAGTAATGGTACTCACAGGGTAGCTCGGAACGGAAGGCCTCGGAACGGAACTGAACTGGACCGGACTGGACTCGACTCGAAAACTTCGGACACTTCTGAGCTTCGGGAACCTGGTGGGCCTCTGTATACCTCAGATCTTGCTCTCTCAGCTAGGCTCTGGTCGGGATACTTCGCACTTCTCACCGCCTCGTCTGGGTGTTGATCGCAGCCTCAGTCGCCCCCGCTTGACCGGAGGGAGATACAGGAAATCCTGCTGGTACGCGTTGTTGTCCGTCCAGCTGTGGCAGGAGACCGGGCCTGCAACGCACCGCCGGCGCGTGAGATGAGAAAGTGTCCCTATTCGGGCGCCATACATGTGGTAAATAATTTAATTACCGGGACTTAATTTGATACAGAAACATAATAAAAATAGCTCAGTAAATAAGAGGCAGAATCCGTGGTATTAGAGGTTCGGAATGGGCTTTATTCCAATGGACGATTCGAATCGGTTGCTCCAAGTTCCATCACCACGAAGGTTCAGGAAGTGAAGTACATACATTATTGATAATTAATCACTTTTATACAATAGGCATTACAGTGAAACAAATGCAAGAGGCGTAACAATTGATAGTGTAGATAAGACATACATACGTAGCAAAAGTAGGTGGAACTGGGTGTGACTAAAGAACATCATCAGGTGTGATGTCATAATAGGGTGGTTCCATGAAAGAATTTCGCAATGTCAGCAGAAATACTTGGCAGAAATGCGTGCGCAGCAGCATGACGCGTGATTGACGTGCAACTAGGGGGTGAAGGGGACTTGACATTTAGCTCTACATGTGGCGACAGATGTCTGGAGGGTCAAGTCAACCTAATCCCCAAATCATATCTAACATCCTATGTTTAAAGAACTATGTTATCCAAAAGAGAGGTCTCTTAGAGTAGAATCTTATTCTATACTGACTATACTGACTGTTAGTGCGTGTACAAGCGTCTAAGTGTCTACACTAGATGCGAGGGCAGAAGTCTTCCATAATAATAAGGCTATGAATTACTTGCATAAAGACAGAGAAGCCGGGCCTTTGCTCGGTAGCTGGAAGAATGTTTACTGAAACTACTAGACAGGAATGCATTGGGCAGGGAGCGGAGCAGATAATTTCGAAGGTGAAATACAGTTTCTTGGCAGGCAACAGGCTGATGTCAGGCTTCGTGAGCCGCGCAGGGAATGAGACAAAGTTCATGGTCACAGATGCAGGCTCAGACTGGAGCTTCAGAGGCAGAAAGCAAGAAAAGCTTGATGACAGAATCAGGGCCTACTTGCCTGGACTGTAAAATGGCATAAGTGAACCATATAAAGCCGGTGGCCTTTCATACTTAGGAATGGAATATCCGGCCCATTCATGGCTGATCTGAAAGAGGACATGTTGACGGTGGACGCACATGTGTTTGCGTCTTCATAACTGGAACTGGAGGAAACATACATGTACTTGTGATTCATACATGAAACCGTTGGGGTCCAAGATAGGGGACATAACTGATCAGAAAAATCCATATTTCCACACCAGAGGCAATCCTTGGTGCTGAATACAACCCACTAGTCAAAGCATTCAGTTTTTGGGCAGTGGCAACAGCTCACTCAGTACGGGCAGCTCCACCTGGCATACAGGGTTGCTGCGGCACCTTTCAACAAAGTGCCGGTCTTCGATGCATGGCAGTTCATACCACAACAGCCTCTCCTGGCGTACAGTGTCACCACTAAGGCCCCGCACAGGACTTGGTGCGTGTCAGCAGCAATAACTTCAACAGCAACCCCTCCTGGCATACATGATTGTAGCAATGATGCTGTATGGGTTTGACTCTCACTGCACAACACTCAGCTCATGGCCATCTTCATAACAGCCCTCTCCTGGCATATAGGGGTCACTGACCTGAATCTGCACACAGGCAACGACCCATCAGGTGTAGCAGCCGTCTCCTCACAGCTTGCACAGGGAGTCCTGGCAACATGGCTCCCCGCTGGACCTCGCTCCCTCCAATGTTCTCCTCTTTCTAACAGGGCACACTGATCTTGGCAAGGATGCAGGCACTGGTGCTCTAGGCTCCGAAGCCGGTGGTTCTGGATGTCCCCTCACCCAGCAGGGAGACTAGGAGGCCTTGGCCTCCCATCCTGGTCACAGGCAAAAGTCATGCAGAGCTTCATCTCCTCACAAAGCCTGTCTGCTCTTTGCCAGATGAAACATTTTTGGATTCTCAATCTCCCTACTTATAGTCCATTTCCAGCCACCAAATGTGATTTAGGGTCTGGGTCTTTGAAGTGTTATGTTCTGGTTCTGCTTCTTTTGAAGTGTACACTTTTCCTCTCTTTCTCTTTTGATACGGTCTGTCACAGTAGTACACACTTTAAAGCTGATAGTCCCACACACAGGCCATGGAGGTGACTAGAGTTCACTCCTGGATGTCAGCCACGTGAAATGTGCATCAAAAGGTTTATCCCGGGCTCCCAGCCCTACTCTTTATGATTACCTTCTCTGCCCCATCTCCTTCATGAGATGTGTCCAGGACCTTTGTAGTGCACAGGGGGAGTCTCTCTCTCCCTTCTCCATGGGCTCCCACCCAGTGGACAAGATGTGGAAATACATAAATCTGTCTGGGAGGATTTCTGCACCTCCTCTTGTCTTCCACAGGCAGGCCTGGGCTTCCCAAAATGGAACCCAGGGTCCCCCATGTAATATACTATTACAGGAACACTTGCACTCAGTGTATGTCCATAGCACACACACAGTCCAGCACTGCTACCGCCATGTATTGTGCTACCCCAGACACACACATTCAGCACACACATTCACTCTTCATGCTTTGCTCAGTGCTATAGCCTTTCTATATTGTGGCACTAGCAGACACACATACAACCAGCACACAATTCACTTTGTGCGTGCTCCACAACACTACACCCTCCATGTATTGGAAAAATACAACTTGGACAGGGGACCTATTACGAAATATCTGGCACCAATCATAAACAATTATGCCAATAGAATAAAAAAAAATGAACCTCAAGTCGAAAAAGTTTCTTCTTTACTGGTTAGTTCTTTAAAAGCCACAGCCAACGTGTTTCGTCCTGTCACGCAGGACTTCTTCAGGGCTGTAAGTTAGAAACATAAATAACGTATACAATACATTGAAATATACATGACATACATAACATAAATATATATATACATGAATAAAAAGATGTAAATCAAATGACAACACAATCCCTAGACACCACAATACAGGCGATAAATAAAAACACTGTGATTTATACATAAAACATTAAGATAAAGACCACACCCCAAAAGTCTAACACATGTGTACAATATTGTGTGATGATCAACAAAATAAATCACAACCTCTACAAGAGATTAGATAACCAGACAATAAAGACATATGACAAAATGAATAGATCAACAAAGAAGAAGGAATAAGAATCATGATGAGTAAAAAGAATAGCAACAGAGAGGGTTGATGCTAAAACAAAAAAAAATGATTAAAATGCACCAAAGATACAGTCGTCTATTGGTAATCCACATCAATACCCTTCTGAAACTGAGTCCCATATTGACACTCAGTGCCATCACTAAAGTGATGATCCCCATAGATCTCATAGTAACAGGTCACACTATGATGAAATAGCGTAACCTAATAGAGTATAGATAAAAGCCAAATACGACTTGACCTCTAGACCCATCCTCATCTTTTAAACATGAAGACAGTAAAAACATGTAGTGCACTCTCACACCATAAAACAGCAAACTAACAGAACCGTGTCCAGTGACACAAGTGGAGTAATATGTGCCACCATATCGAAGAATCCAGAGATAAGAGGGTGGTAACCTATCATTTGCGATTAGCAGTAGGCGAGAGGAGGTTGGTAGTAACCATATAGAATTAACTCCACACAATATTGACGGCAATCTGTATGGGACAAAAAGGATCCCATATAGAACCAAAGTCACATAGTGAGCCAAGTGATATACCATATCCAACAATGAGTGTGCACCATATACATCCTGGAATGGACTTATGCCTATCTCGTCTGTATTTAGAAGTGTACATCCAAAATTCGAGTCACATCATACGTCCATCAAGATTCAATTGAAAGTGGGATGATAGTAACATCTGTGGAATAACGTGATATGATGATCACGGTAATATGAGCCAAGTGCTGATAAATTAAAAACAGCACATATTATACCTGTGAGGGGCAAAAAAGACGATATAAGTACCAATTAGCATGCAACAACCTGTATAGATACAATAGTGCATTCCATACGATGACCCGATTCCGCATGAGGACACTCATCCATAGTGTTGTATGCCCATCGGTATTACTTGTGGTATGTCAGGCTGGACTGTTCTAAGGGTGAACTGTTATATGGGCTTATGGTGAAAACCACGTACATTCATAAAGCATGGTATGATACTGCAAACCCCAAGCCTAAGCTATAATAAGATCTCCCACTGATACGGAGACCGTAGCAATTTGTGGGGCACACAGTGTATCATGGGTGCTCCTCAATCCCCATTCGGGTAAATAACACGTGTATGAAAGACGTGGTACGATACAACAAACAAACAGCATAAACTATATTGGTCTCTCCCACTGGTACGGAGACCTTAGTAACACGTGGGCGCACAGTAAAGCATGGGCGCTCCTTCTCCACTCACTGTGAAGGATGACCCCAGGCACGCCACATTACACCCCACCAGAAAGACCCAATGCTTACTTCATACTGGCTGTCCAGCCCGACGTGATGTATGTCAGTCTACTCCCGCCTGTGGTTTGCTCGCTGGGCCGATTTGCGGCATTTCTAAAGATAAACATGCACACGTCAGCAACACGCGCATACGATCCCAAGGGCGTTGGGTGATTAAGTTTAAAGGAGAGACCCGGTCCGCCATGTTGTAACATGGTTATCGGCAGTTCGAATGCATGGATTCTGTATAACAAGTGTCGTATATCGCGATGGATTATCAAAAAACAAACTTTTCAAGGACCTCGTAATGGGCAACACGATTTATGCGTCCCATATGTTTCCACAGATAAGTGGAGTCGCAATGCCGGTATTAACAAATTGGGTCGATAAATATAAACGGCACTAACATTATTTTAGAGAAGAGATGGTTGCATATTAAAACAAGTAACGATTCTTAATCCGTGATCCTATTTTACTGAGTTACCCATAACCCATGGAAGAAACATTAGCATGACCTCATATATGTCCACCCAAATAAATACGGGTGCTCTATACATACCACTAGAACAACGGACATCATTTTGGAAGGTGGTCAGATTCGGCCAAACTTCAATATGGAATTATATGTACCATAATTTACACAGGCTAAATACATGTTCCCCTTGCATAATACTAAGCATATTCCAAAAAACCAATCTGAGAGAGACACAATAGTGCCATCTCATTTGATTTTATCGCTAGGTGGTGTCTAATTAATTACACCATCCATTGATTTTATATATGTAAACCATATAGACACATCTAAAAAGATAGATGTCCCAAAATTCCAAATTAGTAATGGTGCTTACAGAGAAACAGCACCAACTTGTGCTCCTATGTCGAGCCAGCTGATGTCCTCTTAAAGCGTACCAATGGTCAGACAAGCTAAATACATGCGAAACAAGATTGATTATATGTGAGGGCAATATTAATAACCCAAAAGATTGTGTGTATATATATATATATTTTCATTCATCCGTCACCAACATCCTTTCCACAAGACGAAGATAGACCCAGAGTTTTGTGCACATTCGAAGTTTATTATAAAATGCCCTGCACCATCGCCATTACGCGTTTCAGCCTCACGGAGGCCTTGATCACATGATACGCTAACGGAGAGTTTTTTCATCTTTTTAAAGTGCTAGTGCTCAGGAATACGTGTTAAGACACTCCCACAAGAATTCATGGACATAGACAACAAGTTGTCCTAGTACTCGTAATATCTTCCAATACCAGTGCAAATTACAACGCAATACAGTACAATGATAAATATCAGAGTGCAAATTAGCGCTGAACTCAATAAATATATACATAAATATTTATTAATAAAATTGTAGCATTCATAAAATACAATAAAAATGCTAAAATCCTCAGCTAAAATGTTATAACAGTTCAACCTATGCACCCAATAGAATTAGCAACATAATTGCGGATCCAATCCTATCTCTCAGAGTACAAGGCTAAAATTGTTGCATATATAGCTTCATCGTTAGCAGCTCAATTCAAGCCTGAATACCAAATGATATTACCAACAACTCAGGATATCAATAACCAAGTTATTGCAACGTAAAGGACATATTACATGAAAGAAAGATTCTGGATTCTTAATCCGTGATCCTATTTTACTGAGTTACCCATAACCCATGGAGGAAACATTAGCATGACCTCATATATGTCAACCCAGATAAATACGGGTGCTCTATACATACCACTAGAACAACGGACATCATCTTGGAAGGTGGTCAGATTCGGCCAAACTTCAATATGGAATTATATGTACCATAATTTACACGGGCTAAATACATGTTCCCCTTGCATAATACTAAGCATATTCCAAAAAAACAATCTGAGAGAGACACAATAGTGCCATCTCATTTGATTTTACCGCTAGGTGGTGTCAAATTAATTACACCATCGATTGATTTTATATATGTAAACCATATAGACACATCTAAAAAGATATATGTCCCAAAATTCCAAATTAGTAATGGTGCTTACAGAGAAACAGCACCAACATGTGCTCCTATGTCGAGCCAGCTGATGTCCTCTTAAAGCGTAACAATGGTCAGACAAGCTAAATACATGCGGAACAAGATTGATTATATGTGAAGGCAATATCAATAACCCAAAAGATTGTGTGTATATATATATATATATATATATATATATATATATATATATATATATATATATATTCACTGAAAAAACCATAGGTTTCACACAAGTTATAGTTAGCTGTACATTTCACTCGTAAAAAACCAATGAAATTCCACGTTATAGTTAGTGCAGGCAACTATAACTCACGCGATCGCAATCCTCTGCTGATGCTAATACTGTATTTAGACACTTATTTGCCCATGTCTTCTTCCATTAAATTTTAGCTATACATATATTACAAATATTTTTTTTTCATAAAGACACATATGTCATCAGCAGAGGATTGCGGTCGCGTGAGTTATAGTTGCCTGCACTAACTATAACGTGGAATTTCATTGGTTTTTTACGAGTGAAATGTACAGCTAACTATAACTTGTGTGAAACCTATGGTTTTTTCAGTGAATATATATATATATATATATATATATATATATATATATATTTATATATATATATTCACTGAAAAAACCATAGGTTTCACACACGTTATAGTTAGGAATTAGCATTTAAAAAACCTTAGAAATTCAGTGAAAAAACCATAGGTTTCACACATGTTATAGTTAGCTGGACATTTTACTCGTAAAAAACCAATGAAATTGCCCCGTTATAGTTAGTTCAGCTAACTATAACTCGCGCGCCCGCAATGCACTGCTGATGACGTCACATATTACATCACTCATGACATGGTCAGTGACATCACTCATGACATCACTGATGACATCTCAAATGACATCACTGATGACATCACTGATGACATCATCCAGTGAATGTGTGTTTTTCTGAAAATTAAATATGTTTTATATATGTATATCTCAAGGTTGATAGAAGAATAAATGGGTATATTACTGTCTAAATGGATGATTTCTTTTTGAAAAATTGATTGTGTAACTGACTGATTAAGTGTATCATAGTGAATACATGGCTTAGTGAGTAATATTTAAATATGTAAATATCTGTATCATTTTTTCACTTTGTGTATAAGTGGCTGCATGGGTTGGTGAGTAGCTACATGGGTGTCTATATAGGTTATTAGTTGGTTTTTTTGAGTATTAGTCTGAGTGTCTGCATGGTTCGGTGGGGGGTATGACGTAGTGCATAGGTGCATGAATGAGTGACTCACTGTTTGTATGTGTTGAACAGAGCATGTGTGCAGGACTGCATGGGTGGATGCGTGTGTGTATTGGTGTGTTAGTGAGTGAATGACTGTCTCAATAGTGTCTTTATGAGTAACTACATATGTTTTAAACTAGTATATGTGACTATTGGTGTATATATGTGAGTATATGTGAGAGGGAGAGATTGAAAGAGTTCCTGTATGAATAAGTATGTGTTTCTATAAGTGATTGTTTAAAAGACTAAGTATGTGTAAGTTTCCGTAGAAGTAAGTGTGGTGGTGTGTGTATAACTGTATATGCAGGTGAATGTATGTTTGATTCTTTATTAGCATGAGTGACTATGTGTGTGAGTAACTCTATGGATGAGTGGCATTATGTAACAGGATGTATAGGTGTATGAGTACATATGATGAGTGAGTACATGTATGAGTGACTGTATAGGACTGTTGGTGAATGAGTGGATGTGTATGTTGATCTTAGAATTACTGAAGAGGTTGTTGTAACTGGTATTGGTATGTCCATTGTTTTGAAAATTTTAGTCTCTATTTTTGAATGTGTGTATCAAAGCTTATATTAAGGTGAGAGGAGGTCTGCCACTCTATCACAAGGATGATGTCATCAGTGATGTCATCAGTGATGTCATTTGAGATGTCATCAGTGATGTCATGAGTGATGTCACTGACCATGTCATGAGTGATGTAATATGTGACATCATCAGCAGTGCATTGCGGGCGCGCGAGTTATAGTTAGCTGAACTAACTATAACGGGGCAATTTCATTGGTTTTTTACGAGTAAAATGTCCAGCTAACTATAACATGTGTGAAACCTATGGTTTTTTCACTGAATTTCTAAGGTTTTTTAAATGCTAATTCCTAACTATAACGTGTGTGAAACCTATGGTTTTTTCAGTGAATTTCTAAGGTTTTTTAAATGCTAATTCCTAACTATAACGTGTGTGAAACCCATGGTTTTTTCAGTGAATTTGCAAGGTTTTTTAAATGCTATTTTTTTTTTTTATTCTTCATTTTTTTAAACATATTTTTAATTTAATTTTCTTACCTTTTTTAAAGACTATGCTTAAATTTTTAAAATCATTAAATATTTATTTTATATAAATTTTTTAAAATAAACATGTAAAATTTATTTCCAGATTTTTTTTTATTTATTTATTTTTTTTTTTTTTATAGTACGCGTACCGTAAGCTCACGGTAAGCGTACGGTTTACGCAACGCCCGTAATCTATCTACGCTGCTTGCGTATAGTTACGTACTTTGCGTAGCCGCGCGTACTGCGCGTGGGTCGCGTGCGCGCTTACGCCACACGCGCACGTTACGCGGAAGTGCCGGGGAGTGACTGTTATGCGCATGCGCGCAAGCGCGTGTCTTTTTTACGCGCATGCGTACTTTTTGCCGTAAGCGCACCGTAAGCGTACCGTAAGCGTACGGTAGGTCATGTGATCATGAAACACAACTTTTGATTGGTTGAAAGTACTTTCAGTTCTAGAACTCTCCTACACCACACCCATTCCCCTCATTTCTGCTTGTGATCCCTTGGGAGAAGGAGCTGGTTTGTCTTTGGGATACGATGGCAGAACAGCAGAGCTCTTCTGAGAGTGAGGCTAGCACCAGCAGCACTGTCTTGAGGCAGAGAGCGAGGAAAGTAAAGCCTTCTTATGTTTGGGATTATTTTACTTTTCCAGAAGGCCAGCAAAAGGTGAATGCACCCTTAGTTACTTGCAAGCTGTGTAAGCGTGTACTTTCTAGAGGTAATCCTAACAGGAAGTATTCCTTTGGGAATCACACCATGAAGAGACACCTCCAGGATGTACACAGAAGGACACATGGTCATCTTTTTGGAGGTAACTCTTCAGAAAGACGAGCCAGTACATCCACAGCAGCTCAGCCTGGACCATCACCTGCAGGGCTTACTCCTTCTTCTGCAGGTCAGGTGAGCCCTTCATCTGTGGGGGGAGAATCTCCTTTTGCTGGCCCTCTGGAAATGAACCTTCGATTTCGGAAGGTTGATATTCATTGCACATTTTGTAAAGGTCTAATTTGTCATAGGGAGACCAGTGTTTCCCTAGTGAACAACAAAATAGATCAGCACATTTGTAGCTATGAATAATTTTCCCATGCTTCCTTTCCTCTGTCCCTGCATGAACACAACGGTTCTTTTAAGAGCCAACCTTATCTTCCATCTTTTTTTTACTTGTTTTTAAAAACTTTTTTTTTTTTTTTTTTACCGTACGCGTACGGTAAGCGTACCTTTTTTTATTTTTTAAAAAAAAACACTAAAAATCATTTATCACATTACAAAGTCCTTGAGAGACTACAATTTTTATTATTGACTTACCATACTCACTCAAAAAAATATTTATTCATTTGTTTTTTTAAAAAATAGTTTTTAAAATGGTTGTAGTTTCCGAAAATTTTCTATATCGATCTGAAAATAAAGAAAAAAGTATTAATATTTTTAAACCATTTTATAATACAGTACACATATTTACATTTTTTACCCAAAAATATTTTTGCCTTATTTTTGCTGTTTTCAGAATATATTGCATTTCACTATTAATTGTGAAAGCAATTGCATTCATCATTTTACAGCGGGCAAAAAAAATTAACAATCACAAAGATTGTATTAAAAAAGCCCAGAATCTCTTCTCACTTAAACTTATCATTACAGAAATGCATATTATTCTAAAAAAATATCATCTAAAAACAATACTTTTTTCTTTAAAATACCGTCTGATATGTTTGTTTGAGAAGTATAATCACAATATTATATCTCAAATAACTCCAAAATACATCTGATTTTATTTCCTTTAGGCCAAATAGTATTTTTTTTTTTTTCCTGGAATAAATTTCCAAGGGAAATCCATTAAAATTCTAAAGTTTCATCTGTCCAGATCTCACCGATTCTCTGTAACATTTTGGTTCACGAAAATTTTTTGAATAATTTATTTAGTCCACAATAGAATTGCTTACTTTTCCACATGGCCAAATAGTAATTTTTTAAATCATTTTTGAAAAAAATTTCCAATGGCAGTTCAATAGCATTCCAAAATTTAAAATGTGCAGAAGTTACCGATTATCTCTAAATTATTGGTTTTTCAAAATTGCATTAAAAATTAAAAAAGTCCACATTACAATTGGTTATCTTTCCTTTAGGCCAAATGATAATTTTAAAAATATTTTTTCTACAAAATTGCAATGGTAATCCAGTAAAATGGTAAAATTATTTTGTCCAGATCTTGCCAAGTCTCTCTAAAATTTAGGTTTCAGGAAGATTAGATAGGAATTTGCTAAATCAAAAGGCAAACGTTGTTTGAAAATCAATTGGGAATCATTACACAGTGTCCAGCCTTTTTCACATTTTAGATAAACTGTGTAATGTCCAGAAGTAACAGTAGGTCCATCATGGAAAATTATTGCAACAGTTACAAAAGTTTTTCCTGAAATTGATAATTGCTGTCCTGTAAACTTCTTTATTAAAGTATCCAATTTTGATCCATCAGCTCTACATCGTTGCATCATTAAAATTACATACTGTCCGTATTCCCTTAAAATTAATGTTGATAACATGTCAGAATTACACTCACCACATTTCATGCTATGATTAGCATCTTTAACTAATTTTGCAAAAGTGACTGTTTTACTCTCTGGCAATGTCAAATAAATAAACCTTTCATTATCAACAATAGAGCCACATATATTATAACAATTATCACAACTATGTTCCCATTTATAAGAGAGACCAAAAAAAATGTCAATGGGAACTCCTTCTTCTTCCACTACCTGAAGAAAATACATCAAAAATTCGTGTGCATCTTGCTGTTCATTTTGAGAAAACTGTGTTCGTTCTGAACATACATCTAAAAGTTTTCTAATGTCAGTAGCACTTTCTATTTGAGTTTTATCTTTACTCAGCTTTTGAAAAAGGAGACTCAGCTCTGAACAGAATCTTTTTCCCTGATTTACTATTATCTGCTCTTGCAAACTTTCCAGATAAAATGCAACATTCAGCACTACATTTGCATAGCAGTTGACACCAGAGCTATTTTCAAAATGACATCCTACAACCTGTTCTTCATTTTCCTTTTTCTTTTTGCTTGCAATTACATCACTCCTCTTTTTTTTCCTCTTCTCTATATCTTCATTACAGATATTCTCATTTCTCCTTTTACGAGAAACTACACGTTTCTCCAACACAGGATACTGACCTAAATGAGGAGCATAGCTTCTTCTTAATCTATTATACTCCTTTACACAGTTTGTATCAGCACTAACTTTTGAGTCATCAAAGTCTATCATGAATAAACCTGATAATGTTTTGACTCGTGACAAAGCTACATATGCCATACCTTCTTTGAACACAGTTGAACCAATGTTCACAAATGCACAATCTACAGTCAATCCTTGAGACTTGTGAATAGTTACAGCATATGCTAGAGAAAACGGAAACTGCTTCCTACGTACATATAAGTCTTTCACAAGCATAAAACGAACTGTACAACGACAAATATCTTTAACTTCTTCTATCTGATCAAATTTTATTTTTAAACATTCAATTCCTTCTTTTTTCTGATAATTAATAAAACCCACAACTCTTCCCATTGCTCCATTCACTAAGCCTTTCTCAACATCCAAATTTCTCCTTAAAAACACTCTACAGTTCATGCAAACATATAGATTTTTTTCTAATCCTGCTGTTTTGGAGATGTTCTTCTCTAGTGAGTCCAATTTATTTTTCAGTTTGCCTGTTACTGTGACAGTAATTCTTCCATCCTCAATTTTGTCCACTGCTTCCAATTTCCTGATGTCTTCCTTTTCCAATTTCAAAAGCTCCTCATTAAATATTGAGCATTCACGTAGAGTTGGCATTAAGCAGATGACACTTTTGTTTTCTGCAATATTCTTGTATATTTTCTCTGCAACTATTTCTTCCTTTGGAAATAAATTATGTAGCAGCCGACTCTGTAATGCTTTTTTCCCAACTTCTGTGAGTATTCCAATCCTGATATCTTTCAGAATACTTCCATATTCTTCATCGTTTGCTTGCCTCATATTAGTTGTAAGTTCCTTGTACTCAAAGAAGGACCAAATATTTGTATTTCCAATGCTTCCCAATGACTTCTTCGTGTCTTCATGTGTCACAGTATTAAACACTGGTTGTCCTTTAACTGGAGTAAGTTGCAAAAGATCCCCAAAAACAATGACGTGTTTTCCACCAAATAACACGTCATAGTCTGTCTTCAAAATTTGCTGCATTCTTAAATGCACAAAGGCAAGCATTAAGTTCGATACCATGCTCACCTCATCAATAATGAGAACTTGCATCTTCTTCAATACTCTTGAAACTTCCAAGGATGCTTCTCCAGTTAGCTTGTTGAATTGTATTTTGTTCTCATGCTCCACTGGTAACATTAGCAAACGATGTAAGGTGATTCCTTTTATGTTATATGCTGCTAACCCAGTTGGAGCAGTAACCACACAAGACAAAGTAGAATCCGTTTTTTGCTTTAGGTAGCTTCTGATGACTTTAATTAGGAAACTTTTTCCAGTGCCAGCTTGTCCGCTTACATACATCCTGATTGGATGAAATGATGTGCATGAGCACTCTTTTTTGATATGTAGAAATCCGTGATCAATTTTGTTTTTGATCTCTTCATAAATTTGTTGCTGCTCTTGATTCAGTTGTCTTTCCAAATTTTCTAAGTCTATAAATTCTTCTTGACCTTGATTCATAGCCGTTTCCACTTCATTCATGGCTATTGATGCTTCATTTTCAACGATTGGTTGTCCTAGGGGATCTTGACTGTATGTTCCTGAACTTTGGCTGTCCTGAGAACTGTCTCTAGCTATTTCTGCTGCAATTGTAGTTTCCTGTTCAATTTCTTCATTTAACATTTGCAGATAAGTTGAGAATGTACTGCATTGTATGCTGTCTTTACAAGCATTAAAAGAATCTTCATAGCTCTGGAATTCTCCCAGTAGTTCATCCTCTGTACGCCATGGTTTAAACAACTGTAAAAGAGCCAAGTAGTAAAATTCTTTCTTGTCGGTAGTGTCGCAACTCAGCTTCCGGTGATTTATCAAACTTCCTTTGGTTTGCTTCACCAAACATCCTTCTTCACCAACAACTTTATATTTTCCACTGTTGATGTCTTCTGCAGCTTTCCGTGAATAAATGTAGTTCTGTAACACTTCATAGAGACACATGTTCTCCAGATGATGACTTCTCTTGGGATAATATGTGTCCAACATGTTTGTTTTCAATATATCTGTACTTTCTGGGTCATTCTCAGCCAAATATTCAATTTCTCCAACAGATTTCAGTACCCGATTTCTCATTGCTGCAAGGCCTAAACTTGCCCAAATTATTCTTCTTGACTTCGAGTAGAGACTTGCAGAAGATAACCTATCTGAACATTCGTAGGATCCAATTTCTCGATGCGTTAACATCTTCAAACTGAAACTGTACAGCTTCTTACTGACAGTCTTCTCGTGAGAAATCTCTTCCCACATTTCCTTCAATTCTGTTTTTTCTGATTTCGTAATGTAAGACGTTACATATCGAGCAACAGCAATGGAATTGTCAGCAACATACTGTATATCCATGTTAGCGTTCCACATGGATAAAATGACTGGGTTGTAGTCATTTATATTTTTAGATTCTTCTTTTCTTTTAAGGTTGTAGGTATTCTTAGGTGATTTTCTTGTGATAGTATGTCTCACAGCTGACATAAAACTGTTGACTCTTCCATTTGAAAGAACAGGTCTAGGAAATCCAAATCGACATTTAGTGTAGTATTTTTCTTTGCTCTTGTATTTCCGTCGACAGTATTTTCCACACCGATGACTTTGGAAACGTAGAACTTGCTCCTTTAACTTGTTCTCTTCTGTGCTTTTTGGTATAGCACATGTTGCATATTCTTCAATGTAAGATAACACTGCTTCATCAGTATCTGTTCCAAACTTTGGGGCATCCTTGATCCACAGCAGCATATGAATATGAGGAGCACCTCTTGCCTGGTACTCTTTTCTCCAAAAGAAATCCACTACTTCTCCAAGGGGTGGATTTTTTTTATTGCAGATGAAGGACATCATAGCCTCAAATCTATGATTGAAATATCTGCAAACATTAACCGGATCCAATGAGCACAGTTCTCCTGCTGTCTTGTATTCGATGTTTTTAATGTTTGAATTGGCCTCTCGTAGAAAATCCAGTAAATCATCCCAAGCGTACTCGGCACAGCTTAGGGTAAGGAACCATGTTGGTGTTCCTAAATTGCGTAACATGCATTTTAGTTCACCATGGCATCGGTACCAATATTCATTTGTCCCACGCTGACAAGCCATCAGATTGATCAGTTGTGTTTCCAAATGATCATCTCGGTGCTGCACTTTCTCCATAAAATCCTTAGCAGACACATTTTGTAAATGTACTCCACTTTTTAAAATGTGATTTACTGCATAAGACAGTGCAGACAAGTCGCTTTCAAATAAAAGATGGAACAAATAAGGAATACTTTGTCGAAATCTGGGATCTTCAGCATATAGTCTTGTAGTTCGATACTCTGAAGCTGGAATCTGTTCTGGACGTTCATCGTATCGTCCTCCTTTTCCTTTAGGAAACAGCTGGGGAAAACATCGAGCTTCCAAGCTCTCCTCCCATACACTCACGGGATTTCCTTTTGCTTTCTTCATCTGAAAGAGATCAATATTGTCTCCCATAACTTCTTTCGAATGGAGAGGATGTATGCTAAAATGTTCATAAATTTCTTCTTCCTTTGACTTGTCCACTTTTTCAATTTGTCCAGTTGGTGTTTCTGTGTCTCCTTGTAAATCTTCTTCTTCTTCTTCTTCTTCTATATAAATTGATTCATACCATTTGTTATTTTTTTTCAAATACAAATTTGCTCTTTGTACTTTCCGCACATCTACCAGCTCCTGCCAAATCTTCTTATTCTTTGTAGGTACACCATTAACCAGAATAATTAATGGTTCAGTTTCCAAAGTATCCGCATCAATAGTTTCCATATTTTTTTTCAAATCCAAGGGCAAATACACCACTCTACCTTTTAAACCTCTCAGTAAATCTGAAGGAGGTAATTTACCAGTTTTGGGCTCCATACGTACTATGGTCTGGAACGGATGAACACATTGAATGAGTATAGACTCATATGTATTTAATTCAGAAAGTTCAGCAGGAATAGCATCCAATTCTAAATTATTATGTACAGCTCTGGTCGGCATTCTATTTTCCTCTAACTTGTTATAACAGTATTTACAAATACGCTGATCTTCACCCAATTCAAAACAATTTTCTAGAAATATATATGTGGCAAAATCCTTCCACTTATAATTATCTTCATTTTCACTCTTTCTGTAGAGATCAACATTCCTAGTTTGTTTTCTATAATGAGTTCTGCGGCAACAAATACAAGTAAAATTTGGTCTTTCATTAGAGACTATTGCAAATTTTGTTATGTGATCATTAAATGTGTTACTTACAGAGGGTTCTACATTCTCTTCCACTTCTTCCTCATTTACTGTGTCCTTCTCTGCACTGTTTTGTTCAGGACCAAAGTAACAAAACTGAATTTCATCAACAACCTTCTCTACATCTGATACCGTTCCTCGGAACAGAGCCCTATTCAATTCATTTAACTTTATTGCTGGACTTTTGGCAAAATACAACCGTCTCACAAACTTTCTCATTTCAGTATGATGAACAGCCAGCATCCTAAAATGATGGAAAACACTATTGCACACTTTTCTAGATAGACAAGCAAGAGAATGACCCTGCAAACCAGTATTCTCTCTCACTCTGCATGGATCCAGACTTTGAAGCACCTTAATCTTTTGTTTTACACTTTTTTTACTATATTCTCTTAGAAACTCTCGAAATCTGTCAATAGATTCCTGACGCACAGTGCAAATACTACTACAATTCCAAGTGTACACTGGGGCTTTAGGACGTCTCCCCATTGCCTCATCTGCCATCACTTGTACCTCATCTCTTGGAACCATTATCTCCTTCTCCATTATGCAACCATTTTTTACTTCGTATGAACGACCTCTGGTGTCAACTGCATGCAGCAAACTATTACTTTGAAAATAGCTCTCTTCATTAAAAAAAGGTTCACTACTTGAACTATGCATCCACTTTCCTAAAAACACTTTACAAAAGTTTGTTCTGTTCACTACTCTTTTGCTTTTGCTTTGTGATTTCAGTACATTAACCATTTTATCTAATGTACGCATCCTATTCAAAATTAATATGAATAGTTTCCTTTTTAATTCTAATGCTTTTGCTGCAATGGCTTCAATTTCTTTTTTTCTCTTGTAATATTTAGCCTTTTGCTTATATTTCTTTATATCCTTTATCAAATTGGACATAACTCTTCTCTGAAACATTTTTCTACGTATCTCTTTAAATGCTGTTTTTCTGTTTATGTTAAACTTTTCAATTGCAGAAGGTATATTTGCATTAACTTAAATTCTCAATTTTTTGCTGTTCTCTATGTTTTGTTACATTTTTCCGAGAACAGACATTTTGTACATTTTTCTTTGTTTTAAATATTTTGTTTAGGAATTGTTTTTTTTGCTTACCAGAAGATTTTTTCTTTTTCCCAACATCAGCATCTTCTACTAACTTTGGTCCTCCAGTTGTCTTCAAATATAGTTTTTTTTTTAGCGTTTTTTGAACTCGAGATTTTGTAGGCATCTTAAATTTTGTTCACTGTTCTTCAGCAATACCTGAAAAAAACTAAAAAAAAAATCTGTTATTGTATTTAAATATATTACTACATTTCTTTTCACAATAGTCACAAAACGAAATTTCTTTGCCAATTTGAATGCACACAAACTGCTCTTTTTTTTGGGCAAGTGAAAATCTCTTTTACAAACTGTCACATTATGAAACCACTTTTCAGATTTTTTAAAAAGCCCATGTCCACAGTGCTACACTCCACCAAGGGCAACCAGCCTTAGTGATGCTGAATGTATTTGCATTACAGACTTAAACCTGAAAACCCCACTGGCTTGTAAATACTGTGCATGACTATACACGGCAAGGACATGGGTGTGTGCTAAGCCTCTGCTTCTTCCCCCAATAATTCGCTCCCCCTTTCCATCTAATGCAACTGTGAAATCACCAGAGCAAGACGCAATAAATCTCTGCCTATAATTCTTCTATGCACACAGAGTCATGTTTTCACATTAGTCCCAAAACGAAATTTCTTTGCCAATTTGAAAGCACACTTACTGCTCTTTTTTTTTCGGGCCAAGTGAAAATCTCTTTTTACAATTTGAAATCACTTTTACAGATTGACACATTATGAAACCACTATTTTTGATTTATTTAATTGCACGTGTCCAAGCTGTTTTTTTTTCAGACCACCACCATGTGCATTCTCTGTGACTGCCTACACTCCAGCAAGGGCAACCAGCCTTAGTGATGCTGAATGTATTTGCATTACAGACTTAAACCTGAAAACCCCACTGGCTTGTAAATACTGTGCATGACTATACACGGCAAGGACATGGGTGTGTGCTAAGCCTCTGCTTCTTCCCCCAAAAATTCGCTCCCCCTTTCCATCTAATGCAACTGTGAAATCACCAGAGCAAGACGCAATAAATCTCTGCCTATAATTCTTCTATGCACACAGAGTCATGTTTTCACATTAGTGCCAAAACGAAATTTCTTTGCCATTTTGAAAGCACACTTACTGCTCTTTTTTTTTCGGGCCAAGTGAAAATCACTTTTTACAATTGGAAATCACTTTTACAGACTGACACATTATAAAACCACTTTTTTTGATTTATTTAAATGCACATGTCCAAGCTGTTTTTTCAGACCACCACCATGTGTATTCTCTGTGACTGCCTACACTCCAGCAAGGGCAACCAGCCTTAGTGATGCTGAATGTATTTGCATTACAGACTTAAACCTGAAAACCCCACTGGCTTGTAAATACTGTGCATGACTATACACGGCAAGGACATGGGTGTGTGCTAAGCCTCTGCTTCTTCCCCCAAAAATTCGCTCCCCCTTTCCATCTAATGCAACTGTGAAATCACCAGAGCAAGACGCAATAAATCTCTGCCTATAATTCTTCTATGCACACAGAGTCATGTTTTCACATTAGTGCCAAAACGAAATTTCTTTGCCAATTTCAAAGCACACTTACTGCTCTTTTTTTTTCGGGCCAAGTGAAAATCTCTTTTTACAATTTGAAATCACTTTTACAGACTGACACATTATGAAACCACTATTTTTGATTTATTTAATTGGACGTGTCCAAGCTGTTTTTTTTTCAGACCAACACCATGTGCATTCTCTGTGACTGCCTACACTCCACCAAGGGCAACCAGCCTTAGTGATGCTGAATGTATTTGCATTACAGACTTAAACCTGAAAACCCCACTGGCTTGTAAATACTGTGCATGACTATACACGGCAAGGACATGGGTGTGTGCTAAGCCTCTGCTTCTTCCCCCAAAAATTCGCTCCCCCTTTCCATCTAATGCAACTGTGAAATCACCAGAGCAAGACGCAATAAATCTCTGCCTATAATTCTTCTATGCACACAGAATCATGTTTTCACATTAGTGCCAAAACGAAATTTCTTTGCCAATTTGAAAGCACACTTACTGCTCTTTTTTTTCGGGCCAAGTGAAAATCTCTTTTTACAATTTGAAATCACTTTTACAGACTGACACATTATGAAACCACTATTTTTGATTTATTTAATTGCACGTGTCCAAGCTGTTTTTTTTTCAGACCACCACCATGTGCATTCTCTGTGACTGCCTACACTCCACCAAGGGCAACCAGCCTTAGTGATGCTGAATGTATTTGCATTACAGACTTAAACCTGAAAACCCCACTGGCTTGTAAATACTGTGCATGACTATACACGGCAAGGACATGGGTGTGTGCTAAGCCTCTGCTTCTTCCCCCAATAATTCGCTCCCCCTTTCCATCTAATGCAACTGTGAAATCACCAGAGCAAGACGCAATAAATCTCTGCCTATAATTCTTCTATGCACACAGAGTCATGTTTTCACATTAGTGCCAAAACGAAATTTCTTTGCCAATTTCAAAGCACACTTACTGCTCTTTTTTTTTCGGGCCAAGTGAAAATCTCTTTTTACAATTTGAAATCACTTCTACAGACTGACACATTATGAAACCACTATTTTTGATTTATTTAATTGCACGTGTCCAAGCTGTTTTTTTTTCAGACCACCACCATGTGCATTCTCTGTGACTGCCTACACTCCAGCAAGGGCAACCAGCCTTAGTGATGCTGAATGTATTTGCATTACAGACTTAAACCTGAAAACCCCACTGGCTTCTAAATACTGTGCATGACTATACACGGCAAGCACATGGGTGTGTGCTAAGACTCTGCTTCTTCCCCCAAAAATTCGCTCCCCCTTTCCATCTAATGCAACTGTGAAATCACCAGAGCAAGACGCAATAAATCTCTGCCTATAATTCTTCTATGCACACAGAGTCATGTTTTCACATTAGTGCCAAAACGAAATTTCTTTGCCAATTTGAAAGCACACTTACTGCTCTTTTTTTTTCGGGCCAAGTGAAAATCTCTTTTTACAATTTGAAATCACTTTTACAGACTGACACATTATGAAACCACTATTTTTGATTTATTTAATTGCACGTGTCCAAGCTGTTTTTTTTTCAGACCACCACCATGTGCATTCTCTGTGACTGCCTACACTCCACCAAGGGCAACCAGCCTTAGTGATGCTGAATGTATTTGCATTACAGACTTAAACCTGAAAACCCCACTGGCTTGTAAATACTGTGCATGACTATACACGGCAAGGACATGGGTGTGTGCTAAGCCTCTGCTTCTTCCCCCAAAAATTCGCTCCCCCTTTCCATCTAATGCAACTGTGAAATCACCAGAGCAAGACGCAATAAATCTCTGCCTATAATTCTTCTATGCACACAGAGTCATGTTTTCACATTAGTGCCAAAACGAAATTTCTTTGCCAATTTGAAAGCACACTTACTGCTCTTTTTTTTTCGGGCCAAGTGAAAATCTCTTTTTACAATTTGAAATCACTTTTACAGACTGACACATTATGAAACCACTATTTTTGATTTATTTAATTGCACGTGTCCAAGCTGCTTTTTTTTCAGTCCACCACCATGTGCATTCTCTGTGACTGCCTACACTCCAGCAAGGGCAACCAGCCTTAGTGATGCTGAATGTATTTGCATTACAGACTTAAACCTGAAAACCCCACTGGCTTGTAAATACTGTGCATGACTATACACGGCAAGGACATGGGTGTGTGCTAAGCCTCTGCTTCTTCCCCCAATAATTCGCTCCCCCTTTCCATCTAATGCAACTGTGAAATCACCAGAGCAAGACGCAATAAATCTCTGCCTATAATTCTTCTATGCACACAGAGTCATGTTTTCACATTAGTGCCAAAACGAAATTTCTTTGCCAATTTCAAAGCACACTTACTGCTCTTTTTTTTTCGGGCCAAGTGAAAATCTCTTTTTACAATTTGAAATCACTTTTACAGACTGACACATTATGAAACCACTATTTTTGATTTATTTAATTGGACGTGTCCAAGCTGTTTTTTTTTCAGACCAACACCATGTGCATTCTCTGTGACTGCCTACACTCCAGCAAGGGCAACCAGCCTTAGTGATGCTGAATGTATTTGCATTACAGACTTAAACCTGAAAACCCCACTGGCTTGTAAATACTGTGCATGACTATACACGGCAAGGACATGGGTGTGTGCTAAGCCTCTGCTTCTTCCCCCAATAATTCGCTCCCCCTTTCCATCTAATGCAACTGTGAAATCACCAGAGCAAGACGCAATAAATCTCTGCCTATAATTCTTCTATGCACACAGAGTCATGTTTTCACATTAGTCCCACAACTAAATTTCTTTGCCAATTTGAAAGCACACTTACTGCTCTTTTTTTTTTCGGGCCAAGTGAAAATCTCTTTTTACAATTTGAAATCACTTTTACAGACTGACACATTATGAAACCACTATTTTTGATTTATTTAATTGCACGTGTCCAAGCTGTTTTTTTTTCAGACCACCACCATGTGCATTCTCTGTGACTGCCTACACTCCACCAAGGGCAACCAGCCTTAGTGATGCTGAATGTATTTGCATTACAGACTTAAACCTGAAAACCCCACTCGCTTGTAAATACTGTGCATGACTATACACGGCAAGGACATGGGTGTGTGCTAAGCCTCTGCTTCTTCCCCCAAAAATTCGCTCCCCCTTTCCATCTAATGCAACTGTGAAATCACCAGAGCAAGACGCAATAAATCTCTGCCTATAATTCTTCTATGCACACAGAATCATGTTTTCACATTAGTGCCAAAACGAAATTTCTTTGCCAATTTGAAAGCACACTTACTGCTCTTTTTTTTCGGGCCAAGTGAAAATCTCTTTTTACAATTTGAAATCACTTTTACAGACTGACACATTATGAAACCACTATTTTTGATTTATTTAATTGCACGTGTCCAAGCTGTTTTTTTTTCAGACCACCACCATGTGCATTCTCTGTGACTGCCTACACTCCACCAAGGGCAACCAGCCTTAGTGATGCTGAATGTATTTGCATTACAGACTTAAACCTGAAAACCCCACTGGCTTGTAAATACTGTGCATGACTATACACGGCAAGGACATGGGTGTGTGCTAAGCCTCTGCTTCTTCCCCCAATAATTCGCTCCCCCTTTCCATCTAATGCAACTGTGAAATCACCAGAGCAAGACGCAATAAATCTCTGCCTATAATTCTTCTATGCACACAGAGTCATGTTTTCACATTAGTGCCAAAACGAAATTTCTTTGCCAATTTCAAAGCACACTTACTGCTCTTTTTTTTTCGGGCCAAGTGAAAATCTCTTTTTACAATTTGAAATCACTTCTACAGACTGACACATTATGAAACCACTATTTTTGATTTATTTAATTGCACGTGTCCAAGCTGTTTTTTTTTCAGACCACCACCATGTGCATTCTCTGTGACTGCCTACACTCCAGCAAGGGCAACCAGCCTTAGTGATGCTGAATGTATTTGCATTACAGACTTAAACCTGAAAACCCCACTGGCTTCTAAATACTGTGCATGACTATACACGGCAAGCACATGGGTGTGTGCTAAGACTCTGCTTCTTCCCCCAAAAATTCGCTCCCCCTTTCCATCTAATGCAACTGTGAAATCACCAGAGCAAGACGCAATAAATCTCTGCCTATAATTCTTCTATGCACACAGAGTCATGTTTTCACATTAGTGCCAAAACGAAATTTCTTTGCCAATTTGAAAGCACACTTACTGCTCTTTTTTTTTCGGGCCAAGTGAAAATCTCTTTTTACAATTTGAAATCACTTTTACAGACTGACACATTATGAAACCACTATTTTTGATTTATTTAATTGCACGTGTCCAAGCTGTTTTTTTTTCAGACCACCACCATGTGCATTCTCTGTGACTGCCTACACTCCACCAAGGGCAACCAGCCTTAGTGATGCTGAATGTATTTGCATTACAGACTTAAACCTGAAAACCCCACTGGCTTGTAAATACTGTGCATGACTATACACGGCAAGGACATGGGTGTGTGCTAAGCCTCTGCTTCTTCCCCCAAAAATTCGCTCCCCCTTTCCATCTAATGCAACTGTGAAATCACCAGAGCAAGACGCAATAAATCTCTGCCTATAATTCTTCTATGCACACAGAGTCATGTTTTCACATTAGTGCCAAAACGAAATTTCTTTGCCAATTTGAAAGCACACTTACTGCTCTTTTTTTTTCGGGCCAAGTGAAAATCTCTTTTTACAATTTGAAATCACTTTTACAGACTGACACATTATGAAACCACTATTTTTGATTTATTTAATTGCACGTGTCCAAGCTGCTTTTTTTTCAGTCCACCACCATGTGCATTCTCTGTGACTGCCTACACTCCAGCAAGGGCAACCAGCCTTAGTGATGCTGAATGTATTTGCATTACAGACTTAAACCTGAAAACCCCACTGGCTTGTAAATACTGTGCATGACTATACACGGCAAGGACATGGGTGTGTGCTAAGCCTCTGCTTCTTCCCCCAATAATTCGCTCCCCCTTTCCATCTAATGCAACTGTGAAATCACCAGAGCAAGACGCAATAAATCTCTGCCTATAATTCTTCTATGCACACAGAGTCATGTTTTCACATTAGTGCCAAAACGAAATTTCTTTGCCAATTTCAAAGCACACTTACTGCTCTTTTTTTTTCGGGCCAAGTGAAAATCTCTTTTTACAATTTGAAATCACTTTTACAGACTGACACATTATGAAACCACTATTTTTGATTTATTTAATTGGACGTGTCCAAGCTGTTTTTTTTTCAGACCAACACCATGTGCATTCTCTGTGACTGCCTACACTCCAGCAAGGGCAACCAGCCTTAGTGATGCTGAATGTATTTGCATTACAGACTTAAACCTGAAAACCCCACTGGCTTGTAAATACTGTGCATGACTATACACGGCAAGGACATGGGTGTGTGCTAAGCCTCTGCTTCTTCCCCCAATAATTCGCTCCCCCTTTCCATCTAATGCAACTGTGAAATCACCAGAGCAAGACGCAATAAATCTCTGCCTATAATTCTTCTATGCACACAGAGTCATGTTTTCACATTAGTCCCACAACTAAATTTCTTTGCCAATTTGAAAGCACACTTACTGCTCTTTTTTTTTTCGGGCCAAGTGAAAATCTCTTTTTACAATTTGAAATCACTTTTACAGACTGACACATTATGAAACCACTATTTTTGATTTATTTAATTGCACGTGTCCAAGCTGTTTTTTTTTCAGACCACCACCATGTGCATTCTCTGTGACTGCCTACACTCCACCAAGGGCAACCAGCCTTAGTGATGCTGAATGTATTTGCATTACAGACTTAAACCTGAAAACCCCACTCGCTTGTAAATACTGTGCATGACTATACACGGCAAGGACATGGGTGTGTGCTAAGCCTCTGCTTCTTCCCCCAAAAATTCGCTCCCCCTTTCCATCTAATGCAACTGTGAAATCACCAGAGCAAGACGCAATAAATCTCTGCCTATAATTCTTCTATGCACACAGAGTCATGTTTTCACATTAGTGCCAAAACGAAATTTCTTTGCCAATTTGAAAGCACACTTACTGCTCTTTTTTTTTTTCGGGGCAAGTGTAAATCACTTTTACACACTGACACATTATGAAACCACCATGTGTGACTACAACAAAAACAATTCCCATTTCTATTATTCATTTCTTAAGTTACCACATACATCCCCTCTCAAACTGTAAACTCACCTTTAAAATTAGTTAGTTGTGAAAGAAATGTGACACTCAAACAGCAGATTATCAGAGCCAGGATCTCTGTTCTGTTCACCTCTCTCCTCTCAGCAGAACCAGATAATGGCAAACTTTCCCTCTATTTTTCCACACATATACATGTAAGTTTCAAATCTCAGTGCTTCCCCCTTTTTTTCACATGTATTCACACATTTCTATTGGTTGAAAACCAACCCTTTTCCAAAAGTACCCTGCCCCCAACTTGACTTCTGCCTAGTACCCTTCCCCCAACTTGACTTCTGCCTGCTACCATAGCAACAGCTCATGGAACACTGCTGTGTGCAGTTAGGTCAGAAGTTCGACACACAATGTTTCAATTCCACAGAGCAAGAGTGCTTGACTTTTCAAACGTTACAGCAAATCCATAGTACTGTTCTTTGGTTACACATTTTTTTGTACCAATACAAAACATGCTTCTATTAATTTTCACATACAGCCTAGTTTTTATTCTAGAATGGTATGAAACAGCCAATCAGTTCTTTTTGTTTTAAAAAAATATGTATGCCTCCATTTCCAAACTGTCTTTCTTTTCTTATTGCCATTCTACTGAAAGACACCTCCTGAGTGCATCCAGTTCTCCTTTGAAGATGTTCACAGTGTGGATTGTAGGGCACAGCTATGTCTTCTGGAGTGAAAAGTTTGCAGAGAAAACAGATATGGTGAGAGACCTTGCTTTGCCAAATGTAGACATTAAATGGATTGGTCAGAGAGGGTTAAAGTGGCACCAATTGATGCCATTGGTGAAATCCTTCATTCAAATCCAACACCCTGACCTCATAATAGTGCACTGTGGTGGCAATGACCTAGGCACTTTGACTGGGGTAGGTCTGGAAATGCTTATGAAGGACACCTTTGCACAACTGTTTACACTTTTCCCTAAAACTGCCTTTGTGTTTTCCAACATATGCCAAAGGCAAAAATGGAACTGGTCCAATCATTTCTGTCCACAGATTGACAAAGCAAGAAAGCACGTCAACAAATCTGTTTCTGCTTTCCTCCGTGACTATGGTATGGGTGCCATTTACCACAACAACTTGCGTTATGACATGCAAGACATTTATAGAGGAGATGGTGTGCACTTCAATGATGAAGGGAACAGAGTCTTCCTCTTGAACCTTAGACTCTGCATCGGTACTTACTTGTAGGTACCACTAAAAAAATGACTTCATAAACACAACAGCTCTTTTTAGAGCTCCCTAATTTCTAAACTCTTAAATCTGCTTTTCATTTATCTATTTTTTTTTTTTTTTACCGTACGCTTACCGTAAGCTTACCGTACGCGTACCCCGTGATTTTTTTTTAAATCAATAAATGTTTTTTTTGTACTTTTCTGTCCTTCTTTGACCCCCTTACAAATGTTAGGGGGTCTGTAACTCTCCTCATTGCCCCCTTTCCTTGTTTTCACTCTTTTTTTTCAGAGTGAAATACACAAAATGGCGGCCGCCGCTTCCTGGTTTCGACCGATTCGAATGTTTACTAAGATCTAACAGCCAATCAGAATCGCGCTCGCGCACGCCGCCGTACGCTTACCGTAAGCGTACGGTAAGCGTACCGTAAGCGGGCTCAGATATATATATTGATTTAAAGGCTATTTTCTCAGAATCTACTGAACAGATTTACACCAAACCTACAAAAGGCACTTCCTTGACCTGAGGACTACCTCTCTGCCAAATTTCAAGTAATTCTGTTCAGCCGTTCGGGCTGTAGCTCGTTCTAAAGGTCCTATGGAAAAATGCATGGGAAAAACGCGTTTTGGGACCCCCCTTTTATCTCAGCCCCCGCTTGACGAATCCCCCCGAGACTTTCAGGGTAGGAGCGGAGCGTAGCGCCCCACCTATTTTGAGAAATTCGCGAGGATTCGTCGACTGGCGCCAAAGTTATTCAAAATAGAATGTTGAGGTTTTCCTATGGAAACGTGGTCCTAACTATAACTACCTACTGGCAACCGCCAGTAGGTAATATATATATATTCCCCCGTTATAGTTACTGCAGGCAACTATAACTCACGCGACCGTAATCCTCTGCTGATGCTAATACTGTATTTAGACACTTATTTACCCATGTCTTCTTCCATTAATCTTTAGCTATACATATATTACAAATATTTATTTTTCAGAAAGACACATATGTCATCAGTGATGTAATATCTGACGTCATCAGCAGAGGATTGCGGTCGCGTGAGTTATAGTTGCCTGCAGTAACTATAACGGGGGAATTTCTTTGGTTTTTTATGAGTGAAATGTCCAGCTAACTATAACATGTGTGAAACCTATGGTTTTTTAAGTGAATTTGCAAGGTTTTTTAAATGCTAATTCCTAACTATAACGTGTGTGAAACCTATGGTTTTTTCAGTGAATTTGTACGGTTTTTTAAATGCTAATTTATCTATGTATTATTTTTTTTATATATTTATTTTACAATAAACTACGTATTAAAAATTATTATTATTTTTTTTTTTGGTTTTCACCCTGCGAATTATTTTTTTTTTTTTGTAAAATTTTTTTTTTTTTTTGTGTTTTTCAGGGTGCGCGCACTGTGCGCGCACCCCCGCGATTTTTAAAAAAAAAAAATTTTTTTTTTGCCTTTGGGGTCCTTCAGGGACCCCCTGACAAAGGCTAGGGGGTCAGGAACTCTCTACCCTGCCCCCTTTTCACGTTCGCCACCTTCCTTTTTCACTCTCGCACTGAAAACAAACAAAATGGCGGCCGACACTTCCTGATTTCGACCGATTCGAACGTTGACTAACATGTAACCACCAATCAGAATTACGCTCGCGCACGTTAGGGTGCTCGCACGGTGCTCGCACGGTGCGCGCACCCTGCGCGCATATAGATATATATATGCTTTTAAATGCTATTTTCTCCGGAAATACTGAACAGATTTACACCAGACCTGCAAAAGGCACTTCCTTGACCTTATGGCTACCTCTCTGCCAAATTTCAAGTAATTCTGTTTAGCCGTTCGGGCTGTAGCTGTGTCTAAAGGTCCTATGGAAAAATGCATGGGAAAAACGCGTTTTGGGACCCCCCTTTTATCTCAGCCCCCGCTTGACGAATCCCCCCGAGACTTTCAGGGTAGGAGCAGAGCGTAGCGCCCCACCTATTTTGAAAAATTCGCGAGGATTCGTCGACCGGCGCCAAAGTTATTCAAAATAGAATGTTGCAGATTTCCTATGGAAACGTGGTCCTAACTATAACTACCTACTGGCGACCGCCAGTAGGTAATATATATATATATATATATATATATATATATATATATATATATTACCTACTGGCGGTCGCCAGTAGGTAGTTATAGTTAGGACCACGTTTCCATAGGAAAACCTCAACATTCTATTTTGAATAACTTTGGCGCCGGTCGACGAATCCTCGCGAATTTCTCAAAATAGGTGGGGCGCTACGCTCCGCTCCTACCCTGAAAGTCTCGGGGGGATCCGTCAAGCGGGGGCTGAGATAAAAGGGGGGTCCCAAAACGCGTTTTTCCCATGCATTTTTCCATAGGACCTTTAGAACGAGCTACAGCCCGAACGGCTGAACAGAATTACTCAAAATTTGGCAGAGAGGTAGTCCCTAGGTCAAGGAAGTGCCTTTTGTAGGTTTGGTGTAAATCTGTTCAGTAGATTCTGAGAAAATAGCCTTTAAATCAATATATATATCTGAGCCAGCTTACGGTACGCTTACCGTACGCTTACGGTAAGCGTACGGTGGCGTGCGCGAGCGCGATTCTGATTGGCTCTTAGATCTTAGTAAACATTCGAATCGGCCGAAACCAGGAAGCGGCGGCCGCCATTTTGTGTATTTCACTCTGAAAAAAAAGAGTGAAAACAAGGAAAGGGGGCAATGAGGAGAGTTACAGACCCCCTAACAATTGTAAGGGGGTCAAAGATGGACAGAAAAGTACAAAAAAAATATTTATTGATTTTAAAAAAAATCACGGGGTACGCGTACGGTAAGCTTACGGTAAGCGTACGGTAAAAAAAATAAAAATAAATAAATGAAAAGCAGATTTAAGAGTTTAGAAATTAGGGAGCTCTAAAAAGAGCTGTTGTGTTTATGGAGTCATTTTTTTAGTGGTACCTACAAGTAAGTACCGATGCAGAGTCTAAGGTTCAAGAGGAAGACTCTGTTCCCTTCATCATTGAAGTGCACACCATCTCCTCTATAAATGTCTTGCATGTCGTAACGCAAGTTGTTGTGGTAAATGGCACCCATACCATAGTCACGGAGGAAAGCAGAAACAGATTTGTTGACGTGCTTTCTTGCTTTGTCAATCTGTGGACAGAAATGATTGGACCAGTTCCATTTTTGCCTTTGGCATATGTTGGAAAACACAAAGGCAGTTTTAGGGAAAAGTGAAAACAGTTGTGCAAAGGTGTCCTTCATAAGCATTTCCAGACCTACCCCAGTCAAAGTGCCTAGGTCATTGCCACCACAGTGCACTATTATGAGGTCAGGGTGTTGGATTTGCATGAAGGATTTCACCAATGGCATCAATTGGTGCCACTTTAACCCTCTCTGACCAATCCATTTAATGTCTACATTTGGCAAAGCAAGGTCTCTCACCATATCTGTTTTCTCTGCAAACTTTTCACTCCAGAAGACATAGCTGTGCCCTACAATCCACACTGTGAACATCTTCAAAGGAGATCTGGATGCACTCAGGAGGTGTCTTTCAGTAGAATGGCAATATGAAAAGAAAGACAGTTTGGAAATGGAGGCATACATATTTTTTTCAAAACAAAAAGAACTGATTGGCTGTTTCATACCATTCCAGAATAAAAACTAGGCTGTATGTGTAAATTAATAGAAGCATGTTTTGTATTGGTACAAAAAAATGTGTAACCAAAGAACAGTACTATGGATTTGCTGTTAGGTTTGAAAAGTCAAGCACTCTTGCTCTGTGGAATTGAAACATTGTGTGTCGAACTTCTGACCTAACTGAACACAGCAGTGTTCCATGAGCTGTTGCTATGGTAGCAGGCAGAAGTCAAGTTGGGGGAAGGGTACTAGGCAGAAGTCAAGTTGGGGGAAGGGTACTTTTGGAAAAGGGTTGGTTTTCAACCAATAGAAATGTGTGATTACATTTGAAAAAAAGGGGGAAGCACTGAGATTTGAAACTTACATGTATATGTGTGGAAAAATAGAGGGAAAGTTTGCCATTATCTGGTTCTGCTGAGAGGAGAGAGGTGAACACAACAGAGATCCTGGCTCTGATAATCTGCTGTTTGAGTGTCACATTTCTTTCACAACTAACTAATTTTAAAGGTGAGTTTACAGTTTGAGAGGGTATGTATGTGGTAACTTAAGAAATGAATAATAGAAATGGGAATTGTTTTTGTTGTAGTTACACATGGTGGTTTCATAATGTGTCAGTGTGTAAAAGTGATTTACACTTGCCCCTGAAAAAAAAAAGAGCAGTAAGTGTGCTTTCAAATTGGCAAAGAAATTTCGTTTTGGGACTAATGTGAAAATATGACTCTGTGTGCATAGAAGAATTATAGGCAGAGATTTATTGCGTCTTGCTCTGGTGATTTCACAGTTGCATTAGATGGAAAGGGGGAGCGAATTTTTGGGGGAATAAGCAGAGGGTTAGCACACACCCATGTCCTTGCCGTGTATAGTCATGCACAGTATTTACAAGCCAGTGGGGTTTTCAGGTTTAAGTCTGTAATGCAAATACATTCAGCATCACTAAGGCTGGTTGCCCTTGGTGGAGTGTAGGCAGTCACAGAGAATGCACATGGTGGTGGTCTGAAAAAAAAACAGCTTGGACACGTGCAATTAAATAAATCAAAAATAGTGGTTTCATAATGTGTCAGTCTGTAAAAGTGATTTCCAATTGTTAAAAGAGGCAAAAATATTTTTTGGAAAAAAATGTAAATATGTGTACTGTATTATAAATTGTTATAAAAATATTAATACTTTTTTCTTTTTTTTCAGATCGATATAGAAAATTTTTGAAAACTACAACCATTTTAAAAACTATTTTTAAAAAAAACAAATGAATAAATATTTTTTTGAGTGAGTATGGTAAGTCAATGTAATGTGATAAATGATTTTTAGTGTTTTTTTTTAAAAAAATAAAAAAGGTACGCTTACCGTACGCGTACGGTAAAAAAAAAATAAAAAAAAGTTTTTAAAAACATATGTAAAAAAAAGATGAAAGATAAGGTTGGCTCTTAAAAGAGCCGTTGTGTTCATGCAGGGACAGAGGAAAGAAAGATTGGGAATATTAGACGGTACGACAAGTGTGCTGATCTATTTTATTGTTCACTAGGGAAATACTGGTCTCCCTATAAGTAATTAGATCGTGACAAGTGGCGCACCGTACTTCAACCCTCGCAAACCGAGGGTTAATTTCCAGAGGGCCAGCAAAAGGAGATTCTCCCCCCACAGATGAAGGGCTCACCTGACCTGCAGAAGAAGGAGTCTGCCCTGCAGATGATGGTCCAGGCTGAGCTGCTGTGGATGTACTGGCTCGTCTTTCTGAAGAGTTACCTCCAAAAAGATGACCATGTGTCCTTTTGTGTACATCCTTGAGGTGTCTGATCATGGTATGATTCCCAAAGGAATACTTCCTGTCAGGATTACCTCTAGAAAGTACACGCTGACACAGCCTGCAAGTAACTAAGGGTGCATTCACCTTTTGCTGGCCTTCTGGAAAAGTAAAATAATCCCAAACATAAGAAGGCTTTACTTTCCTCGCTCTCTGCCTCAAGACAGTGCTGCTGGTGCTAGCCTCACTCTCAGAAGGGCTCTGCTGTTCTGCCATCGTATCCCAAAGACAAACCAGCTCCTTCTTCCAAGGGATCACAAGCAGAAATGAGGGGAATGGGTGTGGTGTAGGAGAGTTCTAGAACTGAAAGTAGTTTCCACCAATCAAAAGTTGTGTTTCATGATCACATGACCTACCGTACGCTTACGGTACGCTTACGGAGCGCTTACGGCAAAAAGTACGCGTGCGCGTAAAAAAGACACGCGCTTGCGCGCATGCGCATAACAGTCATTTCCCGGCACTTCCGCGTAACGTGCGCGTGTTGCGTAAGCGCGCACGCGTCCCACGCGCAGTACGCGCGGCTACGCAAAGTACGTAACTATGCGCAAGCAGCGTAGATAGATTACGGACGTTGCGTAAACCGTACGCTTACCGTGAGCTTACGGTACGCGTACTATAAAAAAAAAAAAAATCTGGAAATAAATTTTACATGTTTATTTTAAAAAATATATATAAAAAAAATATTTAAGGATTTTAAAAATTTAAGCATAGTCTTTATAAAAGATAAGAAAATTAAATTAAAAATATGTTTGAAAAAAATGAAGAATAAAAAAAAAAAATAGCATTTAAAAAACCTTGCAAATTCACTGAAAAAACCATGGGTTTCACACACGTTATAGTTAGGAATTAGCATTTAAAAAACCTTGCAAATTCACTGAAAAAACCATGGGTTTCACACACGTTATAGTTAGGAATTAGCATTTAAAAAACCTTAGAAATTCACTGAAAAAACCATAGGTTTCACACACGTTATAGTTAGGAATTAGCATTTAAAAAACCTTAGAAATTCAGTGAAAAAACCATAGGTTTCACACATGTTATAGTTAGCTGGACATTTTACTCGTAAAAAACCAATGAAATTGCCCCGTTATAGTTAGTTCAGCTAACTATAACTCGCGCGCCCGCAATGCACTGCTGATGACGTCACATATTACATCACTCATGACATGGTCAGTGACATCACTCATGACATCACTGATGACATCTCAAATGACATCACTGATGACCTCACTGATGACATCATCCTTGTGATAGAGTGGCAGACCTCCTCTCACCTTAATATAAGCTTTGATACACACATTCAAAAATAGAGACTAAAAATTTCAAAACAATGGACATACCAATACCAGTTACAACAACCTCTTCAGTAATTCTAAGATCCACATACACATCCACTCATTCACCAACAGTCCTATACAGTCACTCATACATGTACTCACTCATCATATGTACTCATACATCTATACATCCTGTTACACAATGCCACTCATCCATAGAGTTACTCACACACATAGTCACTCATGCTAATAAAGAATAAAACATACATTTACTTGCATATACAGTAATACACACACCACCATACTTACTTCTACGGAAACTTACACATACTTAGTCTTTTAAACAATCACTTATAGAAACACATACTTATTCATACAGGAACTCTTTCAATCTCTCCCTCTCACATATACTCACATATATACACCAATAGTCACATATACTAGTTTAAAACATATGTAGTTACTCCTGAAGACACTATTGAGACAGTCATTCACTCACTAACACACCCATACACACACTCATCCACCCATACAGTCCTGCACACATGCTGTCTTCAACACATACAAACAGTGAGTCACTCATTCATGCATCTATGCACTACGTAATACCCCCCACCGTACCATACAGACACTCAGACTGATACTCAAAAAAACAACTAATAACCTATATAGACACCCATGTAGCTACTCACCAACCCATGCAGCCACTTATACACAAAGTGAGAGATACACTTAATCAGTCAGTTACACAATCAATTTTTCAAAAACAAATCATCCATTTAGACACTTATATACCCATTTATTCTTCCATCGACCTTGAGATATACATATATAAAACATATTTAATTTTCAGAAAAACACACATTCACTGGATGATGTCATCAGTGAGGTCATCAGTGATGTCATTTGAGATGTCATCAGTGATGTCATGAGTGATGTCACTGACCATGTCATGAGTGATGTAATATGTGAAGTCATCAGCAGTGCATTGCGGGCGCGCGAGTTATAGTTAGCTGAACTAACTATAACGGGGCAATTTCATTGGTTTTTTACGAGTAAAATGTCCAGCTAACTATAACATGTGTGAAACCTATGGTTTTTTCACTGAATTTCTAAGGTTTTTTAAATGCTAATTCCTAACTATAACGTGTGTGAAACCTATGGTTTTTTCAGTGAATATATATATTATCTACTGGCAGTCGCGCGACCGCAATCCTCTGCTGATGACGTCAGATATTACATCACTGATGACATATGTGTTTTTCTGAAAAAGAATATTTGTAATATATGTATAGCTAAAAATTAATGGAAGAAGACATGGGTAAATAAGTGTCTAAATACAGTGATGTAATATCTGACGTCATCAGCAGAGGATTGCGGTCGCGTGAGTTATAGTTGCCTGCACTAACTATAACGGGGGAATTTCATTGGTTTTTCACGAGTGAAATGTCCTACTAACTATAACATTTGTGAAACCTATGGTTTTTTAAGTGAATATATATATATGTAAAACCTCGTCCCTATTGATGTTATTGTAAAATTCAGGGTAAAAGTAGGGAGTCAAATGTGAAAAAGAGAGAAGGATGGTTAGTTGGAAGAGGAGATTGATTTATGCATAGATCATAAATGCATATTGAAATGTACGGTTTGACTTTCATATTGTGATTCAAGCCCTCCAACCGAATTCGAAAACATTTATGCACCCCATGATTGATTAGGACAACATATGACAGAATCAGGTTACATAAATCGAACAATTAGCCAATCAAAAATCAACAAGCTGCTTCACAAGTGATAATGCATTTCATCATCTGTGTTATGCCCCATTTGTGCGCACTTCAACCGACATATCCAGACAGCCTCTCTACGTCACAGAGCCAATTCGCGATTCCCACCCCGCGGATGGATTGGGATGTGGTCTATCCCATGAAACCATATCCTACAGTTATCACCATGATGTTCCCTCATATGGTAAGTCATAGGATATTTCATATAATTTTTCTTCATGGCTCGTACATGTTCTTGTATGCGCAACTTAACGGTCTCACTGTGCTACCCACATATATCTTTTCACAATCACAGCCAAAAATGTAAATCATATCTTCTGTGTTGCAATTTATAAAATGCCTTATTTCATATTCCTTACTTATGTTATACCGGAACAATTTAGTTTTATTCATCCAAAATAGGCACATATTGCAGTTCGAACATGTGGAAAAACCTTTTGGAGCCGGAGGGAGCCAGGTTTTATTAACAGAACTTCTGATATAGCTTGGACAGAGCACATTTCGGAGTGTTTTACCCCTACGAAACGTGACTTTAGGTGTGAAAAAAATATGTTCCTTCAAGCTGGATACATCATTGGGAAGACCCCAATGTTTTCTTAAGATGATGAACAATACCGCACTGTCTTTCTGTAAACAAATTTTATTGCCTTTTACATGTCATACAGCATGACCCTTTTCAGGGTGTCAATGTGCAATAACAAATAGAACAAAACCGAGCAATTGCATCTGTTGTTACCCTTACTTGGTCCCATTCGCAAATGTTTGGCTATAACGGTCACACTGCTATCTAATATCAGTAGAGCATATATATAAGAAAATTCCCCATCCCCTCTCCCCCAACAAGAAACTAAGCCTCCCCCTCCCTCTCCCTCCCCGCACTGCTGTCTCCCCTCGACTATTATTGAACTCAGTTAGTAGACTCTCTTGCGCTCGAGGTGTGGGTAATGGTACTGTGCCGGGACCTTCCATCGCAACCCCTTTTCTCTCCTACGTGTGTCAATGCCGTTGAGCGCTCCTAGCCCTCTGACTCTACTGAGTTGTTCCGTCCTAATCTGGTCCCTGGGGGTTCTCTACTTGTAGGGGTCTCTCTGGGGTGGAAGACTCCGATTCCCCGCCATCTCTTGTTAAGTCTGCCATCAGCCCCTCCCATGCCTGGCCTCGTTCCGGCTTGCCCACTCCACACTGTGCATTCCTAAGCAGGACCCTGCCCTCACATCCCGCCCAATTCACTCGCTCTTGTTTACATCTGTGCACATTGGTGCCCTCCGGTTTCTTCCAGCTACTGGTTATTTCTCGTTTCGCCAGGATAAATGCCAGGCCCTGGAACCTAGCTCCCGAATGTCGTCTCATCGCTCCCATGACCGCCCCGTATAGTAGGAAATGCCCCTGTGGTATGTCCCAGTCAGCGCTGAAGTCCCCAAAGGAGAGAAGCTCCCTGTCCCGAAAAAGATCCCCAACCTTCGTCACTCCTGCTTCAACCCAATCATCCAGGCCCCGCCACTGTCCTCCATGGGGAAGGGTTTCCAACAGCGGCAGCACCATCTCTGGAGAATATGGGCGCCTTGTTCTGGTTTACTGCAGGCATCTGCCCCAGCAACGATTTATCACTCTATTTTCATTGCTGCAAATCTGTTGAGGCCTGACCGTCCTTAGCCGGGTTCGGAACAATCCCGCACTGTTGTTGGTATACTGTGTGACAAAGGCCACATGTGAGCTCCTGCACTGTTTATGACCTCTGTCTGTTTTCTTAGCTGTTTTCTTAGCCAGTGTGCTAGTTCTAGTGACCTTTTGGATTCTTAAGTCAGCTTTTCTCAAGGTCTCGTCATCATAACCCCATTGTTTGAATCTATTTTTAACTTCACTGATGTTGTCTCTGTAGGTTAAGTCGGAACTGCAGTTTCAACGGACCTGTGTCATTTCTCCAAAAGGAAACGTTCCTATCACTGATTTGGGGTGAGAGCTGCTGGCGTGCAGTGTGCTATTGCATGACGTGGACTTGCGGAAGATGGTACTCTGTATTGAATTGTTATCAATATAAAACAAGAGATCCAAAAATTCCATGCTTGTCTGGCTATACTTCATCGTTAAGTGCACATTATGAGGGTTATTGTTGAGAAAAGAGTGGTATTCAACTAGTTGACCAGGTGAGCCTTTCCACAGTAAGATGATATCATCGATATACCTCCGCCAGAACAAAATCATGTCCATCCACGGGGAGGCATATCTGCCCCAGGCATGCTCCTTCTCCCACCAGCCCATAAACAGGCCGGCGTAAGAAGGAGCAAACCTGGAACCCATGGCAGTTCCCTGGGTCTGGTGAAACCAGGTGCCATCATGAAGGAATATATTCTTGGAAAGGATGATGTTTATCATCTCCATCAGCATCTGGTTGTGTTCTGCATGGTCAGCCGTACGTGTCATCAAAAAAGACTGCACTGCCGTCAAACCAAAATGTTTCTGGATGCACGTATAGAGCCCAGTCACGTCCATGGTGACGAACATGAGATCCTCTGACCATGATAAGCCATTGAGTTTCTGTGAGATATCTCCCGTATCCTGTATGTACGTTGGAAGGTTGATAACAAAAGGCTGGAGAAATTTGTCAACATATTGTGACCACCGTTCTGTAGGTGAATCTATGCCTGATATAATTGGGCATGGAAAAGATGCCCTCCTTATGAATTTTAGGGAGGACATAGATACAAGGTGCAAGTGGATTCTCTACAATGAGATACCTGTGTTCTTCATCTGAAAGTAAACCACTCTCACACCAGTCATGCAATCTGGTGTTTATGTGGGTGACAAGGAAGGGAATGGGATTACTCAATTTTTGCTGGTAACAACTAGGATCCCCTAGCTGTCTGTTTATCTAAGTTCTATAATCCATGGCGTTCATAATCACCACATTCCCTCCCTTGTCTGCTTCTCTAATGACGATTGAATCATCACCTCTAAGGTTATCTAATACCATCCATTCTGCTTTAGTCAAGTTCTGCTTCTGACGATCATACTTGCGTGGTGAATCCATAAGGACATATAGGTCCTGGGGGACTTTCTATTTAAAGAGAGCAATGTTACCATGTGTATTATTAGGTGTGAATTTGGACAGAGGATTAAGTCCACTGCTAACCCATGTGCTTTCCTCGATGTTCAGATCCTCCCTAAGCTCTGGTAAGGTAAAATGTTCACCCTCAGAGATTGATAGCATCATTTGTAAGTTTTGTCAATCTGAAACAGTATGTGTCACAATTTTGGCCGGTGTATTCCCAGAACATACTTTTGAAGGCTTTGTATAGTAGAAATCTTTTAATTTCAGAATTTGTGTGAACTTATAAAAATCAAATATCATATCAACGGGATCACCCCATTGTGAGGGACAAAAACTCAAGCCCTTTTGCAAAACATCACATTCAACACTACAAAAAATGCGATCAGATAAATTAACAATCGTTAACAAATTAGATTCATCAGTCAACTGCATATCACACTTTATGTCATTTTTGACCCGGTCGCCATTCCTTGATTTGCTTCTCTCCTTCTTTCTTTTTTCGTGCCACCTTTTTCCCCCCCTCCTTGTTTTTGGTCTTTCTTGGTGGTTTTGTTTCCCAAGAAAAAAGGGTTATGCTGTTCCTACAAAATGAGAGTCAGATGAAAAGAACATAAGCCAACCTGACCAGAATGGTTCAAAGTTGGGAATCCATTGTATTGGATTATAATGCCCTGACACACCCAGTAGGGTGTCATGCTCCATCATCGGGCTGCTCCTCGTCGGGTCGGCGGTGCAATACCCGACGGGCTCCCTATAGTAGGGGCACTTTAGCGGAGATCTTTTTTCCAACAGCCGTTTGGTGCCGTGGGGGTGAGGGGGCCTAGTGAGTGTAGATGAACGAGTGTTTTGTAGGTGAGGTTAAAAATAGGGTTCGGAGTACCGGCGACGACAACTTTAATCAATGGGTCTCCTACCCTAAGTAAAAACAATCAATAAGGGGCTGGGCTGAGGTTATGTCTCAGGTTAGGCGCTCTTATTGGTAGCAGGTCAACATGTTTCTCGCCAAGTGCAAAGTCTGCAGGCGATTCGTCAGGACCAAGAAGGATTCTATCTACAACTAAAAAATAAAGATGGGGATGTGGCTGCACACTCACACCCACCATACAACCTGGGTACCAAGTAGTACTGGAACTACCTGTGGAAAGAGAAAAATATCACATAGGTTAGGGAAGTACAATTTTCGTTTAGTGTATTCTCTCATATTCCCTGTGGATCTGACTCTCAACATTTAGTGGTGATTATAAAACCAAGTAACAAAACAACAACAAGGTGCCACACGGTGAGTGTACATTGTGAGCTAGGGTGAACTTCAGCCCTTGTGGCACAAAACAGAGTTGCAGAGATACAGGTTGCTTGTTTCCAATCCAGGGAGGACCTGGCTTGGCAGTTCGGGCAGGACTGTTCCCATGAGGCACAGGGTCAAGACTGATTTGCATATGACTGGGTTCAAACTGAAATGGCATGGTGAGCAAAATAACAATGGATTTAGGCCCAGCTCTCTGTACTGGGGTGAATGTATGACATAGTTCTGCATTCTGTCCATCACCTGTTGTTTAAGTCTCGCTTGGCGTAGGATGCGCAAATGCGTAGTTTCGCTGGCGAGATTTAGTGTTAACAGGGTATTTTCTGTAAGGGGCTTTAAGCCCCGCCCCTCTTTCCATTGGCTGGCGTCACCGTTTATGCTAAACGGTGGCCATCCATTGGAAAAGAGGTGTCGGTGACGTATTTGCTTGGCTTTCTGAGCCGTCCCATTTGGACGGCCTGGCCTGCTTTGCGTTCGTCGCAAAAGGTTTCTTATCTTTATGGGGCCAAACACATGGCCCCATAACGACAAGAAACCTTTTAGCAGGCGAGAAAGCGGAGCAAATACGTCACCCCCCCCTTTTCAGGTTGAGTAATAGCCCTGGAGGAGGAGGGTGAGTGTGTGACGTGAGCAGCGTTCACGGGAAATGTACCTCCTCTTCTCCGTAAGAATGCCGGTGGAAGAAGTCCAGGGGAAAGTGGGTCAGCAGGCGGGCGGTCGCTGTGGGCTGCCAAGACTACATTTCCCTGCATGCTCTCGACGCGCAGATATGGAGCAGTGTGGTAGTGGGCGCAAACAAGATGCAGTGTGGGAATGCGGGCAGACATGGTGCAGTGCACACAGACATGGCGCAGTGTGGCAGTGAGAGCAGTTATGACCCAGTGTGGCAGTGTGTGCAGACAAGGCACAATGTGGCATTGCGCGCAGGCATGGCCAAGTGGCAATACCTGCAGACATGGCGCAGTGTTGTAATGCGCACCACAGGGCTCCAGTGCTGCCACTCATACACTACACCCTGTAAATGACACACACTCGTCCCCCCGACCCCGCACAGGATAGTTAAAAGTTATTTTTTTTGCTGCGCTCACCTGGGTATAAAGTAGAGGGTTAAAGCCCCCTCCCCCCGGGTATTTCATAAAGAGCCCCCTAAGCATCGGGCAATTCCGCCCTACACCACCCTGGCACTGCACACACTTGTCAAGCCCCCTCCCTCCCGCTTACGCCCTCGCCCCAGAACAGGCTATTAACGGCCTCTTGGTGGGGGTGTCACAGCCCAGCAGCAGCGCCTTGAAATAAATAGAAGCTCCTCTCACCTCCCAGCTGCAGCAGCGTCATAGCTCGGCCCTGTCTGCTCCCTCAGCTGACAGTGGTCCAGCCTGTCTGTAACCTGGGAGATGGGGCAGGGCAAAGGAAAAACGGGTCAGAGGGGGGAGGACGGGATGGGGGCTTCGTGCCCAGCTTTAGCCCTTCCAAACTCCCTCATCCAATCGACAGGCACATATTTATGCAAATGTTTTTATAGCCCTGCGAACACTGTCCCACAATAGCAAATGCCTGTGGGAAATGCAGCAAAACAGAATGTACACTGTTACGTTCCAGCTCGACGTGTGTAGCGCTTCTTAATACTGGGCATTGGCGTGTCCTTAAGCACTGTACACTCAATTTCGGCAGATAAGGGAAGTGAAGGTCTGTGCCATGAAGATGAAATGCACAGGATCACACATTTTGGCCAGTTCTGACGCCGAGATTCGAGTTCACCGTTACCCTGCTTTCACAGATCACCGCTAGGCCATTCGAGGGCATCTCGGCGCACCGGACCCAAGGTTTAATATGGACATTTTTTTAACTGAGAAACCGGGCATTGTATTTACCTTGCACAAGTCCTAAATCCCTTTAAGAGTGTGGTTTAAAGAGTGCTGCTTGTTGCCTGCGGGAACCAACCTGAGGGATGTGGGGGCACAAATGAGAGGGGCACAGTGATCGGAATCTGTCTTCACCCCCGTCCCCCCACTCTCTAGCCTGGATCAGGCACCCTGGAACTTGGAATACGAGTTTCATTGTTGCCGCTGCCCATGTGCTAGACTCTGCAGCCATGCACATCGCTGTCACTGTGCCCAATACATAGTTTAGGAGGACTAAAGCACATGGAGATAAGGCGATCTGTCCAGGATCACACGTTTGTGTAACACCCGGGATTAGAACTAGCGCCACTGGGTTAAAAAATAAGCATTTCACCCACCAGATCACACAGGCAATGCTCTACCCACTTCTTCACCATTGTAAATACTTTCATCGCCCACCCTCTCCAGTGTAAAGTCTCTGCCCCCTTCCTGAGTTATTTCAAGTCGAAAACTTTGTCAGTTAAAATAAGCATTTGCAATGCAATAGGTCTCACATTATTAAAGTTTGAGCTATTGGTGTTGCATTATTTAGCAATGCCAATAGCTCAAACTTCAATAATGCGAGACCTATTGCATTGCACATGCTTGTTTTGCATTTGTCACCCCGAGTGGGACGGGTATGCCCAGACGCGGGTCCCGTGCTCTCCATGCCACTGGAATCAAGCTATCCTGGCTGAAGAGGGGTGAAACCCCGAAACCGGTCCTAGGATGCATGTTTCCAGTCCAGGGAGGACATGGCTTGGCAGTTCGGTCTGGACTGTTCCCATGAGGCACAGGGTCAAGACTGATTTGCATATGGCTGGGTTCAAACTGGAATGGCAAATGAGCAAAAAAACGATGGGGTTAGGCCCAGATCTCTGTACTGGGGTGAATGTATGACATTATTCTGCATTCTGTCCATCAACTGTTGTTTTTGCATTTGTCACCCAGAGTGGGACGGGTATGCCCAGACGTTGGTCCCGTGCTCTCCATGCCACTGGAATCAAGCTATCCTGGCTGAAGCGGGGTGAAACCCCGAAACCAGTCCTAGGATGCTTGTTTCCAGTCCAGGGAGGACCTGGCTTGGCAGTTCGGGCTGGACTGGTCCCATGAGGCACAGGGTCAAGACTGATTTGCATATGGCTGGGTTCAAACTGGAATGGCGAGCAAAAAAAGGATGGATTTAAGCCCAGATCTCTGTACTGGGGTGAATGTATGACATTGTTCTGCATTCTGTCCATCAACTCTTGTTTTTGCATTTAATTTATCAGCACTTGGCTCATATTACCGTGATTTTCATATCACGTTATTCCACAGATGTTACTATCATACCACTTTCAATTGAATCTTGATGGACGTACGATGTGACTCGAATTTTGGATTTACACTTCTAAATACAGACGAGGTAGGCATGACTGCATTCCAGGATGTATATGGTGCACACTCCTTGTTAGATAGGGTATATCACGCGGCTCACTATGTGACTTTGGTCCTATATGGGATCCTTTTTGTCCCATACAGATTGCCATCAATCTGGTGTGTAGTTAATTATTTATGGTTACTACCAACCTCCTCTCGCCTACTGCGAATCGCGAATGGTAGGTTGCCACCCTCTTATCTCTGGATTCTTCGATATGGATGCATATATTACTCCACTTGGGTCACTGGACACTTTTCTGTTAGGTTACTGTTTTATGCTGTGAGGGTGCACTATATGTTTTTACTGTCTTCATGTTTAAAAATGAGGATGGGTCTGGAGGTCAAGTCTTATTTGGCTTTTATCTATACTCTATTAGGTTACGCTATTTCATCATAGTCTGACCTGTTACTATGAGATCTATGGGGATCATCACTTTAGTGATGTCACTGAGTGTCAATATAGGACCCAGTTTCAGATGGGTATCGGTGTGGATTACCAATAGACGACTTTATCTTTGGTGCCTTTTAATCATTTTTTGTTTTGTTTCTAGCAACAACCCTCTCTGTTCCTATTCTTTTTACTCTTCATGATTCTTATTCCTTTTTCTTCGTTGCTCTATTCATTTTGCCATATGTCTATATTGTCTGGTTATCCAATCTGTGGTAGAGGATGTGATTTATTTAGTGGATCAACACACAATATTGTACACATGTTAGTCCTTTGGGGTGTGGTCTTTATCTTAATGTTTTCTGTATACATCACAGTGTTTTTATTTATCGCCTGTATTGTGGTGTCTAGGGATTGTGTTGTTGTTTGATTTACATGTTTTTTATTCATGTATATATATATTTATATTACGTATGTTATGTATATTTCAATGTATTGTATACATTATTTCTATTTATGTTTCTAACTTACAGCCCTGAAGAAGTCCTGCGTGACAAGATGAAACCCTCCATGTATTGTACTCTATGCAAGTACACCTGCACCCAGTTCCTGCATTGACCATGCACGTACTGCATGGCACTACCTCTCTAATGTAATGTACTTGTCGCAGATACACATACACATACATCCAGAATATGCACCCACAATACACACAATGCACAGCAGTGCTCTAACTCTGTGCTGTACCCTTCCTAGGCAAACATACAACCAGTGCAGTCATCATTCTGCACTGCACAGCACTGCACATCTACCTGAAGTAAGCCAAGGGTGAGTTAAGCCCACTGCAGCAGAACTTAAAAAAATTAGTGAGCCTGTAAGCTTCACTCCAGTGACGGTATTTAGACAGAATATCAGAAACTAAAATATCGTGGACCAAAATATCATGTCAAGAATATCAAGGACACAAATAACATGAAGGAAAGTTTCTATAGGTAAGTAAAGATTTACCATATATAACTCCACATATTTGTAACTTGACAGGATACTTAAATGTAACTCTATACTTACCTATTTGCACTCACCTTCTTGATATTTTGTCCCTCGATATTTTTGACACAATATTATGTCCACACAATATTTCGATTTCCCATATTCTGTCAGTGATCCTCCAGTGACAACAATGCAACAGATCTCGCATTTACATGAGTTTGAGCTATTGGCATTGTAAATGAAAATGCCTTTTATTTATGTTTTGGTTTTTCAAACATAAATAAAACGCATTGTCATTTACAATGCCAATAGCTTAAACTCAAGTAAAAGCGAGACCTATTGCATTGCAAATGCTTTTTTTTGTTGCAATGAATTGCTAGAAATGATGCCATGACGCAGGATTATCTATGGTTGTTCTGCAAGGCCCATATTCATTCCATATATGCAGAATAACCAAAGGCTACATGATTTCTTGTTGAAGCCAGATGTACATTTCTTATGTGGATATTCATAAGCATGGACTTGTTCTTTGTAGACTGTTAGAGCACCACTGGCGTATCTCAGTATTATCTAAAAGGGTTTACAGGGTATTTTATGTGTAACATGAGCATATCGCTCCCTGACTTACCCTTGGGACAGCCCTTCCTACCCCTGCTCGCGGGATGAACAGCAAATAAAGTTTGATTCAGTTCTGTATTTCCCACTCCTTGCCCTTCAAACGGCCACACTGCAGCAAAAAGAACGACTGAAGGTTTTGAGAAGAGGCGAACTGTGTTACGTCATTGCAGGTCAGGGGGTGTGCAATGTCACTTCCACTGCCCCAGGCAGACGTGGAAAACAGTTTCCGTTTCAGATTACGCATTTTTTATTTTATTTTTTTGCATCTTTTATATAGCGCGAACTCGACCCGAAGGTATTGGAGCGCTTTACATGAGCACCGTATTTACATTACATATTTAGGCACGGAGAGATTAAGTGATTTGCCCAGAATCACGGGATGTGGACGCGAACCCGAGGCTCGAACCCTGGTTTCCAGCAACAAAGTCGGCAGTTTAGCCGATAGTCCACATCCTCTGATGTGATTCACACTCCACGTCCCTCCCTCATGTGTAACGTTCTCAGTTTACAAGCAAGAAAGCAACATAAACTGTTTTTTTAGCTACCAAAGTGGTTAATTGACATCTTCAGTAGAGCATGCACCGCTCCAGAAGCTTCGTAGCACTGTGCGCCTCCCCTCTGATACGATGCGCTCTGTAATTCTGTAATTATAGATTGAGCGTGGACCCTTTTTCCTCGCCTCTCTGAGCAAGAGCACTCGTGCTTTCGCGTTCCAGAAGAGGGGAAAAAACCTAATTTCCATGGTTGTTTAAATGTAACTCTGCACACGCACAAACACATTTTGGTAAGCAATAATTACGCTGTTCAGCTCATGCTAGGAATATAATTGAGCGATAATTGCCCAGAAAGGAAATTGAGTTTTGTGAGCAAGTGTTCGTCTGTTGCCCTCTGATAGCCTAGACTAATACGAGTTCTCAAGACTTTCTGGTGTTTTGAGGAAAGTCCGGTTTCTCACCGATCTCTGAAGAAATACCAGGCGCAGAGGAAAAAGAAGTAAAAACAAGGCAGAGCAACGCGGTCCTGAAAGTGAAAGAGAACCGCACTGCAGCCGATCTCTTGTCTTTATGGGGCCATATATTTGAAACACAAGGCCCCATAAAGAGAAGAAACCTGTTACCACAAACGTAAGGCAAGCGAGCCAGTCCAACTAGGACGGCTCTAAAAGAGAAAAGTGTACGTCATTGGAAGCTCTTTTCCAATGGCTGGCCACCGTTTACCATAAACGGTGACGCCAGGCAATGGAAAAGAGGGGCGGGGCTTAAACCCCGCTAGTGAAATCTACCCTAACTCATTAAATCTCGCCTGCGAGACTGTGCATGTCTGCACAGCCTACGCCAGGCGAGACCTAAAAAGGACCTGTTCACTCCTACTGATCACTACACAGTATGCTGCCACCACCGCGTTTCTGCTCCTTAACTCTTGGTGATGGCAGTAACCTTCCACCACTATGAAGGTAGCACTTTGGGCGCCCCTGAGAGTCCAATAAGACTGCAATCTGTGAGACAGGCCTATATCGTGGCGCACAACATGATCCGTGTTTGCCTATGACAACAAGAACCAGCATTAGGGATCCACACAACAATACAGTTGGCCAGCCAGGGCAGGGGTACATGTCCATTACCATGCATTTTCTGTCCAAACACTGTCTATTACCATATGCACTGTTAATGTTAGGAGGAATACATATACGTATGAACACAAAGACTCCAATAGAGTTTACAGCTGCTTATTGTTGAAGTTTTACATTGCTTTGCTCCAGCCTTCAAAACATTCCTTTAGGAATGAAGCCCTTCCTTTTTCCTCCTATGGCAAAGGTCAGACTGTTGGCAGTGTAGAAAAGCAACTCTAAGGGTCATATTTATCTACATTTTGCACGGGTACAGTCACCACGAGTGATGCAAACTGGCACAAAGTGTTAATTTGAGATTTACTTTCCAGTACAAAACCTGCTTTGCACTGGAAAGATGCCTAAAAGTAAAGCAAGCACTACTTTTTATCAAGGGGGGGAGTTCCTGGTGCATGTGCCTTCCTATGCTACCGCCTATAGTTATTAACACAAAGCTCCATCTACTCACATTTGTAGCTGGGCTTTGTGACAAAAATATTAAGCCTGGGCGGATTTCGCGGAGATCTTAAAATGTGCAAAAAAATCTCTGCGGAGCTCCAAAAGCGGCGGAGTTTCTTTAGATAAATGCCATTCGCAATGATTTTCAGTGCCAGGTGCTTGTCTGCACTGTCCAATCATCGTGAATGGCACCATGCGCAACGCAAGCAGGCGCTGCTTCCTTTCTGCCGGTTGAGTAGATTTTGACTCGAGCAGCAGTTTTCTCAACGCAAACGGATGGCTTCTCAGCGCGAGTGGTCCACGCTCGCGCTCGCCAACTTGATGTTGACGATCGCGAACGAGGAAAAATCTCGCCCGGGTGGAGGATTTTCCGTGCTCGCCAACTTGACGTTGATGAATGCGAGCAAGGGAAAAAACTCCGCTACGTGGAACAGAGTTTTCAGAAATACGCGAGGTCCGCGTAACACGGAGTGCGGGAAAACTCCGCAAACTCCACGAGCGGAGCGGAGTTCACCGCCCAGGCTTAAAAATATGCCTCCATGAGGCAGATGTAAAGTAGTAACAAAAGTTTCTCCAAACCTTTACCAATTTGCATGTGTGCTGCTCTATTTTAAAGTTAGTCTAAGCATTGTATTTAGTACTTTTAGGATATCCTTCTAATACAAACCCTTACGCTTTTTGGAGGTGGGAGGGAGGCAGAAACCCTATTGCTTAGACCTGTGTTTGATCTTTGTAGCACCACACACAGCCTTACATGCAGCAGGCAGGACGGAAATGCAACCACTTTCTTCCTTGCTTTACACACACCCAGCAGTAACCGGCAGTACAAGGACCAATAAAAGCAGGTGGGCAGCAGTCGTCTAGGAAATCTCACAGAGGGGTATATTCACAAGAACGTGTGCTAAACATATCCAAAAAATGTTAAAGCAACTTTACACATCGCAGCCTATCACAGGAAAATAACCCAGTGTCAACGTGGAATTCACAACACGGCGGTACCATCCGATAGTCCGCCCAAAACACGGCCAATGTCCGCGATACAACCACCTCGACGGAGATGAAAACAAAAACCTCAACGCGAAAAAACATGCGATGTGCCCAAACGCGAAAAGAAAACAGTGACAACCAGCGAGAGGCCAGCAATACGTATGCGTAATGTGGGAAAAAGCACAAGAACAGCATATGGAAAATGTAACTGAAAAACTACATCAACTGTGGAGTACCGCGGATGCACCCTGACCGACAAATGAGAAAAAACAAGGACCCCCTGAACAATGGATAGTTCAATTCCTAGGACAGGGACTTGAATAGTAATGACAAAAACTCCTAGGCAATATCAATAAAGTAAACAAATTACACAATAACCCTGACCCACTGCTGAGGACAACATGAACCCCACGGAGAAACACCCAGGAATACAGGACACGTGGAAGGCCAATGAGAAGAGGAAGAGGAAGATGGGGTACAGTCCCCAGGAAAACCCGATTATCGCCACGGATGAGCCAGAACACCACCACCAAGTGCACGTCACCACCAATGTGTCATTGGTAACAAAGAGGCAGAGATGGTACACCACCTCGGACCATGTGAATGCCGCCGCATGGCAGAGAAGGACAATGGAAGAGCACAAGTGGCCCTGGACTGATGTAAATGGCAAAACCAAGCAGAAACTCGCTGCCAACACGAAAGCAGCAACGCACCCAGGAGGAGGGGGGCCAGCAGAACACCAGGAGCTGAATGACATGGAGAATATGGTGGCCACAGTCACAATTCGGGAGACGGTGACAGGAGTCTGGGATCCGGACACTGTCCAACATGACCCGACACCACATCAACAGGGTGCGCACCGACAAGGGAGTGGGTGGACAGGGGAGATGGGCCCAATGGCACACATGAACAATTAGGCAGAGCACACTGCACATCCACAATGACTCAGGATCATGTCCCTGATCCCACAGGAACACTTCAGCACACACACAAACATCAATTAGTCTCACGTACACCATGTGCCCAAAGGGGCACACACACAACACATCAACAAGCCCACAACCAACACATACACACGTGCGAAACACAGCAAACATGCATATATGTCAGCCACACTGACAATGCAAGAGACACCACATGACGAGTAGCATGGCTGCAGTCCAATCCCCATGACAATGTACACGGCACGACACTGAGATGGCTGAGTGTGGACCACAACCGGAAAGGAGCAGGTCACACTCGGACACAACCACCTTTACAAATAACCCCTGACGTCAACGACGCATCTGTGGACAAACCATGCCCAAGGGTTACAACTTGACAAAGAGCACAAATGAGCCAAGTCTGCAACACCTCAGCACCGTGGAAGCACAGAACTGACAGGCACACCGCATGAAAGGGACCAGTGGCAGACAAACCAGAGCCCCAGGAGTGAATCACCCACTGTGCAGAATACGCACATAAGTATAAGTGCACCTCGACATTAACAATATCCCGGTACAAACAGCAACACCTCCACAACGGAACACAGGACACAACTGGTGCCGCAAATGTGCACAACATGGCAAATCACATCTGGCACAGCAGGAAACTGTGACATGACAATGTACAAGTACAACCTGTAACCTGCAAATATGTTTTATTCACACATGCTGTGCTTATGGACATTTAATACTGTCCCATGATTGCCAGGGACGTCCACATTGTCACGTGCTCATGAGAAGTAATTGCCAATGATGGTGTTCCTATGGGCCATTCCTGCCACAGCTGCAGTGGGATGTGGGCCACTTGCCCCATCGTCCCCATCATCGTCCGGTACTTCTGGTACTGGGATCCATGGGGCATTGGTGCGTACACAGATGTTGTGCAACACACAACATGCAACAATCATCTTGCACACGATGTCCGGGCTGTACAGGAGCTTTCCACCTGTGCCATCCAGGCACCTGAAACGTGACATTAACACGCCAAATGCGCGTTCAACGATGCCCCTGGTGCGTATGTGGGCCACATTACTGTCTCTGGGCGGGTGTGTTCGGGTCTCGGAGGGGTGTCATCATCCAAGGGCAGAGTGCATATCCTTGATTACCTGTGACAGTGCAGGGAGAAAAGAGTCAATACTTGGTTCGGCAGGATGTGATGGCAGGTCCACTTATCCAGTGACGCCTGTGCTGGCTGTGTGTGGGGTGAGTGTAAGCCAGCCCTCAGGGAGTAGCTGGTGCTGCCAAAAACTCAAACAGTCATCAGGCACACAGAAATGCAATGTCAGAACAGCGAGGGGGGATGACTTGAGTCGCACAGGGTTAGTGGTCCCGGATGCACAGCGGCCGACACGGGCTCACCGCCATGGTACGCTGACCTGCGGGAGACTGGGGTAGGGTCATGAGGGCAGAACAGGGTCTCGTATGTGTCATAGGTGCCTTCGCGGAGTGTCACGGGGGAGAATGGGAGGTCTACCCCAGGGCATTGTGCAGAGGGCACATGCCAGCTGTGTCCAGCAACATGGCGGATATGAATGCCACAGACTCATGCCAGACACCAAGTCCGTTCCTGCCCGTTGCTGATGACAACCCCCAGGCCACAGGCTCAGACACCAACGATTTTCTGCCGGTGGCTGACGGTCACACACGGCGCACAGGGTTAGTGGCACCACATGTCGCAGGCTTGCGTTGAACAGGGTTAGTAGCACCACGTGCCGCAGGCTTGCATTGAACAGGGTTAGTGGCACCACATGTCGCAGGCTTGCGTTGAACAGGGTTAGTAGCACCACGTGTCGCAGGCCTGCCATATGGAATTATGCCTCACTGATCAAAGTGACTGGTGAACAGGTCATGAATGTACTCGTCTGCTGATTTACATGGAAGAAACAGGATGGAAAAATGAAAGGAAGTGAAATGTGTGAGAATGGATTTTATAACATGACAGGCGAGGTGAAACAGCAATTTCTGAACTGCCTACCTATTTCTTTTTACACTTTTTTTAGGAAAGTTGTGCAAAAAACCCCACAATTTTTACAACCATTTTCTTCGACATATTCTTGAGATGGGAGAGCATCCCACTCTTCTGAGGAGGGTCAGGATTACTTATCATACAATGAAAGTACTAGTGATCCAGCATTTATGGGCCCATACATTTCTCCTTCTGCTATACTTTAAATTTATCTCTCAATTTTACTTGGTCCTCCGATGAATCTTGCTCATCGCATTGAGGGGTGAGCGAACTTAGGGTGGTCAATTATTGGTTACCCAATGAGG